>NC_137467.1:39641307-40841307 GCF_964235325.1 Thermobia domestica
GTGAGCCTAGTGGTAAATTCGGTTCTAAAATCATTGTGCCCCTAGGTCAACGTCTAGTGAGCCTAGTGGTAATCCGAACCTAAGAACATTGTGCTCCTAGGTCGGGACCTAGTGAGCCTAGTGGTAAATTCGCTCCTACGAACGTTGTGCCCCTAGATCCGGACCAGTGAACCTAATAGTAAATGTACCCCTACGCATCGCAACACATTTGTTTAATTTTTTAAAGGAGCTTTGTTTACCAAAGCTCCTTTATATATTTACCCTGTCTGTCCGTGTGTTCGACCGCCCATCCGAAAGATTTAAAAAATCTCACGAACTACTTGATGGACCTCCATTAGTTTTGACTAGCATGCAGAGACTCGGAAGTTCGGAATGAAGTTCATTTCCATCCACAGGTAGGAAGGAAGTGGTAGAAATCAATCCATTGCGGTTTTAACGTTAATCACTATACTGTTAAACACAAACAGAAATAAATAGCGAAAAACTGTTTCCTGCAATATTTCACCTTCATCATTAACTGTCTACTAAAACCGGAAGTGGTACAAGTCCACTACAAATTCCGGTTTCAATTATGTTCTACATAGAGCTAAAACGATCAAAGAAAGCGAGAACCGGTTTTTTAGAATCGATTTAGCGTATACGAGTATGTACCGTGTTCTCTCTTAACCTTCTATTTAAACCGGAAGTGATAGAACCACTTCCGGTTTTATTGATCACTATAGAATAGAAGCGGCAATAGATAGCGAGTAGCGTTTTTTTTAATCAATTAAGCGTCTCAAGAATATATTCCATTTCCATTCTAATCTCTCTCCTAAAACAGGAAATGGTTGAATCAGGAACTCCTAATAAAATTGCTCGGTTAATACTTGGTGACCTTTGAAGCACAGTGATGAGTACACATAAATACCGTGTGTGCATGGTCCCACATTGCAAGTTCAGATTTATTGGTGATAGTACTAACCAACGAACGTAAGGCAAATTGAAAAGTTACTTTAACTAAGAGAAAGTAAATTCCGTGCTAGGATCCAGAAATAATGGCGATAGGGACCATTATGTTAGCTATACAGTATATTACTCAGCATACTCGTATAATCATTTCCGTGGGATGCAATGTCAGGAATTTTGGGTTTACTTTGGCTTGATTAAAAGTTATTGAAAATAATTTCAGCTTACTAGCGTCTGGGTGAAAAAGAAAGAAAGATTCAATTAAATGAATTTGTGTCTCAGCTTTTAAAAGATCCCCAACAGAAACAAGTTATATTTTTTCTTTTGACAATTGTGACTACCTAATTATGTATGTTTCAAAGTACACTTTACTAAAACGTTAACTAGAAATAAAATACACAGAGCTAGAGTAGACCACAAAGCATTGTCAAGCGCTAACAGCTCTTATGCATAAAATGCGCAAAGTGGTATCATGAAGTATGCGTTTGGAATGTCAGTGGAAATAATGCATACATACAGAATATAACAGAAGCATTAATGGTAGGATGCCTTTACATATAGGCCACAGACTATATGTGTGTATATATAAAGGCTGCACAAAGGAACGCCTTTTGTATGTCGGATTTTTTTTTCTTTTTCACGATGCATTATAGTTGAGTGTTAGTGGGAGAGAAGAACCTTTCATCCCCATATTTTTTTCCACTGTAAATCTCCCTCTAGGATATATAAGCGTATAGATAGGGATGGGGGAAGCAGGGGTACCCAGAATTAGAGAGAAAGGTTAATATACATAGAACCTTACATATACATACATTCACACATACAGACATATGCATGCGTATTCAGGGTTCCTCTGTTGTGGTGATATACTTGTGGTCAGTACTCTGTGTTTGGCAACCATGACGGGGTACAAGGGGGGAACGGGAGAGGGAAGAAGGGTCGACATAGCCGCTCGTAATTGGTCAGGCATTGTGACTGAATATTTAAATCGGGGACATTAGTTCCATACAGGTGGTTACACCATTTCAATGCTGCCGAGTTGAAAGGTTGGAGGTGGCCGCCAGAGTAGAATAGGGATTTTGGTTGGCGGTGGTTCACACAGAGGTCGTATATGCATAAATATATACCGTATATATGTATAATATATGTGTGCTTAAGTGTGTATATATGATTTCAGTGTTGCAAGAATAGTAGTATCGAATTCTACGGAACTGAACTTTTGACCTCAGAGGAGGAAGGGGGGGGGGGACTCAAATGCCAATGAAGATAATAGATTCCAAGCTGGCAACCAAGTATTCTAGTTTCTAAGAGGCTTTCTCTTCATTGCAGGAAATTTGATTATGATTCTCAGTAATCTATATAGTTCGATTACCACGCCTCATGATTTCTGTTCGGTGGGAGCTCATGCGATTCAGATCCCACATTAAGCTGTAGATACGTGTCTTTTATGGCCTCGCTGCTGAAAGGGACGCTAAAACCCCAAAATCAAATCAAATCTAATGATCTTTGTGCAGTGATGCAATAGGTAAAATATTTATTTATTTATTTATTAGCAGAAGTTTCCGTTCATGTTGGAGCTTCTCTAGTGGTTATATGGTTAACGAAGACCCGGGTTCGATTCCCAGAAGAGCTCCTGTGATTGAAGTCCTACTTTTAGCTATAGGCCCATGTCTCACGTAGTCTAGTCTCGTTATTATAATACGAGGGGAACTCATGAGAAAAGGTACATTTATTCTAATGATAGAAAACTGAAACATACATTATTTTTCTACATAATCTCCCTGCACTTCAACGCACTTTTTCCAACGTTTCACAAGTTTTTTTCTAATTCCATCTGAAAAACAGTTTTTCGGTTGCATCTGTAACCAATTTTTGCACCGTATCAATGACTTTTGCATCGGTTACAAATCTTCTTCCCCCGAGCGCTTCCTTCAATGGAATACGCTGAACCATGACTGATATGTAAAATATTTGCTATTTCGTCCACTGTGATTCGTCTGTTTTCCATCACCATATCCTCACCGACTTTCAAATTGTCCTCAGTCGCTGACGATGGCCTGCCCGATCTTTCCTCGTCACATAAAGAAGTTCTTCCTTGTTTGAAACGCTTTATCCATTCGTAGATCTTGCTTCGCGATAAACAGCTGTCAGCATACTGCGCTTGCATTCGACGAATAATTTCCTCCTTGGTGCAGATTGACAATGGAGCTGCCATGCTTAACCATCTATATATATAAAAGAGAACGTACAAATCCTTTGTGAACTCATCACGCTAATACGGCTGAACCGATTTCTTTCATTTTTGGGGGGTTGTTAGGATTTGGACCCTAGATGGTTTTTATCATATCACTTTAATTTTTAATTACCAGTGTCTTGAGATAATGGACCATTCAAGTCTCCATAGTTCATCATAGGTAAAAATAAACGTATGTATATGCAACCCGCATGAGCACGTGACTCGGCGGGTTAACATAAATGACAGGCGCTATAATAATATTTACTGCAATTTGAAAGCGAAAAAGTAAAAATTATCTAAGTAACAAAGTTTATTGCGTTCCGGGGTGACCGCAGCGAAGCGGGGTGAACGCTGCTTCACTCGGCGGGTTAACATAAATGACAGGCGATATAATGTTAACATTTACTGCAATTTGAAAGCGAAAAAGTAAAAATTATCTAAGTAACAAAGTTTATTGCGTTCCGGGGTGACCGCAGCGAAGCGGGGTGAACGCTGCTAGTCAGCTATACACCAACGAGTAACGCGGAAATAAGAGTGACACGTTGCATAAAAGTGTTGCAGACGACACTAATTCAGCGCTGGGTACTAAAACCTGTGACAAATATCTTGGAATTTCAGCTAAACGAATAAAACGCAAGCTCTGACGTGGCGTTGCCGAATGTTAAAGGGGTGTGGCTATGGCTAAGTAAACGAACTACAGCACGATCAGGTGGCAGGGGATAGAAGTGGATGTGTACAAAATAAACATGGCACTACAGCTGGCCTCTTATTTGCTAGCAGCATTTAAAGGCAACTTGGAGCGCCGCCTTCAAATGCCAAGATGTTTGTCACGCCGTTTAGCAGTGTCAAAAAATCCTAGTGCAAGAAATTGTAAGTCCCCTTACTTTTTGACTTCCCTCGTAATTACAGCTCACATTCAGCGTCCCCACTACGAATCTTTCACATCGAATTTTCAAAAAAATCTTTCCTTAGTGGTATCTTACGTCACAAAACCTATACACTCCAATTTCAACACTGTCCATTTTCAATTTTGTAAGTTAAGTGGTTTGGCCTGGGTGTTGATCTATCAATGAGTCAATCACAACTACTTTTATATAGAAAGATCTTTTTCGGACCGTCAGTCTATTATGTTAATACAATTACATTTTCCAGGTGTGTAAGATACGTCAATATAATAATCAGAATGACAAGTAATTACTATACTGTATTTTACAATATTATTAAGGAACAAACTGTGAAAAAAGAAAAAGATGTAATTTAAAGAAACAGTAGATTAAGTGAAAGAGTTTTTTTTTTAAAATCAAGTAATGTTGCTTACGAGACGAGACATTTCTTTTTTTTTTTTTTTGTCTCGAAATAAAACTGAGACGGAAAGCACCTTTTCGAATTCTCAAGTATCGTTAGATCCCAAGCAATGCTTTAATATGTTACATGATTTATAATATAAAATTAGATAAAGTTATTGTACGAACATAATGAAGAGCGTTTATCAACGTTCAAAGATACACAACATTCTTCAATAATAAATATGGTTTAAATGTTGTTATATTACAACCTTCCTGAACCTTTCGTAGGGTGGAAGGGCTACGATCACTTCTAGATGAAATTAAGAAAAAAATCAGGGCATAAAATTTGTACACAAATTTAGAAAATGAGACGATAAAATTTAGAGACGAGACCATAATACTTTTTTTTTAGAATCGAGACGAGAAATAATCCGAAGATCAAGACAAGACGAGACCACAATACTTTTTTGAGAATCGAGACGAGAAAGAATCCAAGAATCAAGACGAGACGAGACCACAATACTTTTTGAGAAACGAGACGAGAAAGAATCCAAAAATCAAGACGAGACGAGACCACAATACTTTTTTGAGAATTGAGACGAGAAAGAATCCAAGAATCAAGACGAGACGAGACCACAATACTTTTTTGAGAATCGAGACGAGAAAGAATCCAAGAATCAAGACGAGACGAGACCACAATACTTTTTGAGAAACGAGACGAGAAAGAATCCAAGAATCAAGACGAGACGAGACCACAATACTTTTTTGAGAAACGAGACGAGAAAGAATCCAAGAATCAAAACGAGACGAGACCACAATACTTTTTTGAGAATCGAGATGTGAAAGAATCCAAGAATCAAGACGAGACAAGACCACAATACTTTTTTGAGAAACGAGACGAGAAAGAATCCAAGAATCAAGACGAGACGAGACCACAATACTTTTTTGAGAAACGAGACGAGAAAGAATCCAAGAATCAAGACGAGACGAGACCACAATACTTTTTTGAGAATCGAGACGAGAAAGAATCCAATAATCAAGACGAGACGAGACCACAATACTTTTTTGAGAAACGAGACGAGAAAGAATCCAATAATCAAGACGAGACGAGACCACAATACTTTTTTGAGAATCGAGACGAGAAAGAATCCAAAAATCAAGACGAGACGAGACCACAATACTTCTTTGAAAATCGAGACGAGAAAGAATCCAAGAATCAAGACGAGACGAGACCACAATACTTTTTTGATAATCAAGACGAGAAAAATTCGAGAATCAACACGAGACGGAACATCGAGAAAAATTACGGGAGAAGACGAGAAATCTTAATTTTGAGTATCATCTTCTCGTAGAAAATACTAAACTTCCGTATAGTTTTGATGTATTTTTTTCATTTTCTTGTTAATATTTAAACACCTGGCAACCTTGTATACGTTGGTCTGTTATTAACTCTACGAGAGAATACATTGGTGAATTACAAACAAAGTAGAGAATATGCATTTTTAATTTACGCGGGAAGACAAGGCAATGACAATATTATAGAGTTTCCCATTCGTCATGCGGACACAATACTAATTCATTTACCTGACGCGTATAGATATGAACGCATCAACCCCGCATAAGGCTTTGGGGTCAAACTTTCAACATCCATATATTTCTTCCTTTTTTTTCTCTTCCCCTCCCCTATCTCTCTCTGATTAAGGTGAGTGTGAAACGCTATTTTCAGTCGAAAAACCGACGACAGACATAAAAAAAAAGGAGAACTACACATGTATAGCTATGCGTATTACAGTTCGATAGAAAGCGTTATGTAATAATATCCAAAACTTTAACTTTTTTTTTTTTTTTTTTTGCACGACATTTGCATTAGCTGTTCCATGCTAATGTAATAAATAAAACTCCCAAACTTTACCCGTATTTATTTTACGCATACAATTCTGCTTGACGTAAATGTATTTTAAAAGAAATATACAGGGTGTCTCAGGATAAAGTGTCAATATTTTGGGGAAATTATAATATAGGTGATTCTAAGGGAAAAAACCATTTGAATATGAATTACGAGGCGTGTTTTTTAAGTAAGGTTCATTTGAACATAAGTACAAAACGAAAGGTTATTTCAAAAAAGTAAATATATTTTCAGAAAGTACATACTTTACTCTATTTCTCGACATAGCTGCCAAGTTTGTTCAAACACTTATTATACCTCTCAACCAATTTCAAAATACCCTCTTCATAAAAACTTGCCGCCTGCTCCGATAACCAAGAGTTCACTGTCGTTTTCACATCGTTTCGGTACCCAACGGGAGCACAGTTTCCTAAACTTTAGGTGTCCTGAAACAATTTTGTAAAGCACTGATCTCGACACGTCAGGAAATTCGTTTGAGGGACCTCTTATTGTCAAGCGCCTGTTCCCACGAACCCTCGCTTCAACTTAAGCCACCAAATCGTCTTTAATCGAAGAAGGGCGACCAGAGCGGTCCTCATCATGGACGTTGTCACGGTCATTTTTGAATTCTCGTACCCACTTACGCCCTTTGCTTGCACTCATAACAGTATCACCGTACACTTCGCAAATCTGTCGATGAATATCTGCAGCAGACAGGTTTCTTGCTGACAAAAACCGTTATCACTAAGCGAACCTCACACGCGACAGGCGACTTGATAGTATTAAATATTGTGAAAGCACAGAACACAACCGTACAGGTCAGCTACAGAACTGAAACTGAGCACAGTTGTTCCCGAGGCATGCCGGTACACGACACACACGCTCGTTGCGGTATGCGTGCGAACTACTAGTGTCTACAACAAAACGGACCTTACTTAAAAAAACATGCCTCGTATATTCTCAGCGGTTTCAGAGTTGTAGGTTGTGAACCATTGTTGACCTTATTCCTTATTTTGCTTACTATGTAGAAGTAGCGGATTTAGAAGGCAAAAACTGGGGGAAGAGCCAGCTAGACCCCAGGCTATGATTGGTATATCATGAGTTTACTGTACACTGTCAAACACATATATACCCTAAATAATAAGCTCATATTATTATTGTCACTCAAAAACTGGGTTAAAAATAGGATCCATGTTCATATAAACTTTTTTGATTACTATCACCCAAAGTACTACCCACTTTCTCCCGGGACACTTTGTATTAAAAAATAAAATATCGGGATCTAATTCAGGACGAGAACTAGCCTATACATCTCGTATTCATATTTTACTTGTTTTATATCCTACAGTTATGCCGTATGAATTAACGCTCTTCGCTAGGTTCTCCCCTATATATCCTACAGTCAGTTATCCTGTATAAATTAGGATCTTTGCTAAGATCCATCCTACATATCCTACAGTTATGCTGTTTCAATTAAGGCTCTTCGCTCAACTCTCACTTACATATCCTATAGTCAGATATGCCGCATGAATTAAGGCTCTTCGCTAACATCTCCCCTACACATCCTACAGTTGTTCCGTATGAATTAAGGCTCTACGTTAACCTCTCTCATTCATATCCTACAGTTATGACATACGAATTAAGGCTCTTCTCTAACTTCTTCCCTACGTATCCTACAGTTGTGCCCCATGAATAAAGGCTCTTCGCTAACCTCTCCCCTACACATCCTACAGTTGTGCCATATGAATTAGGGCTCTTCGGTAAGCTCTCCCCTACATATCCTACGGTTACGCCGTACTAATTAAGGCTCTTCGGTAAGCTCTCCCCTGCATATTCTACAGTTATGCTGTATGAATAAAGGCTCTTTGTTAACCTCTCCCCTACAAATCCTACAGTTGTGCCATATGAATTAAGGCTCTTCGGTAAGCTCTCTCCTACATATTCTACAGTTATGCCGTTTGAATAAAGGCTCTTCGCTAACCTTTCCCTTACATATCCTACAGTTGTGCCGTATGAATTAAGGCCCCTCTCTAACCTCTCTCTTACATATCCTACAATTGTGCCGTATGAATAAAGGCTCTTCGCTAACCTATCCCCTACATATCCTACTGTTATGTCATATGAATTAAGGCTCTTTGGGGAAGCTCTCCCCTACATATCCTACAGTTGTGCCATATGAATAAAGGCTTTTCGCTAACCTTTCCCCTACATATCCTACAGTTGTGCCATAAGAAATAAGACTCTTCCCTAGATATCAAACCGTTGTGGCATGTGAATTAAGGCTTTTCACAAAGCTCTCCCCTACATATCCTACAGTTATGTCGCATGAATTTCATTCTGTTCTCTAAGTTCTTCGCCACTTTTTTAAATTTTAATGAAAAACATTAAAATTATGAAAAATATGCCGGTTAATATGTACAATATGATATTATATTAATTAATTAATAATCCTTTTCTTATAGACGAGAAATTTGGGTGCGCAGTTTATGTGGCCGTAATTATTGGGTACCCAAAGTTACACATTATAGGGAGGATTCTGAAAACAGTTATTAGTTCATATAATAGTGTTTTGTAGATGTTCTTTGGCTCAATAGTTATTAGTTCACATAATGGCATTTTGTAGATACTACCTAGCTCAACAGTTATTGGTTCATATAATTACTTTTTGTAATTATTCTCGGGCTCAATTGTTATTAGTACATGGAATAACATTTTTGTAGATACTATCTGGCTCAACAGCGTTGTAAATACTACTTAGCTCAATAGCTTTGGTACATATAAAAGTGTTTTGTAGATACTATTTGGCTCAACAATTATTAGTTCATATGAGTGTTTTATAGATATTATCTGCCTTTATTTTACATTTTACATTTTTTAAATATTCTTAATTGCCTTTTTAAGTTATTCGTTATTATTATTATTATTATTATTATTATTATTATTATTATTATTATTATTATTATTATTATTATTATTATTTTACAAAAAGTGGGCATGAGCTCGGAGAACCAGAAAGGAATCCAGGAATATACACTGGAAAGAGAAACATGCTGACAATTAGTGCATTAGAAAAGAAAGGAAAAGCAACAATACGAACTAAAAATATCAAAAAAGTGGCAAAAATACAAGTGAAAAAAGAGAACCAAAGATGGATTCTTGCGGTACGCCATATATATATATCCTGTTGGGAATCACAGTAAGCTAAAGTGAACAGTTTTGGGGAGAAGGTAACTTGATACGAACGCAGTGAGTGAAACTGAAAGCTTGCTACAAACACATATTGGAAAGTGTCAAAAAAGTAGTAAAGGAACTGATTAGGTTTAGCTTCTTCTACAAAAGGTTTGTCGATTTTCACAGCAGATGGTTTAGTGAAGACTGACAAACTAAAACACCCAGTTTCACACTTCTGTTTCTTCATTCTTGTTTCCTCTGTATCTTCTTTTGTTTCCTGTGTCTCAAGCAGGGGTAAAAGTGAATCTGAAACGGTAGGGGACGCATGACGTCACACCGTCCCCGTGCCTATCTTTGCCCATATTTTTACGAAGTGGAGAGACGATATAGTTTTCTGGAAGTGGGGGAACGGCGTCCACTTGCGTTCATCCTCACTTTTACCCTTGGTCTCAAGTGAAAACAGTAGCATATATTTTAAATCCAACTGATTATTAAGGAGAGAACTCAAGTTTAATTTTTTGGATGAGGGGGGAGGAAATAGAAATAGTTTTAACAAAAATTAATAACCAAATTGTACTTGACAAAAAAGAAATCTTTAGTTAAATGTCTCATGGTTATATTATGTAGGCTGGTTAATGTAAGTAAAAGAGACAGATGATTGAAGAGAATGCATACGAAAAAATGTGGGAGAAAACAAGAAAACCTTGCGAAAACCCACGGAGAGGATGTTATCTAACATAACTCACATGCTCTGGGATCTAACTAAGGACCCCTTACACCAGAGATTTAGTGTTCTACCATTGAGCTAAAATAATGATACTAGGGATGGCCAAAATTTTCCAGAATACGAATTCCGAAAAAAATATTTTCCGGAATCGGAAATTTCACTTTCCGGATTTCATAAAAATTCGGGAATTCGGAATTTTTCTGACTTCCGGAATATTCTAAATTCCGGAATTTTCAGATTTTACTTTCCGGAAAGTAAAAATTCCGGAATTGGCTATCCCTAAATAATACTGTGTCTGATAAAAGAAATTATATATGCCTAAAGTATAAGAAATGTTAAGTAAGATTTTTGTATGGGCAAATTTGTGTTTTTACTTAAAAATGCAGCTTAGATTCAAAGCTAGATGAACGGTACACCGTAATGCATCCAGAATTTCATTAATCGGAAGAATTCTAGCACTTAATCTCATATCCTTCTAGCACAAATTATTTTCGTGTATGTTAATATAGTTTATTTCTTCAAACATTGCTCAAAGAGGGTGTATCCCGAAATCCCCTTGTATACGCCACTGATAGTATATAATTTTCACTTACACTATAACACTGAAATGTAGCTATTTCCATTTTTTATATAACATAGATTATATATTTGTAACAATTTTAAATTATTTCTACACTGCCTTGACATGTTTAGTACCCGAAAATCAAAATTTCCCATAACCCGATGCGACTCATTTCAGACGCATGACATCGCTAGTTTAAACACTATTTCATTCAATACTTAACCTAATTTAATACAGATAATTACTCAGAACAAATATAATTACCCTCATGAAAACAAAATATTAGCAAAAAGATACAAATTTTAACGATAAATTTACCTGGAGATTACTTCATCATACTACAAAATAATAGAGGACAAAATATAAAACCTTGTGGAACACCAACGTTGCTCCGATTGAAAATAAAGTTGTTCCTGAAGAACACGGAACAGAATTCAATTTCGGAACTCTTCCGGTCAACGTGAGACATAGCAATCTTACGTAATTGTCATCTTACTGGAAAGCATTTCTCATTCGTTCCACCCTGATTGAATTAGACTTCAAAATTGAAAGGGGCAGCAATAAGAGTTTCTTTAAGAATACAATAACACAAGCTGTCGTGTCAGAGACGAGAGTTTAGAGAAGAGACGAGGAGTATGAGAAAAAGTAGTGGTAATGATGAGTCATGGACGAAGGAAGATTTAGTGGTTTTAAACTCATTTCTAAATCCTTATCCGGTTCACGACGACGACATCCTATTACCTAGTAAAATTGAGCACGTCCAATCTTACAGATTAGGGAAACGGTAGGAGCTATAGAGGATTTCTCTTGTTATTTCCGGTGAGGACTTCCCCCTACCCTGAAGCAACTGTTTTCTTATAGACGATCTCGTGCTTAAGGTAAAGGAACATAATTTCACCAGTGGCGCAGCGTGCCTTGCCTCTCCACTTCCGCCAGACGTTTACGTAAAGAAAAATTTGCTCAGTACACAAATATAGAGAGCGAACGTTGCTTGTTTATGTCTTCTGTACACGTTATGCGCGATCTCTCTCTCTTTCCTTCGTGTGCTAGGGACATCTTTTTCTTAGTTTTTTTTTCTCTTACTAAATACCTCCTGCCACTTTAATGTCACACAGGAAGTGCTACTAATAAGGTCATTTGGGAAGTCAATTTCTCAAATATCGTCAACGAGCAATTTCATACAAATTCATACACAAAATCATTATGAAAGAAGATAGATTGAGCAGACATTTTTTCGCTTTACGATGTAAAAATTATAAAATGTTTCGAACATGCGTCCGATCAACCAACTGAAAAGAAGTATAAAAGCAAATCTCTCTCTCTTCATAGTATTTGATTTACCATCATCATACAAAATTGGTATTCCTCATCTCTGGTCTTCAATCCTGATTAAGACACTATTTGAACTACCGAAAAACAAGTAAGGAAACAAAAACAAAAATATAGCAATAATAACAATATAATTAACACTTTACAAACTATTAATATACAGGGTGTTTCAGAGCAACACCGGCAACGTTTGGGGGTGATTCTTAACACCAAGATAAAACAAAAACTATAGACCAACCTGGGTGCACAAATTCTTCCTTTCGGAGTTAAAGGCTGCCGAAAACAAAAAAAAAAAAAAAAAAAAAACTTTAAAGGTCCAAAGCTCCAAAACTATGGGAATTAACGTAGTCGGGTCAAGACTTCACTTAGGAACTAATATGTACTCTATGCAAAAATACATGTTTCAGAATTCTAAGGTACTCACGCAACAATTTTTATAGAAGGAGTTTGTTTTGGGCATATAATTTGAAGTATTTACCAGCTGCCTCTATAAAAATTGTTGCGTAACTTAGAATTCTGAAACATGGATTCTGAATAGGGCACATATTAGTTCCCAAGTGAAATCTTGACCCGACTACGGTAAGACCCATAGTCTTAAGACTTAGTCTATAGTTTTTAATACTTCAAAAACTATAGACTATAGTCTTTAAAGTTCATTTTTTCATGTTTTCGGCACCCTACAACTTCGAAAGAAAGCATTGGTGCACTCAGGTTGGTCTATACTTTTTGTCTTATCTTGATGTCAAAAATCACCTCCTAAAGTTGTCGGGGTTGTTTTGAAACACCCTGTATAAGAATAAAGATACATATTTTTTACCCTTTTTAAAATGAAAGAAAAAACAAGAAAAACTAAAAATGAAATCATCTTCAGAAGAGAAGAATTAAAAAGAATTCAGTTTAAGATTTAAAAAAAAAAAAAAAAACAGATTGTGACGACTCACACTAAAGTAATATAATAAGAAGGTAGTAGAAAGATTTTTCTTGCAATAAATACGTTTGAAGCAAGTTTTTTTTTAAAAAAAAATAAGATCAAATAATAATATAAAAAGGTGTCTCTACGAAATAAAGGATAAGGTATATATATATATATTTTTTTTAAAAAATCCTACACGCTGTTTACATTTTTCCTTTTACCTTCCCCATGATAACTGTTAATACTAGATATAAGGAGCGCTTTAATAAGGAAAAAATAAATCATTCGTAACATTTTCTTTCAATTTTGTGTGTGTGTGTGTTGTGTGAAGAAGTTGTAGATTGGATGGTTGAAATATAGATGTATATTATGATGACCACATTCAATACAGGATAACATATATATATATATATATATATATATATATATATAAAGATGTGCTTTTTATAAGAAATTGTTGAGGTGAAGAAAGTTTGATACTATATCATTCACGTCTTTTTGTGCTCTTTATTTGTATCGTATCGCTCTATATATACTCTCGACTAACCCGATTATGCTTGGTTGATAATGATAGTGGTTTTTACAAAATGAAATATAAAGCGCGAGAATAAATAAAAAAACTAACTTTTTTTGAAACGGGAAAAAATTGTGAGATGATGATACAGCATTTATCTCATTTTTAATTTCTTATTTTATAAGAAGTTCTTTTTTTATTTAAAAAAGAAGGAAGAAAGAAACGTGTTGATTTGAATGTGTCTGAAGAAATACTTCACCCCTTCAACTATACCTTGGGAAGAAAGTAACCATGTCTGCTTATTACAATTTTTTCCCCTCTCCTACATGTCTTTTCTTGCGTAAAAAGGACGTTTTCTGGATAAACGGTTGTTTTCAAGGGGGACATGCTTGTTACGGAAGATGTAATGGAATATATATAGCATATAAGTAGGGAGCAATTGAGAATGAACCCATAATAAGGTACATCTTTTTTTATTCGCTTACGACTATTATTCGCACCAAAGTTCAACACAGCCAGGCAACACTTGACTATAGATATATGTGCTTATATATATAGTGTACCCAGCATAATATCAGGACCGTTTCTCGCGTAGCTTTGCCATTTAGAGATTTAAAAAAAGCATACAAGGGTGAAAACTTCAAAAGCTAAGTAAACTGAGTGTTTATCCTTTTAAAAATAATCTTTTCTTAGTATTTCCTTCTCAAGAAAATTTCATTTCATCGTTTTTTTTTAAATAAATATTTTCTGCAATCAAGAAGGGAGAAATACTTTTATATATGTAGTATGTATTATACAGTGTATCTTATTATTTCAGTTATCATGATCATCATTATTTCTGTTCATTTTAGCATTTCTTTAACGAGAGAGAGATGAGGATTCTTTTGCATCAAATGTTAACAATAAATAGTATAAAAAAGTTGAATGATTCTGTTTTCTTTTCTTTTTTTAAGAAACTTTGTCATAGATTTAATGTGTGACGTTAAGTGTGCGTATAAAACCCAAGACATAGAGAATATTTTGTTAGAAAACAGAGAGAGAGAGAGAGAGAGAGAGAGAAAGCTTCGGTCGGACTTTCATCAAAAGAAAAACTGCTTAATTTGTTTTAATACTAAAACCACACACAAAAGACTATTCGTGTTTGAAGTAATGAATCTTCACAACAAAACAAAAAATATTTTTTCTTTTAAATTATAAATGTACAGAAAGAGGGTGGTCCTCAAAAAAATTATTTTTTTTTTTACTCTGTGTGTGTGTTTAACTGTTCAAAAGAAATGACACCATTGAACTTTTCCGGAAGAATTCTTCCTAAAATGTATCTTTTGATCCTCAATTTTTCCTTTTTATTATTTTTGGTAATTTTTGCGTTCTTTTCATGCTGGAAGAACAAAAACGCAGTTTTGTATTCATTCACACATAACAAAGTTACAAAGAAATTCTTACAAATATACTTTTTTTTTTACAAAAAAAATGTTTCTTTAAATTATGAAGTCTTACTTCTTTACTTTTTGTCTTCTGATTCAATTTTAGTACTTTATTTTTTTGGTTGTCTCTTAATCATTACCCCTACTACTACTCGGTGCCGTTTGTTAATATTGTTAAGTCTTTTAACGAGAGATCAAATACTTTGTATAGGTCGCTACTAACTAACACGCCATCGATGTATATACTCGTATACCCTACCCGAGAACCTCTCCCCTCTTACTGCCGCTCTCTTTTGACGATCTTTTCCGAATGACGTCACTTAACTGTGATCCTCTCTATGTCAAGCAACCTGACCGAGAAAACAGGCAACAGAGGAATACATCCTTGGTACTCCTTTTTCGAGTCCGCTAGCTTTCAAACTCTTGCTCCCTAAAACTATCCCATCCTCTAGTTACTAACTCCCTCTACAGGGGCCTTGTTCCTAACTCTACAGAAGATGAAGTAGTGGAAAAAAAGCACACATCTATCTCTCTTCCTCCGCTAATTCAGTTTCTACACAGAGACTCGCGGGAGGTTCTCTATACCCTCACACATATATGTACATATATATATATAGGTATACACTGACAAACACACAAGGCAGTTCCTTCGTATCATACCACATTGGATCTAAAGGTTTAACAGCATTATATTATCCACCTCTCTGTCAATTAGATCCCCATAATTAAAGCCTTATTTACGAGAGGGCCTTTTCGCCGAAATTATCAGATAAGCAAACCAAGGGGTGTGAGAGAAGAGAGAAATGCCAAGCGGCACAAGAGATGGGATTGGACAGACAACTACAGAAAAGGGATTTTGGTTGGCTGGTTGATTCTCAGAGACACAGAGACCGAAAACTTTGTTCAAGGGTCAGAGAGCAGAACCCGTTTTAGCGGAATAATATAACTTAACTATTCTCCATGGTCTTCAGTTCCCCAATTATCCGTCAACGTGACTGTTTCTCCCCCATCCTTGCGTCTGTTTCCGTCCGCCCGCCACCTTGATGTCAATATCAACAACACCTCATCTTCTACATACACACACACACACACACACACACACAAACACACACCTCAAATAACATACCACCCTCCCCAGAACCCCTTTTCCTCTAAGTCTTGTAAACAAGAACATAATTTGTTGTTTGCTTCTCACTGTAATCTATATTCCTTTGTACAAACACCAAAGTCTTCCCTTATACTCATATAGTTAGGTACAAGAGCACACATATACACATTTCTCCATCATCGTGTTATAAGACGATAGGTTTAATAGAGGAAATGGCGTCAAACAACACAAAAATGTATTTCTTCAGAGTTTACTCAATTTTAGTCCCTTATCTATGTTCTCTATAGTCAAGACCGGATGTATGACGCAAACATGTAAACATGCTCCTAATATTTCGCGAAGTAACTTCATCAGAATACCAAGACCTACCAGAATACCAAGTTGTCACAATGGAATAAATAAGTAGTGGCGAACGCAATGAAAATCAGGTTTTTGCTTTGAAAACTTAAAGATTATTTGAAATTTATCACTGACTTGGCTTTTCGCTTACAACACGCATTGAAAAATGTGGCCTCTGTTCGTAGTAGTGACGGGTCTTGAGGGAAGTCACACAAGCTAAAGGATGAAAAAGTTTCGCACAGCTTCAGAAAGATGTACGCCAAAATTAGTACATTAGGAAATTTTTCTTCCTTTTCTTTTTATTAAAGACAAAATTTAAAATTTTCCCAATGTGACTTCTTTCGAGAGACGCCACTAATTTGTACTACCGTACTTGTTGATTGGTCGTTTACAGAGATGGGCATTTTGGAATAATCGGGACTCAGTCTAGCTCAGCTCCCATTCTTTCAAGCTCACTACCCACAACGGGAATTGCGCTCACTATTCTTAATCAACACTCACATTAGCTCAGATTTCTATTCTTTCAAGCTCACTATCCTGAATGCGGATCGTGCTCACTAATCTCAATTAGGCCCACGCTAGCTCAGCTCCCATTCTTTGAAGTTCACGATCCTCTATGGTATTCGCACTCATTAACCTCAATAAGACGCACGCTACCTCAGATTCTCATTCTTTCAACCTCACTACTCTCAATGGGAATCGCGCTTAGTAATCTCAAGGAAGCTCATGCTAGCTCAGCTCCTATTTCTTGAAGTTCACCATCCTCAATGCGATTTGCGCTCAGTAATCTGAAGTCATGGTAGCTCACACTATCCTCGAAGCGTCCCGTGTTCACTAATTCTAATGAGACTCGTGCTAGCTCAGATTCCCAGTGTTGCAAGCTCACTATCCTCAATGCGACTCGCTCTCAATAATCACAATAATGCCCACGCTAGCTGAGATTCTCATTCATTCGACCTCGGGATCGCTATCCTTAATAAGGCTGATATGAACTGGATCCCGTGCTTGTTTACTTCAGAGCACGCATTCGCTGCTCATTCTCTTTAATGGTGCTCGCATTCGCTAATTCTCGTATTCCTTAGCATCATTGGAGTTTAAGCTCGCTACCCACTTATAGCGATCGTACTAACACGTGATCGGGCTCAATTAATTATTAAACTCGGTGTCGACTGAGCCCGACAGCCGAGGTTACCAGTTTGGACATCTCTAGTTTGAACTGCTTTCAGCAGCGAAGTTACAATTGAGATATACGGCATCCTCTCATACTGTGATATAGGAATCACATAAGCTTGTCTTTCACAGGAAAGGTGAGGAAGCTTGTCATTTAACCACAAGAAGCTTATCATAACGCAGGCTTTCTCAACTTATAAGACAGTCTGCGTTATCAGAGTGAAGGCTTTCTCAACCTACAAGACAGTCTGCGTTATCATAGTGAAGGCTTCCTCTACCTACAAGACAGTCTGCGTTATCATAGTGAAGGCTTTCTCAACCTACAAGACAGTCTGCGTTATCATAGTGAAGGTTTTCTCAACCTCAAGACAGTCTGCTTTATCATAGTGAAGGTTTTCTCAACCTACAAGACAGTCTGCGTTATCATAGTGCAGGCTTTCTCAAACTATTTCACATTGCGACCCCGGCCCCCTTTTATCAAATACTCTTGTCAACGTCCCCTCATCAGTAATTTCCGGTTTGGAATAAAGTTTTTATTATTATTATTGCCGCTTGTGAAGCCTTGTGAAATCATAGTATCTTCAAGTTTCACACTAGCATTCATTTTCAATTGTATTTTAGTATACCACTTCTTGTATTTGTATTTTTCTGGATTTCAATACAACTTTTTCACCAATTTCATTCTTCTTTTATTCCAATTATTTTTAAACGATTCTTTGTTTCTTAACAATTTTTGTTTAATATTCTGTTCCGCATTTGGCAATAAGTGTGGAAATAAAAATATCTCTAACGAAATTTTTAAAAAATCAAAATAATCTATAAAAGTATTTTTTACCACTACTAGATTCTAATTTCATTTATCTTTTTCACATTCCTTCCGACCACCAGGTTGAGAAACTCTGCCATAATGTATTAGTGGTAGAAATTGACTTACAAATTTGCCATTTTGGACAGAGGGCACTAATTATTAATTGTAGTTGTGTCCAATTGTTAGTTTTACAAAGACAAATTTCAAACGACATATTCTGTGGAGATTGCACATCCCTGTAGAGATTGTATCTCTCAAAATTTCGCCTTATATCCAGAGTACATGAAGATTATTACTACAAAGAAGTAACGATCATGCCAATGGAAAACAAGTTTCCAGGCTTGAATATGCTTTTAATTGCACTTTTTATAGTAATTTCAGAACACTGAATCCACTTTTTATACTAATATAAGAGCGCTGAATCCACTTTTACACTAGTTTAAGAATGATTAATCCACTTTTTAGACTAATTTAACAACGGTGAATCCAATTTTTATACCAACTTGTGAACGCAGAATCCAATGGAACTACTTTTAAAGTATCTATCCATAGGATCACGAGAAATATAACCTCAAAGCTGAGATATTTTATATCTATTTGTATCTCAATTTCGAGAACATTTTTCTTGTGATCCCATGAATTCTGAGAAATTTATCGAAGCATGGGCATCTTTTAGCATTACCATGAACAATAAATTAGTTCAGAATTTTATGCCTAGTAGTTTTTTTGAGATCCAAAGAACGGCAGATAAATCTTTTACGCCCTTCTTTCTCACTTTCATTTCGTGAAACTCCATCTTGCTGACCTGAGATACATGGGAAATATTTATACAAAACTAGCAGAATATTCGTTCTTCGCAAGACATAAAGGGTTGAATTTGGATTTAAACGGAATCGGAAGTATCACTGTTCGTCTCAACAAGCCTGAAAATTATGGATTCGACACTAATATCGCTCATTTTCGATCATTTTATATATCTTCTTCCTTCCTCCTACCACAAGTTGGGGACTGAATTTGGCATCGGAAGTGTCACTGTTCATCTCAACAAAGAATTTGACACTAATATCGGTCATTTTTGATCATTTTTAAGTATCTCCCCCTCCCTGCCCCTAAGTTGCACCATCAAAGTGAAATGATAAAAATAATTCCAGGCCCGGAACTTATCTACGTTGAAGATTTGATCGAGGTTGGTCGGGTGGTTCAAGAGATATTAAGTCACAAACATAGTGACTATCATTTTTATATGCCATGATTTCAAAATTATACGCCTAATAGTTTCGAAGATCTGGAGAAAACGAAACTTCTATTCCCTCCCTTTCCTCTCTTAGGGGCAGCATTTCGCAAAATCATGTCTTATGTACAGCCTAGGGTACAAGGGCAATATTTCTACAAAATTTCACGATCTAGCGATTAGGGAATCAATGAGTAAGTGAATTTATGCAGAAAAATTACAATATAGAAACTAGTTATAGCATGAATAGACGAACTAAAGTAACATTATTTCTGGCATCAATTTACTGTAGCAGAGTTAATATATGTTTGTATGGACTATGAGTAAATTTCATCAATGTTTTCTAGGAGGTATGTCGAAAAGGGTTGAAACAAGACAAGAATACATACTTCTATCTCTCTCAAAGGTATTGCGCGTTCTCACTCACACACAGAGAGAGAAACACACGGACATTCATATGCGCAACGGTAGGTAATACATAACGATGTTTTCTCCTAGATAGCTTTTGTTTCCTTAAAAAATCGTGCTGAGAAAGCTACGAAGGTTTATATACATCCTTCCGAACCCAGTAGGTTGGAAAAGGTAGATGATGATGGAACTTTTCGGTAGTGGAAAGGGGAAAGAAGGATTTGTCGCTGGGGGAAGGGATTTCGGGGAGAAGGGGGTTAGGGCTCTGGAGGTTGCCCCTTCATGCAAATTCTATGATGTTTAATGCACCACTGTATAATTGTGTTATAATCTTCGGGAGGCAAGCGACATGTAAAGGACCCCGAGAGAGAAAACATGCTACTTTACCTTTTGGGTAACTATCATCGTTACCTCTCTCCCTCTCTTCCGTGTTTGTTGCTTGTTAACATTCTGTCTCTTTTGCCCTTCTCCCTCGTCCTACTCAATATATACACCCTTCTCTTGTCCCCGCATGTTGCTCCATACTCCCCCAACCACTGTTTCGTCCCGTACACATAATGCATCAAACATAGCTATTATGTCTTTGACTACAGTATATGAATATTTAACTAGATACTCAATATAGTATTAAAAACTTCTATGGCAGTTGACAAAGGTAGATTTCAACCTTCATAAACTTTTTTTTTGTTCGTTTGCTTAATTGTTTTTATTATATAGTAACTGTATGACGTATTTTGGATCAAAAAGTTTCCACGGTCCGATCTTAATTTTATTTATTGTCATTGTGAACCATTGCTCATGCCATCAATCCGATAGAACACTCACATCATATCGACATTACACTCACTTGATCTCACGTTCATATAACCAGTCTGATATCATGATCACTAGACCTCATGTTCACAGCATCACTTCCAAATTACGATCACTCAATCTCATGCTCACGTTACAAGTCTGACATCAAGGATATTACCAGTCTGACATTACGCTCACTTGACCTCACTCTCACATCATCAGCCTGATATCATGATCACTAGACCTCACACTCACATCATTTCGAAATTGTACTCACTCAATCTCACGCTTATCATGCCCACTCAACCTTAAGCACGTTACCAAAAAATGAAATGAAATCTTTAAGTTTTACGTCCCACGATTATGCCGGCTAGGCCAAAGGAGACGGTGATGATGAGAAGTGAATGAAATGGTGGAATGAATAAAGTGGGAGGAAACTGGAGAACTCCGAAAAAATCCACGCACACGGTGTTTGTCCACCACAAAGTTCATTTGGTGTATGCGAGAATCAACCCAGGGACACCACGCACCAGAGGTGAACGCTTTACCACTAAGCCACCGCGGCCCCACGCACATTACAAGTCTGACATTATGCTCACTCAACCTCAGTCTCACAACATAATTGCGACATTACTCTCACTCAACCTCAATCTCACAACATAATTCCGACATTACTCTCACTCAACTTAAAACTCACAACATTATTTCGACATTACGCTCACTCAACCTCACTTTAACAACAACTCGATCTCACGTTTACATCACCAGTCTATCAGTAGGACATAATGACCACTAGACTTCACGATCACAACATCACTTCGAAATCGGGCTTATTTAATCTCACGCTCACATTATGTCTGACATCACGCCTACTTAAGCTCACGCACATTACCAGTCTGACATTACGTTCTCTCAACCTCAGTCTCACAATACCATTTTAACATTACGTTCACTCGATCCTACACTTATACCACTAGCCTCAGATCTCTATGAATCATATTTTTGTTCCGGCTTTGTTTACTAACAACTAACAAGTGTTCATATTTAAAACATTAAGAGGCCTTATCATTGCGAAATTAAAATACCACTAATTTTACAGTAATTATGTGATATCTTCAAATACACAAAAATAATCAAAATGTGGAACAAAATCGCTCTAGAGAATATTATTTTGCATGAGCTACCGTTATTACGAGTCACCTAGTAGCTTTCCGTTTGCTGCCATTTAGAAACGCGAAAATAAATGCCGATTTTCTAACTAACACTAAAACTATCCCAACAATGATGGCTCAGTGGTAGAGTCCTCTATGGTGTGTGTGGGGCCCCTGATTCGATCTCAGCTATCCTCAAGTGGACTTTGTGGTGGTCAAATACAGTTTGCGCGTGGCTTTTTTCAGGTTTTCCCCTTCTCTCTCATTTTCTACATTCCACAATTTCATTCATTATTATTATTACCGTCTCCTTTAGCTTCCTTGCATAATCATGAGACGTTAAGCTAGAAAAAAATTCTCTCAACAATGAAGTAACAAAATATCACAAAAGTGTATTCTCTGATTATTGATTCAACTTATATCTGATCAAAGTTATATTTATCTATTGAATTTGAATTGCTTAGAATATTGTTGCTTCCTACAAAATACGTTGGAAAGATAGAGAATATGTGCTGCCATCTATCGCTTATTAGCACTCCTTTAAACTCACCTCAAGTTCCATTTATATCAACAGTGAAACTAAAAAAGAATACCACAAAATTGTACGATTTATTCTCTGGTTATTGATTCAACTTACTTCCGAACAAAGTTTGAAAATTCATTTCTTGAATTTTAATTGCTTTTTTTTTTTAAATATTGTTGCTCCTTATAAAATACATTGGAAAGATATGGAATACTTGCTGCCATCTGTTGTTATTGGCACTCTTTTAAACTCACCTTAAGTTTTTGATTAATTTGATTTGATTTGTATTTACATCATAGTTCTTTATCGGCAGCTTAAGACGATACCGATCAACTGTTTATAAAGTGAATCTGAACCATAGTAATACATTCAATACTTTCACACCGAGAATCGAACCCAGAACGTCGTTCAATTTCGGATTAGTACTCAGGATAATTGACAATAAGCAGGAAAAGTTATGATAAGGTGACGGTCCTCCGTTTGCTCACTACCAACGTTCAAGCCTTCCTTTATTTAGTTTCCTAAAGTTGCGCAGGCTTTTTAAGTTCACTGTTCTAATAAATCAGTCAAAATGATCTTAAGTGTTGTTGCTTAAAAAAAAAAAAAAAAAAAAAATCGAAACTACTGAATGGAGTCTAAGAGAAGACATGTTTGTTCTTAATGCTTCTCTGTTAACAGAACATTATTTCTTTTTTTAAGTTTGACGTCATCGTCCATTATTTGACGATAGAAAGCATTTTCTTTTGTTACTGCTTGCCTTCAAAGTCTTTGCTTTTCAATCTGTTGGCAACACCAAGCACCGACAACAAACATCAAAAGTCACTTGTTTTTTTAAACTAATATTTCTCTCATTGCTAGCAGATGGCACCACCATCTGTTATGATCAGTGAGCAACGGCATGGTTGGGAAATAATGAGTTTTACACTAGGTTTACGCTGTGCATATCTGTACACAGTAGTTGAAAGATGCGAATGGTTTTGCATAAGGAACAAGGATGTGTAGATGGTAACAAAAGTAACTTGTCCTAAAGTAACATATACTGGACCTACAGGATGCCTACAAAGTTCCTACCAGCGATTAAGAAAACCGGTCAGTATTTCCAATTTAGTCATTTTTTGACCAAATATAGCAATTTTCATTTTGAAATCAGCTTATAAATGGAAACGAAATGCAATCTTTCAGTTTAACGTCCTGTGCAGTGGCGGTGATTGGACGTAAAAGTTGGAGGGGGGAAGACATGATCTGAATATTTATAGACTATATAAAAGTTTGTTATCCTGGTTGTTTCTAACACTTTGTTTGACGAAAGGTTGTATAACTAATAGGATACTATCATTTTCATTTAAAATACCGTATAATGTATTTAATATTTTATTAAGTAAATTTATAAGACCAACGCAAGTAGGTACTAGCCCCTTGTACTCTTAAACAACGAAGGTGTAAGAAGAGATTTGATTCCTTGCTCATAAACATCTTAAAATTCTGTGTGTAAAATTGTGTGATCAGATTATTTAATTACAAATTTGCAAAACAAATAAATAGAGAGGATAATATTAATCATAGCAATGAATAATGAGGCTTGTTTTGTAGAAGTTGCATTGAAACTGGGGATTAATGAACAATTTATATTTTTAATTCCACACATGTCATTAAATCTATGTTATTACTCTTAGAAAATGAAAGACAGTAAATACTATAAGCATATGCTACGACATTTAAAGAAATAGGAGGGCCGCGGTGGCTCAGTGGTAGAGCGTTCACCTCCGGTGTTTGCGGTCCCTGGTTTGAACCCAGCTCGCGCCGTGTGGACTTTGTGGTGGACAAACACCGTGCTCGTGGGTTTTCTCGGGGTTCTCTCGTTTCCTCCCACTTTCTTCATTCCACCAATTCATTCATTTCTCACAATCACTGTCTCCTTTAGCCTAACCGGCATAACCGTGAGACGTAAAACTCAAAGATTTCATTTCATTTATTTAAAGAAATACGCAAATGCAATATTAATTGCTTTGAATTGCAATTAAAACGCTTTCTTAACTCCACAGGAAGACAAATAACCAACTCACGCAACGGCAAATATTATATGGCATCTTTTTTTTTTTTTTT
Source organism: Thermobia domestica (assembly GCF_964235325.1). NCBI lineage: Eukaryota > Metazoa > Arthropoda > Insecta > Zygentoma > Lepismatidae > Thermobia > Thermobia domestica. The sequence goes on from NC_137467.1 coordinate 39,665,936, forward strand.
TCTATGAGCCAATAAATACATACAAAAACTTTACATTTCGAAATGAAACTATATACGTTAAGGGGTCACTTCAAAAAAGTATAGGGACAGGAAACTGTCCCTTTTTGCCCCCTAATCGCCGCCCCTAATCCCACGTTTATGACCGTTAGGCTAAGGAAGATGAATGATTAAGGTAAGTGATTGATGATTGAAAAATTGGTGGAATGAGAATGTAGGAGGACGAGAAAATCCATGGACACGATGTTGTCCACTACAAACTTATGTGGCCGGGGGTCGAACCAGAGACCCCCACGCACCACTGAGTTAACGTGTTCCCCCAATTTTGCACTCATAATTGAAATTTTCTATCCATTCTTGCTTTAGGGAAAATTGAACAACTTAATGAATCAAATCATCTTTAGAAACATGAAACGAAACCATGTAATTTTAATCCTTCTGCATACAGTAGTACTTCTTACTCATATTGGCACAGCGCAATTCATTTTACTTGAATCATTCTCGGTAATTTAAATCTTTAAGTTTTACGTCCCACGCTTATACTTGCTAGACTAAAGAAGTTGGTGATGATAAGAAATGAATAAAATGATGTAATGAAGAAACTGGGAGGAAACGGAAGAACATCTAGAAAACCCACGCATACGGTGTTTGTCCACCACAAAGCTCACTTACCGCGAGCTCGGATCGAATCAAGAACCTCGTGCAACAGAAGTGAGCGCTCTACTTCCTGAGCTACCGCGGCCCCTCTCGGTAATTTGTCACGGCTTCATGGCAAATGTGTTCTTTTAGTGTAGCCTACAGTGTTAAGATATTAACTAATTTAATTATCTAATATGTTTTAAAAAGTAGTAATTTTTTAACCTCCAAGCTGTGCTGTATATATGTGATGAAAGTCCAATAGAACGGTTATATCCGTCCGCTGGCTGGTAGCAAAGCAAAAAATGATAAGATACAACGAGAACCATTTTTTTTAAATATGGAGTAAGAGTCTAAAGAAAAGATTTTATCTTCTCCTCTTACTTTATTCAAATCGGAAGTGGTAGAAATATACTATTTCCGGTTTCAACATTGATCATCAAAGAGCAACGCTTTTTAGATATCAACACATTGTTTAAAAAATGTAGACTGTCTGCTCCTATCTCTCTATTAAAACCGGAAGTGGTAAAATTTATTACCCCTGTCCGGTTACAGTATTCATATTCCCATAGAATACGAACGGTAAAAGTAGCAAACAAAAGTTTTAAATACAGATGGAGCATCACAAGAATAACATGTAAGTTCTTATCCTTCTACCAAAACCAGAAGTAGTAAAGAACTGGTACAACTTCCGGTTTCGATATTGATTTCTATAGAGCAAAAACTATTGAAACCGGAAAAGTTACAAATTGGTACAACTTCCGGTTTCCATATTTATTTCTATAGAGCAAAAACTATTGAAACCGGAAGTAGTAAAGAACTAGTAACATCTATTGGTTTCAATATTGATTCTTACAGAACAAAAAATATTGAAACCGGAAGTCGTAAAGAACTAGTACAACTATTGGTTTCTATATTGATTCCTATAGATCACAAACTGTATAGAAGTAAGCGCGAAAAAAACTTTTTCGATAAGAATTCAGTGCCACGAAAATAGATTATGTCCCCAACTTTATCCATTTATTTGAACCGGAAGTAATAATTCAGTACTTCCGGTCACGGAAGTAACAATTCAATACTTTCTGTCATGGAAGTGATAATTCAGTACTTCCAGTCATGGAAGTGATCAGTATTTCCGGTCGAGGAAGTGATAATTCAATATTTCCTGCCATGGAAGTTATAATTCAGTACGTCCTGCCATGGAAGTTATAATTCAGTACGTCTTGCCATGGAAGTGATAATTCAGTATTTTCAGTCGAGGAAGTGATAATTCAGCATTTGCAGTCATGGAAGTGATAATTCACTATTTCCGGTCACGAAAGTGATAATTCAGTACTTCCAGTCGCTACTGAATCCTAATAGTTTGGAAGTCTTCTGTCGTTCCAGAGTACAATTATCTATACAAAATACTGTACACATGGTAAGATTTTTTAAAAAATCTCTTAATCAGTATATGCACAAACCTATCTCAGTAATTCTTACCCAAGAAGAAAAAAGCACAGCATGAGAATTACAGTACATATAAGAACCTACTCATAAAGCAAACTGGGTCTGACTAATTTTGTCACGACGGATGTTCATTCATTCATTTGGTCTGAAAGAAAGAAAGAAGGAAAGAAAGCGAGAGAGAGAAAGAGAGAGAACACGAACATTTGGGTACCGCGTTTTTAAAAAAAACATATAGTGTACGTATGTGTGTGTGTGTGTGTGAATGCGCGAAGTCTTTAGTGACGTAAAGAAAAAAAACTTGTAGTTCGGAAAAAGTGGAACAGAGATGTCGCTACCAGTTAGTGACAACAATCTTAGCAGGTATTCATTCCGTAATGCTATAGATGTGATGATTAAGGGATCTTTTTTTATTTATTTTTTCTTATGTGTTTAAAGCTTCCGGAAGAAGCTTAACAGAATGAAGTTTTTTTTTAAGTTACAGAAGAGAATAAAAAATAGAAAAAAAACAAGGGTAAGGTATGTAGCTACATAAAAACGATGTTGAGTATACCCGAACATTAAGAGTCGACTTGGGAAAATCTGCTTCTGTTCGCAAATTCCCAGAAGTACAACAAAGGTTGTGTTATTTTTTTGATCTTAGGCCGTATTGTACACAATACACTAAAATAAATGGAAGGCATTAAAACGAAAGACAGGAAACTGAAAGATAATTAAAAAAAAAAAAAAATTAAAAACATGAAAAATCATACAATTAGCAAATTCAGTAGCGGCTCTTCCATTTCACAAAAGGGAAGTCACATGATTACAAGTTATAATATTGGTACAGATTAAGAAATCGGAGGCCATTTCTTCCCAAATTTACAGATAAAATCTCTTAAACGGAGATTTCATTTTTAAGGATCTTACGTATATAGGTGCCAAATATCAACGGATGATAACTTGTCGAATGAAACCGTGTTGGAAACCGCAGGGACAAAAGTTCAGAAAAATGAACTAAGTTTTTGTGGTGTAAAATTAAGAAATAGGAAAAATGAAACGAAATTTTTGAGTTTTACGTCCCAAGATTATGCCGACTAGGCTAAAGGAGACGGTGATGATGAGAAATTCATGATAAATGTGGAATGAAGAAAGTCGGAGAACCTCGAGGAAACAAACACACACGGTGTTTGTCCATCACAAAGTTCACTTGGCGCGAGCTGGGATCAAACCAGGGATACCAAGCACCAGAGAGGAACGCTCTACCACTGATCCACCGCGGCCCCCATGAAGAAATAGGACTAAGCCTAAAATCTTTGGACGAGATCTTAAGTTGCAAGATTTATTTGTAACAAACAAACAAACGAACAAAAATAATCCAACAAAAGCATTGTTAGAAAAAAAAAAAAGAAAAGTAAATTGAAGGCCATTTCGAGTTGATTTTGAGTTTTAACATTCCGTTCAGCATCGAGGTAATATGAGAGTGTATACTTACTGATTAACGTGGAGTCCGAACCACATGTGCTCCTGTAAGGAATCGCACCTAAGTCTTCCACGTCAGAGGCACGTACGCTAACCGCTTAGCCAAGAGGGAGCTCCGAAGGCTATTTCGAAAAGAAAGGACAGAATGAGTGGACAGATTTCAAACATGAAGGAAACACACTAGTGACGGAATGAGAGATGGAAAAATACCCAAAGGAATGTCGGGTTTGATATATATATATATATATATATACAGACACTGACCCAATATCACAAAAAATAGATGAAAATTTCAAGGAAACAGTAGCGTACGTAAGGACTGTTTTTCGAGTTGTTAATCCCCTCCTTCTTTTGAGTAAGTCATTATTGAATAATAACGATTTAGTACTATTTTGTGTGACTTTGAATAAAGAGTTGAGGCAAAGACTCATAAGATGCTTCGTGTAGAGTATTGCACTTTTTGATTTAGAAACATGGACATTACGCAAAAGTGATAAAAAAAAAACTGGAAGCTTTTGAAATGTGGGTATGGAGAAAAATGGAGAGAATTGCCTGGGTCGAGCGGAAAACGAATGAGAGGGTGTTAAATATGATAGGGGAGAAAAGAACAATTTTAGATAATATTAAGAAGAGGAAGAGAAACTGATTGGGACATTGGTTACGAAGGAACTGTGTTATGAGGTGCGTGCTAGAGGGTATGGTGGCAGAAAAGAGAGGGAAGGGGCGAAGGAGACTATAATTAATGGACAATATCAAAACAGAAAAATCATACGTAAAGAAGAATAGGTTAGCGGAAGACCGTGCAGCATGGAAGCTTCTCAGTAGCCTTTGGTGCCCACCCACCTTATGTCCATGACGCACCCCCCCATTGTCTATCCGTAGGTGTTCTTCCATGAAAAAAAAAATCTTTTCGATTAATTTTCACACCCCTCAAACATATTTATATAGATTTTTAACCCCCCAAATATTTTAATGACGCAGTAGCGGAAAGTGACCTGCGAATAATGGTAGAATATCTATAATGATGATTATACTAAGATATATATACAAAAATCACGCGTCTCCTGAAATTATATTAGGTTCAATCCTGAAATTATTCCAGTCCCCTTCCCCTTGATGGGAGAAATTCTTCATACGCCACTGCAAGGAAATTATAAAGTCTGGCTCAGGTTAGGGTCGACTTAAAAGTTGTGTCAAAGCAATCGAGAGGTTGCTGGGCCAAGTAGAAGAAGATGTCATACTAATTTCATTTACACTACTATTAATAGGACTCTTACGTTATCAATTTCTCACACCAGAATATTGGTACACTTGGTGAACCAAGTATAGCTGTAGAAGATTGTCCTATGCCATACTAATACTCACGACACCACCCTATCCGAAAGAAATTATTAAAAAAAAAAAAAAAATCAATTCAACCCTGCTAACTTAGAAAATGTTCTTGAACCTGCTAACACTATTTGCTGAGTCAGAAAATTAAAGAACTTCAAACTACGATAACCATAAAGAGAAAAGCTATTTGCAATCTTGACAAAGTCTAATCCGATTTCCTTAACTGAAAAATTTAAAAAAATGTCCCCTGTCCGCGGGAGATTGTAAAAACAATGGATGTGGTAGCATCTTTTAACATGAGAATATTGTCCAATGAAATTCTTCAATGATTGTCCAACAAAGCCGGTCGATCTAGTAGTTCTGGCAAAGACGGAAAGAGATGCAGCAATTGATTTCCCGTTAGAAAATTTCTACTAAAGCTTTCTGTTAGAGAATGGGAACAAAAGGGGGGAGCAAATCCCTTGCATAAGAAGGAGCTCGTAAAGAGAACGAAGGGATATTCTTTTTTTTCTGTTTAAATTCTAGTTCCTGTTCAAAATCTCTTGTACTACTTCGGCCCTTCCGAAGAAAAAAAAAAGTATCCCTACATAAGAACGAATTAGTAACAAAACAGTGTTTCTCAATTTCTTTCTCTTAAAAAAAAAGAAAAAAATTAAAAGTGCAAAGGCGTCCATTCAAATTTTCCCTTCTTAATAAACTAAATGTGTTTACTGAGGTATAAATTTTTCCATTGCCGAGGACAAAAAAGACATACACATCTTTTAGTAGACTATCCCTTCTCGGGTCCTGTCTTTCTTCGTTCGTGTGTTTTCTATGGTTGATGCTTTTTTCTCTTTTTTTTCCGGGCTGCAAAAAAGACTTTCTTTTTTTTCTTGGCCTTTCAGGGATTTTGGTTTTCGGTTGTTCTCTTTTTCCGTTTTCAATTCTAATTTTCAAAATCCTTTCGATTTTTCTTCCTTCCTTTCTATTTTTATTTCTATTCTTCTTCTTTGTGTTTCTTCTATTTCTCTGGATTTAACTTTTTTGTGGCTTCGTTCATAATAGAGTTTGACTAACGAAAAAGAAAATGAAAGAAATGAATAATAATAATAATAATAATAAAGGAAAATATTTGAGAAAAGAAGTCGAATAAGAAACAAATTTGAATTGAATACACTGTATTCTTTTTTATTAATACTAAAACTTTTTTTCTTGAAAAAAAAAAGACACAATGATAGAATTTATTTCTTTTTTTGTGGAACGCAAAGAAAATATCCATCAAGGACATTTATAAACATAGACTCCATTTTAAAATCATTTTATTGATACTGGACTGCTTTTGTAAGAGCATGAGATGAAAAGATTTTTAAAGTCTCTGACACTTACTCTCTGGTAGAAACAAAGTGCACATAGGAACAACAGATTGCAGGACTTCATTCTACATATGTAAATGTCAAAAAATCATGCGTTTACAAATTTACTTTCGTAAAGAATTACAGGAAACATATGTTGTTGTTTACTTGGTAAAATTTTAAAGTCTCTGGCACTGGTATTCTCTGGTAGAAATATAGTTCACATAGGAACAACAGATTGTAGGACTTCTACTCACGTGAATATTATCAGAAAATTCATGTGTTCACAAAACTACTTTCGTAAAGGATTACAGGAAACATATGTTGTTCTTTACTTGGTAAGATTTTAAAGTCTCTTGCACTGGTATTTTCTATTAGTGCACATAGGAACAACAGATTGCAGGACTTCTACTCATGTAAATGTTCTCAAAAAATTCATACACTGACAAAACCACTTTCGTAAAGGATTATAGGAAACAATAATATATGTTCTTTACTTGGTATAAATACTTTTAAAAAACACTGTCCAAAGCTTTGCTCCTACCTAGCAAACAATAATGAATATTCATTCTCACTGTCAATTATTAGATATTTCAGATATCCTAGGACGGCATTGGTGTTGAAATAACACACTAACAATAGTACACAAATGGAGCTGTTTCAGCATCATCATTTTTTGCTGAATACGTTTCACATCTCTGAAGTGACAGAAAGTCAGTAAGTCCACATCTGAAGTTCCTGTTAGAAAGATGGCGTTCTCTGTGCAACAATAATTGTGGAAAGCTGTGCACAATACTATACAGAATGTCTGAGGAGTCCCTGTACCCCTTGAAAACAATGTTAGTGTAATTTTGGTTGTGGTACTGGTAACACTGCTTTCATGGTCACAGACAGCACTGTCTGGTATCCCAGTATTCAAGATCATGTAGAGTAGTGGCGTAGCGATAACTATGTAGACCCGCCTGTACATTCATGTGCAAAAGCTGAGGATAATGTGATTTGTAGGATGCATCACATGTTAAAAAAAAAAAAAACGGAGAACCAGTCATTTATTCGTGGCAGGTGGAGTTCCTGATAGTAACAGACTGGAAAAAAAGTGTGAGAAAAGACATATAATGGACTACAGGAACGAAATGCAGAGGGATACGGAAATCAGGAAATGCACCCATGTGGTATTTTACTGAAAACCGTTGCGTGCAGGAATATCAGTAGTGTATGTGATCTCCCTCCGCCGTAAGGCATTCAGCGCAACTTAACTGTATGCCTTTGTGTGCAGTTTACCAATAAGTGACTGAGGTGTGGCTTGCAACTTCTAGGTCAGCACTTCCTCGAATTCGGAATTGTTTCTTGGAACCATGTAACGACGTGCAATCTGCCTATCAACAATGTCCCAATATGTTCTAATGGTTTCAGGTCTGATGATCGACTCGACCAATCGAATCGAAGGGTAATGTTCTGAGTCTCAAGATGCAAGATCCACTATGCCAGCTCAATGAGGACGTGAACCATTATCCATTAAAATGAAATCAGGGCCCACTGCATTCCGAAACAGACGATCATGCTGATATAGGATGCCATTCCGATACTGTACACCTATAATAGTACGAGGACTTCTCGAACACCCTATATGCATGGCTCTCAGAGAATTTTTGAACCTATTGTTGTACTTTATGACGGACAAAGTATTGTTCCATCAAGTGGTGGATCCAGAATATGATCAAGGGAGGGGCTAAACCATAGTTCGCCGCTTTATGCGGTGTATAGGCTGCAGGGTTGAGCGCTTTATCCAGGGCTCATCACCTAGTTTTATATGCCTAATCGAAATCAGCAATATAAATTTTGCGTGATATGCAGTATAGAAATGGACAAGTTTGCCTTTATACACTACAATATATATATGTATATATACCACTTTGGTCGTGCTCGAAAAAAAATAAGTGTCTCACGTTAGTAAATTCCAAAGGCTATAAAACATTTCCGTTTTGTTAGTCGAAGATATATATCGCGAAGAGTATATAGAGTATGTGTAACTTTTCTATATTGATATTCTCACATGGGGTGATTGCCAAGAGGTTCAGTACAAGATTTCCTGCCCCTAGTTTCTAAGATTTTCCCTCCACTCCCTTTTGTATGTGGGATAGTTAATCACACAAGCGAAGAAGCGGTAGAGCTCCTGTTGTAGACAATCGCTTCCGCTTCAACCCACACTACACCATACCACTGTAATATGTGGATGGATATGTGAATATGTATGTGTGTGTGTTTCTGTCTTCTCCTATTTTTTATTTCTCCTTTCTTTTTGTCTTTTGTTTTTTTCTTCTGATGTGTGTGTGTCCTCACAGCCTCCCACTGCATCCGGCGCACCTCACAAATCCTGGTCAGGCTTTGTGCCAACACAGACAATGCTTTTCGAGATACAAGAGAGACAGAATGAGACCCAAGAGGCATGGGAAATCCAATGAACGACAGTTCTAAAGGCACACGTGTCCTCGCTCTCATTATCTTACTTACTCAAGACACTGTTTGTGTTTCTCTCTCTCTTAAGACAAAAAAAAGTGAGGTGAAGAGTTAACTTCTGCAAGTTCTAAAATTACTGATCTCATTCTTCTTCCGTGCTGTAAGAATTCTTTCGGATCTTCACCAGAAAAGAGTAAGGTTTGCAAGAATAAAAGGATTTTCACCTCCTCAAAATACATACATGAGTAAACACAAAACTGTATGTTACAACACGCCCCTCATTAGTAGCAAACACAAGATTGAATGACAGCGCTTGATAGGTTGGGACTTGTTAACAGCACGTTGTTTTTTCTTGCGTGACTGTTTCCACATTCTCAGTTAATTTGCTTGATGTCACCTTCACAATTAGTATTCTATGCTATTAAATTTTCAAATTATACAATGCATATATAAGATGACTTATACAGAGGTGCCCATAGATTGGTTTTAGGGAGTAAGTTAAGGGGGGGCATAATTTTCCATTGAAAACGGTATACAATCAAATTGGAGAATGGAAAATTGGGTAGAGAAAGATCATTTCGGGATCAGAATGCGAGATTTAGGGGGAGAATATTAAATGCATGCGACTGAATGTAAAAATCTGGAGGGAGATACGGAGAATGGTAAATTTGGGGAGACAGAATGGTAAATTTGGAGGGAGAAACGGGAAATGGTAAATTTGGGAGGGCAAAATGGTAAATTTCGAGGGAGACACGGAGAATGGTAAATTTGAGGGGGAAGAAAGGTAAATTTGTTGGAAGAATGGTAAATTTGAGGGGGAAGAAAGATAAATTGGTTGGAAGAATGGTAAAATTGAGGGGGAAGAAAGGTAAATTTGGGGAAAGAATAGTAAATTTGAGGGGAAGAAAGGTGAATTTGTTGGAAGAATGGTAAATTTGAGGGGGAAGAAAGGTGAATTTGTTGGAAGAATGGTAAATTTGAGGGGGAAGAAAGGTAAATTTGTTGGAAGAATGGTAAATTTGAGGGGAAGAAAGGCAAATTTAGGGGAAGAATAGTAAATTTGAGGGGAAGAAAGGTAAATTTGGGAGAAGAATGGTGAGTTGTGAATTTGGAGGGAGAAACGGGAAATGGGAGGGCAGAATAGTAAATTTGGAAGGAGACACGGAGAATAGTAAATTTGAGGGAGAAAAAAAAGTAAATTTCTAATAAGAATGTTGAATTTTGAAGGAGAACGGAGAATGATAAATTTGAAGAGTAAGAGTAGTAAATTTAGAGAGAGAAACAGAGAATGGTAAATTTGGGAAATATAATGATAAATTTGAAGAGAGAAATGGAGAATTGTAAATTTGTGGGGGGGATAGAATAGTAAATTTTCAAGGAGAAATGAAGAATGGTAAATTTGAAATGTTGTGTTCAAGTCCTTGGGAGATGGGCACCCTTGGTCTTATACAACGGCTATGTTGGTCCATCCATCTGTCTATCAACAGGTATCAGAGCAAAAATGTTAACAGATAGAGAGAAGCGTATTGTTAAAAATCGATTCAGCATCCTGAGAAAAGATTCCATCTCCTAGAGTAACCCTGTATTTGAACCGGAAATGGCTTAGATTTATTATTATTTCCAGCTTCGTTGTTGGTCTCAAAAAGAGCAAAAATTGTAACATATAGCGAAAAATGGATTTCTGGTCCCGAGAATAGTTCCACCTCTATCTTATTACTCTTTCCACCTTAGAAATGGTAGAAATCTATAATTTCCGACTTCAACACCGCTGATTGTCTTAAATTTGATTTAAACTACTCGGTGAGCAAAGCAACACGTTTATTGTAAAACGTATTGCTTACGAGACGAGTCGAGACAAGAAATATTTTTCTTGTCTCGATTCTTGAAGAATTGTTTCTGGCCTCTTCTCAATTGTAGGAAAATGGGGCCGCGATGACTCAGTGGTAGAGCGTTCACCTCTGGTGCTTGGGGTCCCGGGTTTGATCCCAGCCCCCGCCAAGTGAACTTCGTGGTGGACAAACACCGTGTGCGTGGGTTTTCTCGGGGGTTCTCCCGTTTCCTCCCACTTTCTTCATTCCACCATTTCATTCATTACTCATCATCACCGTCTCCTTTAGCCTAACCGGCATAACCGTAGGACGTAAAACTCAAAAATTTCATTTGATTTTTTAAATGTAGGAAAGCCTTTCTCATGTCTCGTTTTTGTAAATTTATGCTTTGATATTTTTTCTTGATTTCAGAGCGGTCCCGGGTTCGATTTCCGGTGAGGGGCACTCGGTCGAAAAAGTTTAAACGCTTTTTCAGGCCAGCCACCCTGAATGAGGTTTTCCTGGGTTTTCCTCATTCACACCAGGTGAATGCCGGGCTGATACCTAACTTATAGGTGCCAGGCCAATCCTTCCCTTCCCTTTCCCCGGATAGTATGCTTGCCGAGGGACGTCATCCCTCATACGTGAAAAGAGCTAAATAGCTATAGACGATGAAAGCCCAGAAATCTAAATCCTAAATCCCTTTCTTAATTTCATCTAGAAGTTATCAGAACCCGTCCGTGTCACGAAAGAACCATGAAGGGTGTAACTTAACAATATTTTAAGCTAGCCTATATTTAATATTCGAAATTCTCTCTTTCTGTTTAACGTTCCACGCTTATGCCCTTTAGGCTAAGAGAGATACATGATTAAGGCAAGTGAATGATGACGGAAGAATCGGTGCAATGGGAATGTGGGAGGCAGGGGCGGATCCAGGGGGGCGATCGTTCCCCCCCAGAAGAGGAAACTTTCTTATTGTATATATATATAAATAAAACCCATCCCAAAGTTTGGAGCCCTTAAAAGTAGCAGTATGACAACCCACCGCCCCCCCCCAGAAGTCGGTCCTAGATCCGCCCCTGGTGGGAGGAAACTAGAGTACCCAGAAAAAAAAGCACGTACACGATGCTGTTCACCACAAATTTACTTGGACGGTGATCGATCTAGGGTTCCTACGCACCAGAGGTAAGCGTTAGCGCACCAGAGCCAACGTGCCTCCCTTTATTTATTATAATTCTGGAATGACTTGTGTATCTTTAAACGTTGATATGCACTCTTCATTATGTTCAAACAATCACTTAAGAAATTTGTAGTTTTTTTATATTTGAATTATGTAACAATAAAACAGTGCCTCAGATTTAAGACTTGGCTGGATTAGTGCTGCCCACGAAACTCGAGAAATGTCTCGTCTCGTCACGAATTCTTGTCTCGACTCTTGTCGACTCGTTTCCACAAGAAATTCTAGTTTCGTGGTTCACTATAATAAACGTGTTTCGATAAAAACTTATAAACAGTCCATAAAATAAAGACGGCATTCAGTAGGATGTAGAATGATTAGGTATATATACGGTTTGGAGATGATATGACGCTCGTTGCGGAATCTGAAGAGAAAATCAGTAAGATGTTAGAAAACTTGAGCAAGGGCTGTGAACAATAATAAATAAAAAAAAATAAATATTAGAAAGACAAAAGCCATGGTGATTGAAACCAAGCGGACGGGAGAAAATAGAACAGGTGACTAGTTTTCGATACCAGGGTGCTATTAGTGTTATTAGTGATGATATGAAACGTGAACGTAAAACAAAAGCAAGGATAGGGATGGCGAAAGATGCGCCTTTAGGAAGAAGAAAATAGTTTGTGCGACCTTGCATAAGTGGTTGAGAAAAACACTCGTAAAATGTTTCGTGTGGAGTATTGTACTGTATGGATCAGAAACATGGACATTGCACAAAAAATATTTTTTTTTTAAAAAAAATGACTGGAAGCATTCGAAATGTGGGTGTGGAGAAGAATGGAGAGAATTAGCTGGATCGAGCGTAAGGCGAATGAGACGTGTTGTAAGAAATAGTAGGGGGAAAAAAGAACAATTTTTAGATATTAATAAGAAGAGGAAGAAAAACTGGTTGTGACATTGGTTAAGAATGAATTGTATTATGAGGAACGTGCTAGAGGGTATGGGGGCAAGAAAGAGAGAGAGGAGGCAGAAGAGATTACAATTAATGTACTATATCAAAACAGAAAAATAGTACGTGAAGCTGAAGAGGTTAACGGAAGACCGTCACAGTTGCAGCAAGCGATCTGTCAATAATGACAGAATACCTATGATGATAATGATGCTATTGCAAAAGCAATTTATTATGATCTTAAAATATTTGACTTCAAATTTGCGCTATCGTATGATACTATATGCGCTATTCATATTACCCCTATCCATTATTTTTCAGATTTTTTAAAGGAACAAATAATCTAAAATAAAGAGAGATTGCTGCTTTCTTTTTTTTTTTTTTAACCATAGAATTCAATCCAGTGAGTATGAAAGTGGGTTTTCTTTTTCTTATATTCATGTTTAAATGTCAATTTTATCCTTCGGGAAGACATAACTAAATTAGAGAAGAAAAGGAAAGAGGAGTAGTGAGGCAAGAATATGCACTCGTATTTCTTTTGTTAGATTTAATGAGGCATTGATGCAAAAACTTCACATACTCAAGTGAGAAAAAGAGTCTTGGAAATAGAAGAAAGAGAGAAAAATACGTGAAAAATTAGAGAATTGAGAAAAGAAATTGAAGTTGAAAAAAAATAGTAGAGAGAGAGAACGGATTTTTCTTTTAATTCTATGACTAATACCATTGTTCTAATTATTCTTGTCAATCCAACATTACTACTATTACATACTACATGCACACACATGTGATGAACGTTCACTGAAAATTGTAGAGGTACAATGAGTGAACCTTGCGGAACGCCAATCTGTTGTATTCATTGTGGGGAATACTACAGAAGTGCTTCTGTTTTTAATTATATATATATATATATATATATATATATATATATATATATATATATATATATATATATAAAAGAATTTATTCATGAAAATGTAGGGAGGGTATCTTTGGCAAGTACGTATCATTGTAGATTTCTTTATTTATATAGTCCGGGAGCTGCTCGTTATAAACCTGCTCACTATTACACTTTTACGGGCTATTGGTTTATTTATTTTTTTTTTGTCTTGAAAAAACCCTGAAAAATCCCTCTATTGTGGATTTTGAGGCCACTTGACTTCCACTATTATTCTTGAAGTGCCGCGGGTATATATATATATCATTCTTGTTCTCTTAATTTTTGTCGATGCGGGGAAAGGGGACACACTGTTGGAAAGTGTGCATACAAGGAGGAAGACCAAGAAGAGTGAGGAGAAGAAGAAAAAAAACTATTGAATTGCTCATTCATTGAAGAGGAAATGAAGAAATAATAATAAAAAAATGTTGTTGGAAGTTAAGTTAACAAGGGTTGGAAAAATGTATTGTTGGTATGGGGGAGAGGAACGAGGAAAAAAGTAAAGTGACTGACAGACGGACGGATGGCCGGTCGGACTGGCAATACGTTCTTTTTGCTTTCATTTTCCTTTATTTTTCTGGAAAATTAGTGAAGGAATATTGACGCTGTTGTGTAAACGATGGGATGAGGTGGTATCCAGAAGAATGAACTTAGTAAGGAATAAGAGAAAAACTAGATGGTTTATCAAGTAGGGGAGAGAGGAAGCAAGGAACAAAACCATAGATTGGAGGATAGGAAAAGAAGGGGAAAATTCAACAAACCAAAAAACAAGCAAATATGAAGAGCTATCATTATTTTCTTTCCACTTGACTTGTTAGTAATATATACGAATTTATTTATTTATTTATTTTTTTCATTCCAGGAAGTCTCCAGGCGTTGTTAACTTATATTGTAGAAGAATAGATCTAACAAAAGATTCACGTTATATCCGATTGTCATACCTTGATGTACTTACAGATATATGTGTATAAATTGGTCATTTCTAAATATACCAGTAGACCCTACTTGTTTCTAGATCTGGAGTACCATAAGGTTTGGCGCTTTCACCTTTACTTTACATTCCATACCAAATAACCAATTTAATTCGTAACTGATTCTGATTCTGCTCTAAGATCGATAGTAATATATGTTTCAGATATGTGTTGAAATAGATTGACCCTACATTGCCTGCTGAATACCTTGTAGTCCTTGTACAATTGTTTAGAGTGTGTGTAGAGCTCATTACCTAGTTATATTTGCCTAATCGAGATCAACAATGTAGATTTTGCGTGATATGCAATATAGAAATGGACGAGTTTGCTTTTATACACTACAATATATGTATGACATACGTATGCATATATACCACTTTGGTCGTGCTGGAAGAAAGATAAGTCTGTCCCACGTTAGTAAATTCCAAAGGCTATAAAACATTTTTGTTTTGTTAGTTAAAGATATATATCGCGAAGAGTAAGTGTAACTTTTCTATATTGATATTCTCATATGGGGTGATTGTCAAGAGGTTCAGTGCAAGTAGGGAAGAGAGGAAGCAAAGAACAAAACCACAGATTGGACAATAGAAAAGAGCGCAAAAATTCAACAAACCAAAGAAACAAATATGAAGAGCTATCATTATTTTCTTTCCACTTGACTTGTTAGTAATTTATACGAACTTTTTATATATTTTTCATTCCAGAAAGCCTCCAGGCGTTGTAACTTCATATTACATAATAAATTAATATAATGTATATATATTTAAAATTTTATCACAAGCGAAGATTATCAGTTTTAGCTTAAAATTCAACTTAATGTTACCAACAAGATGAAACCAGACAGATTTTTTTTTTTTTACAAGATACAAGATGAGACTGAGCCAGAGATTCCAAACGCGAGAGCCGAGCTCATTCGGGCTCAAGCTCAATAATTGTGTGAGCGCGAGTTCCGTACGTTGATAGCGGACTAAAGCTCGACTCCGAGCGAGCTCGAGGCCCAATATGACATGTGAGCGCAACCATGAGGGAGGTACAAGCTCCATTGAGGATGGTGATCTTGAGTTCTCAGTGACGTTAACAAGTGGAAGTCAGAGCTAACGCCAGTCTTATTCAGGATAACGAGCCAGGGACGTGCGCAGAGAGTGGGTCTTGAGGGACCGGATACCCTCGTTAACAAGTGGGAGTCAGAGCTAACGCCAGCCTTATTCAGGATAATGAGCCAGGAACGTGCGCAGAGAGTGGGTCTTGAGGGACCGGATACCCTCGTTAACAAGTGGGAGTCAGAGCTAACACCAGTCATATTCAGGATAACGAGCCAGGGACGTGTGCAGAGAGTGGGTCTTGAGGACCGGATCCCTTCTCCCTCGAAATCCCGACTTTTCTGTAAATTTAGTGTAATTTTCGGGAGGATTTTAAAAATTTTAATATAATTTACCGTTAAATTCAATTTGAAGCTCCCCAAAACTTTGGTTCTCTCCTAAAATGAATTCCTCCGTACATGCCTGTAGCAAGTCTAAGCTATCATAATCCTCACCGAGATTAGTGATCGTGAGCCTTAGTGGGGATAGTGAAAGTGAGTCATCTGCCTGTAATTCTCTGTGTACTATTTAGCGCTTCATTTATTTTCATGTTCTATCATTGGCAATACTCGTACAGTACAGTACAGTAACTTGTTTTTCATTCTTTGCTCTAGTTACGTAGCCTATATTAATGCAAGTTAGGGTAGTTGCATCTTTCATTATTATTATTATTATTATTATTATTATTATTATTATTATTATTATTATTATTATTATTATTATTATTATTATTATTATTATTATTATTATTATTGTGATTCTTGCACTTTATGATAACATACATTAATTTTTGTCTCTTGGAATCATAATAAGAGTAAATACTCTAATCCAATCGCAGAGCTCCCTCGTGGCTAAGCGGTTAGCGTACGCGCCTTTGGCGTTGTTGTCCCGGGTTGGATCTCCGGTAGTTCGGATTCCACGTTAATTAGTAGGTCCAATAGTCTCGGTGCTGAACGGGACGCTAAACTAAAATTAACTCAACTCAACTCTAATCCAATCGCTTTTTATGATTGTTAAGGAAATACGAGAACAACTTGAATGTTTTATAAACATATTTAAACTTAACCGGAGGAAAGAAACTAAGTTTGTAAATTTATATAGAGATATATTCGTAAATATAACTAAATCATTTTAATTAACATTTAAATTGACCTGCTACAGAGAAAAATTAATATTATTTAAAACTGGCCTTGTACCGGTATAGTACACACTAAATCGCTTGTACGATTTAAAGAATAACATTACGTTTTATTCTTTCTACGCCCGCCAGGGATTCGAACGAAACCACAGACTCTCACATTAGGACCCCTGGTAACCCCCTAATTATCACAGAGTCATAATTTATACATCGTTGGAAAGCTTATGAAACACAAATTCCAACGAGGTAAAAATTTGTGCAATTCCTACCCTACTCGTAGAAGAAGAAGAAACAAAAAGTCCTAAAAATTAAAAAAAAATAGAATTTGGGGGGCCCTGGCAACCGTTGGAGTCACCGTACGCTGACAAAATGATGCTAATGTGTATGATCCTAAAAAATAAAGAAAAAGAAGAAACGTACTTTACTATTTGGTATTCCTACACAGACACACAGACACACAGCTCCCCCGCCATAGTACTAAGTTATATGCACATCTCTTTTGGTGCACACATCATGTACAAGAACAACAATTATGTTTCTAGACCAATTCAGTGGAAAGATATCTTGTAATATTTGGAACTGTCCTGAAAATAAATATATTTTACGTCAAAAAATTGAGATTCAAAAAATTGGCCAACTTTGCCCTCCTCCTCCTCCATATAAGCAACAAGTACACATACAGGATATTGTCATGTAGTGGACTACTTCATTGCTTAACATACCAAAATTTATGAGTGTAACTCCAAGGGGGGAACAACCCCCCAAAAACCTTGATGCAAAAAGCAAATAAACTCCCCCACTAAATTTACGGTCCTCTCCTCCGCCGTGTTGCACCCCATATACATAAAATGCACATCGGTGGAAAGTTTCATCCTCCAGGAATACATTGATATCAAAATTATCTTTCTAGCTTAATTAGAGACTGAGCTGTTGAGGTTTAAAGTCTTGACTAGGGATGGCCACATTTTTTCGAAAAATAGCTTTTTCGTAAACGAAAAACGAAAACGAAAAATTTTTCAAAAAACGAACAAAGAAAAATTTTTCGGAAAACGAAAAACGAAAAATTTTTCGAAAAAGCGAAAAACGAAAAATGAAATTTCCGAAAATCGAAAAACAGATTTTTCGAAAAAGGCCATCCCTAGTCTTGATGCAGAGGTTGCGTCAATGGGTGTTTAAAGGTTTATTAAGTTCCTACCCAGGGAAAGGACGAAATACAGCTCAGATCAAAAATCTTTTGATTGGTCTCCTGCAGCTTTTCTCTATTTCCTACTTTAAGTCACACTTTTCATTTCCACAAACTTTTACTTCTTCACAATATTTTATTATTTATGAAGTATTTCCATATACTTCAATCGCTGTCTTCCTCATAATTATCCTATATTTTCCTTTCTCTTATTTCCTCCACAGCTAACAGTGATTCCTTCATATTTTATAATGTGTCCAATTCTTTCGAAATATTTTTCACTAAATGAGTATCCAGACAAGGATACGTTTCATGAACCACCTGGGAGATAGGCACCCCTATTAAAACAACCATTTACAAGAAAAAACAAGGTCGGAAGACAAGACAATAAAGCTATTGTGATAGTAACACTTCAGACAAGCAAACTAGAAACAAAACAAATCTACATTTTATTTGCCAAAATAAATCAGACAAACAATGAGTGAGTGAATTGGTATAATGAAGGCAACGTGTATACACTCAATATAATATATATATGCACACATTCAACATAATGTATCTCAAGAAAGATTCAAAGAAAGTCAACAAACTGTTTGAAACACTTGTGTAAACGAGTTTTCTTACATTTTTTTCTTTCTTTTCGTTTTAAATTGAACTTTTCTACTATACATATAGCAATGCCATGTAAGGTAAAGCAAGCATGCTACAAAAATAAGACCTATATTGATACAGCTCCGTTGTTCTTTAAGTGTGATCCTTTTATGTTCTATCCCACACACATATATTGCTACTGTTAAAATGGTAACTTCACTACTTCAGCATCCGTTTATCTCGTCTCGCTACCCTTTTGCGGTCAAATAACAATGAAAGCGTATATTCAGTATGTATTCTCATATATATAATTTCCCAGCGCAAAGTTATTTTAAACACCAGCAGAAGTCAAGCATGAAGATAAATAAATATTGTATATATAAATAAATCCGGTTTCGTTACATACAGAAGTGCTTAAATATTTTTTTTTTTTACATACATATATTATTGATACACACACGCATTCACACGTGTGTCAATAATGGTACAGGTAAAAAAAAAGAGCAATGAACTGGTAATAAACAAAGAAAGCATGTGTGTCTTAAAGTGGTTCGAACAATTAAACAATTAATAATTTACACAAAAACATAGTAATAATAATAATAATAATAATGTTTATGATTAGATGACAAATACAACTAATAGGTTTGTATTTTATAAATTGGTGGGAAACATATACAGCAGATAGATGAAAGCCAGGATGACAAGTGTGGATTTTCCCCCAAATATTTTCAGTGAAATCAAGAATGATCGACGTATATTTCTGTGAAATTAAGCACGATCAATGTAGATTTTCAGCAAAGTATTGCCTGTGAAATCAAAAATGATCGATGTATATTCTGTGAAAATAAGGACGATCAACGCAAATTTTCAATAAAATATTTTCTGTGAAATTAAGCACGATCAATGTAGATTTTCAGCAAAATATTGTCTGTGAAATCAAGAATAATCAATGTATATTCTGTGAAATTAAGGGCAATCAACGCAGGTTTTCAATCAAATATTTTCTGTGAAATCAAGGATAATCGACGTATATTCTGTGCAATTAAGGACGATCAACGTAGATTTTTAACCAAGTATTCTCTGTGAAATCAAGAATAATCGTCGAAGATTCTGTGAAATTAAGAACGATCAACGTAGATTTTCAACCAAATATTTTCTGTAAAATCAAGAATGACCGATATAGATTGTGTAAAATTAAGGACGATCAACATAGATTTTCAACTGAATATTGTCTGTGAAATCAAGAATGATCGACGTAGATTCTCTATCAAATATTTTCTGTGAAATGAAGAATGATCAACGTATATTTTCTACCATGTATTTTCTGTCAATTCAAGGATGACTGATGTATATATTCCTATCGAGTACAGTTTGTTTTGTGAAATTAGAAAGATCTTTTTGGATGTTTTCTGCACTAACACTGAATGAGAAGATAATGCTAATCGTTTTGAATATCACTCAGAAGCTTTTTTTTTTTTTTTTTTTTAATCTATGACAACAAAAGGCTCAAGATGAGAATAGTGATTGAAGTTTCTTTGGATTATTGATACATTTCTAATAGTACACTGAATCTTTAACATTTGAATTTGCATATAGGAAGGAAAGATGCAGAATTGAAAGTCACAGGAGCTATTTTAGTGCACATCCATGAGCCGTCCCTGGAGAATAAGGTTGTTTTTTTTTCTTTCATCTTGAGCATGCTAGAAACGACGATAGTGTAGCTTTAGGAGCTAAAGTGACGGTCTATAGTAACTTCAACCCTCCTCCCGTTTCCCTTTAGGAAAAGCTCACTCAGCTCCCACCTCCTAGTCACCTAGCCACCCACTTTACAACACAGATCTATCCTCTCCTGTCGTACTCTGTTACCAAAAGCTAATATATATATATATATATATATATATATATATATATATATATATATATATATATATATATATATATATATATATATATATATATATATATATATATATATATACCCAAAACTCTGTTCCCTTAAACTCCCTTGTCTCTTTTGGAGAAGGTTTGGATGATTAATGGCTCAAAGCATTAGCCGCTATTGACAAACACCGCTTCATTGTTGCTAGTGTAACCGAAAGGAACTGTTAAAAGGCTCACAAGAACGAAAGAAAAAGGGGAATGAAAAAACGACGAAAGAAAGATAGAATGAGAGAGAAAGGAGGAACGAAACTATAAGAAAATTGAAGAACAGAAGAAAGAGAGAAGAAAATAGGATGGAAGTAGTAACACCAATATATATATATATATATAATGTAGGCATTGGTGCCGAAAGCAATATGAGAGAATGGATGAATGAAAGGGGTTAACCCAGGAATTGTAAGAAAGCCAGAAGAGGAAATTTCTAGAATTTTTTGTGGACACAAGAGAAGAAGAAGAAATTTTAATTTTCTAGTGTAACTTCTACTTAAGTGATTCCTATAAGTGTTTCTTCTGCTTACTTGTTCTTCCGACTTTAAGACATATTCGAAGCCACTCATTACGTACCAAACAGGTAAAGAGTTCTTACTGGAACTGTTAATAAATGCTGTTACAACAAGGCTAAAAGTAGTGCGTTCCGTTTCTTCTTAATTGTTCCCTCCTACTTCGTTCACAGTTATTCATTTCGTACCAAACAAATAAACTTATTATTTGGAACTTTTAATAGTTTTTTTTTTATTCGTTAGAATCCTAAAAGTATTGGATTTGATACTACTAAAAGATGCAAGTATCTGAACAACACAATAGTTTTCTGCTTATTTGTTCTTCCTACTTCAAGACACCCTGCTCAAAGTTATTCATTTCATATCATTAACACATTGTAACCAGGATAAAAGCAGTGTGATATATGCTAGTACAAAATCTTAAATGATTCTCGTACATGGTTTTTGTTTTTGCTCTTTCTACTTCCAAACTCCCTGTTTAAAGTTATTCATTTCATACCAAACAAACAAACTTATTATTTGGAACTTTTAATAGGTTTTTTTTTTATTCGTTACAATCCTAAAAGTAGTGGATTAGATACTACTAAAAGATGCAAGTATCTAAACAATACAATAGTTTTCTGTTTATTTGTTCTTCCTACTTCAAGACACCGTGCTCAAAGTTATTCATTTCATATCATTAAGAGGCCTCATCCCGGCAAAATTAAAATACCGCTAATTTTACAGTAATTATGTGATATCTTCAAATAGATAAAATATAATTGAAATGTGGAACAAGAGCGCCCTAGACAATATTATTTTGCGTGAGGTACCGTTACCACAACTCACTTAGTGGTTTTACGTTTTCAGCCGTTTAGAAACGCGAAAATAAATGCCGATTTTCAAAATGGCTCGAAATCGAAAGTAGATAAGTGAGTCGTGATAACGGTATCTCATGTAAAATGATATTGTCTAGGGCGCTCTTGTTCCACATTTCGATTATCTTTTATCTATTTGAAGATATCACATAATTATTGTAAAATTAGCGGCATTTTAATTTCGCCGGGATGAAGACTCTTAACACAATGTAATCAGGCTAAAAGCAGTGTGGTATATGCTAGTACAAAATCTTAAATGATTCTCGTACATGGTTTTTGTTTTTGCTCTTTCTACTTCCAAACTCCCTGTTTAAAGTTATTCATTTCATACCAAACAAACAAACTTATTATTTGGAACTTTTAATAGGCTATTTTTATTCGTTACAATCCTAAAAGTAGCGTGTTGTATGCTACTAAAAGATGCAAGTAAACAACATATCTCTTTCTGCTTACTTTCTCATCCTACTTGAAAACACTCTGCTAAAAGTTCTTCATTTCGTTCTAACAAATAAAAAATATACGAGTATATTAATATTGGTAAATTTTGATATATTTCTATTGTATGTAACTACCGTAAAAATAGTGTGTTATATGTCACTAAAAGATAATTCTCATAAATAAACATTTTAAAACTTATTTTTGCTTACTTGTTCTCCCTACTTCAGGACATCTTGTTCAGAGGTATTCAATTTGTAACAAACACATAATGGGTTATTAGCAATTAAAACTACTAATCAATATTGATATTTATGTGACTATTCCGAAATGAATATGTTATTTATAACTGAAAGATGAAAGTGATTCTCACAAATGATTTTTCTGCTTAATTGACCTTCCTGCTCCTTCTTTTCAGCACCGAAGCTATACGAAGTTAGTCCTACTGATTAAAGTGAAATGCGAACCACTACTCAGATTTTTAAATCCAAGGTAAGCACTTTACTTCGATCGAACCCAAGACTGTGTGCAAAGAAGCTTACGCGGTAGTCACTTGAGCACAAGAAAAGACACCTGAAATATTCTGAGATAGTCTGTACCGAGAACACCTATGTTCGTATCAAAGAATCTGTAAAACTTGTGAGCCACAGGCTTTTGCAGTCAATAAATGAGGCTGAGATAGTGCGAACCCAACGAAATTAATAAACCTTGGTAGACAGTAAAATTGATCACACATTACAACTTCGAATTTCGTCCGATAAATGTGAACCACGCTGCAATATGTCTGCTGCCATCTAACGGCGCAATGTGTAACTTGTACTAACTTTGGTTCAATAGTAGAAAATGGGATATGGCTAATTATGGTTAAAGTCACCGTTACCCGTGAAGATGTTAATGTATTGGCTATATTAAGGAATTCAGCCGAAATAATTGCACTGCCTATTACTAGGGATGGCCACAAAGTTCTGGTTCCGCGAGGAACCGGTTCTTGGAGATTCGGTTTTCAGAAATGCTTCCAGACCTAGATCAGGATACCTAGTTCCAAAATCAGATCTTAGGAATCAGTTCCAGACCTGGATCCGAAAGGCCCCAAAGACCCGTAAAGGAGACACAAAGTTCACCTTCAAAACACTGCGAAGAGGACCACGCGCTTGTGCCCTCCCCGCTCAGACCCCTTGTGTCCCCCAGAAAAAAATTTTTGGTCCACTAGTGGATGTTTAGCTAAATGAGTTTGCCTGTTTAGCCAATGGGTTTGCCAGTTACCCAGTTTGTTTAGCCAAATGAAACAAGTAGAATAGCCGCCACCTGAGCGCCTGCCTGTCGCTTCCATTTCATCTAGTACACTGTTCACAGCCTGCCAGCAGCTCGGATTTAGAGTAGGGATGGCCACAAAGTTCCGGTTTTTAGAACCGGTTCCGGAACTGGTTCCAAACCTGGATCCGAAAACCCGGTTCCAGAACCAGATCTTAGGAACCGGTTTTAGACCTGGATCCGATAACCCGGTTCCAGGCCTGGAGCCGGAAAACTGGTTCCGGAACCTGATCTTCTAGAACCAAATTCGTTCAGAGCCGAAAACCGGTTCCACCAGGAGCCGGTTCTGGCCATCCCTACTCATCACGAGAAGAGAATTTAAAAAATTGGTTCATCTTCAAGAGTTATCGAATGGAGTATTGGAAGTTCCACATGCGTAACTCTAATAAAAGCGAGTATAAGCTAGCTAGAGTGAGCTTAGCCTCATTGACATTAGTGAGCTCGAGCTCCATTGAGGATAGTGAGCCTAAGCTAGAGTAAAAGCGAGTATAAGCTGTTCATCATTGATATTAGTGAGTTCGAGCTTCGTTGAGGATAGTGAGCCTAAGCTAGAGTAAAAGCGATTATGGAGCTAGCTAGCGTGAGCTGAGCCTCATTGACATTTGTAAGCTCCAGTTCCATTGAGGATAGTAAGCCTAAGCTAGAGTAAAAGCAAGTATGAGCTCGCTAGCGTGAGCTCAGCCTTATTTACATTAGTGAGCTCGAGCTCCGTTGAAGATAGTAGCCTAAGCTCGAGTGAGCTTACAATGTATCAGATAACGCACATTTCTGATTGTGTGTTCTGTACGAACCTAAATACAGTATACTGAGACAGTATTAACATCCAGAGATCAAGCATAATGTTTGAAAGTTTAGCGAACAAACATAGCATAAAACGCCAAAACTGAAGAAACGAAGTTATGATGAACCGAATATAAAGCTACAGAACGCAACAACACTTGTTTTAAACATAACATATAAAGTTTTTTTAAAAAAAAAAAAAAAAGAAAAAACTCGTAACAACGTGTTTTCTTAAGATTGACAGATAATAGAAACGAACAGGAAATGAGGTATAAGTTTCCCTCTCTAGTGAAGCAAGGAAAAAGGATTAAAAATAAAAGAAAGAAAAAAGAACTTAGAGTTACGAAAAATACAACATTGAAAGATTCCTGGAAAGGAAAGAATAAGACATAGAGGGAGATGAGGGATTGCTAAGACATTTAGGATAGACATGAATGAATGTATTGTAAATATGAGAAATAAAAGAATGATGGTCGAGTGATGTAGAGAGATTTTGAGAAAGGGAAACAGACGGGAGGCTGGATTGCACAAATTTGAGTTACAAAATTATGCAAGATTCGTATTACCATCTATTTTAATACTAAGCACAGAACACACAAATACGTCGAGAAGGAAGCTTCGAATCATCAATATGTTTTACATTTCATAATTTCCTATCGTAGAGGGCTGGGGTGGCTCAGTGGTAGTGTTCACCTCTGGTGCATGGGATCCTTGGTTCGATCCCAGCTCGCGCCACGTGAGCTTTGTGGTGGACAAATACTGTGTGCGTGAGTTTTCTCGGGATTTTCCCGTTTCGTCACACTTTTTCATTCCACCATTTCATTCATTTCTCACCATCACTATCTCCTTTAGCCTAACCCGCATAATCATGGGACGTAAAGCTTAAAGATTTCATTTCATTTCATAAAACAGCGTTACAAATAAATTTTGAGCCTATCATTATAATTACATTTATTTAGCGTCAATAACAAGAAATCAGTATCGTAGCGTTATTTACTGCTTAGGGTTTCTCTTATATTTTATTTATCAAATGATTAGTAATATCAAGATTGTTTCATTCAAGTATTGTGAAAACACGAAATCAAATAATGCGTATTTTGTTTCTGTTTGAACATAGCAGTAATTTGTACTTTAGGGAAAGTGGTGTTTTCACGGATTCATGTGGAGAACTCTCATTCAAGATCGAGTTCAAAAATTTCGATTGACGTAAATCAAAATTCGAAATCTCGATTTAATAATAGGCATTCGAGAATATTTTGTAATACTTGGAGATTATTGACAGTGATTCGATCCAATATTGATCCTGTGGCCCCGCGTAGCGTAGTAGCTAACATTCTCGCCTTCAGTGCGGGTGGTCCCGGGTTCGATTCCCGGTGGAGGAGCACTCAGTCGAAAAAGTGTAAAAAAAGCTTTTCCAGGCCAGCCATCATGAATGGGGTTTTCTTCATTCACACTAGACAAATGCCAGGGTAGTACCTAGTATATAGGTCCCAGGCCGCTTCCTTCCTTTTCTTTCCCCGGATAGTGTGCTCTTCAAGAGACTTCATCCCTCAAAATGTGACAGGCTAGCATGGTCATAGATGTCGAAAGTGCAGAAATCTAAGTCCCAATATTGATCCTACCGATACATTTACCTCAACCTCAAACAGTATTAACGCCGATCTAAGTACTAATACAAGATGTCCTCAAAAGTTTGTATTACGAGATCATTAGGCCTATCTTGGGAAATACTTTGGATATCATCATGAAAGTATTTCGTCGTAAATCAACAATTAGATTTAAATCAACATATCTTTTGTTATAGTTCACGAATATATTGTAAGAAAATCCTGGCAACGGACTTCTGTGTACAACACACAAAGACTACGGTTATCTTGATTTTTAAATGTATTTATTCTGGTCACATAAGTATTATTAAAACTTCATATATCCACACAACAGCAATGAACAGAAAATGTGGTTTGAAAGTACTCTATATTATTAAGCACTAGCAAAATACCTGTTCTTCGCACGGGGAAAAAACTTTTCATTTTGGACATAAAGAGCTGAATTTGGATTTAAACGGCATCATAAATGTCACTGTTCATCTCAGCGACCTATGGATTCCACACTAATATTGGTCACTTTCGATCATTTCTTATATATATTATATATATATTTCTTATTCTTTGGATCATTTCTCCCCTCCCCTAAGTTGTACTGTCAAAGTGAAATGATAAAAATCTTCCCAGGTCCGAATCTCATCTTTGTTGAAAATTTGATCGAGATCTGTCGGGTGGTTCAAGAGTAATTAAGTCACAAACAGAGTCACTTTCATTTTTATACATATTATACTGTATAGATTCTTAAATCTTCTCCATAAAGGGATTTTCTGCTTGGATAATATAGTTAGACAAAGGGAGAATGATGAGAAATGAAAGTTCTTAACAAGCCTAAAATAGTGAACAAGATCTGTATATGGCATGAAAGAAAAAGTGTTAGGCGAAACGGGAATTTAAAAAAGACATTGAACTTAATCACGAAAACCGGAAACTTTTGCAACACCTGCGAAACTCCGAAGTATTTGAGAATTATCCTGAGTCTAAGGTTAGTTGTAGTTAGAGAACTTGACCATCCTTTTACAGTTGTTTTACATAGAGTCATAAATACTCGGAACACTCGGGAAACTCTCAGAGTATTTGGAAACTCTCCTGAATCTACATTAGGTTGAGGAGGGAAAAGAAATAAAACATCTTTAACGTTAAATTAAGGTAAATGATTGATAATTGAAAACTTTTTCACTACTTGGGAAACTCTCAATGTATTCCGAAACTATCTTGAGTCTATTGTTAGATCTAGAAAGACCTAATCAATCTTACCATTATATGGACTGAATAGTAGCAACATGCAAAAGTAAAGAGAATTTAAAAAGTTCTCAATTGCTTGAGTATCATCATGAGACTACTATTAGTTCTAAAGCAACATTAATGTTGATCCTGGCTGAGGGACTATATGAGTTATGAGCCATTAAAATAATTTTTCAATTACCTCTATTAGAA
The DNA here is from genome assembly GCF_964235325.1 of Thermobia domestica. Lineage (NCBI taxonomy): Eukaryota > Metazoa > Arthropoda > Insecta > Zygentoma > Lepismatidae > Thermobia > Thermobia domestica. The sequence goes on from NC_137467.1 coordinate 39,693,288, forward strand.
TATAAGAAATGCAAATGGAAACCACTTTGTCCTGGTCTGTATTGTTCCGTCACATCTTCCGTAGCTATGAAGACATGAGTACAACGAAGAAAGAACTGTTTTTTTCATCCTTTATAAGAAAAAAACAAGAATGGAAGATTTGTCATTCTTTATTAGAGTTTTAATGTCATATTTGCATTTTAATCTAACTTTAACATGACACACAGCATTGTACCTTTGGTAAATATTTTTGTTTCTTAAATGATTTGTCACTGGTGCAGCAACAGGTTGTGATTTTTTTTTTTTAAAGTAGGGCCAAGGAAGGATCACAGAAAGAATGGAACAACACGTCATGAAGAGAAAGAAAGAATGAAAAATAATAATGACATTTCAAAGGAACATTGAACACAAGGCAGACAATAAAAGAGGCATTTAATTTTCTTTGGAGCAATTGTTCCTAAAGACAGTTTGGACGGAAGTTGACATTACAATGGAACATATGGAGATCTTTTGTTATCTTCATCACTAACTCACACACATAGACATGAGTTAGAGGCGAAGGGGAGGTTTTAAGAGAAAGCATGTGTGAAAAAAGATTTGATCTTTTGCCAACAGCCAAACCCATTGTTCTTCACAAGTCTTTGTTTCCGCTCAAACACAAACATACATTCACATAGTCAGTCTTCGAGTGAATGACAGCACAGAGTTGTAGGTCTTCAACAAGAGAGAGAGTGGGGGGACTACAGGAGAACCATTTCATTCTTCTACTTGGATACTCCTTCCAGCATCCCACTTCAACCTCCTCCTTGGATCAGATTACCAAGACAACACTCATCCATTTACCAATGTCTTGCAAAGAATGCAGAAACGTCTTTCAACAAATCTTCACATGTAAATGTTCTTCTTCCTCTGGACGTATCTGCACAAACATTACAGTTACCACCCCTTTCTTTTTTGTATATTTCAACTAGTATAGTACCTCGTAACCACACTTCTTGATGGGTCCTCACTACGTCGTAAACTTTTACCACCAAACTCAACGGAAATCTAAACTTAGAATATTTTTCCTTTTGTTTTTTCGCCCCTCACGTCTCGGTTTCTTCTATTGTTCTCCGACGCATCAATGACAATACCAATGCCACAACGCATTATCTTGTTCCTGAAGTAAAACGACATTCTTCTCTCCTCTTTTTCTCTTTTTCTTTCTTGTCTTGCTTTCTTCACCAGTTGAAGAGAAGAATAGACCGCTTAGAGGCTGCAACCAATCAAAGTCAATCTGAGAACTAGACATTTTACCTCCCTCTCCCAGCATTCCCCATCTCATTGTCTTCTCACAAATACACACACAAGACAAGTACATATATACAAACGTACATATTTACACATTACGTCGTTTGGAAGGCTAATATCCATTTGGTATTAAATAAAAACCAGCGCAAGATTTATTTCTACATGTTTCAAGGTGTTGAAAATCCTAATCCGGCGTGAGTGGCATGAAACAACGTGATGTTTTAAATGGTCTTTCTTGTTCGACAAACCTTTTGTTTTCAAATGTTTTGAATTCCACGCATAACAACTTAATTCCCTCTTGTCTTACGGCCTCTTAAAACTCTTTTGTTGTTAGAAGAAGGGGAAAAAACGAAGAGATTCTTTTGCCAGTAGCAGCTTAGTGTGGTTTCAAAACAATTCATTCCATTCAATTGTGTTTGTCTTCAAGAATGTTTCTTGTAATCTGCCGTTAAGGACAAGAATCATGACTCATTCAAATGTTCATTGTTATCACAAACAAGTCTACAACAATGAAATATAGCATGTTAACATAACGACAACAATAAAAGATCAGTTAAAACAAAATCGATCAAATATTCAATGTGAAATCAAGGATGATCGACGTAGATTTTCTACCAAATACCTTCTGTGAAATCAAGGCTGAACGATTTATATTTTCTGTAAAATCAGTGCTAGCTGACTTAGATTTTCTATCAAACAGTTTCTGTAAAACAAAGGATTATCGACTTAAATTTACTACCACATATTTTCTGTGAAATCAAGCATGACAAACGTAGATTTTAATCAAGTATGACTGACGTCATACTTGAAATCAGTCTGGGAAATCAAGGATGACTGACGTAGATTATCTATTAAAAATTTTCTGTGAAATCAAGGATGATCGACGTAGCTTTTATACATAAGTATATTCTGTGAAATCAAGGATGATCAGCTTAGAATTTCTGCCACATACAGTATTTCCCGTAAATTCAACGATACCCAACTTAGATTTTCTACCATTTATTTATTTATTTATTTATTGTGAAATAAAGGATAGTCGACTTAGATTTACTATCACGTATTTTCTGTGAAATCAAACATGACTGATGTAGATTTTCTACTGGGTGTTTTCTGTGAAATCAAGAATGACTGTGTATATTTTTACCTGGCATATTCTATTAGATCAAGCATGACTGACGTAGATTTTCTACCAAGTTTTTTTCTGTGTAATCAAGGATATCCGACTTTGAATTTCTAAGTCTCACATTTCTTTCCTGTTTTTTCAACTGATTTTCTTCTTAAATACGCACAAGACAAGTATACATATACTCGTATTTACATATTATGTCGTCTGAATGGCCTACATATGGTATTTAAAAAGCAGGGCAAGGATCATTTCTACATGTTTCAAAATGTTGAGAATTCTAATCCGATGTGGATAACTTAAAACACTTGTTCGACAAACCTTTTGTTTTCAAGTGTTTTCGCAAAACAACTAATTTCATTTGCATTCCAAGCATAACAACTTAATTTCTTCTTATCTTATGGAAACTTAGAACTTTTTATTTGTTTAGACGAAAGGAGAAAGGGCAAAGAGATTCTTTTTCCAGTAGCAACAGCTTAGTGTGATTTCAAAACAATTCATTTCATTCACTTGTGTTTGTTTTCAAGAATGTTTCTTGTTATCTGTCGTTCAGGACACGAAGCATAACATAATTAATTCATCATCATTTTTTTTTTCAATACGAGTAATGCTATAGAGTTGATATGATTCCAACTGGTGACAGATCTGATTGGGTCTGTATCGAAATTTGAGAAGCAAGACCCAGACCCGGATGATCCGCACAAATACGTGACAAGTCAGAGAGGCGAGACCAAGACCCGGATGATCCGGAGAAGTACCATGACAAAGTCTGAGAAACGAAACAAGAGATCTGTATGATCCGAATTACCATGCCGAAGTCTCTGATAAGCGAAACCCAAATTCAGATGATCCGGACAAGTACCGTGACAAATTCTGAGAACTGAGATCCAGACCTAGGTAGACAAGTACTATGACCGAAGTGACGACCTAGGAGACCCGTGCCATCACTGGACTGCATATACAGTATAGAACAAGCAGACAATATCGTTCATAATGATCTCTTAGAATTAACACTGGTTGCATTACGGGGGGCGCGGTGGCTCAGTGGTAGAGCGTTCACCTCCGGTGCGTGGGGTCCCTGGTTCGATCCCAGCTCGCGTCGTGTGGACTTTGTGGTGGACAAACACCGTGCTCGTGGGTTTTCTCGGCGTTCTCCCGTTTCCTCCCACTTTCTTCATTCCATCATCTCACTCATTTCTCATTATCACCGTCTCCTTTAGCCTAACCGGCATAATCGTGGGACGTAAAACTTAAAGATTTTGGTTGCATTACGAAGTATTTGGAAAGGACTTTTAGACACAGGACACTTTACACATTACCGACTCTCTTTGAACACCCCTGGATGACATATTCATCACCTTTTAGATACTGTTTTTTTCAGTATGTTCCAAATGTATTTGTAGAATGTGACAACTTTGTTTTCGAAGTGTTTGCCGAGAGAAAGTGTTTTAAATATGTGATACTAGACACTGTTTTTAAGAATTAACGCTTTTTGGATACGCGAAGCACACTCTTTAAACACTGTTTGATCAATTTTCGCCCTCAAAAACTGTTCTAAAAGTGTTTGAAATGATGTTTTATTTTTTACAGTGTATGAACGATTTTTTTTTTTACTAGAGTTGGAATACTACACGAGAATACTGACATTCTACCTCCATTTACTATCTGAAACGATTCAATCCACATTCTACATAATATGGAATAAACAAATTAAAAAGTACGTAAGAACATCTAGAACGGACACAAAATACCATAAGTGTAATAGAGGTAACATTGAGTGCTGGAATATACTGTATACAAAGTAATTAAGATAAAACGTCCATTGCTTATAAATCATAAACGACTGAAGGTAAAGAGATGTATCAAAACGTGATATAGGGAAATGTCATAGGACGCACTGAATGGACAGTACTGTATTTTCGTACTGCACCCCCTTTCATGGGCTGCTCGAAATTTAAAATGGAAAGATATGGTATTTATATATCACTGAAAATGTCACAAAAATATAATTTTGTAAGATTTTTTTGTTTTCAATTACTTGTCCAATCACATAACACTTCTCATTTAAAATTTTTGTGACTCCCAGTGTGCTATGATAGGAGACCCTGTGAGACAAACAGCATTCCATTCAATAACTCCTATGGTATTTTCCTTTCTCACATCTTTTTATCTTCAGCCGTTTGTGATTTATAAATATTGGACATTTCATCTGAATATGAACATTTAAATGTTTCTCATTTCGTAAACGGTATCCCATACGAAAAAGATTTCGTACGAAAGTTGCATTTTTCTATTATCTTTCCAATGATATGTCAAATGACATACCTCTCCTTTTACATTTGTCGGGTGACGCTCAGTGCCAAATACACGGGGCACTGTGGGAAAATATTGCCACCCTATGACATTTTCTATCTCATTTTTTGTTTTATATTTTTATCTTCATCCTTTTATGATTTATAAGGATTGCACGCTTTATCTGATTATACAATAACCCGTATTTAAATAGTAGACATTTTGGTGCTCCAGTCACTCAGCACCCACGCAAAATCCCACAAAAAAATTGTTTGTTTATTGATGATTATCATTAGTATATCAAATGATATTACCTTCTCATTTAAAATTTTCGAGTGCGCCCCCAGTATCCCATGTATGGGAGAAACAGTACCATCTATTCAATGTGCCTTAGGACATTTATCTATCTCACTTTTTGTTTCATTTTTTTCTTTATCCGTTGATGATTTATAAATACTGTCCACTTCATCTGAAACAACCTAAATATATATTATAATATCCCGCATACGGCTCTGTTTGCTAACAACTAACAAGTGCTCATATTTATCAACATTAACCATGTGCGTACTACAGTGGCAGACGACAGGAACACAAGGCCACTGCTAGTCATGTGACGACAAACGACCACCAGTAGGGATGCGCACGAGACGAGATTTAAGGCTGTCTCGTCTCGAAAATGTGCTGTAAAAGTGATGTCTGGACTCGAAAAATGTATTCTTCTCTATTGGAAGAGCTGTGTCTCGACTCGAATTTTATCAGGAAAATTATGTCTCGACTCGTCTCGTGCGCATCCCTAACCACCAGCGCCACCACCACACTGGAGAAGCTATAAAACCAGCAAAACCACAGAAAATACCACCAGTCTACGGCTGGTCATCTCTACTCCATTAGCTTGCCTGGAGCTTTGAAAGGAACCTAACCCAAAAGCCTTTAGTTTGCTCGGAACTGTAGGCCTACTTTCCTGCCCACTTAGTTTGCTCGGAAATCTCTTAACCACCCAGCTTGCCTGGAGCTTTGTGGCTTTTAAATCTCCCTCTGCTTCCGTGGAGCATTGAGGATCCTAGCTCCACTCCACCTAGCCTGCTTGGAGATCTTTTCCTAGGCTGCTCGGGTCTTGGGATACCTCTCTTTACCCAGTGTTATATATATTAGAGTGATTTTTTATTAAACCATTTATAATAAACAGATTTTTATAATAAAATTCTGTAATGGGCGAAACCTTTCCGTGTATAATTTAGCTCTTCCTATGCTCTACCTATACCTGCATAAGAACTTTACAATATATATGAGTTATTAGGGAGAATGAGTTGTGATCGGAGCAAGGAAGCTTTTTTGGTATATGCCATTACATTGCATTGTTTGTGTATGTTGAACTTTCTTTTTCAGTTTTCTCGAAAATTAAATTTTAAAAATGCTGCTTACCACTACCTTCCCTCGACCTTCTTACATATATATATATATTATTTTATCTGCCATAATGGCCCCAACCAGAAATACAACTAATTATTCTGCAAGCATTTGCCATCAGAACATATGTAAGCAACAACAAAAAAGGAAGACTCGGCAACAGTGGCAGTAAGCTTTCAATTTAAAGATGAAAATTAATAAATAACACCAGAAATCAAGCCACCAAAGAAGTCATGGTATGCCCGGCTTGTCTACATAGCCAAAGTAGACAGCCGCCTAGAGCAGTAAGTTTCAAGGGCGGCACGGTGGGTGATTCTTCTTCTCCTCCTCCTCCTCCTTCTTATTCTTCTTATTCTTCTTATTATTATTATTTACTTATTTTTGCTTTGTAATATTTGTAACATTAATAGGGTGAACAATTATAACAAAAAGCTATAAAAACATTAAAGCCAGCTACCATATATGAGAGCAAGCTTCACCGCGTATTTGATCTAAATTGAAAAGTCATTAACTTATGTTCAGGTCAGAAGGCTATTCTTTGTTTAGGTAAAGTTTTTTTTTTAATCTAAACACCAAAAGTATAATATCATAAACCATGGGGGCGTCGAAATACTTTTTGCTTAGGGTGTCAAAATACGTAGAGCCAGCCCTCAAGTCCTGAGTTCTCCTTGTGCATAAGTAACATTTCTTGCCTAGAAGAAACGTCAGACAAGACACGTAAAAACGAGTAGAGAATAAGAATGACAAGGTATATTTAATCTAAGTAAAACAAGAAAGTAATAAATGTGATATATATTTTGTTTGACGTTTGTAAGTATAAGAATAGATAGTAACCGTTGATATAGTATAATATCAGAATGCCCGTTTTTCGTACTGAAGTAATACGTTTCATTTCGGACATAAAGATTACCAAAACTGTCACCAATCAACTTAAGGACCCCAAAAACCATGAATTCAACACTATCGGTCATTTTCAGTTATTTTTAGATGTCAACATCGCCTTTAGGAGTAGGACTAAATGAATGGGATCTACTTAGAGGAGGAGAAGGGGAAAGTATATAAAAATACGTAAAAATGCAAGTGACTACGTTTGTGACTTAAAAAAAGTCTTGAACCACCCAATCGATATCAATCAAAGTTTGAACGTAGATGAGATTCGGGCCTGGGATAATCTTTATCATTTCACTTTGATGGTGTAACTTAGGGGATGGGGATATATATATATATATATATATATATATATATATATATATATATATATATATATATATATATATATATATAAATGATCGAAAATGACCGATATTCGTGTCGAATCCAGTTTTTGGGGTCGCTGAGACGAACAGTGACATTTCCGATGCCGTTTAAATCCAAATTCAGCCCCATTTTAGTATTCTCTCCATGAGAAAAACGGGCATTCTGCTAGTCCAAATATGAAAAAATGACAGAACACCGTTCTCCTTAAGAGTCTTCATCCCCGCGAAATTAAAATACCGCTAATTTTACAGTAATTATGTGATATCTTCAAATAGATTAAAGATAATTGAAATAGGGAACAAGAGCGCCCTAGACAATATTATTTTGCGTGAGGAACCGTTATCACAAGTCACCTAGTGGCTTTATGTTTTCAGCTGTTTAGAAACGCGAAAATAAATCCCGATTTTCAAAATGGCTCGAAATCGAAAGCAGATAAGTGAGTCGTGATAACGGTATCTCATGTAAAATAATATTGTCAAGGGCGCTCTTATTCCATATTTCGATTATCTTTTATCTATTTGAAGATATCACATAATTACTGTAAAATTAGCGGTATTTTAATTTCGCCGGGATGAAGACTCTTTAAAAAAAAGAATGTAAGTGAATAAATCACATTTGTTGACCAGAAAGAATGAGTAACTAAACATAAATTAAACCAGAATACTACGTATTTTAAATTCAATAATTATTTTGCTAACAAGAAGGTAGCGATTTAGACAGTTCTTCTTCTTTGTATATACACAATACATTACAATAAAATATTACGTGAAATCGCTATCCTCTTCTATGTCAATACAATAATACAATAAATACAATAAAATCGTCAATCAAATTTGTTTATCAAACTAACACAGGATACAAACTCTAATAAAATAAGACAAAAGAAACAAAACGAATGAATAGTGGTTAAAAGTTTTCGTTTTCTCTATCATGCTGACAGTGGCAGATCCCTTCATGGGATCTAAATTCGTCTGTTCTTTCTCGTTCTCCACACCAAAAATAACAAAGGAGAAGAATCTCTATAGTAATCCGAGGTGAGTATTCTGGGGACTTGACTTGAGCATATGTGAGTATGTTTGTGTGTGTGTGTGTGTGTGTGAGGTGCAGTTGTCTTTTACGCTGCCAAACCAACTACGTCAGAATGTAACTTTTCTTTCTTTTGTTTTTACGTTACTTAATTTCTTTTCTTTTTTCGTATTCTTCTGTTCATTTGTCTTTTCCTCTTCTTTGAGAGTTTATTCTTATAGTTTCTTGAACCATTCGCATCCTTAGTAATAATAATAGCTCTCTTTCTTTCCCTTCTTCTCTTCTCTTCTATCATCCTCTCTTTCTTTTCTCCCTTCATTATTCTTCCGATTGTCTTTTTTATTTTTCTTCTTTATTATTCTGCTTCTCTTGGTCCTTTGCCCAAAAAGTTTATAAGAGAATTGGTATATACGAAGACAGATAGGCTTGTCCCTTTCTGAAAATCCCCTGTGTGGTATATTGCTGCCAAAAGTAGCATACATATATGATTCAATATAATACTGATGGGTGGTAAAAGAAATAATAGATGAATGCCAAACAGTGAAGAATTTTTACTGAGCCAAAGACGGGGGATGGTTGTCGTTGAAACCTCATCTGCTTTGCATGTCAACAGCTGGTTGACAGTTTTCTAATTTGTTGTTTAAAGACACATCTTATCGCGTTTTTTTCTTCTTTCTTACATTATTGTTTCTTGCTTTTCAACTCTCTTTTGTGTCTTAATTACCAAACAACTCATCATCTTTTCGTCTTTTGTTTCAAGCAACTGAAGGATGTCATGCGTACAAAAAGCTTAAGTTAAAAATAAAAGATCTTTCACGTATGAGAACAACAAGGTTAAACGATCTTTAAGTGATGACTTCTGAAAAAAAAAAAAAAAGAACAATATGAATCGTCGTTTAAGTGGCGCTTTCTTAACACGTTATTCAAGTTATATTTAACCACCTCATTTTAGTTTGCTACATTATTCGAACTAAATACAAAATCTTAGATCAGACTTATGATTCACTTGATTATGGTTTACTGAAACCGAATGCATGAAGATGAGACTTGTAATTCAATTTATTGTGGCTTACCAGAGCCGAATTCATGAAGTAAAGATCAGACATGTGATTCATTTGATTATGTCTTATAAAAGCCGAATTCATAAAGTACAGATCAGACTTGTGATTCTCTTGATTATGAATTACCGGAGCCGAAGTCATGAAATACAGATCAGACTTGTGTTTCGCTTAATTATGGTTTATCAATACCGAATTCACAAAGATCAGACTTGTGATTCACTTGATTGTGGCTTACCAAAGCCGAATTCATGAAGTACAGATCAGACTTGTGTTTCGCATGATTATGTTTTATCAAAAGCCAGATTCATGATGTAAAAATCAGATTGGTGTTTCGTTTGATTAAAGCTTACCAATACCGAATTCATAAAGTAAAGATCAGACTTGTGATTCTCTTGATTATGGCTTATCAGAACTGAATTCATGATGTAAAGACCAGACTTTGTGTTTTTCTTCATTATGGATTACCAAACTCGAATACTTGAAATAGATCTAAAGAAAAGACTTGGGATTTACTTGATTGTAGTTCATCAAAGTTCAATTCAAGAAGTAGAGATCAAGTTTTTGATTCGTTTGATTATGGCTCACTAAAGGCTAGTTTGTGAAGTAAGTTTTAAATCAATTTTTGAGGTTAATTTAATATCGACTTACTTTGGTTTGAAATTTCGCAGTTTCGTGACATTGCTTGATTTTGAATTATTTAAGTGTAGCTTGTCGTTCACTTAATTTTGACTTATCAATTAAGTCAATGTTTTACATTTAAATCAATTGGTAAGAGAGACGAGACACCCACCCACGAGACGAAACAAAACTCTTTCAATTGACACAGCTACACTTTCTGAGGCAGTACAGTCTCGAGTCTTGATTGGCTGGATTTTAGCTGTCCCCTTTCACCATCGAACCTGTACGAGATGCAATTCAAATCACCGTAACGCATTCAAATTTCAAGGTTTCCCCACTGGAAATCGAACCGAAACCGGAACCAAAGGTACGTACACTAGCCACTAGGCTAGCCTCAATTCCTATCTCGTAGTCAAATTTGGAGGGTAGAATTAGAGAAAATTCCCGCCTCCCACTGGGAATCGAATCCAGACCGCCAAGTTGGTTAAGTAGAGCCTTACAGACTGCACCACTGCGACTCTTGATAAAGGAAATAATTCTTTAAAATAAAATAGCTCAGTAACGAAACAGCGATTTTGTGATTGACTTCACATGTTTGCAACACTGGCTTTACACCTCCGCCTTCGCCTTATGGAGGTGAGGAGCGTATGCATATGTAGTGTGTGTGTTTGCATTTGCTGTTGAAATGAAGCCAGTCACTTAGGCAACAAAGTAGTTTCACGGTGAATTAGTAATGAAGTGTCTCGGATAAGTTGTTACCTGCATTTGTTTGTGTAACTATTAACAGACAATAGCTTTTAAGAAAAATATAGAGGTTGATATACTTTGTAAGCTCGTCAAGTGTACAGTAAATAGAATAACAATGACAATGCTAGTCTCTGAGCCGCTATATTCGACAAAAGAATGGATCCATATAACCAATTAGTTATACTAATGGTCTTAGTTGAAAGGAACACCATAGTCTAGAGGCTACAGCGTTGTACTCTCATCTGCGTGATCTCGGATTCGATTCGTGGCCGGTGCTTCTCAATTTTCGGCGTCTACCCAGCGTCATGAGGAAAATTGGGGAATCACGTAAATAAAGGGCGTTTAGGTCTAGAAAGCTCCTAATACGCTTGTTAGAGGACGACGCAGCTCGCTAGGGTGGACGTGGTACAGCCGGTCACTAACACATGGCGTTGGAGCGGCTCAGGCTCACAAAGGGCTGTTACGCAAAGTGGGTGATTGGTCTTAGTTTCTCACATTATTCTAAATACACATTATTAGATGTACCAGTAATTATACATTATTATGTCAAATTTACACAAGGACTACTAGAAATATGTGCTAACAAACTAACAGCGATTCCCTATATGCAATTCGCTATTGGGAATCGCTGTTTTGGTGACATCCAGTGGCGTATTTAGGGGGTAGCTATCGGGCTTAAGCCCCCGGAAATAAATAAATTTATATATAGCATATATAATATCTGTACCTACATAGTATATACCCAGTATATATATATACCCACTCAGAAGAATGTGCATAGCCCCCCCCCCCCCGAAACAAAAACCTAAATATGCCACTGGTGACATCTAACTATTTAGAAAACTTCACTCTTGCTACAAAAGTGCTTTTTAATTATTTTTTTTTTACGTAAATTACTAACGCCAGAACTGATTCTAATATCAAAGAAGTTTCTCGAAATAAAATTCTAGCCAACGTCACTAAAATGATGGATTGCGACATTGAAAACGGCCTGGTAAATCCAAAACGCTGTTTTCGAATGTAAAATCCATTTTTCGTTCTGCAGATACAATCGAGAAATTTATTATATAGAGAGATCGTCATATTGAAAATGGAGATTTAATTTATGGTGATGCTTCCGAACATAAAGTCCATTTTTCGATACCTCTTCGTATTTTAGATAGTTGGAACACTTCTCAAATAAGAGAGATCAGGGTATGAAAAAGGGCCTGGTAAATCTACGGTACTGCTCCCAAATAGGTAGTCAAGTTTTCGAAAGTCTTTCCATTCTTCAGATACAATCGAAGGCCTTTAAAATAGACAAATATGAAAACAGACTGGTATATTTAGGATGTTGTTTCCGTATACAATGCCCAATTATCGAAAGCCCTTTTCATTCTTTGAGATATGATTGAAGGCCTCCAAAATAGATTCACGTTAATGCACTTGACCAAAAAGAAAAAAAAGTCATAAAACTGAATTGATCGGGGAAATTAATGTTGCTTCCGACAATACAAGATGTGAAGCTGTCTCGTCTCGAAAATATATTTGAAAGTAATGTCTCGTCTCGGAAAATAGAAATTTATACTGGAAGAGCTCTATCGTGTCTCGAAATATCGTAACGAAAAATAAATTATGTCTGGTCTCGCAAACAATCCTAATTCTGAACCTGAAGACCGTACTGGAAGGTACCAATTCCAATTGTCCTAGTGATACAGGGTGTTACGAACAGTACAAACACTATGACAGGCAGACGAAATGAATATAAAAGTAGCATTTTCAGCATTCAGCAAACAAACAAACAAAAAAAAAAAAAAAAAAAAAAAACGCTCAGTGGATACCACTCATACGAGATCTGTGTAATAGTAAGCCTAGAGGATGGGAGGAGAAGCGAGGAAAAGTATAACATATATTTTGTGACTTTTAGAGTGTCTGTTGTGTTTTCTACCACAGACAGGTTCTAGCCCACTTACCTTAACGTAGCTACGTAGATAAAGCCAGTTAGGCAGGTGTAAGGTGGCCAGTTTCTTTCTCCTTTGGTTCAAAAGGACTTTATAACAACGAGCTGGAGTAGAGGAACTGGTTGAGAATTAAAGGTAAGGTATACCAAATATGCAAAAACTGTGTAATTATGAATTTATTACCTAGGTATAGTTGTTTGTACACGTCATACTCCGACTTAAAGCACTTTGGCTTCCTACGAGTGTCAAGGAGTCAGAATTTTCATAGGATGATGATGTCAGTTTCTTATGGATTGTTTCTTTAATAATACTAAAGTCACTTCCAAGTTGTTCAGTTTCGGGCGAAAGCACAGCAGTTTCTTTATTTTTTTTTAATGTTGACTGGCTAGGATTATGAAACTTCCTAAAAAAGAGTTGGCAACACTGATTAATGTATCTATTTTTCTCCTGTTTCAGAAGAGAACAAGTGGAAGAAAAGGGAGATAGTAACAAAAGAAAAGAAAAGAATCCATGATGTTGTTCGTTATATAAGTGTGCGTGTGTGTGTGTATGTGTGTGTGTGTATTTATAACGAAACTCGCTTCGGTGAAACTCCAAACACGCGTGACTCCTAATCGACGGAATGAGTGTTGTGGCTGAGCCTACGACCGGTGAAATTGTTTCTACGGGGTTTTGTTTCCGCCACAGGAAACGCATCTAAATGGCAGAGAGAGAGAGAGAGAGCAGAAGAAGACGAACTTGTTGTTCTCCTGACGGATTTCTCCAAATGATTGGTTCTGAAGGTAAAGAGCGAGAACTTGGCACTTGCCAACAAGACGAAATGGTATTCAATGGAAACGTTTCTAAAAAAGAGATGACACTGGCGGAAGGAAGATCGTGATTATTAATGAGACACGCATGTAAATTGTTTTATATCATTCTGCGTTACTTTCGAGCGATGATAGAGCATTCGAGAAAAGAAACTCAATATTTGAATTGATTTACACGTTACGTAGTTCGTACGTACATGTGCAGAAAGTGATTTTTGGATTATGCAAATTTCAGACTATCCGTCCGTCTGTACGTTCACGTAAAGTCATCTAGAAGAAGTGTTTCAAAAGGGATGAGATGAGAGATAGTTTTCTCACCTCGTCTCGTAAAATTTAAAGAAGTCTCGTCTCATCTCAATTCTCGAGAAAGCTGTTCTCATCTCGTAAATTTTGTAAGAATCTCGTCTCGTCTCAATTTTCAAGAAAGCTTTTCTCGTCTCGTCAATTCTGTAGAAGTCGCGTCACGTCTCAATTGTCGAGAAAGCTTTTCTCGTCTCGTAAAATTTTCTAGAAGTCTAATCTCGTCTCAATTCCCGACAAAACTTTCTCTCGTCTCGTAAGTTTTGTAGAAATCTCGTCTCATCTCAATTCTCGTGAAAGTTTTTCTCGTTTCGTTAATTTTGTAGAAGTCTCGTCTTGTGGCAATTCTCTAGAAAGCTTTTCTCGCCTCGTTCTTACAAATTTATGTACAAAATTTATATGCTCTGTATTTTTTTATTAATTACATCTGTAAGTGGTCAGAATCATTCCGCGTCACAACGACTCCGCGAAAATTGTGATATTCATTTTGAACATAAATGGCTGAATTTGGATTTAAACGGCATCGGAAGCATCACCGTTCATCTTAGTTACCCCGAAAACTGTGGATTCGACACTAATATCAGTCATTTTCGATCACTGTCATACATATATATATATCTCCCCCTCTCCTATTCCAAATTGCGAGATTGAATTTGAATTAAAAGGGTATCGGAAGCGTCAGTGTTTATCGCAGTGACCCCGAAAACTACGGATTCGACATTAATATTTACACCTCTCCCCTAAGTTGCATCATAAAAGTGAATTGATAAACGCTCTTCATTGTATTTATACAATTGAGGAGTTTGATGCTATAAGGACTTAAGTCTGAAACATTCAGTTTGAGAAAAACGATATTGACAATTTAAGAGCCTGCCTTATATACTAGAAATAATACGAAATTTACCATTTTCTTTTGCTTGATTATTCATCAGTGAAAAGAGATAATGAAATGCAAGTTACCACAAGCATAGATAATGCTATTCTACAACAGAAAATATGAACCTGAAGAATATTCAGTGTTACAATCCATAGAAATTACAGTGTTGTCAGAAAAAAATTTCCTAAAATCCTAATTTAAGACAGCGAGTAGAGGAATGAACTCAACTGCATTTGATTAGGTGTCATGTTGTTTTGGTTTCTTGTGAACTACTTTTTAATTAAGATTATTATTTAGTTCTAATAACTGTGTGTTAAAACTATTTTGTTTATTACAAACTAAATACAACTATTATTTAAAAAAAAAGTAGTTCACAGGATCCCAAGACAACATGAGACGTAGTCAAATGCAGTTGAGTTCGTTCCTCTAGTCCCTGCCTTAACTTAGATTTTGGGATAAATGTTATTCTGGCAACACTGTAATTTCTATGGATGGCAACACTGAACATTCTTCAGGTTCATATTTTTTGTAGTAGAATAGCATTATCTATGATTGTGGTAAGTTGCATTTCATTATCTCCTTTCACTGATGAATAAACAAGCAAAACAAAAATGGTAAATTTTGTATTATTTTTAGTAAGGCAGGCTCTAAAGTAGTGTTTTTTTCTTACATAAAACAATGTAATATGTAGCATTTTATTCCGATATTGAATTAAAATGTTACCAGGAGGCTAAACAAGCATGGCAAAAGCCACAAATGCGTTTGATGCAAAAAGGGCGTAAACTCGCTTACGCACTTATTACATCAAACTCCTCAATTAATTTATCAATTTGAAGTTTTCATACTATAAATAATGTAACGTTAAAACACCGTTTCAGATCTAAGACCTGGGTGGACTAATGTTGCTTTCGAGACTATGAAATTTCTCGTGTCGCCTCGTCTTGAAATGTACTCTTATCTCCTGGGCAAGATCAGCTATAAGGCATTCCGGTCAACGTATTGAGATCACATTTTAAACTTGAGAGTCTTCATCCCAGCGAAATTAAAATACCGCTAATTTTACAGTAATTATGTGATATCTTCAAATAGATAAAAGATAATTGAAATATGGAACAAGAGCGCCCTAGACTATATTATTTTGCGTCAGGTACCGTTATCACAAGTCACTTAGTGGCTTTCCGTTTTCAGCTGTTTAGAAACGCGAAAATAAATGCCGATTTTCAAAATGGATCGAAATAGAAAGCAAATAAGTGAGTCGTGACGGTATCTCATGTAAAATGATATTGTCTAGGGCGCACTTGTTCCACATTTCGATTATCTTTTTATCTATTTGAAGATATCACATAATTACTGTAAAATTAACGGTATTTTAATTTCGGCGGGATGAAGACTCTTAATATTTTAAAAAAATCAAGTTCCCATAGGGAGGAGGGTCAAATTTTCTTCCTATATTCAATATAAAGTTGGCTTGTACATACAAAAAATGATTATTTCTCAAAAACAGAGGCACGGTGGCTGCGTGGTAGATCGCTTACTCCTGGTGCGTGGGGTATCTGGTTCGATCTCCGTTCAAGTAAGTTGGTTGTGAACAATGTCTTGTCCGTGGGTTTTCTTGAAGTACTCCCGTTTCCTCCCACTTTCTCATTCCACCAATTCTTGCATCATCATTCACTTGCCTTAATCATTCGTAGCTCTTAGCCTAAAGGGCGTGATTATGGAACGCTAAACTGAAAATTTTCATTTGATTTTCAATTCGAAAACGGACGTTCTAGACTCAAACCCTTGGCCGCAGACAGTGCTGATGTTTTTTTTTTTCTTGGAATTACTTCAGTTCCTAAAGACGAATGTTGGGAACATACCTTTAATTTATACTCTGGTCAGCTACCACTTCGTTTCTCATTGGTGTGACTTTTTAGACCTATTGTTTATCGCTAACTATTATTTCAAATTGATGAAGTTAGTTAAATAAAACAATAATGTGATCTTTTGGCTGGCTTGTTTGGGAGAAGCTAACTCGAGTTTGAAACCAGCTACGAACATGAGTATTTTGTTATCACTTTAGCATCCATTTTATCATACTGTTTTAATTTCCTATTTCCTATTTAAGGGGCCGCGGTGGCTCAGTGGTAGAGCGTTCACCTCTGGTGCTTGGGGTCCCGGGTTCGATCCGAGCCCCGCCAAGTAAACTTTGTGGTGGACAAACACCGTGTGCGTGGGTTTTCTCGGGGTTCTCCCGTTTCCTCCCACTTTCTTCATTTCACCATTTCATTCTTTACTCATCATCACCGTCTCCTTTAGCCTAACCGGCATAATCGTGGGACGTAAAACTCAAAGATTTCATTTCATTTCATAATTCCCTATTTGTCTCTTTCAATCTGCAATGCACAAAACATGGACCATAAAACTCCAAAAATGTAACCAAGCATACCTAGCTCTACTGCTCCCTACATTTCTGGCACACGTTCAACACGGCGACATGCGATCAGTACATCAGCACCCATCATGAAATTCATGCTTTTCTACACTGAAATTTGCTACCTCTTACTTCAAGTAGCACTCTAACTAGCTCATGACGCTAAGTCAACTTGGAAAAACTATTTATTACATTATTCCATTATTACATTCACTAAAAGAATATCCAGACTTTCCCTATTCCTTATGTTTCTCTGCATGACATATATGTTGTGCAGTATTGCCTATATTTGAGAAATTGAAGCTTGAATTGGAAACACATTACGACGTAATAATATTGTATGTCTCTGCGAGTTATCGACTTGATTATTTCACCTCTGGACTAGGATAGATTTTTGGATCCGAAGCCACGTCGCAAAGGGGAAGGAAGAGACACGATGGCTTACCTCTGGTGCGCGGGGTCCTTGGTTCTATCCCGGCCAAGTAAATTTGTGGTGAACACCACCATGTTTGTAGGTTTTCTCGGGTACTCCCGTTTCCTCCTGGTTTCTCATTCCACCAAGTCTTCTACAATCATTCACTTGCTTTAATCATCGTCTCCCTTAGCCTACAAGGAAATAAACTTCGGACGTTAAACTAAAAATTGTATTTTTTTTCGAAGTCACGTCGCATCTTGGACGATTTAGATTAAAAATGAAATGAAATTTTGAGTTTTACGTCCCACGGTTATGCCGGTTAGGCTAAAGGAGACGGTGATAATGAGTAATGAATGAAATGGTGGAATGAAGAAAGTGGGAGGAAACGGGAGAATCCCGAGAAAACCCACGCACACGGTGTTTGTCCACCACAAAGCTCACTTGGCGGGAGCAGGGTTTGAACCCGAGACCCCTAGCACCAGAGGTGAACGCTCTACCACTGAGCCACCGCGGCCCCCCGATTTAGATTAAGTAAACATAAAATAAAAGACTTATTTTCTGCGAATCCTGACATTTCTCTCCAATTATTCAGTCCACCATGAACATTCATTTACGCTCAACTGTGACCTCTGACGTATTTAGCATAATTGTCCATATAATAAAATATTAGGTGCAGACACGTACGCAGCATGGATCCTGGGGGTCTACCCTCCCGAAACCACCACTTTCGGTTTGAATAGAACAATAAAGGTTGAAATAATGCTTATTCTTAGAACGTTGAATTCATACAGAGGCCATGCTATCTCTTACGCTTTTGCTCTATGGATATCAATATTGAAACCGGAAGTAGGATAAAATTCTATCACTTCCGGTTTTAGTAAAGAAACAATAATGGTGACATAATCTACTCTCTCAACGGTAAATCGATTCTGTAATAAGAAAGCCACTTCTTGCTATCTAGAACAGTTTACGACCTATGATCATCAACGTTGCAGTTGATTTTTTATTTTTACCATTTCCGGTTTTAATATAGACGGTTAAGGAAGGAGATAGGTACTTATTATTGCGATGCTGAAACTGATTTCGTTAAACTATTTCTCGCTATTGGATATCTTTCGACAGATAGGGTAGACATAAGTACATGATCATTCTATAAGCCTTCCCCATAGGCCCGTATCCACAGGGGTCTAGGGGGCGGGTCTCCCCTAAATTTTTACTGTTCCCCCTAAAATTTTCATGGTAGGCTTGCAAATGAACTATACCTAGGTAATACGGTAATGAACTATAATATAGTTGGATCGGGCTCCCCAATATTTTTGAGCTAGCTACCTTCCTGTTTCCCCACACTTACTCTAAGTATAGTTTAGAAGTCTACAAAAGATTCTAGAAAAAGGCCAAAATGATTTGTAGTGATCTTCTCTTAAAAACAAGCATATAAAGAGTATTATTTTAAAAGCAAAAATGAAAATCAGGAAGTAAAACGTTTTTCCACGATTTCCGTTTAATTTTCCAAGAAAGTGACTGTCTTCTTTTTTGTTTCTAAGAAAGAACAAGATAAAGTAACGTATAATGAGAAATTGGAAAATCGAAAAGTAGTTAGTGCACCTTTTTAAATTGTTTTTCCACAATTCTCAGGTCCTGGTTCTCTTTACGCTAGCTGTTATTTTTTATTTTTTTTTCTAAATTATCTCTTTAACCCGTTTACTTGATCTGAGTGTTCAGAAAGTGAAGATAGTGAAACGGTATATAGAGATGTTTATATATATATGTATATATATATATATATATATATATATATATATATATATATATATATATATATATATATATATATATATATGTATGTGTGTGTGTGTGTGTGTGTGTGTGTGTGTGTGTGTAAAGAATAGATCAGGCGAATGAGGAAGAAGATAGCTTAGCTTGTCTATGGGAAAAGTCCTTGACACAAAGCTGCTGCAAGCAAGGAACTTACTTTTTTCGTCTCGCCACGCCCTGTTTTCGAATCCAATCGACGCGAAAGAAGAAAGAAAAGCAAAAGAACCAAGAAAGCAAGATTGAAAGAATAGAAAAAAAGGAAGCAGAAATAAAGACAGGAAAGAAGAAACCAGGAGAATTGATGACTTAGTCGCAAAAGCAAGCAGAAGAAACAGTAACTTCGATAGTTTCCTTAGTATCGCCTATCTCTTCTATGCTATATATATATACACGTATGTATGTATTAACAAAGAAGGGGTGGATTTCATTCAGGACAGAGTTTACTGCCTATCCGGGGATTTTATAGACCACGCCTACACTGAAAACCTATTTTTGCGTCTCCCTGTTTCCCCTCTGGTCCCTTGTTATCAATATCTCTGTCTTTCTCTATCTCTGTTCTCTTATGTGATCTCTGACAGTGTTCCCAAAAGTCCTCCCCTTCCCCTTGCATCCCTTCCTCAATACCCACGCCACAAACCCATAGATTCCTCATTAATCAAGCTACATGACACCAAAAGCATTGCTATCCGTGACATTTTCGGCCCATTATCAAAGGTTACAATAATTGGTTCTCAATGGGTATTATCTCGCTGGCATGCATTAATGAAAAGAACGGGTCTCTTTAACTATCCTTCTCCTCTCGTTGCGCCCAACCATTCTTTTATCAAAATCAACCAACTATTCTCACTTGATCAAATATCTCTCCTACACGTTTTGGTCTCTACGTAACTTCTATTATTATTATTATTATTATTATTATTATTATTATTATTATTATTATTATTATTATTATTATTATTATTATTATTATTATTATTATTATTATTATTATTATTATTATTACAAAATTCTTTCAGTCTCCTTCAAAGTACTCTGCATTAGATGCAATATACTTTTGCAGTCTTCTTTTCAACTGTTTGAAGCATCTCTGGAGCTCATGAACTTCGATATTGTCCAGTGCCCTCTGCGAAGCTCTTTTTACTACTTCTACATTATCAAAACGATTCCGAAAAAAAAAGTCGCACAGGGCAAATACGGAAGGTGAGGAACGATAGCCCATCCCTAAGAGTCCAAATAGCGGTTTAGAGACAAGGTCGTGTGTGAGGGAGTGTTGTCATGGTGAAGGAACCAGTCACCTGTTCACCAGAGTTTCTGGCGTTTCTTCCGCACGTCCTTCTGTTAGTATCTTAAAACTGCCAAATAGAAGTGCTGGTTAACAGTTTGAGCATTGGAGACAAATTTCCAGTGAACATTTCCACAAATATTAAAAAGAAATGATCATCGTCTTAACATTCAACCTCACTGTTTTTGTTCGGGGGGAAGGAGTCGGGAGGATCTTCTATTGGTTATACCCTTATTTTCTTTTATATGGTTTTGGTGTCTCAAAAAGAGGTATCAATTACATCTCTTATTTTTCTATTAACCTATAAACTACGGGGTATTTTGTTTTCAAAATACCCTTTTTCTTGTCTTAACTACAGATATTTCGATTTCGAAATGGTACTACAATAACTTTTGTAACACTTTTTGTTTCGTGTGTCTTCGATAAATAGGAGTGAAGAAATGGACTTCTTTGTAAACCCTAACAAAAACGCTTTAAATGTAGTTTAAAGGTTAAAGGGAAATTACCTCCGTAGTTTACAGGTTAAAGAATTTACCTCCGTAGTTTAAAGGTTAAAAGTGAAAGCGAAAATGAAATATTACAGTTTAACGTCCCACGATTATGCCCTTCAGGGTAATAGGGACGATGATTAAGGCAAGTGAATTTATGATGGAAGAATTGGTGAATGAGTTAGGTTTATGACAGTAGTTAAAAATATTTAAGTCTTTATATTTGCCGAGTAGAAAATTTATTTAGTTTCATTTTTAGTGTTTCAGACAGATTACTACTTTTGCTTCCTGAACATTATACTAACCCGCTACGCTAAACAAAATTGCGGAATAGTCTATCAAGTAAGAATAATATTTATTTATTTATTTATTTGTCATCAACACAACAGGCATAAGCCCAATTATAGTGTTGGTGTAGTACATAATACATTTCAATAGTTTCTTAAACATAGGGTTCATATTACCTATGTCAATTTCTTGGTGTTCGATACATATTTTGTTATAAGAAGAGCAGATTCTCCAGATTGGTGATTTCAATAATACGTTTGTCCTTGCTTTTTTTGCAATAAAATAGGCCAGAGTTGTCAGCAAGAGTTTTAAGTGTCGGGACATGAAAATTTAGTGTTGATATGAGATCCGTACAGTTAAACTCGTTTTGTACTATTTTATGGAGAAAAATCAGATCTACCTCGTTTTCGCCTTTGTTCACGTGTAGGGATACAGAAGTTGTCTATTAATGTCAGATAATTTTTATAATTTGGATAGGTTTCAGTTGTCTTGTACGTCAAGTCTTGATAAATTTAGGTGGGACCTTTTCCAGTTGGTGTCGGTATTGCTGTTGTGATGGGTTCCAGATCACAGCAGAATATTCCAGTTTTGATCCGACATAGTAATAATTACATTTTTGTTAGTGTGGTAATATTGTTAAATTTCTTTCCAGTTCTAATTATGAACCCTAGCATCTTGAGAGACTTATTAACCACGTTTTCTATATAGTTATTAAATGTCAATTTCGCATCAAATGTAACTCCAAGATCTTTGACTGAATTTAATCTATTTAGTAAGATCTGATTCATTGAATAATTAAATTTTACTTGATTTTTGTTTGTACTGAACGATAAAATGTTACATTTGTTTATGTTCACATTAAGTTTGTTAAGAGAACACCATTTAGCAATATTTTCCATGTCACGCTGTAAATTGAGACAATCATGGATGGTCTTTATCCTACCGTATATTTTGAGGTCATCTGTAAAAAACAATTTGTCACTTAATAATATATGATCAGGGAGATCGTTAATTAATAAAAGGAACAATAATGGACCTAGATTAGAGCCTTGGGGAATTCCAGAATATGCAATGTAATAAGTTGATTTATATTCTTTGTAGATAACAGTTTGTTTACGATTATTTAAATATGATGAAAAGAACTTGATCAAGGGAAAAGAGAAATTATATTTACGTAGCTTATACTATAATACTTTGTGATTGACTCTGTCAAACGCCTTTTCAAAATCTATATAACATGACAGTAACAGGTAACAGTAGCCTACAGTAACCTGACATCCTACATCTAACGAATTTGCTATAAAATGTGTGATAAGTGCAAGGTTTGTTGTTGTTGATTTGTGTGGAATAAAGCCATGTTGATATGGTAAGATTATGGGTTGGATGTGGTCAACTATCCGTCGGTATAGGATTTGTTCAAATATCTTTGCAAAAGTAGGCAAAATTAATATAGGCCGGTAGTTATTTATTTCATGTTTATTATTGGTTTTTTGGTATTGGGAAAACTATAGATGATTTCCATTTGTCATGAAAAACGCATGTTTTTAAAGCGAGCAATATCCATCATTACTCATATATACATAGGAGTACTAAGGGGAACCGATTTTTGGCTGTCCATATCTTGGGATCAATTGGATGTATTCCTAACGTTTGTCCCTGTACGTCCCGGCCAAAATTGATGGTGACTCATCAAGTAGTTCTTTGTGATTTTGTATCGGATGGACACACGGATAGACAGGGTAAATATTTAAAGCAGCTTTTTGGTAAAAACAAATGTCTGAATTTTCTTTTTTTTTAAAAAAAAGGGAAAAATGATAAGAGAAGGAACATCAATGATATGAAAGTAATAGTCTTATGTAAGTAAATATTCTCATTGTTAGAAACTTTGACAGACAGACTGCTTAGTAAAAGATGTGAAACAAAGTGTCATAAACATTAAAAAAAAAAAAAAAAAAAAAAAAGGGCGAGAATGGATTGTGATAAACTCTTAAACATCAATAACAGACACACTGTATTCTTTCTTTCCTAATGGAAAGAGACAAACACGTTCAAGATAACCTGTCAAGACAACAGCGTAAAGAAAGAAATTATATCAATAATACACATAAATGCAAAACACATTACAGTTGTCCTTCTGTACTATACATGTGTGCTTCCCCCCCTTCCTTTATATTATAACCGTTTTTTTATGTTTGTGTATACGTGTTTCTGTTTCCCCCTCGTCACCATGTCACCTGTCCGTCCACACACACATAACAAATAAATAGACCACAATATATTCCTCCAAAACACACCTGAACTGTCCATATTGACAATTTCAATCAGTTGTAACGGGAATATAATCGGTAATAAACACCTATTCTTTACTAAAAACCACCGGTGTTTGTTGTCCTGGCAATGTTAGTATGACAACTATCACCCCCCTGTTTGTGGCTTTCTCCCTTCATAACAACACTGGCCTTTTGTTTGCGAATTCTCCGTGACAATTTCTTACGAAATCGAAAAGGAGAAAAAAAAAAGGAGGTTCAATTTATTAATGCTCTAATAGCGTAAAACAAATTGACAATACATGTTCATTTATTGTATTATTTAAATAACAATAAATAAATAAATAAATTGTATAGACAAAATCTTAAGTGTATACAATAAATGATTCTTTATTATTTTTTTCAAAGTATTTTTTTAAAATAAAATTCTTTACGTCTCACAAATAAAAGTATAATGATTGATGAAACTCAATCATTACGCAAACCAATTGGTGGAATGACACTGTGGGAAGAAACAGGATGGTCCTAAGAAAACCCGCGGATACGGTGTTGTTCACCACATACTCACATGGCTTGGGATTGAAACAAGACCGCTTGCACTAAAGATGAACGCTCTACAACTAACCTACACTGAGAAAACTCTGTTATCCGTACAGTACAAAAATACGGAATTCATATATTTACTACGTAAATCTGGTACGGAACATATGTTATTCATATATACTACGTACGTACTGCCTTTTTCCGCTTAGATATTACATCATGTCGCTGCAGGTAGTCTGACATCTAACAGTCTTCCGTATATTACATATGTATACGTATATTACATGTGTCAGTTATATGTTATATATGTCCATCTGTATGAGAGATCCTGACCTATATGCAGTTCTTTCTTTCGTACGGAAAACACGTTTATTCAGAACACTTATATCGAAAGTACGTATAAAACTACGTTTCCATTTGTACGTTTGCTACGGGATACCTATAGTCGTACGTTAAGTCCTTAAACTACAGGATTTACGCATGTAACCTAAGCTCTTACGTACGTCACATGTTTTTTTCTCGGTGTACCGTGGCCCTCAAAGTGAAATGATTTATTCAATTATTTATTGTGTTCTAATACTAAAACCCTCGTAAACTAAATTTTTGGAATTTTTCTATTAAGTTCTTTCATTTGATATCCCACATAATTTCATAGAGAATATGCCACATAGCGCCCCCGCAGGCACGTAGCCAAGGGGTGGGTCCGGGGGGTCCGGACCCCCCCCTTCGGAACCAGAAATGTAAAAAATTAAGGAAGGATGAAACAATAAGAAACGAGAAAAAGAAGAATAGCGTTAAAAATATAAAGCTACAGCAAGCGTATGGTTACTCTTTCTTATGAGGAGCTTTGTGTAAAGGGAACTGTAGTGTGTGTGTGGGGGGGGGTGGAGGGGATCAAGTTGAAAATGAATATTATTGTAACGGAGCATTCCAAATTCCATCTAGCTACATGTTAATCCCATGGACAACAAATGATGATCGAGAAGATCGATCATCTCGATCAGATAGGCACTAAGAAGAACTTCAGAAACTCGGAATATTATCTCTTTCAATACTTTTTTTTATATTCGTTTACTCGAGATGCTTTATTCTTTTACTCGATAGCTCGTTATTGAAATACTTACTAGCATATCCTCATTTTATTGTGCTAACAAACCAATATACGTGTTGCCACTAAAATAGTTTAGATTGATTGAGACTCTGGTGTGTAAGCAGAGTATTTCATGTTATCCCCCCAGCATTACGAAATCCTGGCTAAACGAACCAATATATCTTTACAGTAAAATAGTTCAGAATGATCGCGTCCCTGGCGTGATAACAGCAATATTTCGTCACGGACCCCCCCCCCTATTACGAAATCCTGGCTACGTGCCTGGCCCCCGTCATATTGAATTTTAAGTAACTTCATATCCACAGTGTTATTTTTTAAATTAAAAATATAATAAACGAAGTACACTAAGTTCTATCAAGTGGTTTCAAGTTCTACATGGAAATTTGTGTTTTCAGAATTTATAATATTTGTCATCCGCCAATTTATAATTTATGACATTGAATTTTACATCACGTCACATAACTCACTCTTGAGTCACTCTTGAGATGATGAAAAATCTATTTCCATAACATTCATTAATTGTATAAAGCTACCTAGGTTCTATAAGAGAGTTTGTGTTTTAAGGACATAGTTTTCAGCGTCCGCCATATTGAATTTTATGTGACGTCATATGTATAGTTACACTCCAGAAATTAAGGCAAATCTACTTGGCATTTATTAGCCTCTTGCGTTCCAGATGTCATTCTCCAATGTGCGTGCTGTAATACCGGTTTCATTTACTGTTACAAAACCGTCTAGACCGTTATATAGGGCATAGCTATTGTGCACGCGTGAGAGGAGAGCATTCACATTACAGATAAAAACAATTATTTGCATTTGGAGTGAGAAAGGGAAATTCTAATGTGCTGAAGGGATTTTATGCTGCTTCTGATTGGCAACACTGACCGGACATCAAAGACAGAGTTTTCCTTTTCCGGTCTCGAAATAGATCTCGAAGTTGTTAATTGTTTATCTTCAAAACAAACACATGTGTATTGTAATTGAATGCTCTCTTAGGCCTGCCATCTACTGAGACAACATATTTTTGTTTTGTTTTCTCTGTTACTAAGGTGCTGTCACCTAAGGAGAAAAAGTAGAACTAAGTCTTGCCATGCATTCACTAACAAATTTCAGCATCTCCAGAATTAATGCGACCCTTAACAGGAATACATTTTCATGACATCAACATGGAAGTCACTGGTACGCAAGGAGTTAATCAAATTCAATCAAAACGTTCAATTTTACCAGTGCTACATGTACAACTGTAAATTGATAAAGTGGTTGCACGGGCACGATGAAGAATATTTATCAACGTTTAAAGATGCGTACGTCATTACACGATATACTCCAATAATAAAGGTGGTATACTCCACCCTTTGTAGACCTCTTGTGAGCGGGAGATTCTGATAACTTCTAGATTAAATTAAGCAAAAATCAGGGCATAAATTTACGAAAAGAGACGAGAAAAGCTTTTCGAGACTCGAGAGAAGCTCGTCTCGTTTCGTTTCGTGGACACTACCTACAACTGAAGGTGAAATTCAATCCACCGTAATGCTTTTAAATTTCAAGGTTCTCCCGCCGAAAATCAAATCCGGGATCCAATGCACCAAATGTGCAAATGGTAACCACTAGACCAGCGAAAAGGGCAGGTATCGAACCCTAGAGTAACGCTGTAAAGAAAGAACGACATGAAGGGGATATAGTACTATATTCTTGTTTCGTAAATAGAATTATAAGGACAAAGAGAAAGGGGAATGTTTAGGGGAAGGGTAGAATTCAAAGAACAGAAGTGAGACAAGGAAAGAGGAGAGACCATGAATGAGAAGGAAGGGTAGATAAAGAAAAAAAAGAAAAGGTGGAAAAAAGAGAGAAGGGTCGCAATGTAATTCCGACCTTTTCTGGCCCTCATCCCCTAACTTTGACAGCGGACGACTGATGGAAAACCAATAGTTTATCAGCAAAGCGGTTAGAGAGGCTTACCCCTGGAATTCCGCCACCACCACAACACGTGGCACTTTCCTCTCCATGATGTCATCGGCTTTGGTTCAATCTTGTTGCTTTCCACACACAGAGAGAGAAAGATCAAGGATTTTTACATCAGAACGCCAAACTTCGCAAAATATATATATACATATATAATTATACAGGATGTTAAGGAAGTTCAGGGAGAAATTTTCATTTCAGACGCCATTACTTTTACATCTTTTAAAATATTCTGGGAATCAGAAAGAATAGTATTAAGATTTCTTTACATAATTGATTAGTACTTAGAAAATACTATTTCGTAAAATAGCTTCGTTATGTTAGATTATCAAAGAATATATATTCAATTATCCCGAGCTGTAATTAGGAGTTGAACTAAGCAAGAGTGAAGATCATCTCAAATATATTTCCACATAGCACTGTATGTCCAATAGATGTCCCTTTGGCGTTCCAAAGATCCCATATCTGTCCCGAGACTCAAGCACGCAGTAGATATTTTAAGGATAATGGAAATTTTTATGAGATTTCCTTTCTATTTCAATAGGACATACCTCTGACCTTTATGAGATTTCCCTTGGATTTCAAAGGGACATGTCTGCCACAGTACAAACTTTAGAGATAATGGAAATATCCACAAGATTTCCCTAGAACTTAAATGGGACGTGCCTGTCACAGTAGAAACATTAAGGATAATGGAAATATCCATGGGATTTCCCTTAAATTTCAATGGGATGTGACTATCACAGTAGAAACTTGAAGGATAATGGAAATCTTTATGAGATTTCCTTTGAATTTCAATGAGACGTGCCTGTCACAGTAGAAACATTAAGGATAATGGAAATATCCATGGAATTTCCCTTGAATTTTAATGGGATGTGACTGTCACAGTAGAAACTTGAAGGATAATGGAAATCTTTATGAGATTTCCTTTGAATTTCAATAAGACGTGCCTGTCACAGTAGAAACTTTAAGGATAATGGAAATATCCAAGGATTTTCCCTGAACTTGAACGGGATATTCCCATCATGGGACATTTAGATGTCCCTCGTAAAGATCTCGGAAATGTTCCACAATAATTTCGTTTCTGGTATAAAAACAGACATCTGGACACAACTATAAACTAATATAAGTGCGTTAACGTTATAATTTAGTTCGTAACCATGCTTGGGGGAAGATAGGCAATGTTGTTCGATGTAATAGGACAGAGCAAAGAGACACTCAATCATGAGCATAGAGATGCTTCGCGAATTCTTCCAAAATTGACTGATATCGGAAGATTTCTGGTCTTCTTGCTTACCTGACTTCCGCCCACCAGATTTTTATTTATAGGGTTATCTGAAAGGATGTTCCAAGGTTTACCCGTTGAACAACGCCGTAAGGAACGTGCTACATGACACTTAAAATGGATGGGTCAAGCATGACGTGCTTCCACCAGCATTACTGGCATAATTTGTTTCTGATAATTTCCAAAAGAATGTGCTACATGTGAAACTACAATGGATAAGTCAAACATGATCTACTTTCGCCAGTATTTCCGGTAGACAACAACAAACGTCCTACTTATAATGAATCTACTGTTTCCGGGTGAAAGAATTTACGACTTGACTTTATGAAAAAAAAAAAAATATTTAGGGCAGATTTTAGAGAAATTCATTTTGTGGATGTGGTCGTAACAATTTAGCTAAAAAATGTTAATCAAAATTAGAGATCGATGAAGTTCTCAGTTTTGAACTGAAAGTATAGGATTGAAATAAATCCCAAATTTGGTTATAAACCACAAAAACAGAGATTTCAGAAACATCATTTCGGGGAAGGGTTAAAGAGCTTTCTGTGGCACAAAATCTGGATATTATATATCTGTATACCGAGAAAAATCCGTTCTCCAGACAGCGGTATATTGTACAAATATACGGAATTCTTTTGCTTACTACAGAAATCAGTACGGAGCATACGTTATCCGTGTGTTACATATGCACTGTCCTTAGATGTTACATCATGTCGTTGCAGGATGTCTGATATCTAACAGTCTTCCTTATATTACATACATATATGTATGTTACCTTCGTCAGCTATATATTATATACATCCATTTGTATGTGAGATCCTGACTGCCTATATTGTTTCATACGGAAAGTACGTACAGATGGAACACTTATACAGGAAGTATTATGAAACATGCGTTTTCAGTTATACGTTTGCTCTACGTTAATCCAAAAACTACAGGATTTACAAATGTAACATACGATTTTACGTACGCCGCATACAATTTGTTTCTCAGTGTAAAATATCATATATTAACCTTATGTCGTTCCGTCGAAAGAATGGATATTTACACTAATTCAAAAGTTTTACACGCTTTTTAAACATTGTGACAGTAAAACCACACAATTGTTGCTTGTTTAATAATAATAATAATAGTAAATACTTACTGCCTCGAAGAATTGACATCACTTACTGCACTTTGACTTTTACTTACCTACAAGAAGAGGAAAAAGAAACTTACTTTAGTAACAATGCATTTTACTTTCACAAACAAATGAAATTTTCATTATAAGAACTATCTGATCATACTACAGTATCTTTTACATTATAATTTAGATATTTACTGTAAAAAGAAAAACATATTAAATTTCATTAATTGTAGCAAGGAATAGAGAAAGCTCAATTCTTATGATTCGGACATTTAAACAGCATGGATGGAGAGAGATTACCGAAAAAGAGTACAGAAGACGATGAAACCAGGAGAATTAGGTATTATATGGCAAAAATTGTAATTAACATTCAAGTTAGAAATTGTCGGAGAAAATAAATGTTATTTATTTATTTAACAATCTCCAGATGCAGCTCAAAGGCCATTTTATACTGGATATCTATCAACAACAACAACAATGGAAAGGATTTGGGAAAGTATCGGCCAGGGCCTATTTAGTAGGTACCGTTACGGCATTTGTGTGGTAGGACTGAAGGAAACCCTAAAAACCCCAGCGGGAATCGAACCCACGACTTTCTGAATACGAAGCCAACGCTTTAATGTAAATATACAACCCACTATTACTAAAGTTATCCTAGAAATGTTCTGTGAACCTCCATCGATAGAATACTATTTTTGTCATTCAAACAACTGGGGGGCCTAGGCTAGATTCACACTGGCTGATGAATCCATTTAGACCTATATAAAGTGGCGGCGATTGGACGTTAGGTATACGCTTGATCGTTTTCAAAAGTATAGCGCATACACAAGATTAATTGGCGTATACACACCCCAATATACACTCATTCTTTCGTAAATTTAAGGTGAGTATACGCTGGACTATATAAATTTTAGTTGGGTATACGCCGTATACTTTCGTATACGCCCCATTACATCCTTGATTAAAAGTGGGGTTGGGGAGCAAGACATGATCTGAATATTTGTATATCAATGTTAGTTTTCCTGGTTGATTCTAATACTGACGAAACGTTGTATAACTAATAGGATACTATATTTATCAGTTAGAATACTGTATATCGTATTTAATATTTTATTAAGAAAATTAACAAGAGTAACGCAAGTAGGTACTAGCCCTTTGTACTCTTAAACAACGAGAGTGTAAGAAGAGATTTGATTCCTTGCTCATGAACATCTTAAAATTCTGTCTGGAAAATAGTGTGATCAGATTATTTAATAACAAATTTGCAAAATAAATAAGTATAAAGGATAATATTAATCATAGTAATGAATAATGAGGCTTGTTTTGTAGAAGTTACATTGAAACTGTGGATTAATGAACAACTTATATTTTTAATTCCACACATGCCATTAACTATATGTTATTACAAACCCTTAGAAAATGAAAGACAGTAAATACTACAAGCGTTTGCTACAACATTTAAAGAAATACGCAATTGCAATATTAATTGCTTTGAATTGCAATTAAAACGCAATTTCTGTAGCTTTTTTATTTACACGGAAAGAAAAATAACCATACGTACTCACACAACGGCAAATATTATACGGCACCAGTAATACATACAGAAACTTTACATTTCGAAATGAAACTATATACATTACGGGGTAACTCCAAAAACGTGGGGGGCAACTGCCCTATTTTGCCCCCTAATCGCCGCCTCTGCCTATGTATAACTGCTTCAGGATTTTGCTATCTGGTCATCAATGTTGAAACGGAAATGGTAGATTTCTACCACTTCCGGTTTGAATAGAAACAGGGATGACAAAAATTTTCCGGAAAATCTGGATTCCGGAAAATTTATTTTTCGGAATCGGAAATTTCACTTTCTGGATTTCGGAAAATTCCTATTTTTTTTTCGAAATCTGGAATATTTCTGAATTCCGGATTTTTTCGACGTCCGGAATTTTTGCGAATTCCAGAATTGGCCATGCTTAAATAGAAGCCATAACTAAAAGTTCTTTCTCGTTATATCTTGCCATTTTTGATACGTGTCGACAGGACGGATAGACGGGCATTGCCATCCGATGCTTACGTATAACATAATCTGAAAGTCTTTTTAAAAAAAAAAGTGACGAGAAATGATATTAGTAGTACAGAATGTTAACACAAGGGAAGACATATGAGAAAATAAAGTGGATGTGGGGAAGGAATACCTCTCAGATCCCTCTTCCTCTGTTAGTCCTTTCACAAAGAAACTATCATAAAAGCCGTGTGAGAAAGACGCATTGCCGCCGCTATGAAAGCAAGTAATGGATTACTCACCTCATCCGTCATATACTCTCAACAATTACGCCTCAGTTGGAATGTCCACGGACGCTTGTGTGTGAGACACACATACATACACACATAGCCAGTATGTGAGTTGTTCCTCTATGTTTCCTTTCAAGCCCCCTCCTCTCTTTCCTTTTCAATAATAGCCAAACATATCTTTAATGCTGTAACGAGCTTACTTCATATATCCCTCATAACTAAAGTTCTTTAGTTAGAGCAATGTAGTAGCAATACTTTTAGAAGTAGAGATATTTTTGTTTTTCTTGTGACTTCTCCGAAAGCCACAGAAACTCCTAACATTATATACTATGTGTAAATCCAAACAATCCATCAAGAGTGATCATCAGTACACGTAATTACAAGTATGAACAGATAAGGAGAGTGGGATTACAAACACACTTTCTTTGTACGTGATCCGAGGTTGGATTTCTGGTGTAGGTACTCAGCAGAGATGGCGTGGGTCAACGAAAATTCACCGTGACCCAGCACACACTGTAATTGACTCTGATCCACGACCCACCATGACCCATCAACTCTGATCCATGATCCACACCCTCCTCTCCATTGACTAAAGAGTTTATACTTGTAATAAAACAAGGCTGTGAAATTATCACTAATCGGACTTTGAATTTCTACGGACAATCGCTCAAGCACCATTCTGTTAGAATTATCGGTGGATCTGACCTTTACGATATAAAAAGTTAAAGTGTTTGTAATGGGTCATATTACAATGAATTTCAATTTAATTATCAATTATAATTATATTTCCTTGTTGAATTATAGATACTTTTCAGTGAAAAATAGGATGTCATTTGAATGTCTAAAATCAAGGTAAAATAGGCCAACATAAAGAAGGAAAAAAAATATAAAATTAGACTGTCCTTAAAGCTAAATAATAAGTTCTGTTGCTATTATTACAATTATAAATATCAATATCCAAAAGTACCTGAAGTTCTTTTTTCACTTAGATATACTCATCTCAGCTAAGTAAGTAGTAACAAATGAAAAAGGAAGAAAAATAGAGGCCTTTAAAGAAAACATACACAAGTGCACCAAGTGTTCAGAAGATGCCGTCTACAATGCACTGAGCAGAATGAGTCGATGAGTCAGAGAGGGTGATGGTAGGTCCTATAGGACCGCTTGGGATAGGTCCTATAATTCCTGAGCCAAGACATTTTGAAACGTAATTTTACGAATTTTCGGGGGTTCATAATTCTTAAAGGAAACGTTTTTCGACCCATGTTTATTAGAAATTTCTTTGTTTCATTTCATATGAGAAATCACCTCCCAAAACTTTTCGGTGTTGTTACCTTCCACCCTGTATATATACACACAGCATACTGTGTACAGCTTTGTTCATACGAAAAAGTAACAATGCAAATTTCTCTTACTGTTAGTTACTAGATACTTCTGATACGCTAGGAAGGTGATAACCTTGGTTCTGATAACATGCTAACAGTGGTAGACATATGCCATATCGAAAATGATATCAGATTAGTGATGCGCACGAGACAAGATTTGAGACTGTCTCGTCTCGAAAAATGTATATTTTTCTATTGGAGGAGCTGTGTCTCGACTCGTCTCGTGCGCATCCCTATATCAGATATATATATATATATATATATATATATATATATATATATATATATATATTACACGAATTCAACATCTCAAGAATATATTCTACTCCACCCTCTCTTACCTATTTATACCGGAAATAGTAGATATAACAATCTCTGATTTTAATATTAAATCCCCATAGACCATATGTTAGCGTAGGTGTGGAGAACAATTGAAAAAAATAGCTGGGTATTAGGAATGGTGGGGAAGAAAAGAACAAGTTCAGATATTATTGAGAAGAGGACGAGAAACTTGTTGGAACATTGGATAAGAAGGAACTCTATCATGAGGGACGTGCTAGAGTGTATGGTGGCAGGAATGTGAGGGAGAGGGCAAAGAAGACTACAATTGATGGACGATATTAAAACAAAAAGTACGTGAAGACGAAGAGGTTAGAAAAAACGGTGAAGCATGGAAGCTTTCCAATTGCGGCAAGTGACTTGCCAATAGTGCGAAAATACCTATTATTATGATGATGAAGATAGACCATAAAAGATAAAAAGAGCGACAAATGGCTTTTTGATATGGATTTAACATCCCGTAAGTTCCGTCTTCTCGCTTATCTCGTTATTGAAACAAGAAATGATTAGAATTAACCATTTCTATTTTCAATATTGGATTTCCATAGACCAGAAACGTTTAAACGGAGTGCTGGGTGACCTTTTTAATGTGAATTCAGCAGGCTTCCACTAGTCCGGAGTATATTGTCTACATAAATCCTTCTCTGTGTAAAATACATACGTATAGTTGTGAGAATATAGCCTTTACTAGACACGTGAGCCTCCAAGACTCTCTTAAAACAAGACTATGAACGTTGTTTATCTTTGTGTAAGCAGATATTCCAAACATTATTGCAATTATTATTATTATTATTACTATTATTATTTGTCAGTATGACAAAAAAAATACATATCTCATTACCATTGTGAGTAAAGACACAACTATACAATTCCGATTCATGAATCATTTCTGTCTTGTTTTTCTCGCTAATAACTTCAGAGAACCATAACGTAAAACTAACCCATTATACCATTTCGATTCGTTAGTATATTGAAAGGTAGAACAGATCCCCAAAGGTAACGGCTAGTGTTTTTTTTTTGTTTCTTTTTCAAAAGCAGGGCAAAAAAATTTACAAAACCTTCGGTTCTCGTTCAGAACACAACACAAAAGAATGAACGAATGAGAAAGATAACAGGGCTGGATCTCTATTATTTCCTCATAAATAGAGAAAAGAGCCAGAAACCTATGATTGTAGCACTGATACGCTGTACCGCACCACTCGGTATACACATGATTAGCTGCTAAGAGGAAACATAGTATAACGTTAACACAGGATTCGTTGACGGGACAGAACAAAGGGAATGCCAGTCGGAAGGGGGGGGGGGGAGTAGATAGCCCAATGGATATTCAGGAGTGGATATACACAATATCGGAAAATGAAACAAAACAAAAAAAAAGTCATAATATGAGGAGAGTAGAGAAAATGCACAGAGAACAAAACACAGTAGCAATCATCAGTGAAAGCAGGAAGACACAATAAATAAAAAAAGAAAGAAAAAAACAGTAAATTCTGTAGGGATAGGAATAGGGAAGCTGGATGAATACAAAGAGGCATAGAAAAACTCGGACAATCAGGATACATGGAAAAAAGTTTTATCTGTTACCGATCCAGGAGCATTTTTTTTGAATGATAGTAGGGTATTTTTTTTAGTTTATATACAATAGTTGTGTTATTCTTTAACACTTCCTTCAGGAAGTACTGATCTTCGGAATTCTAAACTTCAAATGTAAAAGAGTGATTATAGCTAATTATCTTGGCCTAAAAACACTTTCGTCTATTAAACTTATTGGTTGGCTACGTCATCATTTTCATCGTTTTTTTTTATCATGAAGTTTTTGCTTCGTCCTTCATTTAATAATAATAATAATAATAATAATAATAATAATAATAATAATAATAATAATAATAATAATAAAGCAATTATCACTTTTTGGCACATAACATGGAACTAATCAGCGATAGCAAACCGTACTACAAATACCAGCCAAGTCCAGTGCTTGAAAATGATAAATTCAAACTCTAATGGGATCGAGAAATCAGAACAGATCTAACGATACCTGCGACATCACTATTATCAATAAAATGGACCAAGAACTGAAACTCATATAGCAGTACCACTGACTCATACGTACAACATTCAGTACGAAAATAAGCAAATATAAAAACCTGACAGACGAAATCAAAAAGTTATGGAAATGTCAGAAAGTTACAGTAAGACCAATCATTATCTCAACTACAGCAATTGTCCCTAAAAGTACTGTGACACAAGTTAAGCAGATAAACATGTAACGTCTAACAAATCTACAAAAATCAGTAACACTAGATACCTGTGATATGGTCAGAAAATTCTTTGGAGAAGAAAGCTTCAAATAATCTGCACCTGCCAGAGTACTAAGATGAAACCGGTTTAAACCGAGGTATAGCAATAATAATAATAATAATAATAATAATAATAATAATAATAATAATAATAATAATAATAATAATAATAATAATGACAGTACATATTGTATACTATATATAGAACTTACCGGATTTTGTACGAACTTGGAACGAAGGTAGAACTTAAACGGCTTACTTAGAATATGAAATATTTTCCTATGCACACCTTTAGTTCCCGAGTTGGCCATGAAAGTTGCAGTTTGAACTTAGAACGTCCGGTCTTCACCATATTTGACTTTGACGTACTTACTATCTTACTATACAGGTGAAATGTTTTCTTGCACGTACTTTTGGTTCCGGAGTTATTGGCCACAAAGTTAGAATTTGCAATTAGAACTTCTCACATCATCACAAAACTTGGAGTGGAGATATAATTTGCTTGACTTGCTTAGAACGCGTGTGAAATATTTTCTTGTATATATATATATATATATAGTTTCCGTGTTATTGGCCACCACAGTTGTCGTTTGAACTTAGAACGTCCGGTCTTCAGCATACTTGACGTGGAGTTGAGTTGATTTCGAGTTTAACGTCCTTTTCAGCAGCGAGGCTATATGAGACGGGACCTACTGAATAACGTGGAATCCGAACCACATGAGCTCCTGCCGGGAATCAAACCCGGGTCTCCCACGCCAAAGACGTGTACGCTAATCGCTTAGCCAAAAAGGAGCTCACTTGACGTGGAGATTAAAGTTGACTTACTATATGTGAAATATTTTCTTATACGTACTTTCGGTTCCGGAGTTATTGGCCAAAGAGTTAAACTAAAGCCTGTGACAAACATCTTGGCATTTCAGCTATACGAATAAAACGCAACCTCTGGCGCGACGTTGCCAAGTGGTAAAGGGGTGGGGCTATGGCAAAGCAGACAAACTACAGCGCGATCAGGTGGCAGGGGATAGACATTAGGGCGGAGCGAAAAATAACTTTTTTATATATCGAAAACGCAATAGTGCGGAAAAGTTGTCAATTGATGTTGATAAAATACTGTAAAAATTTCGTCGCTGAAATCGAATATCTTCGGGTGGCGAATCGCCAAAAAAGATTTTGTGTATTTATAGGGTATGCAAACCCGCCGTACACATCACTCTTTTGCGTTTCTACGGTAAATGAACAAAAGTATAACCCACATTTCTTAAGTTAAGTAATATATAAAATTTAAGAAATATTTTCCGCATGATTTAGGCACATTTTAGATTACACACTAGTCAATTTGATCAAAATAACAATCTACTTAATACAAAATACATACTTTTTCTGCACCTCTTGTTTCAGCGAAACGACCCAGGACCCACGACGAGGACGTGGGTGCCGGTCAGGTCCCTCCCATGCCCATCCTACCATCCATACACGTATGTTCAAAATTAGATCTTCGGTTATTTGCAGAGCATAGTTTGCCTTTGTTTCTACTTTTGTGTTTACAAATCGGTATTTTTAGTTTAAGCCTGATAAAACCATCTCTGCCACAAACTGCTGCACATGCTTCTGTTACAAGTTTCACGCAGCGTTCTGTACTCGTAATGTGACAGGAATATTTTAAAGCTCTTTTTATGACTGGATGTTCACGGTTATTATTGTAGATTTCAAGTTCTTTGTTGGAAAACAAGACAACGCTGGAGGATGCCTCACTTCAACTGATTCCCAATTAATAAGGTCTGTGTAATCGTCTGCATTGAAATTGAGCTTTGGTAGCATACATATTTTTTACATGTGACTCATTGTCTTCTTTAGCTGGTCTTCCTCGTTTCGTCTTCCTACCGATTCTACTGTCATAATATCTACTCTTCTCATTCCTAGCTTTTCCCATTGCGTTGACTATCTTTCTCTATGCCTCTTTTCTGACGTGAAGTCTTTCATCGTCAACCATAGAAAGCAATATATTCTCCGGGTGTTATTTTGGATTACGCACTTCTTGAACCAATTGCCGCTCCTTTTGTGGTATGTACCTTGT
Source organism: Thermobia domestica (assembly GCF_964235325.1). Classification (NCBI taxonomy): domain Eukaryota; kingdom Metazoa; phylum Arthropoda; class Insecta; order Zygentoma; family Lepismatidae; genus Thermobia; species Thermobia domestica. Next base: position 39,731,393 of record NC_137467.1, read on the forward strand.
AGAAGTTGTCATTAACTACAAGTGTTTAGCTCCATCTTTACAAGTAGCGTATCTCTTTGCTGAAAACCAGCGACCTTCAGTCTCTTTCCTGCATAGAGTTTGACCTTTAAGACCATCAAAGTACAAGCCTCTAAGATCCTTTCCTTTAGCCATTAGCACTTCCTTTTGTCTTTATATTTTCCCTTTCTCGCCGGATTTTTGGGAAGTCTATCATCTAGCCAGCAATTTCTGTATCAATTATTCCAAAAGATTACAATGTAGCTGTTGCTATGAAACAGTTGCACGATCAGATGTTCGAAATCGGTCTGCCAGCATACTGAGAAGTCTAAGGACATGTCGTTGCTGCTTGCTTCTTTTTTCTCTAATATTCTTTTGTTTTGCAAAGTAATCATCAACACCTGACTCATCGCCATCATAAGATGATGTCTGAAGTTCATTAGAAGTACTCTTTGTGATGTGTAAGAAAACTGTTGGCGGGTGGTCTCTCGTGATTTACTTTTAGTGCGTATGATTAGTTTTAAAGTCTCCTCGTAGTCAACTCACTATTCTGGCTACTCGTGTTGTTCTCTGTTCTTGCAGAAATGTCCACTCCTTCCTAGCTATTTTCTTTCTTAACTCACCTGAGCACATGGAAAGTTCATGACATTTACAGGAACATATATCAAAGAACTTCGTGTAATCTTGTTTAAATATATCCATTTTGTCTGGAAACTAGCAGAAGCTTTCGTTTTCTTCTCAGATTTAACAAACTTCTTATATACATTCCGTGCAGAGCACTGAAACTGAACTACACGTTCTAACGACAATGTAGGGATGGAAGCTTTGCCCTAAACAGATTTCACACATTGAGCAACGTCTCCCGCCAACTTCTTTACAGATCGATCATACCCTTTCTCACACTTTCCCAGCTCTACTAACTGAAAATAATGCTTCATTACATCTAATTTTGTGGGCAACTACACACCTGAAAGTTCAGCTGAATGTCCAAGCACGGGGTGAGTCGTTCATTAATCTTGTTCTTATCTTCGGCATGGTTAGAGTTTCAATATTGATATCAAAATACAGCTCTCACACACATTACATAAAGTTTAATTTACAGTACAAAAACAAACTGTTTATACATGTACCAACTACGCACAACGAAGTAAACACTAAAACACAATGTTAACACCGCAAAATTACCTTGAAAAGATCGTCTTCCACACTCGAACAAAGTTATCGAATACTAACGTTTTTTTTTTTTTTTTTTTTTTTTTAAATACTGCTACTATCTATTGCACTAGTCCAAATTGAATTTTTATTCAGGGGAGGAAGTTAAACTCTATAAAGCAGTACGAGAATTTTTAAAAGGAAAAAGAGTGTTGATGAAAAAATTATAATGAACAATGAACACATTTATCGGTATATTAATTTAATGCTAGAACCGTATAAGAAACTACAAGTACAGTAAATGATATGCAATATTTTGTTTTGCTAAAATGAGCTATTTTATGGTTTCAAATCTGCTTAAATCATCTAGAAATTATTTCTTTAATTTTATAGACTGCTTACGTTAAGAAATATAGGTAATAATTTGTTCATTTATTGTAGAAACACAAAAAAGTGATTGTACGGCGGGTTTGCATACCCTCCAAAGGCACAAAATCTTTTTTGGCGATTCGCCACCGGAAGATATTTGATTTCAGAAACGAAATTTTTTCAGTATTTTATCAATATCAATTAACAACTTTTCCGCACTATTGCATCTTCGATATATAAAAAAGTTATTTTTCGCTCCGCCCTAATAGACATGGACGTGTACAAAGTAAACGTGACAATACCTCTCATTTGCTAGCAGCATTTAAAGGGAACTCGGAGCGCCGCCTTCAAATGCCAAGATGTTTGTCATGCCGTTTAATTAGAGCTTGTCAGATCATCACAAAACCTAAAGTGAAGACAAAAGAACTTGCATAATTTGCACTCGTGTGAAACACTTTTTTTTTTTTTTTTGTATAGATCTTTGGTTTCCCAGTTATTGGCCACCAAATTTGCAGTTTGAACTTAGAATTAGTCCGGTCTTGACCAAACTTGGAACAGAAGATCTTATGCATGTGAAATATACAGACCTTTGGTTCCTGATTTATTGATCATTTGTGACAGTTGCATCATTACCATTTTTATTTAATTTTTAAATAAATCTTTTAAATTCAATTTTGCGTATAATTATGGACATTAGTGAATATAATTTTTATTTTCATTTTTGTTTGTTTAAAAAAGGCAAAGGACATTCTCTTTATTTTCCCTTACTATCCGAGAGGTAAGATGTTTTATTTTTTTTTTGTATACCTGTCCGTGCGGCGAGGACAGTTGAAAGACCCTTCCATTGTCTCTCAATACCACTGCCTAAGCCACATACGTAGACCACACACAGCAGAGTTCCCGGCGTGAACGCAAGAAAGAAGAACAAAACAGCTTTTAGCATCTTTTTGTGAAATTGAGAAAAATAATAAAGTCCTAACACGTTGAATAGAATCCAAGTAGAAATATAATCTCTGCGAATTTGTCAAAATCACAGCATAGACCATATGTCGCCACTCAGAACCAAGATAAAATTTTAACATAGAACTGTGAAATGGTCCAAAACCATGCACGAGACGACTAGGAGCCAAATCAACTCTCATAAAAATTTTCGATATAACATGTGAAATTTGAAGGAAGCACGTACGTTAGAGAAACGACGCCCGAAAACCGTAAATAGGCGGAGACCAAGAGAATCAAAATTTAGGACACCAAAATAACTTAACGAATAAGAGAGCAGAGACGAAATCGAAGACACCGTTAGAGGCGTATCCAAAAAGTTCGGCAGGTTAAAAATTCAAAACTCCAAGTCAGTCGTAAAATAATTCTTCACCGGGATCCTTCTCTTTTCAATTTTCAAATTTTACAAATATGGCGCATCCGAACAGGAACACGATAATAAATTTTCGAACTCGATAATTTACGCTCAGACCCGATAATTAATTTTTTAAACCCGATAATTAACTTTCAGATTCGATAATTTATTTTTAGATGCGATAATTAATCGTCAGACACGATAATTACTCGATAATTACTTTACAGTCTCGACGAATACGCTTCAAAGAACTCCATTATTTTTAAGAACTCGATTACAAAAAAAAAAAAAAAGTAACTACTTGCTAAGATTATTATCAGCTACACAATGAGCCTTGGAATCGAACTAAACTCAACAGAAGTTGAACAGTACTTCCAGGAACGATCAACGTTCTTTTCTCCTCCAATTTCATTTCTTTTTCAGCCAGAAGAATGTAAGTTACGTTTACGTTGAGCTAGCAATAGAGAATATTCAGTTTGCAGAATTTATTTGTATTGAAAATGGGTGACTGAAGAAGGAAAAGAAGAAAAATAAGGTAACCAGGTGAGGAAAATAGAAATAGGATAATAACTACAAGTTGCTAAAATCAACTCGAACCTGCTACCATTCATGTATTTGTAAGATATCCATTCATATATTTATATAGGAATAACTTTTCTTTTATTAGTTTATATTTAAGGAGTGCATATATTCGTTTACTTTTTGAATTTTCAATATGTATAGGATTAAGCTAGAAATGTATCAACACTAATGTAGATTAAGTATAGCACTTAGTAAATTTTAAGAGAAGATGATTTAAGGTGTGAATTACTGTGCTTTGGAATTATTGCAAAAGATCGTACACTCAGGCTTATTTCATGAATAATAAATAAATAACGTAAACGTGTTGTGTGTGTATAACAATAAGCGACGAAACTTCAGATTTTAATATTGGAGTGCAAGAATATTATTTGCAAAATTAATTTAGTAATTAAGAAATATATTTTTGTGTATGAGCAAAAATAATTCGGCGCAAAAGCCGTATATTTTTAGTTTCAGATGCCAAGACTGCGGGCACAGACAGAAGAAATAAGGACCAAGATGCTAACGGGAGAGCAACAGATTTGCCCAGATTGCGGCAGAGATGTCTGGGAGCAAGAAATAACCCCATCATCTTCCAATCTGGAATGTGTCACCTGCGGCGTCCTACACGCACCAGTGGTATCGCCCGAGGAAAGGCGATCTCAGGCATCAGAAGAAACACCAAGGAAAGAGCAGCCAGACGACTCTAACACAAGTCCCACAACTGCCGATATATTTGCCATACTGCAGACGATGATAAAAGACCAAAAGGAAGAATCAAGAAAACTACGGGAAGAAATAAAAGAAGACATCAACAAGATGTTCGACGAACAAAACAGGAAGATTGACGAGAACACACAGGAAATGAGAAGAGAACGAGAAGAGCGAGAAAAGCTAAGAGAGAAACAGTATGAAACAGATGAGATTCGAGAAGAACCACTTCAAGAGGAAGAGCTGCAAGATGCTAAAGTTTCTCAGACAAGAGAGCAACACAATCAAATAGTGGAAAGGAGCGAACCGCAAGAAGCTATACTGGAGGAACTTCCATCAGAAGAAATTGTGCAAGATACACACCAGGAGGCCAAACAGACTGACCCACCTGCAGAGATAAGTACAAGTGTTTCCAACGCTGTGAACGCTCCGAAATCCAAGATTAAACGCAAACTGCGTGGAAGAATGGTCCCTGGGAAGACAAGGATACAGCCAATCCGGCACAAGGATGCAAGAATGAAATGTTTCCACGACAAACGTCCAGGATGGCAACGAAGCCATAACTTCTGCCGGAGGAATAATCACCAGAAGCCATGGAGAAAATGGGCAGAAGACTCCAGAAATATAGAAGGAAAAGGAATACTTGAGTTCGAAGACCAAGATTCATGGATAAATTACAACGGCCAGAGAAGCCCATGTGACCGACAAGATATTCACGGTCAGGTGAGACCAAATGAAACACGAGAGATGAGCGATGATAACTGGGAGAACGAAGCAAATCCGCAATGTATCACCGTTCAGGATGAAGGTACCCGGAGAGATGAACACAAGTCAAACGCAGAATATAAAGATGGCCAAGACGATACATTGATTGCACCTATCAAAGTGGTGAGAACTCAAGAAATGAGTAATGACAATTGGAGGTACCGAGATGATGGAGAGGAAAACCTTGTAAATGAGAAGAATGGTATCTGCATCGTTACCATTCACCCGGCTATACTTGCATACTAAAAATTGACTCCAACGGTCCAGGTTCGAGTCAAGGTTACGCAACAGCTTGCTGGAAAACAACCTCAAATACACAATGGCATGAAAAGAAATGGAAGCCCAGAAATACAAGGATTGCATGCAAGAAGTAAAGAAGAAGAATTGCAAGAAGTTAATGCAAGAAAAGAAGAATTGAAAACTGAAACATCAGCGCGGAGGAGAAAACTTAGCAGGAAAATAATGAAAGAAATATAAGAGAATTTTGTCTATTGCACAGCTCAGTTGAATATACCTGCATCTCTTATCCAAGTGGCTAACCCTAGAAGATAAACATAAAGAATAAGAAGATGAATTATATGGACGCATAATGCCCAGAAGTGAAATTGTTTACCAGCGTATTTACTTTAACTTTATTTCAGATACCGGATGTGAGACAAACCAAATTACAGAGGAAGATTGGAAAAAGATATTCGCCAATGTGCGCAACCCAGCATTAAAACCGGCCCAGGAGATATAATTTTTGTTATGCACGAAGAAGTGCCTATATACAGAGCAATCGGTAGAGAAGAATTCCCGATTTGAGCTCTCTGAAGTGGAGTTTTGCGTTTAGAGCAGAGACTCAACGCACCCCTTCCCCTTGGTGATGATACCTGCGAAAACGCGCCGAGCCAAAGAATAGTGAGCTACGAGCTGCGAGCAGATGACAATTCCACCAAGATGTTTGCAAGTTCCCACAATTGAATGGTTGCGACATGGAACTTTGCCTTAATCATTTTACTCTCCTTATATTTTAAAGTTGTGTTACTGAAGAAGAATCATGGCCGAAGAATAAAAGCAGAAGTGCGAGCAGTGGCTTTGCCCTCGCACATGGAGGAATTGAAGCTCCATGCCACCCTCTGTAACCAATGCTCTCTTTCCCGATGATATAAGACGCTGAAGATTATATAATACTGTTGTTTTGTTGTTTTGTTACCTAGGGCAGCCAGAACTTTGGAAGAAGAATAAGAAATCGTATCCCGCGCAGATAAAATAAAGAAGAACTCCAAGAGACAAGAATGATGTCATATGTTATTTAAAGCATGCCTCATAAGCTTGTGTCCAGCAGCTTGAACTGACCACAAACTCGACACCTGAGACCTATCATCCACTAGCAGATCAGAGCACACGAGGTAAAAACCATTAGGGTTCGGATTTTTATGTACTTCAACTTTTCTATGAACTTCAAAATTAGGGATAGAATTTTCATGTACTTCAGAATATTTTTGTGAACTTTGAAATTTCTGACTAGGGTTCGGATTTTTATGCAATGCTCAATTTGTACTTAGAATTCATGATGCAATGTCAATCACAAAGTTTCTCTTAGGATGGAGATCTGCTTCAACTAAGTTGCATCATCTGCTCCATCTTAGGAGGGGGATAACTGTGACAGTTGCATCATTACCATTTTTATTTAATTTTTAAATAAATCTTTTAAATTCAATTTTGCGTATAATTATGGACATTAGTGAATATAATTTTTATTTTCATTTTTGTTTGTTTAAAAAAGGCAAAGGACATTCTCTTTATTTTCCCTTACTATCCGAGAGGTAAGATGTTTTATTTTTTTTTGTATACCTGTCCGTGCGGCGAGGACAGTTGAAAGACCCTTCCATTGTCTCTCAATACCACTGCCTAAGCCACATACGTAGACCACACACAGCAGAGTTCCCGGCGTGAACGCAAGAAAGAAGAACAAAACAGCTTTTAGCATCTTTTTGTGAAATTGAGAAAAATAATAAAGTCCTAACACGTTGAATAGAATCCAAGTAGAAATATAATCTCTGCGAATTTGTCAAAATCACAGCATAGACCATATGTCGCCACTCAGAACCAAGATAAAATTTTAACATAGAACTGTGAAATGGTCCAAAACCATGCACGAGACGACTAGGAGCCAAATCAACTCTCATAAAAATTTTCGATATAACATGTGAAATTTGAAGGAAGCACGTACGTTAGAGAAACGACGCCCGAAAACCGTAAATAGGCGGAGACCAAGAGAATCAAAATTTAGGACACCAAAATAACTTAACGAATAAGAGAGCAGAGACGAAATCGAAGACACCGTTAGAGGCGTATCCAAAAAGTTCGGCAGGTTAAAAATTCAAAACTCCAAGTCAGTCGTAAAATAATTCTTCACCGGGATCCTTCTCTTTTCAATTTTCAAATTTAACACATTGAAGTTGAGGTTTGAACTTAGAAGTCGTCCGACCTTGACCAAGCTTGGAACAGAAGATCTTGAATTATTTAATATGCATGTGAAATATATAGACCTTTGCTTTTCGATTTATTGGCCATTGAAGTTAGAGTTTGAACTTAGAACTCGTCCGATCTTGACCAAACTTGGAACAGAAGAAGACTTTGGTTCCCGATTTATTGGCCATTGAAGTTAGGGTTTGAACTTAAAATTAGTTCCATTTTGACCAAACTTGGATAGAGATAGATCTTGACTTACATAGTATACTCACTACTGCTTGCTTAACAGAATTTCCCTGTGCAGATCTTTAGTTGTCAAGTTTAATCTAAAGGGCACAACCTTAGTGCAGCAGCTTCTACCCTCGGCCCAAGAGAGTTATAGCTTTTTCGGAAACAGGAAGGATTAAAAAAAATATTTCTTATAAAATAGATATACAGGGGAGAAAATTGATATCTTACTGTACTCTAGCAAACCATTAATTACTTAATGTAGAAAGTAATAAAAAAAAAATAATGAACATGAGTGTCAGGGCCGGCCTTAGGTGGTGCGGGGCCCGATTGGGGACATTTTGCGGAGCCCAAGATTTACAACTAACTTGCACCAAGGTCTGTAGGACCTATATATATATCGAGAGAGAGAGAAAGAGAGAGAGAGAGAGACGGTCAGCAACATTTCTGAATAAAAGGGGGACATGAAACTACAGAAGACATCAATCTGTACCGGTTGGTCAAACCATCAACTCTCTAAGACCCCTGGTCATTGAGAGCACCTTAATCCCCTGTCTCCTGACCATCGAGACATATCTAACTACCAACTCTCTAAGACGCTCAGTCACTGAGAGCTCCTTATCCTCCTTTTTAAGACTCATGGTCACTGAGAGGAACCCATCCAACAAACCCTAAAATGCATGGTTATAGGGCTCCAATATTTATTGTATACAAGAGGAAAGTTTATATTAAAAGATAATGGGAAAAGTCCAAACTCTTGTGTACCGTATTTTAGCTCTACTCTAAAATTCAAGAATCTTTATGAATTTCCTGCAGGGCAATGCATGACTAGCCATGAATCCATGAATCCAGCGTATAGTGATGTACAGTCTTTTTGAAAAAAACAAAAAAAACTAGCCACCCGCCTCTCTTTCAAAATCTTGTATTCTTACGCAAAATTGGAATTAAATCAAACAAATGTGGATTTTTTTTGGCCAATTGATATATTTGTTTAGAGCCAAAGTATTATTAAACCCCCCAGAATCAAGGTAGATGGCCAAGAGTTTTTGAGCAAGACCATATATATACCTAAAACACCGCCGAGTTTTTGAATCAATATCTTTATATTTCCATTTGTAGATTTTTTAAGTGTTCATTTTTCTTTTTTTCCTCTGCTGCTGGAAAACAAATCTGGATTATACAATTCTACCGAAATACGACAAAAATTTCATTGTTATTATTACATAAAAGTGCAAACGTGCCACTTTTTTTTATCTTGTTGTTTCCTTTACGGAAGTAAACAAAATAAACAAAAAAAAAAGAAAAAGCAAAGAAACGAAGCTAAGATTGAGGGGGAGGGGGGAACAGAGACAAAATAGAAATTCGAGAGAAAGAAAAATATATATGCATATATTCTGCTGCAGAAAATATTGAAAGCCCCACCCTACCACCCCCGACGAAAAAAAAAGAAGGAAGATGAATTTGATAACATTATTTTCAACGTTTCTCTGTATAAGTTAAAAAAAGAAAAATCTTGATATTGTGTTAGCAAGTTTATTTTGTTTGCAGCCAGAGCGTGTTTTATATAACAGAGAACAAAATGCGGAGATGTTTTCTAGGTTTGCTTTTTTATTTAAAAAATAGAAAACAGAAAGGAAAAGACAAAAAAGAAAGTAAAAATTCATTAGTTGTTATTTTCTTTTTTTTAAAAAAATATATATTATATAAACGACAAACGGCTGTAGAGAAATTGTATTTCGAATGAAGACGGTAGATGAAGGCAGCGAAATAGTAAGAAAATAATAAAATGTTCCGTAACTGATTTTATTTTTGTTTAGAAACAGAAAGTGTACCAAAAAAATAGAAAGTAATAAAAAAGAGAAAGGAATTGCAAAGAAATGGGATTTCGTGAAAATTTGCAGGAAAATTGAAGAACGAAAAGTACTTCTAAAAATATACATTTCGCAATAAGAGTGTTTTTTTTATTTTTTTTAAGTCTTACAAACTATGCTATGCATAAGTATTGGAAGTTATATGCGGCTATAGAACATCCGTACGTTTGCCCTTTGTAAAAAAAAAAAAAAAAATGATTATGTTAAAACAGCTCCGTTTGTGTATCATCATTAGCAACATATTGCGCAAAAGAACAACAGATAGCAGGACTTTTACTCACGCAAATGTTAGAAAACTAATATGTTCACAATTTTTTTTTCGTGAAGAATTACAACTAATATCATTTGTTGTTGTTGTTGGATTAGTGTTTAGCATCCTTTCCAGCAGCGAGACTATGTGAGACATGGACCTATAGCTTAACATGGAATTCATACTACTTGAGCTCCCGCCGAGAATCAAACTTAGTCTCTCACATTGGAGACACGTACGCTAACCGTATAGCCATGAGGGAGCACGAAACACCATACATTTTTGTTTCTTGGTATAGGGTGTAAAATACGGCCCCTATATATAACATATTCTTTATAACATATACATACGCTGTTTCTCCTAATTTTAGATGTATGAGAAACATTAATTTATTTGACCTTTCACTCATAACCCTACTGGCATTTTATATTGAAGAATAAATAAGAGTCACGTACAAGAAGGGATGAGAAATAGAATAATACGAATAGGCTAAAGAGAAATACTGTCTCACCTACATTTACTGTAAGATGAGATACTTGTAGAGATAATTATATAACTTATCAAGGGCTATGGGAAGAATAGTAATAGGCTAAACAGAAATTTCGGTCTCGCCTACATGTAAAATGAGATACTCGTAGAAATAATATAGCTTGTAAGGGCTGTAGGCAGAATAGGAATACATGGAACAGAAATTCCTCTCTCACCTACATCTAAAATGAGATACTCGATACTGATAATAATATGACTTGTCAAGGACTGTGGATAGAATAGGAATAGACTAAAGGGAAATTTCGGTCTCGCCTACATCTACAATGAGATATTCGTAGAGATAATATAACTTGTAAGGGATGTAGGCAGAATAGGAATAGGCTAAACAGGAATTCCTGTCTCGCCTACATCCAAGATGAGATACTTGTAGAGATAATAATATAACTTGTCAGAGCCTGTTGTCAGAAAAGGAATAAGCTAAACAGAAATTCTTGTCTCACCTATACCTAAGATGAAATACTTATAGAAATAATAATATAACTGGTCAAGGGGTGTGGGCAAAATAGGAATAGACTAAACTGAAATTTCGGTCTCGCCTACATGTAAAATAAGATACTCGTAGAGATAATATAACTTGTAAGGGCTGTAGGCAGAATAGGAATACGTGGACCAGAAATTCCTGTCTCGCTTACATCTAAAATGAGATATTCGATACAGATAATAATATGACTTGTCAAGGACTGTGTATAGAATAGGAATAGGCTAAACGGAAATTCCTGTATCGCCTGGGCAGTGGGCAGAATAGGAATATGTGGAACTGAAATTTCTGTCTCGCCTACATCTAAGATGAGATACTCGTAGAGATAATAATATAACTTGTCAAGGACTGTGGGCAGAATAGGAATAGGCAGAACAAACATTCTGGTTTCGCCTATATCTAAGATGAAATAGATATAATGATTAAATTGCCAGCAGGGTTGTAGGCGAAAACGGAATAGGCCAAATAGAAATCAATCGATTGTCAAGGTGCTTCTTGCTCTAAGTAGAAAGACGCGTTCTGAGGTCACATACCCGTTGCTGCTTACATCCAAAACAATGAGACGAATATACTGTATATATAAATTTTTAGTTTAACATTCTTTCCATCATACCTTGTAGTAAAAAGGAGGCAAATAAAGAAAGTGAACGATCATAAACGAAATCAGTAAAATCTGGAGAAAACAGGAAACGTAAGAACATGATTTTTCTGTACTTCAAATTTACGTGGCTTGAGGAACTCACTCGCAGGTGATTGGTTAGCATACTTCTCTTTGAGGTATCTTGGTCCGAATAACTGATGAAAGTACATATGGGTCAAATTCCATGTTGAACTATAAGGTCACTTCTCGTAGAGTCTCGGTGCTGAAAAGATGTGTTAAAAATTCTAGCTTCTGAGATCGATCCTACAACCCTTCGAAACAACATAACATCTTATTACTTACCCACCATGGCTTTTCTTGAAACATACAAGTTCTTTTTTAATAATAACAAGAAAGGATTTTCAGTCTAATATTCTCCATTCCACCCCGAAATTTAAGTACAAGGGGTATTACGAAACTTCGTAAATTGGCAACATTCTACGTAACTTTACCAGACCGAGGGTTAGTATTGAATTTTGTGTGAAGTCACGCAAAAAATGGGCAGAAAACATTTGAGTTGACGGTAAAGAAGAACACGGTAAGGAAGTAATAAACTGAAGAAATAACACATGCGGAAGGAAGTTCAGCATGGACCATGAAGGGAAAACAGACAATCTACTATCTTAAACTGACTCTTAGAAAATTGTCTGCAACATCTGTTTGAGAAGCTAGTGCATCGTCGAAAACTGTGTACAGAGTGTGAAGGATGATTTTTCGAAAAGCAAACTCACACTTCAGCATACTTGTCGGCCTTCTTACTGACTCGGACTTCAAATAGCGATCTCAGTCCATGAACTTTCGGAACAACCCTCGTAAATATTTAGTTTAGCTGAAAGATATTCTACAATTTGTTACACATTCGCATTATACTATCAAATCTTTTGGTTTCATGGAAGAACGTGGACAAAATTGGATACAACTTTAGGTACTATTCCGGTATTTTCTTATTCCACTACAAGAAAGAAACAGGGAGAAACTGTTTGATATGGATTGATACCACAAATTGAATCGAAAAATCTCCCTTGAATTTTTGTTTTAATATTATGATCGGGAAAGGGTAGCTCAGTGATAGAGCGCTTACCTTTGCTGTGAAGGTCCATGGTTCGATCCCAAGCCATGCTAATTTGTAATAGTCAATATCGTAACCATGTGCTATTTATTATTCTCTTATTTTAGTTACATTGGAGCCGCGGTGGCTCAGTGATAGAGCATCACCTCTCGTATTGGGGTCCCTGGTTTGATCCCAGGTCACGCCAAGTGAACTCTGTGGTGGATAAACACCGCGTGCGTGGATTTTCTCGGGTTTTACCGTTTCCTCCCACTTTCTTCATTCCACCACTTCATTGATTGTTTCATCATCACCGTCTCCTTTAGCCTAGTCAGCATAACCATGGGACGTAGATTCATTTATTCACCCACATTTTCATTTTACTTATTTTTCTACAAATATTCACTTTCGCAGGGGCGGATCCAGGACCAACTTCTGGGGGGGGGCGGTGGGTTGTCATACTGCTACTTTTAAGGGCTCCAAACTTTGGGCTGGGTTTTATTTATATATATAAAATAGGAAAGCTTCCTCTTCTGGGGGGGGGCGATCGCCCCGACCCCCCTGGATCCGCCCCTGCACTTTCGTTAATCTCATCGCAACCCTAAGCGACATAAGCATGTAACATTAAAATAAGGACTTCATTTTGTTTCGATTTAAACATAAACAATTCTTTTATTTAATTTCATTTTTGCAGTATGCCGGACTTCAAAGAGAGAATGACAACAAAATAACAAAAAAGAAAAATAAAAGTATAAAGAAAAATATTCGACAAAGACAGTAAGACATATTTGTGACACTATTACTAATGGTTGACAAGAGACAAACACTTCGGCCTTCACACTTGTACACAGCATGCAACAAGTCTGTTCTCTTTCCTGATCTATTATGTTCTCCTTTCCCTCTTACACCCGTTCACCCTTTTGGAGTTTTTAAAAAAGTTCATTCTGCTAACCATGGAGACATGGGGGAAATATACAAAAAAAGAACAAGAGAAAGAAAACAGGTGACATATATGCTTTCAAATTTGTCCCGTTGCTGAACAAGTTAACTACAAGACAATTCATTATGCATGGTCATTTGGTATTCAATGTTGCTGTTGTTAAGAGTGGTATCATTTATCATGTGTCTGTTGTGCTCCCTATTACTTCCTGTCTTTGAAGTGTCGAGAGATGAAATCACACAGAATTAACAAAGAATTCGTTTCTATTTTCATTTTCTGTTGTACAATAAGAACGTTACATAGTCTATAACTTATTTTAACTTCGAGAATGGATAAACAGATCCGTGTTTTTCTTACATAAAAGATTATCGATATTTAGATGTAATTATCAGAGAAATATTTGACCAGAGAGAGGTTCATATATAGCTCTTATCTTAAACGTATATACATAAAATTGAATGTGTTCGTGTGCTATAGGAATGAATTTTGGAGCATAGCACATACCTTCAACTGGGTTTTCATCTTGTTACTTTGATTCAAATGAATCGCTTACGGGGAGGCGGAGTTCAAAAGTTATGCCAAAAATATAGCGTCTCAAGAAACCCTCAAGTTAGGGTTTATATATATATAGAAATGGAAGTCACTATGTTTCACTATGTTATTGATTTCGTACCTCTTGAACCACCAGACCGATCTCGATTCAATTTTTAACATATACGAGGTTCGGGTCTGGGAAGTTTTTTGTAATTTCACTTTGACGGTACAACGCAGAGATAGGTGGGACACGGGGGTATTAGCTCTTGAACTACACAACCGATATCGATCAAATTTTCCACATGCATGAGATTCGGACCTAGAATGGTTTCTATCATTTCAATTTGACCGTGCACCTTAGGGGAGGTGGAAATGAAAGTGACTTAATAACCCTTGAACCACACGACCGAGCTAGACCAAATTTTTAACATAGATGAGATTTGGACCCTGGATGTTTTTTTTATCATTTCACTCTGACGGTGCAACTTAGGGGTGGGGGAGATAGGCCCGTAGCCTGCCCAAAAATGTAGGGGGTCTGGCAGAATTTAGGGGTCCCGAGTCAACTATATTACAGTTCATTTACAATCCTACCGTGAAAATTTTAGAGGGCCAGTAAAAATTTAGGGGGGCCCGGCGCCCCTAGGTCCCCAGATACGGACCTGGAGAGATATATAAAAACGCTCGAAAATGGTCGATATTAGTGTTAAATTCACAGAGGAGGGGAGGTGGACAGTGACACTGCCGATGCAGTTTAAATCAAAATTCACTCCTTTATGTCCATTTTTTCCAAAGTGATACGTATTCTCTGCTGTGAAGAACGGGTATTTGGTAAAATAATTGGGAAAATGTACAAGTATTTTCGAAAATCCTGCTTTTAAGGAGGAAGGGCTCGACATTTCTATAAAATTTAAAATGTCTTTTTTTGTATTCATACAATGCACCTAATATGGAAGAAACAGCTGCGCGCTTTGAAATGAATTTTGAAACATGCTTTGCACTTGGATTCAGCTGGGTTTCTCAAACTTCACTTTGGTCGAAATGCATAGACCCCTATCTTTCTAGGGAGGAAAGGGGGGATGCGAATTTACCTTCCAAATTCCAGCTAGCGCCCAGTGAACTTTGTGATGGACAAACACCGTGTGTGCGTGAGTTTTCTTGGGGTTCTCCCCTTTCCTCCCGCTTTCTTCATTCCACCATTACCTTAATTTCTCATCATCACCGTCTCCTTTAGCCTAGCCGGCATAAGCGTGAGACGTAAAACTTAAAAGATTTCGTTTCATTTTTGACCATTCAAATATTCTTCATAAACCTTATTCTTTGCGTGAGAAGACATTCTAGCTAATACTGTCTATGTATTAAGTGGAAGCAAAGACATGCTATCCTACTGAACCATCTGATATCTAAAAAGAAGGAGGGAAACTACAATATGGTTTAACTTAAGAACATTTCTTCTTTTTCATATAATAATAATAATAATAATAATAATAATAATAATAATAATAATAATAATAATAATAATCTTATATATAAAAGAGAACGCACAAATTCTTTGTTCCCTCATCACGCTAATACGGCTGAACCAATTTCTTTCATTTTTGGGGGGTTATTAGGATTTGGACCCTAGATGGTTTTTATCATATCACTTTAATTTTTAATTACCAGTGTCTTGAGATAATTGACCATTCAAGTGTCCATAACGTACAAATCCTTTGTTAGTTCATCATAGGTAAAAATAAACGTATTTATATGCAACCCGCATGACCGTGTCACTCGGCGGGTTAACATAAATGACAGGCGATATAATGTTAACATTTACTGCAATCTACTATGGTTTTTATCATATCACTTGAAAGCGAAAAAGTAAAAATTATCTAAGTAACAAAGTTTATTGCGTTCCGGGGTGACCGCAGCGAAGCGGGGCGGGTTAACATAAATGACAGGCGATATAATGTTAACATTTACTGCAATCTTCTATGGTTTTTATCATATCACTTGAAAGCGAAAAAGTAAAAATTATCTAAGTAACAAAGTTTATTGCGTTCCGGGGTGACCGCAGCGAAGCGGGGTGAACGCTGCTAGTAATCTATATATTAATAGCGGCGTCTGTGAACAAAAAACTTCAGACGCAAATTGAAAGTGACTAACTTTGTGACTCTTAATGTCTTGAGCCACCCAACCGATCTCTGTCAAATTTTTGACGTAGATGCGGTTCTGGCCTGGGAGTGTTTTTAGCTATCCACTTCTGTAGGAGGGAGAATTATAAAAAATAAATAAATAAAACTTAATAACTATTGAACCAAACGACCAATCTCGGTCAAATTTTCAACACAGATGACGTTCGTGCCTGGAGTGGATTTTACCATTTCACTTTGACGGAACAACGTAGGGGATGAGGAGGAGGGGGAGATATATATAAAAATCAATAAATATAAAAATAAAAGTAACCATGTTCGTGAGTTAATAACTCTTCAACCACTCGATCGATCTCAATCAAATGTTCAACATAGATGAAGTTCGAACCTAGGAAATGTATTATTTTATTTTGAAATTTATGGGAGGGGAGGGGAGGGAAGAAGGGTAAATATATGAAAATGAATAAAACTTAATAACTCTTGAACAACCCGACCGATCTCGATCAAACTTTCAACATAGATAAGGTTCGGACCTGGGATGTTCTCATCATGTTACTTTGAAGGCACAATGTAGGGGTGGAGATGTAAAAACAAATAAATAAAATAAAATAAAATAAAATAAAATAAAATAAAATAAAATAAAATAAAAGTAACTGTCTTTGTGACTTCATCACACTTAAACCATCGAACCGATCTTAATAAATCATCAATCAACATAGATGAGGTTCGGAATTGGAGTGGTTTCTATCATATCCCTTTGACGGTAGAACTTAGGGTAGGAGGAGCGGATGGGAGAGATATATAAAAATAGAATAAAACTTAATAACTCTTGAACCACCAGACCGATCTCGATCAAATTTTCAACATAGATGACGTTCGAACCTGGAAAGTTTTTTTTTTTTCACTTTGACGGTAGAACCTAGGAGAGTGGGAATGGGAGATTAATATATAAAAATAAAAATAAATTAATATATAAAAATAAATAGAAATGGGAGATTAATATATAAAAATGAATAGAATAAAATTTTTTTCTATTCTAGAAAATAAATAGAAAAAATAAATAGAATTAATAAATAAATATATTAAAAATAAATAGAATAAATAATACTTGAGCCACCCAATCAATCTCGATCAAATTTTCAACATACATGACATTGGGGCCTGGGATAATTTTTATCATGTCGTGCCATGCAACACGAGGAGGGGAGAGGGATATATATAAAAATCACCGAAAATGACCAATATCAAAGAGCGCTTTAGTAATAGTAAAAACGGAACATATCGTTATTTTTCCTTAATTTAACCCATCGAAATCGGTGTGCATCTTAGATTCGAGGATGTCTTAAATTCGAGTAATTATCAGTGTCCTGCGCTTGCGCAGGATGTGCGGGTTTGCTAGTAATAATAAAACTGATATTCTCGCTAATGCTGAAGTCTCTTAGACAATTCTTGAAAATACACCCCATCACCTTTTTCATCACTGGTTTTACGCAAAAAATTACTAATGTTAATTGTCGCTCAAATACAGAACAAAATATAATCCAATGTGTCGAATACGAAGATGAAAAATTATGGTGATAATTTTCATCTTTTATCTCATCTCGCACACAAAATATTGACGTAACAAAATAACACGATAGGAGGTAAAGAAAAGAAAAAATAGAAAAATCTAGTTGTAGAAACTTCTAGAAAGGAAATTATAGAAAAGTGTTCAGTTCCGAAAATGGGAAAGTAAAAAAAAATGAATATTCCTTTGAAGTTCTATACAAAAGGGGAAGAGAAATATATATATAAAAAGAACAAGACAAGAAGTAGAAGAGAGAGAAAATAATAGGTAAAGAAAAGATAAAGAAAGAACGCGGAAACAAGAGAATAAACCCCACGAGAAAAAAAGCTTTTGGGAAAAAAACGAGACGTGAGAAAAGAAAGAAAAGGTTAAAAGAAAAAAGAAAAAGTAGGCACAAAGACATGAAGAATAAAAGATAGCTTGCGAAGTAAAGTTGTCGAGAGAATAGGTAATACATATTCATATCCGAACCCTGAGGTTTGGGTATTAAAATCGAATCTGCCTTTGTGTCACACTTTTTTTTTATTCTTCTTCATTCCCTTCCTCTTTCTCTACGGGAGAAAGTGCGTAAAGGTAAAGATAGAAGAAAAAATATGATAGTTTTAGTACAAGGAAAAGTAGATTAAAAAAAAATGTTGTCACTGAAATAAGGGCTAGTAGCTAGTAGTAAAGGGTAGGAAGGTAGAGAAAGATTTTGACTTGAAGACATAAAAATGAAAGTTTTTTTTTTTTGTCAGAGAGAAGAAGGAAAAAATCTTTTTAAAAAATCAGAATGCAGACCAATCTATAGTATGAATTCTTTTCTTTTCTTCTTCTTCTTCTTTTAAAGTTTGACGATTCTCCCAAAGAAAAAAGCAACTTTATTATACGAATTTTCTTTTCTTCACTACAGAAAAAAAAATCATAGATAAAGTGTTGCCAATTTCTTGCTTAAAAATATTGTAAAATTTCTGGTAGGTAGAACTAGGTTAATAAAATCAAAGTCCCTAATAGACTCCGCTACCGGTTTATTTATAAAATCCTCCAATAACAACAGTATTTATACAAATACTATAGTACACGTTACTCTAATTGTAAGGTAGAAACTAGGTAGCCCAAGATTGCGTGGTCATGGACAGGATCTCTACAGAGTGGCGTAAGAAACCCCAATGCTTCGAAGCAAGCAGTGAGGGGGGATAAAAGTCACAGAGCCCCGAAGTAGGCTACGTAACTCAGGTTGGGAGCCCAACAGAGCTAGAAAGCAGGTTAAGCCAGAAGGAAGAGTCCCAAAGCAGATTAGAGGCTTTCAGGTAGAATTCTCCTAGTGCTCCAGGCAAGCAAGAGGAGGGAGACCAGAAAGCTGGTGCCTGTCCGCTGGTTGCTGTCCAATATATAGGCGTCACAGAGCGGCGGTGGAACTGCTGTCATGTGACTTTTAGGAGGTTTTGGTGATCCGTCGTCTGCTTCTTGTAGTAATCGTGTAGTACTCCGACGTAAATAAATGTAATGATGTTTACAAACAGAAGCATATGACATTATTTGTACATAGAAGCACGTGGTACATTACAATATACACAAGAATAGTAATACATGTAAAACATAATTTACTACAGTGCAGTACAGGACTGAAGTTAAAAGTATAAAAAAATAGATCTAATCATTTAGAATACCTGAACCACCTTTAGTTTTTAGATCAATGATTTTTATGATAAAATATTTTTCTGTTTTCTTTGAAATGAATCAGAATTTCAATTGTTTCATTTTACTAATTTTTTCTATATATCTATTCAAACACCCTTTACATCGTGAAAATTAAACGCTGTTAATATATTTTAAATATTTAACAATCAAATTTTAATTTAATAGTATTAAATTTCATTGTGAAAAATCAAACGAAGTTTGGCTCAATAGTAGAGCGTTTATCTCTGATGCTTGGGGTCCTTGATTCGGGATTCCAGCTTGCCCCAACTGGGGTTTATGGTGGACAACAAAGGTGATGTGGGTCAAAGAAAACAATACCCACCATCCACAGTGACCCACGACCCACATCCAGCGTAACCCACTCTAATTTACTATGACCCACTCTGACCCATTACCCACCATTACCCTCCGAAAATTTTATATATAGTAAATCATATCTTAGAGGTAATTCAAGAAGGTATTTTTTTCTCTAGTAGTCAGCTCATCTACCGTAAAAACGCACAGGTTGTCTTGAAAGCCAAGTAGTAAGTCCTAAGTATCTGATGTTCTTTTTTCTCTTAGATATATTCATCCCAGGTGAGTAAACAGAAATAAATGAAAAAGGAAGAAAAATTGAGGTCTTGAAAGTAAAACGTAGACAAATTCACCAGTGTTCAGAAGATGTTGTCTACAATGCACTGAGCAGAGTAGGTCGGTGGTCGTAGTGGGTCAGAGTGGGTCATAATGTGTGGTGGGTCACAGTGGGTCACATCCTGTTGATCGACGACCATTCACCAACTCACAAATTTTGACCGAGTTGGCCCACTTGACCCATGACCCACTCCATCTCTGGTGGACAAACACTATGTGCGTGTGTTTTCTCAGGATTCTCCCGTTTCACCCCACTTCGTTCTTTTCATCATTTCACCATCACCGTCTCACTTAGCCTACACGGCATTATCGTGGGACATAAAATTGAAATATTTTATATCATTAAAAAAAAATTAGAACTCCCTTGTGGCTATATAGTTAGCGTACACGCCCTTGGTACGGGGAACCTGTGTTCAATTCCCGGTCGGAACTCATGCGGTTCAGATCCCACTTTAAGCTGTAGGTCCACGTCTTATAAGCCTCACTGCTGAAAGGGACACAATACTTCAAATCAATCAATCAAATAAGCAGATTTGAAGATGAAATCAGTAAAAAAAAAAAAAAAAAATCATTAAAATTCGATTGGTCATATAAGTCAAGGGAACAAAAAATATATGACGTTACATCCTTAACACCATTAAATTTATAAAATGAAGCATGTTTGGTTGTTTTTGAATTTGGTGTTCCTTTTCAGATAAATCCTATGGCCTATAAGATAAATAAACTGATAGTTTTAATATTAGGGATCCAAGACACTTATTCTCTATTATCCAATATTGTCTCACGTTGCGACCTCAAAGAATGTCGAAACGAACTAAATATGAACAAGAATTTTAGGAATGATCCAGAAAATGAATCAAAGATTGTGATTTTCGCCAATAATTAGTTTTCGGATGAGGGACCACAATTTTTTTTTTGAACGGCCCCTAAATCGAGTTTTCGTATTCATTTTACGGAATTAGTTCATCATACTGAGTTATGATGATGGTTTGGGTTTGGCTACACTATATATAATTCTACAGATATAAGATCTAGAAGAACATTTTAGACTGAAATATATTGGATCTTTTGATCCGAAAAATCGACCACGTACGTCAAGGATTCACAAAATGAGAGGTGTGTGGGCAGGGCCGTGTCGTGGAAAATCAGCGCCCGGGGCGAGTCGGGACACACGAAAAAAAAAATGCTTTGTATCTGACCTTGTTTTGGAATACGGTTTCCGTACCCCAACTTCATTAGCCAAGGAAATCCTTACCAAATGATGGATATCAAAACTTTGCAGAGGAGTACTACCTCAATAAAGCCCAAGACGTGATAGCAATGTCTGGAATGACCAGACAGTGTCACATTTCTGACACTATTGAGGAGAAAGGAGAAGCAAAAGTTCTTTCGACAGAATTTTTAGTAAAAGTCAAACCGAATAAGCCTTAATCAGGTCCAAGTGGAGAAAAGAAAAAAGACAAAAACATCGGAATTTCACATTCCTGAAGTTTGTTGCGAGCAGATTCTTTTTCCAAACAATAAAACCTCCTTCTTCTCAGCACCATCCTAGTAGGAACTTGACTCTTCTCAAGGTAGAGGTCTTCACGGGCTCGGGCCAAGCACGCGGGCTTGGGCCCGGCTCAGCCCGCAGGTCGGACTCGGGCCTACAAACCATATATATATCTTCGGGCTCCGGCCGGGCTTGAGCCGTAAATTTTTAAATATACAACCATATTTCTCGGTCATTTTCGGGTTTAACTTTGTAAAACGATATTTATCAAACCGTTTTCTTTTTCCTGGAGAACTTTCAAAGCACAACTGGAAAATTAAACCTCCAATTGCTGCACATAAAAATACAAGTTTGCGTTAATTATTAAATTTCAGTAATTCAAGCCTATTTCGGGCTCATTTCATTATCATACCGGCTCGGATCTAAAGGCGAAAACATATTTCGGACTTGGGTAGGGTCTCACGTTATAAATTCATAGTCCGGGCCGGGCCCAAGCTAAAAATTTTAGCCTTTTGCAGACCTCTATCTCAAGGTCTCGTATTTACACTTTTTGCATGTAGTTGCTTTTGTATTTATGTATTTTACACTGAAGTAGTGTATAAATGTACTTTATATAACCCCGTCAATGTATACTATAATAATAAGGATAGAACTTTTTATTCATGGGAATTCTGCGGGGAAAAAATAAGAAGGAGCACAAAAGATAGGGAAGGTTGGAAACCGCTGCTCTACATAGAACAAGTGAATTCAATTTCGAAAACAGTGCTTATTAGAGAAAAGAATAAGGATCGTGCTTTGTCCAGTTGACAGTGCTGACCTCTAGCGAAGAGGCCAGGCATTATGTAGTGAATACGTCGAGCAGAGAGAAAGGTCTTTTCTCCTGTTTTTCATTCCGTTGTGTTCTCTCTCTTCCATTTCTTTCTCTTTCTTTTTTTCGAAAAACCTTTTTATTTTTATTCTCTCTTTCTCTGTTATCTTCTTCTGCTTTCTCTTCTTCCTTTTTTTCTTTTTGAGGTTCTCCTTTCTTTTTTCCTAGTCCCATTACACGCGCATTCCTCAGGGATTTCCTGGCCTACAACGGCGAACAATGTTGTGATCTACTGAATAATTCCCTTTGAATCGCAACAATCTCCTGTATACGATCTGCGACCACTGTGTTTTCTTTATACTTTATTTGACTTTGCAAATCAGGGACGAACGCGCCCCATGCAAAATGCACGAACAGTTCACAACAGGGTCCGTCAGAGAAACAGAGAGGGTGAGTGTGTGTTTCTTTCAATCCACCCCCAACACACACATATATACATTCTCAAGTGCTGCTGTTGATGTTTTCCTTTCTTTTTTATGTTAGACAGTTAGAGGGTTAAAAAAAATCAGAGATACTAGCAGAAGCTCGCTTTAATAATCCCAGCGTTTCAAAAATGAAACTGAAATCTTTAAGTTTTACGTCCCACGATTATGCTGGCTAGGCTAAAAGAGACGATGATGATAAGAAGTGAAGAAAATGGTGGAATGAAGAAAGTGGGAGTAAACGAGAAAGTCCCGAGAAAATCCACACACACGGTGTTTGCCCACCACGAAGTTCACTTGAAGGGCCACACTGGCTCAGTGGTAGAGCGTTCACCTCTGGTGCATGAGATCCATGGTCCGATCCCAGCTCGCGTCAAGTGAGCTTTTGTGGTGGACAAACACCATGTGAATGAGTTTTCTCGGGGTTTTCCCGTTTTCTCCCACTTTCTGCATTCCATGATTTCATTCATTTCTCATCATCACCGTCTCCTTTAGCTAGCCGGCATAACAGTGGGACGTAGAACTTTAAGATTTCATTTCATTTTCAAAATTCACTTGGTCCGAGCTGGGATCGAACCAAGGATTCCATGCACCAGAGGTGAACGCTCTACCACTGAGCCACCGCGGCTCTAATGCCAGCTTTTACATTTTTTTCTTTATAGATAAGGAAATCGTTCTCCATATTTTAAATTCAAAACATGTAGTACTGCCACTTGTATACCACTACCACGTGAAGGAATCTGGTTTTGTATGGCGTGATATTTTCTTAATATTAAAACCGGAAATGGTAGTAAATTTCTACAACTTCTGGTTATAATAGAGAGATTAGAGTTGGGATAGAGTATGTTCCTGGGACACTTTATTTGATTGCAGAAAACTACTTGTCGCTATCTACTACCGTTTATGCTCTACTGTTAAAACCGGAAGTGGTTGATTTTCTGCCACTTTCGATTTTAATAGACACCAGAGATGGAACGCTTAATTTATAGCAGAAAACTGTTTCTCGCTATGTACGAGGGAAGTTCGGGAAAAAGGTTACAAATCATAAAAAGAAAAATTATGTTCAGTTGATTTTAAGTTTAACGTCCCGTCCAGCAGCAAGGCTATATGAGACGTGGGCCTACTGATTAACAGTGGAATCCGAACCACACGAGCTTCGCCGGGAATCAAACCCAGGTCTCCCACGCTAAAGGCACGTACGCTAACTTTTATGTTATTCACTGTAACTTAAGAGTCTTCATTCCGGCGAAATTAAAATACCGCCAATTTTACAGTAATTATGTGATATCTTCAAATAGATAAAAGATAATTGAAATATGGAACAAGAGCGCCCTAGACAATATTATTTTGCGTGAGGTACCGTTACCACAAGTCACCTACTGGCTTTCCGTTTTCAGCTGTTTCGAAACGCGAAAATAAATGCCGATTTTCAAAATGGCTCGAAATGGAAAGCAGATAAGTGAGCCGTGATAACGGTTTCTCATGTAAAATAATATTGTCTAGGGCGCTCTTGTTCCACATTTCGATTATCTTTTATCTATTTGAAGATATCACATAATTACTGTAAAATTAGCGGTATTTTAATTTCGCCATAACATGTCTGTCTTAGTACAGTTACGAAGACTTCGGATTCTGACATGTATACCCGAGAAGCTGATATTAAAAGTTACAACTTGTCTGGAAAATTGGCCAAGAGTAGAAGTTGGGTTACTGGTGTGGTTCCTGTCACCCAAAAACATTACACCTGCTGATATTCATACGCAGATTGTCGAGATGTTTGAGAAGGGCTAAATTTCAAACCAACATGCAAAGAAGTGGTGTCGTGCCTCCAAATAGACACGGATCAATATTGTTAATGACAACCTTGGACACAGCGGTAGACCCAATATTTCAACCACTGACGTTACACTTGAAATGACTAAAGTACCCTTCTACAGCCCTGATCTAGCCCCAATGACTTTCACCTGATCTAGCCCCTGTTCTAAAGTTTAAAAAAATGGCTGGCCACCATTATTTGACATGTGATTATGTCAAAACCGTTGAATCACGGTGGCTAGCGAACTTTACTCGGATTTCTATGCAAATGGTACAGAAATCATTAAATAATGTTGTGCTGAGAGGTTGAACCAAAACTGTGATTACATCGAAGATTATTGTTGATTGCCCTCTACCATCAGGTGTGTTGATCTTCCAGCTATGTCTCAAGCATAAGCAGAGCCGGATTCAGGTTTGGTGGGGCCACTGGCACAAATTCCGGGGGGATGAGGGGGACATGTCATCTCCAATTTTGGAACTGGGGGGACTGTCGCCCCCAATAATCCGATGTGATTTTTTTTTTTGGAGAGAAATGTGATGATTTGCTTCCGATTGCCACAAAGGAAAGTGAAATGAAATTGATGTTCCCCAGAATAAGCCTCAAATGTGCCGCCCTCCCAATGTTAAATATACAGTAACTCTGCTCCCCTGATCCTCCACAGCATTGTTTTTCAACTTCATAAATATTTTAAACATCGCCCCCCCCCCCCAAAAATAAAAAAATGGGAATGGTCTTACCCCCCTCCCAATGTTGATGACAGATTTGCGCCGCTGGGTGGGGCCCCTAAGCTATTGAATGTAATGGGCTCCTTTATGTGTCCAGTTTATTTTATTTTATGACATTTTATGAAGCAGGCTAGCATAAGGGGCCCCATTAGTTACCTCATAAGAGCCTACACAACACGAAGCATTGTTACTATATTTAAAATTATTTTATTTATTGTTTTTCTTATATTTTGGAAATGTACATCCCGTTTTTTTCATTAATTTTTGGGGCCTCCAAGAGAGTGAGAGCCCTACGCTATAGCTTGTTTAGCTTATACGTAAATCAGGCACTGAACATAAACTATAATAGGTTTTGTAACTTTCTTTTATTATTCCTCGTTACCGTTTAATGTATAGTATTCATTTGGAGATTCTCACTTTAAAAATAGGTCCTCTCTCTTATAGATCAGATCGGATTAAAAAGGACATAAAGCTTCCAACCAATTAAAATATGTGCTTCTTGTGTCTGGTTCGCAGTTCGATTCCCGACGGGGATAGTCGTTTTGGATTCAAACTCGAATAGTGGTTCGAATTTCGTTTCTCAAGAGTTTGGTTTACCAACCAACATTCCTATATAATATTTACCATATCAGTTCGTGTGTTCGTCCATCCGGAAGTCAAAAAATCTTAATAAATAATTTGATGCATCATCATAAATTTTGGCCAGAGTATACAAGGGCAAAAGTTAGGAATTACGAGTCTTGATGAAGGTGATTCATCCTCCGGAAGTGATACAAATAAACCATTTCCGATCTTAAGGGTTTTCACTACAGCGAAATTAAACTACCACTAATTTTTGAGTTTTTCTGTAATACCTTGAAAACAAATAAAAAATATTCGAAAAGCAGAAACGTAGTGAACTAGACAATACGATGTTGCATGTGACACCGTTATCACAACTCATCTATCTGCTTTTGATTTGTAACTGTAGATAGATTTAGTTTTTTTTTTTTTTTTTTTTTGCGGGTTCTGTAATTAGCGGCATACCAAAAGCAGATAGGTGAATTGTGGTAAAGGTATCACATGCAAAATCGTGTTGTCTAGTTCACTACGTTTCTGCTTTTCGAATATTTGTTATTTGTTTTCAAGGTATTATAGGAACACTCTAAAATTAGCGGTAGTTTAATTGCGCTGTAGTGAAGACCCTTAATATTGATTACTACAGAACAAAAAACGGTAATAGATAGCAAGAAGCGGTTTCCTGCAATCGGTTAAGCGTACCTAGAATATATATAGTTTCTCTTGGGGCACGGTGGCTCACTGGTAGAACGCTTACCTCTGATGCGTGGTAAGGTCCTGGTTAGGTCCCCGGAAAAGTAAGTTTCTGGTGAACAATATCGTGTCCATGCGTTTTCTCGGGGTACTTTCGTTTCCTCTCATAATCTCATTTCACCAATCTTTTTATCATCATCATTTATCTGAATCATCGTCTGCCTTCCTAAGGAGCATAGCCTAATCGTGGGACGTTAAACTGAAAAATTTCATTTTCCACTCGAGTCTCTCTAATAAAACCCACTGGTAGTAGTAAGTTTCTATCACTTCCGGTTTTAATACTGGTTAAGAAAGTGTTACATCATACAAACCAAACTCCTTAACGTGGTGTACATGTGACACTGCTACTTCTTTTTTAAACCAATAAGTCCCGTTTTATATATATTCTCGGTACTGAATGCAAACGATAAACTCAAATAAATTAACAGGCGCTTTCTTTGTACATAGTCCCTGGTACGATTCCTGGTTAGAGAACAACGAGCCTAGTACAGTACTTGAGATCTCTTATCATTGGTAGAGCGTTCACCTTTGATGTGAGGTGTCTCTGGTTGCATCACAGCTTGCGTCAAGTGAGCTTTGTGGTGAACAAATATCGTGTTCGTGCGTTTTCTTGGGTTTTTTTTCCCGTTTCCTCCCACTTTATTCATTCCACCATTTCATTCATTTCTCAGACCCGGGTTCGATTTCCGGCAGGAGCTCATGTGGTTCGGATTCCACGTTAACTAGTAGGTCTATGTCTCATACCTAGGTATAGCCTCGCTGCTGAAAGAAACGCTAAATTCAAAATCAGCTCAACTCATTCATTGCTCATCATCGCCGTCTGCTTTAGTCTAGCTGGCATAACCGTGGGATGTAAAACTGAAATATTTCATTTCATTTCATTTTTTATCCCTTGACAAAGGATGAACTGAAATACAAGTGAATGAATAAATTATTTTAAATTACATGTAAGAGTTAAAGAGTGTGTTTCCCCTGATCGTACTGTTAAATCCTCTGTTACGCGATATGCTTTGCGGCCCACGCTAGTCCATAGTTCTTCAGGCAGTAATCGATCAATTCCAACCGACTGCTATACACAAAAAGATGTCTGTTTCTATGGAAGTCGATGATTATTTCATCAGATAATACCCCAAGGGATGAGACCAGGACCATTCTTGCTCGCACCCTCTTGTCATACAAGAGTCTTTTGAGGTTAGGGAGTGGGGGCGGGAGAAAAGACCATACACGGATTCCTCCCTACGCATCATCTAGAGAATTGGTGTCACAATAATTGACAGATTTGCTATATCGAATTCGGACAAGAAGAATCCCGGATTAAAAGGAGGGATGTAGAAGCGAAATTGGGCTTGCTACAAGAAACAGAGGCGCTACTTAGGGATAATTCGATACATCATTGTTCTCTAGATGTTGCAATCACATTGTCTGATCATTGTATCTGTGTACTATACTGGAACTCTTAATCTTTCATTAATTATCCTTACTTCTGTAGAGATTATGAACCTATTTCCTCCTAAACACATATAACCATAACATATCACTACTCATTCAACCTCACAACACTTCTAAGCCCTCAATTTAACCTCAGTGAGGTCTCTCACCAACAGCTAGGCCAGAGATGAACGAGATGAATAAGGTTTAAGGTTAAGTTTTAAATTATTATTATTATTATTATTATTATTATTATTATTATTATTATTATTATTATTATTATTATTATTATTAGTAGTAGTAGTAGTAGTAGTAGTAGTAGTTGAAAGTCAGGACATTGAGAATTTTCGCATTTTTTGGATTTTGTTTTAAAAAAACTAACATAACTAATTATTATTCTGCTAAGAACGCTCAATTCTGTATATACCTATAGACGTAGTTATATATAAATTGAATAGATAGCTTGATTTTTTAAATTGCTTTTTTCTTTCTTTTTTTTTTTTTAATTCAACGACAAGGGTAATTCAAAAAGTAATGCTTCCAAGCCCACAACTTGGCCAATAGTACAGTAAACTTTCTGAACGTTTATCATTAATGGACTGATATTTAAGCTATAGAATGTCACTTGTTCCACTTTCCTACACCTTCTTATTTCAGGGTAATGGAGCAATCCATGGCATCCGATGGTGACGTCTGGTTGAAACAGCAGATTGTCATTGAATTTCTGACAGCGGAAGGTTCGCGCCCAGGAACAGTTATCGCCAGCGACGTGAAATGGATACACTATTACGACTCCGAAATGAAGCGCATCAGTCGATGGACTACCGTCCTCTCGTCGGCCAAAGAAGTTCGAAGTTGTCCCATCTACTGGTAAAGTGTTATTGACATTCTGCCTCATCCTGTCTATAGTCCGGATTTTGCGCCCTGAGTCTTTTGGCTCTTTCCCAAACTTAAGGATCACCTTATGGGCCAAAGCTACAGTTGTGACGCCGAAGTGGAAACAGCAGTTCGGTAATGGTATTGTAAGCAGCCACCACAATTCTTCGCCGACGACATGAAAAACCTTGTTTCGCTTTGGCACAAGTGTGTTGCCCGTAACGGGGACTATGTTGAAAAATGATGCCACCATTTGTAGCTGATATTGCAAGCTTTCTACTGATACCTGCATCGGTGTTATCTGTCAAACACAAATAAAGGTATCACCTTGGAGACTTACTTTCTGAATCATCCTCGTTACTTGCGACACCCTTGATCTACTGATCTACCACGAGACACTCCACGGTGTCGCGACACCCGAGTTGGATAGCTTTTGACATACACAAACAAACTTTGTCTCTTATATTTGTAAATCGAAGGATTCTTGAAGTGCGTGCCTGCGTGAAATTGAGAATTTCGAACATATGTCGTACATTATATATATATAATGTACGCAAAGGCAGGAAGAAATAAAATACATATACACTTCCGGAAAGGAACGGGAGAATATGATGAAGTATGCATATGAATGTTGGTTTGTATTTCTCAACTTTCATATTGAGTTTTTTTTTTTTTTTTTTTTTTTTTGTAATGAAATGAATACGAAGCATTTAGATCTTCCCGCATTTCTCTTCTACAACTATGTGTAAAGAAAAAAAAAAGGCCATTATTACTATACTTATAGAAATACCTCACTCGTTTCTTTATCTTCTGAAATATTTTCAAGGATAAAGTTCTTCCTTGGTTCAGTTAAGTTTCTTTTGCGATCGGCGTCGTCCTCGTCTTCTGCAGTCACGCATCGCGGTTCGAACTCAAAGGATAGATAGAAATTGAAGAACAAGGGAGGCCCGAAAAGAAATATATTTTTTTTAAAGTTCAGTTTCTGGTCTTCTTAAAAAGCCATTTTTCTTTATTCGTCTTTCTTCCCTTCCGTTCTTATAAAGTAACTATAGCACTTCCTCCAATTCAACGCCAAAAGTTCATGTCTACCTTTCATATTTATAACAAATGTTCCACCGGTGTTTCGTTATGTTTATGTCCTGTGTTATATGTGTGTGCTCCTTCTCCACCCTCGCATATATATATATATATGAATATACAGAGATATTCATATGGAGAGCACATGTCAAAATTGTTTTGTGAAATATGCACGCACGTCGACTATAACCGTCACCTTCATCCTCCCCACTGTAACCCGCTCTCTATCACATGTAACTGTTTCCGACTCACAGAATGGATTCTCTCCTCTTTCACATCCTCGAAAAAAAAAAGCACTTTTCTTTTTCACGCACTCTTACATCCCACACATTCCGACTCTTTTAACTTAAACCCATTTTTATGAACCAAATTTCTTCTTGTTTTTCCCCGACCAATGCTCCAGTTTCTCATCCTGTCCTTCCATATATTAATTTCATTTCTGTTACTGTGATCTCTCTCTCTCTTGTCTTCGACTTTTAAGTGTTTTGTTTCGAATTTATCTTCATCTTAAAAAAATTAAACCTTCTTCTCATTAACCCCTCTCCCTCTTAAGAAGCCAAACTTCTCAATCTTCAGTTGTTTCTTTTTTGGTCGATAGTTCTTAACATTTATATCACAGCCACAAATATGTAAATGACATGTTCAAATGAGCCTTTTACTTCAAAGAGTGCCCGACGTTCATTTTTCTTTTTTTGGTCAATTTATTCAACAACGATTGATTTCTGAATAAATTTATCCATTACATTTACATTATAGGTTTTAACATCTTGTTTCTTTATCAATTTTAAATTTTATCACTCCGAAAGAATTTATCAATCGTACATTTACATTATGAGTTTAAGATCGAATTAAACCATTATTTATTCTATACTAACTTGTTCTAAATGGGGAGCAATTTTACATTTATATTAGTTACATTTGCATTGTGTGCAATCAATTCTATATTTTATCATTTCAAATTAATTTATCGATCACATTTATATTTTATGATTAACTTCGACTCATTAACTTGTTCCTTTGGCCAATATGATATTTATCATTCCTAACAAATTTATACATTGCATTTAGGTTATGTATTTAATTTAGAATTATAACTTGTTCCTATATCTATTATAAATTTTATAATTTCGAATGAATTTATCCATTACATTTAGATTATACATTTAATTTACAATTATAACTTGTTCCTATATCTATTCTGAATTTTATCATTTCGAATGAATTTACCCATTGCATTTAGATTGTGTATTTAATTTAGAATTATATCTTGTTCCTATATCTATTCTGAATTTTATCATTCCGAAAGAAGTTATCCATTACATTTAGATTATGTATTTAATTTAGAATTATAACTTGTTGCTATATCTATTCTAATTTTTATCATTTCGAATGAATTTATCAATTACATTTAGATTATGTATTTAATTTACAATTATAACTTGTTCCTATATCTATTCTAAATTTTATCATTTCGAACCTACTTACCCCCCTCCCTATTGCATTTACGTAATACGTCTAACACCGAATTATAACTTGTTGTTCTTCATCTATTCTGTTTTAACTTAACTACTTTTAAGTTAAATAGTTTTAAGAATTAATTTATACTAGGTTGTTCGAAACCTTTAAATATATATATATATTTTGTATTTATCATATTTGAGAATGTGTTTTAATTTTATTATTCTGTGTTATATTCTGCTGCATCTTTGAGTTCCAACGTATTGTTTATCGCAACTAGATCGTAATGTGATATATCATTTTTATATCATCGATTGTAATATAACTTTGAATTTTGAATTTTATGTATAACAGCCAAGTTTATTCCTCATGGTGTACTCGTATGCACATTTTTTGTCTTGGAATCTGTCGAGTTTCGCTTCGACTTTGTCTTCTTTTTAAAAATTGATCATCTTTTCATAGCCCCTTTCACACACACACATTTCTCATCCTTCCCCTAATCCGCTTTGGTTTATAATTCTCAACATTTAGAGCACAGCTAGAAATATGTAAGTATGACAGGTTCAAATAAGCTTCTCTTTCCAAAGAGGCGCCTGACGCGACGTTACGAATTACGTTTGATCCATCGTTTGGGACAATTTCCTTTAGTTGATGTTCCTGTCTTACTTTCAACGTTGCCGACAATTTTATTAAACTTACAAACTATATTATGCATACGTATCAGAAGTCTTATAGACCGAAATCAGAAAATCAATTTTTCAAATTTGAACTTTTAAAAAAAATCGATTTTTGGTTTTCCGAAAAAACGATTTAGACAGCACTAAGGACTGTCATTTAACCGTGAGCTCTTATAGTTATTTGAAACACCCTATAAGAAACACCATATGTCAAGAAAAAATTAAACAGGTTCCCCTGTCACTTTGTCCATACGATCCAATACCATAAATGCTATTTTATCAAATGTAAATTTGGATCTGAAGAAGAAGGGATATATGCTAGAAGGCTTCTGCATATTTAAATGAATCCCCTTGAACAATAACAACGACAGCCAACAAAAATGATATAAAACAGCACAATCAATAACACCAATTAAAAAGCAGCTTCCAGTATCCATTAAAATTAAAACATTTAAAGATTTTACACTAAAAATTATAGTAATAAGCTACAACTGTTTCCTTCTTTCCGAACAGATTACACGAGTGATACAAGAGCAAGCCTCTACACTTCCATGTCCTTCTTAGTTAAAGATGGAGTTTCGAATCAGAGATGACCACATATTTCTAAGACAGAAGCAAATTCTAAAATTACCCTTCAGAGCCAGTTTGATGATCTGTCCCAAGCTTGAATGACAGTATGCTAATACATTTTTTTTTCACTTAGTAACCAAGACAAAAATTCCAAATCTGTTGCTTCCATTTTCTTCCTTTCTTTCATGAAAAAAAAAAAAAAAAAGTCTTGAAATATGAGGAAATATGAAAAGCGCGCTATGCTGTTACAAAGCTGACACTTGGTACGTGCTTAAATTTGGATCTCCCTGCTTTTTAGAAAATTTTCTTTTAGCTTTTCTAAGAATAAAAAGACAAAAAAAAAAAAAAAAAAAAATATTACGATATAGATAGGGTGTCAACGGACGGATATAGCAAGCTAGGGTCCTCCCTGTCATATCTTGTCATAACAGCAGACAGAAATATTTATCGTGTTCCCTGACAATCTGCAGTTGGAGGATATCGCTCATAACCCGTTGATGAGTAAAGCCAAAACAGGTGCATCACATATTAAACCAGAAATAAAAACAGAAAATAATGAAAACGCATAGAACAAGAAAATAAACAAGTAAATAAGAGAAAAATAAAGTAGAGTGGAATTGAGACTGACAAAAAAGAATCTTTCATATTAAATATAACTTATAGTAAGAGGAGATTGTGAGAGGCATTCTCATATGTGATAACACAACTTAAGTTACAAGGGTCTAATTTTGAAAAAGGATAAACATATATTTAAGTGTTTACGAATACATTTTTTTGACATATACGCTTGCCTATGTGGAAATCGTCTTGATTGAACTTTACTAGAGTTGCAGAAGTGAGACGGTATGTCATACCGCCCCTGGTTTTTCAGTAATGAAGACATGCCATCTCTGACTTGTCAGTGATCAATACATATCGTCACTGGAAAGTGAAGCCTAAATAACTTTAATAAATCCATTTTTATACACAGTAATTAACGAATAGCTTCGCATGTAAAAAGATTTTATTTCTTATGTAGAAATAATTTTTAAATTGGTATCACTGATATTTTTGTAATCTTTTTATAAATTTTGTTTTAAAAATGAGGTGTCTACAAAGAAGTTTATCCACTTTTTATATTTTGTTTTACATTTTGTTGGGTCATATTCAATTGTTTGTTTCATATGGATGTGTGCCTTAATGCTTTAATGCGTTCTTGCCTTAATGCATATAAATGCTATGTTTTGAGCATGGGCGGATTTATAGGTTGTCTGCTCTAGGGGCAGACCTTCCAGGAGTCTGGAATACCCCTCAGTCGAGTAGGGGGGTTAGTGAAGTAGTACTGACACTGAAGATGAGAACATTGTCTGGTCTCGAAACGTTGAGCAACGAACACATTATACGATGGTTAATGTTCCGATAAAAGTTGTTTGATTCAAGACACCAAGAAAATTTCAACTCTTATTTTGTCATTTTGTTATGACAGCAAATCTAAAATCTCAAAAACTTGTTTCATTTGTGATAGAAGAGACAAAAAGGAAATTTTGAATACAATCATACATATTATCTCATGAAAAAGTTACTAGACACACTGACCATTTCAAATCAAAACATTTGTAAACAATAAAAATATATATATTGTAAATTTTACTATTGCTATTTAAAGTTTATAATAATCTGAAAAAGAATTATTTTTTTAAAAAAATAGTATTTAGACTTTTGCTTATCACTCAATGCCGCAATTTTAAACTTCAGATTACCCAAGCACAAAATAAGGCGTGTTTCACTGAGGATGGCTGTGTGAAATAAGTATTTCCTGTTTGCTTAGTGGCAATAGAGTTTGTATTTATGTGTGTGTAATGCGGAAAGTCTACAGTCTAGGATATAACATCGCAAAAGATAATATTCCAAAGAATGAAGAACAGAGAAGGGTGTCGAAGAAATGTTAAAGGAGGGGCGTATACCACACGGGGGAAAGAGGAGGACAGAAGCTAAAGAAGAAGAAGAAAGGAGCTTATAGGATGTAAAGGGAGGGGCTATAGAAAATGGCTCTCTACGAAAGAAAGAGAACGGTGGATGAGATGTTGTCTCTCAGAAAGATAGTAGTACTGACTTTATTTTGTGTTGTCAGCCCGTACGTGTATGTGTGTTAGGGTTAATCTGTGTGGACATTGAAGACATCTTCAGTGTGTGTGTGTGTGTGTGTGCGTCCGTTAGCGAAAGACTCATCAGAAAACCCGTGGGCTATAACAAGAGATTCTCTCGTAGCTTTAGGACAAGCAAAGATATAGAAGAGTGTATCTATCTATATATAGAGTTCCTAATCCTTTGTAAGTAGTAACATCATCTCAGTGATGCAGGCAATAGAACCCAAGGATATGAAAAGCAGAGAACTATATAAGGTAGGATGGGGCTTTTTTTAAAAGGAAAAAAAGTGGTGCAAAGGACAGGGTGAGGATCTGCTCTAGTCGATTCTTTATTAAGAAAGACGTGGATGGGGCATTGAGAGGAGAAGTTACTAGAAGTGAAAATCACCAATACAGGTCGCCATTAGGTCGTTATGTTGTTCTTAGTTCCTTAACCTTTCATTTTCTTCCTTATCCTTTATAGAACGTGTAAGAAAGAGAGAAAAGAAAGAATAATAAAGCCGAAACTAATTTTTGTGTTCTCATCTCAAGATGGTGAGAATCCAAAAAGGAAGTCTTGTCACTACTTTTCTCACAGGATCATCATTTCATTTCTACAACTTCGTTTTGTCAATATCTCTTATTATTTTGTTCGAATCTTTTCTTTAGGGAGACAGGAAGAGGGGGAGGGGGAATCACGCCCACCCTAAAGACCTAGAAGTGAGATTAAAAGAGCAGAAAATGATGTCAAGAGTGCGTCGGAAGAATGGCTGAAGCGAGACCTAAAGACAAGAGGTAAATATAACACCCCTCCCGATTTACTATTATCTCCTCTTTTTCTGTTGATGGAGAGACGAGAAGGTATATGATTATCTCCCTCTTTTTTTTATTATGTCCTTTTTTATTATTATCTTCTACACTTCCTCTATTATTGATTTATTACACTCGTTGGATGATGATGACGTTATTAGTTCGGGCGAGAGAAGAATTAGCATTGTATTTGGTGCTTAAAGGTGTTGGTAGTTTAGTTTCAAGAGGCAAAGGATTATGGGGAAGCTTAGCGTTGGATTGCTTCTGTTAACGCCTCGGGGTCCAGTTATCAATGACCATAAAAGAAAGCGTTATGAAGAATATTACCCATGTTGTAAAAATTGGAGCTGAAAGTTCTGTCCAATGTAACCAACTACATTGATGGAAATATAGCGTTCCAAAGTTCTTTAAAAAGTAAATTTTTCGAAGGGGGTGAAAAGAACAGCTCTGGATCTGTCAAGTTACTCTATAATGCATTGATTGACAAACTTCCCGGTAGGTCTGCTGTTAGAATATATATATTCTAAATTTAACAACATTAAATTTAACAATATTATTAGCATACGTTACGTTAACGTCATGTTCGGACTATCTATAAGTCAAATGCTACCACCATTACAAAGAGTTAGACACTTACCATTGTCACGAGGAACCATAAGAAGAATGACATGACCTTCACTTGAAAAGCGTCACTCGCAAGTCCTGATCCTCAAGCGGGGGGATGTTTTCGACTGTATGAAAACTATATATATGTGTTAAGGTTAGTCTGTGTGGACATTGAAGACATCTTCAGTGTGTCTGCATGTGTATGTATGCGCCCGTTAGCGAAGGACTCATCAGAAAACCCGTGCGCTATAACAAGAGATTCTCTCGTAGCTTTAGGATAAGCAAAGATATAGAAGAATGTATCTATCTATATCTATATCTTGTCGGTGTCGCTTTGAAACACCTTGTATATATATATATATATATATATATATATATATATATATATATATATATATATATATATATATATATATATATATATACAAGGGCGGATCCAAGGGGGGCTAAGGGGCTATAGCACCCCTTGACGCTCAGGTTTACACTGGATAAAATGGGCTTCAATTCAGCTTTACACTGAATAAAACGGCAAATTATGGTTTAGTCCCTCCCTTGATCATATCCTGGATCCGCCACTGTATATATATATATATATATATATATATATATATATATATATATATATATATATATATATATATATATATATATATATATATATAATTAAAATTACAAACTATTACATTAGAGTCCAAATAAACAGAAAATGTGCTGCAGATGACTTATATTGAGCTCACTGAGGTAACATACTGAGGGTAATTGCTGATAGATTTATGTACCATCAGCTTGGAGGATTATGTATGTTAGAAATAGACTATTCTAAAGAGAAATCATTAGATGTTGTACTCGAGCATTCTAATGTAAATAACTTCCTACAATAATGATTTTTAACAAACACCGCTATCCACATGTTGAATACAATACGTATTTTTATTTCAGTGTGTAGGACAAAAAAAGAACAAAATTGGAAAATAGTTAAAGAAAACAGAAAAAGAAACTGATGAGGACAGGGTTTCTTGAGAAGGAATTGTATTTTTAGTGACACGATAGACAAGTTTTGATGGTAGAAAAGTGAAGGAGGGAGGAAAGAATAATATTAAAGATAATTAAAAAGAGGAGAAGAAACTGATTATAATATTGTTTGAGGACATTTTTTCTAAGAAGAAACTGTATTCTGAGAGACATAATAGTAGGTATGGTAAAAGGAAAACGAGGGAGGAACAAAAGAACAATATTAGAGATAAAGAGGAAATGAAACTGGTGCGAATATTGTTTGAAAAGAAAATGTATTTTGATGACATGATATAAGGTATGGTCAAAGGAAAGCGAGGGAGGAACAAAAGAACAATATTGGAGATAGTTAAAAGGAGAAGAAGAAACTGATTAGGATATTGCTTGAGAAGCAACTGTGCCCTGAGAGACATGATGGAAGGAATGGTAAAAGGAAAACGATAGAGGAAGAAAGGAACAATATTGGAAATAGTTAAAAAAGAGGAAAGAAAACTGGTTAGAACATTGTTTGAGAAGAAACTGTATTATTATGACATGATAGAAAGTATGGTAAAAGGAAAGCGAGGAGGGAACAAAAGAACAATTTTTGAGATAATTATAAAGAGGGAATGAAACCGGTTAAAATATTGTTTGTTAAGAAAATGTATTCTGAGAGACATGATAGAAAATGTAGTGAATGTAATGCAAGGGAGAGAAAAGATCAATATTAAAGATAATTAAAAAGAGTAAAAGTAAATAATTAGGTGATTGAGAAGAAAATGTAATATACAGGGTGGCCCAAAAGTAGGTATACATACCAGCATCGATCAATATTAATTGCATTTTAATTTATTAAGATAATGAATTTATTTGCTTTAGTTTGTTCCGAGCTTAAGGTATAAGTAAAAATAAATTAAGAACAGATAAAGAAGAAAGGAAGTCAATACCTATATGGATAACAAGTACATGATATAAAATTTCATAGCCGAACGTGACTGTATACCTACTTTTAGGCCACTCTGTATTTGGTATGTTACAAGTTGGAATGAATAGTTGTTATTTTGAGATGTAATTCGCACATAGAAATTGTAGCAAAAAATAAACAAAAGGATTGCTTCGGCGTATCTGCATTGTGTTTAGGAAAATTCATGTTCTATGATCTTATTGACACGAGAAAGAACTATTCGAAAGAAAGAATATGCGGTATTAATGAGTAAGTAAGGAAGGACAAGCCCATACTTTCAAAAGTGTTAATATGAAAACACTTATCTGTTTGAAGATGCAATGCATCCCTACGTAGAAATAGAAATTGGTACTAATGCTATATATAGGACAATTCTTCATATACTCAAAAACTGATTATCACTGTTTTAAAGGGCATTGAGCATCTGGGTTGTTCTGTGATAGAACTGAAGAAAATCCCTAAATATTGTAACATTTTCTTGAAGTTGGTTTCCCTGACCTGAACAACTTAGAGCTTTAGTGTTACATGTTATAAGAGACTTACTAATAGCATGATGACATAAAAGGAACATTGTGGGGGGAGGAGAGAAAGGAGAAAGCAAAGGGGATGGAAAAAAGAAAGAAGCAGAAGAAGTGGGTGGAAGGAGGAGATTTGAGGTTTCTGTGACAATAAAGAGG
This sequence comes from Thermobia domestica, assembly GCF_964235325.1. Taxonomy (NCBI): domain Eukaryota; kingdom Metazoa; phylum Arthropoda; class Insecta; order Zygentoma; family Lepismatidae; genus Thermobia; species Thermobia domestica. Next base: position 39,770,178 of record NC_137467.1, read on the forward strand.
GTGGTCCTAGGCACGTGTGAAAAGGGAATTAGCACCGTTGCGTTGATAGCGATGCGCTGATCGAACTTCCCTTTTAACGAGAAAATAATCCCTTTACAATAGACGCTGGCAGAACACTCGACTATTCGGTAGAGGCTCACTGCAAGGAAAAGTTATTAGACTTCGGGAATTGAGACTCGCGTTCTTTATCATCACTTCGTATTTGGTTCTCTAACTTAGAACTACTCCTCTATTTTCTCTTGGGATGAGGTAGCGGGGGCTCATTTTTACATTATGTGCCTATTTCTCTAACACTCTTTTCTGCTTCAGTATTATTACGCCTGTTTCTTTGTATATTTTTTTTTCTGAATAGGGGCAAAAGGGGGGGAGAGACTTTGTGATAGAAATATCAATCCTTCTTGAAAACATACAATATTCTTGTACCCTTAAGGTATAGTCAAAATTAATAAAGTCCTGTTATCAATATGAACATCCGTCCAAACTACGTAGTTTCTTTGTAATAAGCAGTGGCTCCGAGTCGCTAACGCTATAGTCTTTGGTGCGAGCGGTCCCGGGATCGATTTCCGATGGGACCCTCGTTGAAAAAAAGTGTAAAAGCTTTTTCAGGTGAACCATCCTGATGGGGAGTTTTCCTGGATTTTTCTCATTCAAGTCAAATAAATGACGGGATGATACCTAACATAGCCTACAGGTCCCAGACCATTTCCTTCTTTCCCTTTCTTCGGATAGTGATCACCGAGAGACGTCATTACTCACACGTGAGGGGCTAATATGACCATTGATGCCGAGAGTCCAGATATCTAAATTCTAATCCTAACTCCTATTCTTTTAAATAAGTATATAGGGAGATGTCAATAGTATTACAAAGAATTTCTAAGTGAGTTGTCATTGAATCCTTGAGCCACTTTGACAATTAACACGAAAGTATAATAATAATAATAATAATAATAATAATAATAATAATAATAATAATAATAATAATAATAATAATAATAATAATAATAATAATAATATATTTAGATGTTGAATCCTTCTTCAGCTATGGCATATTCTTGACCTTACCTCTTTGATGTATTAAGGCTCTCTCGCCAACATACTTCCTAGATATTTGAAATTATCGACATCTCAACATGCACGACAGTGCATGGCAGCCAAGTTCCGCGAAGCAAATGAAAACTGGCCTGCACTGCCGTAAGCATATTATACACGAACAAGAGTTTTGGGTAAAATCGCCGATTTCGAGGCTTTGTAAAAACGATTCTATTAAGGGTAGAAACATGAAATTTAGAATGTAAGGAGATATCCCACAGATGTAATTATATGCCAAATCTCACATTCCTACCTTCAACCATATTTGAGTCCTGGACCCGCGAAAAATGCAGTTTTCAGGCTCACTGACTCACTGACTCACTCATCAAATTGATTAGGTACTTCCCAATTAGACAGAAACGTGAAACTTTGCATAAAGGTACCCTATAACAATTTGAGTGTGGAAAAAGTCCGAAATCTGAGGAATGTTCTATGGGAATCTTTTTATGGGCAAAAACCTGGCCTTACCCAGGAAAAAAATCGTTTCACTCACTCACTCATCAAATTGATTAGGTACTTCCCAATGAGATAGAAACGTGAAACTCCGCATAAAGGTACCCTATAAAGACCTAAGTATGGAAAAAGTCCGAAATCTGAGGAATGTTCTATGGGAAATCTTTTATGGGCCAGAAACTGTCCTTAGCCAGGAAAAAAATCGTTTAACGAACTCACTCATCAAATTGACTAGGTACTTCCCAATGAGATAGAAACTTGAAACTTTGCATAAAGGTACCCTATAACGACCTGAGTATGGAAAAGTCCGAAATCTGAGGAATGTGCTATGGGAAATTTTTTTATGGGCAAAAAACTGTCCTTAGCCAGGAAAAAAATCGTTTCACTCACTCACTCATCAAATTGATTAGGTACTTCCTAATGAGATAGAAACTTGAAACTTTGCATAAAGGTACCCTATAACGACCTGAGTATGGAAAAAGTCCGAAATCTGAGGAATGTGCTATGGGAATTTTTTTATAGGCAAAAAACTGTCCTTAGCCAGCAAAAATATCGTTTCACTCACTCACTCATCAAATTGATTAGGCACTTCCTAATGAGACAGAGACGTGAAACTGCACAATGGTATATTATAATAACCTGAGTATGGAAAAAGTCCGAAATTTAAGGAATGTATAATGGGAAAGTTTTTATAGGCAAAAAACTTTCCTTAGCCAAGCAAGAAATCGTTTCACTCACTCACTTATCAAGTTACTTAGGTACTTCCCAATGGGATAGAGACTTGAAACTCTGCATAAAGGTGCATTATAATGACTTGAATATGAAAAAAGTCCGAAATGTGAGAAATGTGCTATGGGAGTTATTTATGGGCGAAAAACTATTCTTAGTCAAACACAAATCGGCTCATTCTCTCCTTCATCAAATTGATTAGATACTTCCCAATGAGATAGAAACGTGAAACTTTGCATAGAGTTACCCTATAATGACTTGAGCATAGAAAAATTCCGAAATGTGTGGCATGTGTTATAAGAAATTTTTTATTGGCGAAAAACTGTTCTTAGCCAAGTAGAAATCGTTTCATTCTCTCAATCATCAAATTGATTAGGTAATTCCCAATGAGGTATAGACGTGAAACTTTGCATAGAAGCACCCTAGAGTACAGAAAAAGTCCGAAATGTGATTAATGTGCTATGGGATTTTTTATGGGCGAGAAACTGTCCTTAGCCAAACATAAATATGTTCGTCTTCTCACTCACCAAACTGATTAGGTACTTTCCAAGAGACGTGAAACTCTGCATAAAGGTACTGTACCTTATAATGGCTTAAGTGTGAAAAAATTCCGCAATGTGAGGAATGTGCTATTGGAAATTTTTCATGGGCGAAAAACTGTCCTTAGCAAAGCACGGTTCATTCAGTCACTCATCACATTGATTTGTTAGTTTCCAATGATAATGACGTGACGCTGTGCATAAAGGTACCTTATAATGACTTGAGTGTGAAAAAAGTCTTAAATGTGAGGAATGTGCAATGGGATTTTTTTTATGGGTGAAAAACTATTTTTAGCCAAGCAGAAATCGGTTCACTCAATGATTGAGTCATTCATAGCCTTTAGGTACTTCCCAATAAGATAGAAGGATGAATCTCTGCATAAAGGTACCTTATAACGATTTGAGTATGGAAAATGTCCGAAACTTAAGGAAGTGCTATGGAAAAATTTTATGGGTGAAAACTGTCCTTAGTCAAGCAGAAATCGGTTCACTCACTCGCTCATCACATTGATTTTGTATTTCCAATGAGATAAGTCGTGAAAATCTGCATAAAGGTATCTTATAATGACCTGAGTATGGAAAAAGTCCGAAACGTGACGAATGTGAGAAATTTTTTATAGACAAATGCTATGGGAAATTTTTTATAGACGAAAAATTGTCCGTAGCCATTAGGTACTTCCCAATAAGATGGAGATGTGAATGTCTACACGAAGGTAGCTTATAATAGCTTGAATATGAAAAATATCCGAAATTTAAGGAATGTGCTATGAAATTTTTTATGGGTGAAAAATTGTCCTTACTCAAAGAGAGATCGGTTCATTTACTCACTCATCATTGATTAGGTGCTTCCAAATGAGATAGAGAATTGAAACTCTGCATAATGATACCTACCTTATGTAATGATCTGTGTAAATAAAGGTTCCAAATTTAAGGAATGTACTATGGGAATTTTTATGGGCGAAAAACTGTCCATAGCCATTAGGTACTTCTTAATGAGATAAAGATGCGAAACTCTCCATAAAGGTACACTATAACGGCTTGAAAATGAAATTTGAGGAATTTGCTACGGAAATTTTTTCATTAGCAAAAAAACTGTCCTTACAATCAGAAATCGGGAACGATTCCGTTATTGAACACATCATGTGCATAGTGATAATGTTCTCAATCGTCTGAGTGGTCGAGTTGGTGCCCTCCTCGCTGGTGTATTGGCTATACTTAACATACGTTGTCCATGTTACGTATGCCCTCTTTTGCGCTTAGATGTTACACAATGTCGTTGCAGGATGTCTGATATCTAACAGTCTTCCGTACATTACGTACGTCAGCTATAAGTTACATACGGCCATCTGTATGTGAGATCCTGACCGCCTACATACAGTCTTTTCGTTCGTGCGGAAAGTACGTTTATTCGGAACACTTATACGGAAAGTACGTTCAAATATACTTTTTCAGTTATACGTTTAGTGTACGTTAAGTCCAACAACTACAGGATTTAGACATGTAACAAACGTTTTTACGTACGCCACATACAGTTTTTCTCAGTGTGCGAGTAAAATAAGTGAAAGCTAGTAATAAGTAGTTAAGCAAGTTAATGAGGCACGTTCTGTGAATCAGTTAACTTTTAAAACCGTGGGCTAAGTCACGTACATACTGCCGTAAATTTCGTGGTTGGAAACCCAGACAAGGAAAGCCAATATTTTGTCTTTTTTCGGTGAATATTTTTCCTTTATTGCAGACATTGGTATTAAATAGATATTGAAATTAATTTGATAAGTAAGATAATGTAGAGGTGAGAATATTTGAAATTAATGAAGTCTTCGAAGAAATGAGAAATCCAATTGTTCGAATTTATGTGAGACTAGCAACAAAATGTAACCAATTTCGTAGATATATTGGTACCACGAGTTATATTATGGTTACCACAGTCGTTATGTAAAAATGTTCTTGATACTTCGTGTCTCTATCTGTGAACAGTGTGAGAATCTCTTACGTATCAGCCTTTTCAATAACAGTGAATTTCGTGCCTTTTGCTCTTCATATTTTCTGAATTTGCCCTTCGGGGGTTCGCCCCCACACCCTCGCCTTTGCTCGTCCTACTTCCTCACACCTCTTAAGCATACAATTCCCGAATTTCAAGTTTCTTTTCCTATTTCAACTATCTAAAAGATAAGATTTTGTATTCCAGGAAAACGCCTATTTAAATAACATGGTGATTTCTTCATCTTCCTTTAGACTCCTTAAAAATTAAAAATATTCAATTTTAGCAATTTTCCTGTTGGTTAGTCCCGGGAGGATACAATCGTGCCAAATTTCTTCATTCTAACCCTGCCGGAAGTCCCTAAACATTTTGGGGTTTAGAAGACGTCCAATATAAATAACATGGAAAAGGTTTTACTGTTCCCCATAAAACCACTCTAAATTTGGATATTTTCATTTTTACTGACTTACTTAGGTAATACTAACGAAAACGTTGAAGCATACCGAATTTCACGTTTGTATTCCAATTTCAAGTACCTAAATATGAGATTATTTGTCCAAAAAAGGCCTATTTAAATAGCATGGGGAATTTCTTCATCTCCCCTTTAAACTCCCTAAAAATTAAAAATATTCACTTTTGGCAATTTTTCTGTCGGTTAGTTCCGAAAAACTACAATCACGTCAAATTTAATCATTGTAGCCCTACAGGAAGTGCCGTATAATTTTGGGGTGTAAAAGGTGTCCCATATAAATACGTACCATGGGAAAGATTTTTCAGTTCTCCAGAAAACCACTCTAAAGTTGGAATTGTTTATTTTTACTGATTTACTTAAGTAATACTAATAAAAACGTACAAGCATACCGAATTTCAATTTTTTATTCCAATTCCAAGTTCCTAAAACATGAGATTATATGTCAAAAAAAAAAAGACCCATTTAAATAACATGGAAAAATTCTTCATCCCCCTTCATCATTTCAACTTTCCACGTCAACCGGAAGCATCTCTTTAATTTATGCCAGTTCATGTAGCTTTATATACAGTTAGGATATGTTGGTAGCAAATATTGTATTAAGTTTACAAGCTATTTGAAAGGTGTATATCATTGGAAGGAAAACTCGAGGCAGTATGAAACTGCGCAACATACGCGTCATGTAATGAACTCCGTAATTTCGCAATGTGGAAAGGTAGAGAACAACTAGGTATATTGAAACACCAGCTATGTCTAGTGATGTAGCAGCGAGGATTCTGCATCAAGGGTTTTGGGCCCTGTTGATACTCTTCGTATTTAGGCAATGAAAAATGAGATGTTAGCGATCGTGATTTTGTAGTTCTGGTAGATGAATTGGAATCTCGTTTGGACATAACGCTCTGACAGATATTTGATAGAATAAATCCTCCCCGCTGTTCTAGTGGCTAGCATGTGTGCCTTTCTTGTACAGGTCTTGGGTTCGATTCCCGGTGGGAGAGGCCTTGGGAACTAATGTTGTATGTGACACATTATGACTCCTTTTAAAATGTACAATTTTAAATTTAAATCCAGCAATATGCCACAATTGAGAATTCCAATATACGATATTGACATGGTGAACTACAAAAAGAAGTGAAATATGAACAAAAACACCAGAGGTGCAAAAAGTGCAGCCAAGTTCGTCAGCCTCAAAAAGTGTTGAGATGAGGATGGATGTGCCAAGTTCCTTGGTTACTGCATCTGAAAGAGACACTGGAACTTGGCGCGAGGTGTCAAGGAAAATGATGTTAAGGAACCTTAGGGATAGTGGTGGTGGGCGTGGTGGGTTTGGGACCACCATTAACCTTAGGAATATCAACTTTGTAAATGAGCTAAGGCACATATACAGAATACTGCAGTAAGATTGGTGGTTCGAAACCCAGACAAGGAAAACTTATATTCCTCCACGAAGTGTCAAAGTAAATTATGTTAACGAGCCTTAGGGGTGGTGTTTGTGAGCGTGGTGGATTTGGGGGTCACCACTAGCCTTAGGACTGAAATGTCCCGGCCGTGAAACTAGGAACAGATCTTAATGTATTCGAATATGTTAGACACCTCGCGCCAAGTTCCAGTGTTCTTTTCAGATGCAGTGGCCAAGGAACTTGGCACATCCATCCTCATCTCAACACTTTTTGAGGCTGACGAACTTGGCTGCACTTTTTGCACCTCTGGTGTTTTTGTTCATATTCAAGTTGTCTTTGTTTTACTCTGCACCTGTAATGGCGCATTTCCACGGGATATTCTCATAATTTCGACTTTTTGATGTTGATTTCCATTCCATAAGTTTTCCAGTGTCAACTATTTTGTCAATCATCTTCTGTAGTCCTTCTTGAGCTCTAGCTACAATAACCGTATCGTCTGCATACCTGATGTTATTAATGATCTACCTTTCAATCTTGAAATCCCATATTCCTATCAAACATTCACAGTAAATTTGAATAATTGGAGGTGACATAACTGATCTTTGTGTGACTCCTCTTCCAGTCTCCACACTATTAGTTTCTCTTTCATTCAACATACACTAGAATTACACATATCATTTTATTCAGGTTAAGATGGATCACCACCCGGAAGTCAGTACATGTTTTAGCTTATTCCCTTAACTGCTGCGCAATGAAACGTTATATATTATAAATATTGTATTTTATGATAGAGTAATGTTTCAGCTACAGGACAAGTCACTGATTCATTTGGTTGTGTCTCCTGATATCGAAAAATGTAACAAATAAAAGAAAATATTTGATTCGTTTTACAATGAGCACTTACGATCTTATTATAAAATAGATATATTGTTTGACCGTTTCTCGTGTTATGTTTCACATTTTATTTAACTATTAATTTACATTCAAGGAAATAGATTTTGAGACGAAACTTGCGCATAACCCCATAATGCGTTGTTGCCAAATTTGAATGTTTACTGTAGTAGTCACAATAAGAAAATTCCTTGATTCTAGCTTTGCAGTTCGAGCAGCGAGATTGCGGAAAGAGTCGAAAACTAATTTCTCCATTAAGTATCCAAGCAAAATTTCATGATTACTCCCTTTATTATCTGGCATTAGTAAAAACTTGACACTGTCTGGCAACGCCGCACTGTTCAAGCAGCGTTTAGTATAGCACCGAGAACACCTAGTGATCCACCTTAAAGTGATAGGATATATTGATTGCTATATGTCTCTCTCATCTTTGGACTTTTCTTTCCAATAAATTGAATAATATTGTATATAATTATTGTTATTACTGAAGAAGTTTCTAATATATGTAAAGAAGTCAGTGGGAGAAAAAGGAATAAGAAAAATATTCGTTCCATTTGAATTACGTGAATTTGAGTTGAAGGAAGGCGGCAGGACAAGGATAGATATATATGTAATTTAGAAGAACGGAGAAAGAGCCATAAGCGAATCACCAAAGTCGTGAAGATTCTTCAGAAAAAGTTGCATGTTTTAAAATAACTGCGGTTTCTTGCTTTTTTCCAGAAAAAAAAAGAGATTCCAACAGCTGCTGCAACCAACTATGTCAACGCAACGAAGAAGCACCGAACAAGTCTTGGTGTGACGTCAAATTCGCACGTCAGTGGCTGAACAAAATTTTGCTACCTTCTTTCTATCTTACGAGAGAGAGAGAGAGAGGGAGTGAGTTTTTCATCTGTCTCATATTTATTTTATGTTTGTCCTTCAATCTTCATGTCTTTTTGGATTTTTCTGAATTCTTTTTTTTCGAAAACATTCAATTTCGATTTTTTTTTTTTTACCACTATCAATACAAGAGTTTAGTTTTACCATTCAGCTAAATGTAGAATGCGTTGACACATTCAAAGTTCAGAAGCTTCTATGGTCTTTTAGAATACTGTAAAAAAAAAAAAAAACACACAGAACACATTGATACGAAATAACTTTTCTACGGAGCACTTTACATTTAACATAAAATCAATCACCTCTCTGCGTTAAAATATGAAATAACGTACGTTCACACCATTATAGTATTTTAATTTAATATCAAATAAAAAGTTTTTCAGAATATCTACATTAATAGCGGAATAACAGAAAACTTACATTAAAATATGAAATAGGATAACGAATACAAAATACGAAATAACGACTATTTTTCATATGGTAAAATATGAAATAGAATAACGGCTATAAAATACGAAATAACGACTATTTTTCATACGGTAAAATAAGAAATGCAATAACGGGTACAAAATACCAAATAACGACTATTTTTCATACGGTAAAATATGAAATAGAATAACGGCTACAAAATACGAAATAACGACTATTTTTCATACGACGGCACAATATGAAATGGAATAACGGCTACAAAATATGAAATAAAGACTATTGTTTCATAGGGTAAAACATGAAATGAATCAAAACTCTCCGTTAAAATATGAAGTAACTTATGTTGACATTATTATAGTACTTTAATTTAATGTGAAATAAATCTTTCAGAATATCCACATTAATAGCAAAATAACAGAAAACTTATATTAAAATATGAAATGAAATAACGGCTATCAAATACGAAATAACGACTATTTTTCATACGGTAAAATGTGAAATTAAATTACGGCTACAAAATACGAAATAACGACTATTTTTCATACGGTAAAATGTGAAATGAATCAAATCTATCCGTTAAAATATGAAATAACTTATGTTCACATTATTATAGTAATCTAATTTAATATGAAATAACGAGTCGTTCAGAATATTTACAGTAACAGAGAAATAACAGAAAATTTACGTTAAAACATGATATGGAATAACGGTTACAAAATACGAAATAAGGACTATTTTTCATACGGTAAAATGTGAAACGAATCAAATCTCTCCGTTAAAGTATGAAATAACTTATGTTCACATTATTAAAGTAATCTAATTTAATATGAAATAACGAGTCGTTCAGAATATTTACAGTAACAGTGAAATAACAGAAAATTTACGTTAAAATATGATATGGAATAACGGTTACAAAATACGAAATAACAACTATTTTTCATATGGTAATATATGAAGTGAAATAATGGTTACAAAATACGAAATAGCGACTATATTTCATATGGTAAAATATGAAGGGAATATCGGATACAAAATACAAAATAATTATTTTTTATACGGTAACATATGAAATGGAGTAATGGCTACAAATAATTACTGCTTTCTATGAAATAAAACGTTAAAATGAAAACGTTAAAACGTCCAGAGTATAAAACGTTAAAATAAATAATAATATGTATTTTTGAGAGACCCTGCATTAAAATATGAAGTAATAATGTCTCCTGAGAAATCTACCTTAATATATGAAATAAAAATATTTCGCAACTTGCGCTGCCTTAAAATATGAAATAATGACTGTTTATAAAGTATATTATCTTAACGTATAAAATGACGAAGCTTTCAAGGAACTCTACATTATAATGTGACAAATGAGAGTGTTTTAAAAAGTACTTTGAATTAATACGTGAATTGATCATTAACCATTGTTTTTCGAAGTGTTGTACGATAAAATATCAGATAACGCATTCAGTATTAGAATAAGAAATGACTATTTTTTTTTAAATGCTTTAAATAAATAAACAAAGAATCATTAAAGTGTGAAATAACTATTATTTCACAAGGTAAAAAAAAGATTGACTTAAAATGTGAAATAAGGATTCTTTTAAAGAAATCTAAGTTAAAATACGGAATAAACGACTCCTCTTTTAGGTACACTGCTTTAAAATAGAAATAACGAAACTTTCTGAGAAGACTATAATACAGAATAGCGACTATCCTATCAAAGTATGCAGCCTTGAAATACAAAACAGCAAAATTTTTGAGAGGACTACATTATACCTAATTTATGTAATAAAGACCGTTTTTCAAAGTACACTTCCCTAATATATGAAAGAGCAACTCTTTCAGAGATTCTAGGTTAAAGTATAAAATAACGTCTTTTTAACACGTCGAGACCCGGGTAGACCACATGGGACCTACAAATACAGTTATCTTTATTTACGGGCGGCGTATGTCCCATGGGACCTACATATTTACTATCTTTCGTTACTTCCTTAGGAGGCAGTTTGTTCAAATTTCATGAGACCTTCCCATCAGAAGGAACCATTAGTGATTCCTTCGAAGGGTTTTGTGCTAACGATCCAGTAATATTGTATTTAAAATTATAATTCTTTACTCACAAAATTACTAGTGGTCCCATGAGGAAATAATGAAATGAAATCTTGAAGTTTTACGTCTCGCGGTTGTGCCGGCTAGGCTAAAGGAGACGGTGATTATGAGAAGTGAATGAAATGGTGGAATGAATAAATGGGAGGAAACGGGAGAACCCCGAGAAAACTTACGCACATGGTTTCTGTCCAGCACAAAGTTCACTTGACGCGAGCTGGGATCGAAGCTAGGATACCATGCACCAGAGGTGAACGTTCTACCACTGTGCTACCGCGGCTCCTCCCATGGGAAATACAGAAAATTCATGTTTCGCATTGAAATACGAAATAACATTATTTTTAGAAGCACTGTACGTTATAACATGAAAGAACTACCTTTTCATAGTGTTTACATTTAAAAATAATTTAAATTTTTTGAAATTCTGTGTTGGAATTTGAAATGATAACTCTTCCAGAGTACTTTTTCCGGAGTATTATGGAATAATTAATATATGTTAAAGTAGTCTCCATTAAAATGTAGAATAACGGCTAGCTTTTTGAATAGCCTAGTATAAAATATGAAATAGGGTCACTGTGGCTCACTGGTACAGTGCTTATCTCTAACGCATGAGGCCCCTGATTCGATCCCCGCCCAAGTAAATTTGTGGTAGACAACACTGAATCCGTGGGTTTTGTCTGGGTACTCCCGTTTCCTCTCACACTCTCATTCCACCGATTCTTCCATCATTATTCACTTGCTTTATCACCGTCTCCCTTAGCCCAAAGGGTATAATCGTGGACCGTTAAACTGAGAGATTTCATTCCATTTCATACAGATATAAAATATATGAAATAAAATTTAACTGGTATTCAAATATTCTTTGTAAATTTTTGAATTTTACAATATATATACAGTGGCGGATCCAGGATATGATCAAGGGAGGGGCTAAACCATAGTTTACCGTTTTATCCAGAAGCCCTGTTTTATGTAAAGCAGGGTTGAAGCCCATTTTATACAGTGTATACCTAGGGGTCAAGGGGAGGCTATAGCCCCTATAGCTCTCCCTTGGATCCACCCCTGTATATATATATATATATATATATATATATATATATATATATATATATATATATATATATATATATATATATATATATATATAAACTATTCACTTACAGTCTCGGTTTATATAATGTTTTGCTAAAGTTTATTAGACAGACTTAATCTTTGCAGGTAGTGAAAAATATTTTTTAAAAGTTTTTTTTTTTAAATTTGTTACTAAAATTAGTTAAGTTTAAAATTCGAAATAGCACTTGACTCGCTAAAGCGATTTAAGGGCCATGTGCTAACAGTTTAGTAATATTGCATTGCATTTAAAATAATTATATAGACGTATTTCAGGTTTTTTTTAAATGTTCTTTTAGAAGGGAAGATAAAAGGCGGGGAGGAAAAGGGGTGGGGGTCACATTGTTAAAATAAAATGGCCAAATCTCGAAATCGCTTAAGATTAGAAACATGTTAGAGTTACTCAAAACAATTGGGAGTGTACTACAGCGTTTCCGGAAATTTCGATTTTAACAAGGGACAGAGGGCAATTTCTAATTTGTTTTTAGTTATACAAAAATGACTTCAAGGTTGTCTCTCTGATCATCAGGGGAAACGGGTGAAGCGTTCGAGGCGAATCGTTTGAAATGATTTTTTGAGCACAGTTAACACTTGGACCAACATGAGTTTCATCATTTAACTTTGATTGAAATGCGCATTCTAAGGGGGGGGGGGACTTAATTTTTTCCCCGTAAAGAATAATGCCATAAACATATTCTTGCAGTGTGAAGAGCAGAGCTGAAATATACGGTGAGATTTCGTGGGCCAAGCAAATGCGGGGATCTGGGGGTTAAATCTCCAGCTTGCTGAAGGCTAGTATACTATAAAATCTGCAATAATGCTGTAGATCTGGTCGTAGTCACGGGGTCTGTCCGGGTCAGATTGGGTCTGAGAAGCAAGAATAAGACCCGAATGACCTGAAAAAATTGAGACCCACGTAACTGACTACGGAGTGTATTTATATTTTCGCGAATCTAGTAGGAACAGGAGAAAATAAACTGTATTGACTATGTGTATGTTTGAGAATGCGGTAGGAATACGAGATAATAGGCGATTGCCTATGGGGTGTATTTGTAAAGAAAATTCGCGAATCCGGTAGGATTAGGAGAAAATATGTGATATTACTTATGGTGTATACTTATAAAATATTTTCACGAAACCCGTAGGAATAGGAAAAAGTAAGCAATATTGCCTATGGTGTGTACTTATAAAATATTTTCGCGAATCCGGTAGGAATAGGAGAAAATAAGTGATATTGACTATACTAGAATGGTGAATTAAAAGAAACCAGCAACAGATCTAGCTTTTATGGCGTTCGTACTAGGATAGTAGTAAAAAAGAGACTTGTTGAGGAAGGTATGGTTAAATAAGAAAGGAAAAGAAATCAAAGAAAGGTTTGGGAGAATAAAAAGAAGACGGGAAAGGAACGTGAGGAAGAATGAGAAACAGAACAAGAAATCACAACAACAGACGAAAAACTAAGTAAAAGAAAAGGGATAGAAAAAGAATATGGGGGTAAACCCCCCAATGCATTCCAAGCTTTCACAATCGGACTGAAGCATGTATCAACAAGGATTAACAGTTGTTTGTTACTACAGAGGCTTCCAAACCAAAGACACGTTGAAGAAAAGGGGGAGGAGAGCCAGCTAGAAAGAAGAACTTTAGCAATAGAAGAATACTTTAGCTTCCGTTGATTCGTAAGGTTTCTGTATCACACACACAGAGAGAGAGAGACCTAGAAGAACAAGAATTACAATGATGGCAACAAACCAAGGAAGACCTTTTCGGAAGCAGTTCCTCTCTACACGCTGGCATTGTTCGTTGCCGTCTGTGTCAACGAAGATTAAGTGACGATAATTTATTACGGACGAGCGACTTCTCCGCACCCTGGTTTGTGTTCCTTTCTTCCCCCGACTCTTCCCTTACTCCTCATCATCCTCAGGCTATTCTTATAAACCTCCGTCGAGGTCTGCTTAGCTTTGCTTGATTCTTTGCACCGTCGTCTCTCGATAGTCCATGCTTGATTGTGAACACACATATTCTCTATTTCCTTCTCCATGCCCATTCTATCACATGCATACACGTATTATATGTGAGCTATAACGTATGTATAAGCTATAACAACATATGGTTTGTATTGCTGCTCCGTATGGATATATGCCTCAAGGCTGTGGATATGGAAATATTCATAAGCGGATCATACTGTAGGCAAATATAATTGATATGGCATAATCCAAAAGACGAATTGTTATAGCGGCATGAAGATATCTGTACCATAGGCTTTCTGTTTCATCTTAGGATAATGCAGTGGCGGCTATTGAAGTAAGTCACATCAGTAACAATTTAAAATACACTATTACAAACCACTGGCGTACTCAGAATTTCATCCAGAGAGGGTTTTTAAACTCCCAAGTTCATACCGTTTTAATATTTTTGTATAATCTAAATATATAAAAATGAAAGTCACTTACTTTGTGACTTAATAACTCTTGAACCACCCAACCAATCTCGATCAAATTTTCAACATAGGTGAGGTTCGAGTTTGGATTTTAAAAAAAAATCATTTCACTTCGACAGTACAACGTAGGAAATGGGAAGGGGGAGATATATAAATATAAATAAAATTGAATTACTCTTGAACTACAAGACCAATCTCGATCAAATTTGCCACATAGATTAGGTTCGGGCCTGAAATGGTTTTTATCATTCCACTTTGATAGGGCAATTAGCGGAGGGGAGGGATACATATATATGATTTAAATGACCGATATTAGTGTCGAATCAATAGTCTTCGGGGTCGCTGAACGAAAAGTGACACTTCCCATACCGTTTAAATCCAAATTCAGCCCTTTACGTCCGAAACGAAACGTATTCTCCCCGTACGAAGAACGGGTAAACTGCTAGTATATTAATATAATGAATGTGTATTTTTGCATAGTACCTTGGTGAGGTGGAATTAAACGCAGGAGCCTCTCCTATGCGTACGTCAATCCTACAAACTAACGGAACAAAGCTTATCTAGTGTATTGATTGTTGTGTTTAGGTTTCTGAAGCTGTATGAAACTTTCTTTCCTTAGCTTGTAGCGAAAATATTGAAATTCTTCCTTTCCATCAAGAGCCGCCCTAAGAAAAAAATATATAAGTGATTGGGAATATTATTAGAATGACGAATTGAAAAAAAAAAAAAAATAATAATACATATTCCATTGATAGATTATTTAGGTAGGTTATATTTCTTTATGATGTTTCGAAAGTTTACGGTCAATGAAGCACTATGTCTGACTGGATTATGCATGTTCAACTGAATGATCAGTGGTCGGCATATAGAGTCCTAACCAGGCCCATAGGGCGTAGCTCACCTCGCTGCGACCACTTTTCAGTCCCCCCAGAAACTTTCAGTTGTTTGTACGTATGTATGTATATATAAATGTAAAGTGAACTAAAGTAACTCCCCCCCACCCAGAAAATGATCTAACCCCACCTGTCTTAGTGTTCTAGTCACGGGCACGCTCCCAACGTCAGTATTTTTGCCTTTCTAGATGGAATTCACGACTTCTTAAGAATGATAATCACTCTCACTTCCATTTGTTTGTGATACTTCTCAAAATATATTGCTAAAATTAATATTATCTCTGTGTAATTATGTAGTACTAAGAAAATAGTACTTGGTGAAAATTTGAATAATTTATTTGGATTTACGGCCTTTATTAGCAGGGAAGTTATATACGTTGATTGGTTGATGTGTTACGTAATGGGAGGCCAGCTCCAAGACTTTACATGAGTTTGCAAAGTGCATATTACCTAATTTCTATTTCCCTACTTCTCAAAATAGGAGCTGCTTCTGTGAACATTAACAATATCGCAAACCAAATAAGAATTAAGGGTATGTTGGAAGATATTTTAAAGTGTGGACCTTACTGTAAGTTCATAGGGTACCCGCATCTCTCCCTCCAAAGAAAATAGGACTAGATCACAGCAGTGGCCAGGTGTGTTAACTATCTGAGACATTGATTGCGTCTAGTGCCAGTTAAAGAATGAGATTTTCATTGTTTGAAGTTCTTATGTAAAACAGGAGTATTAACTAGGTATTGACATATTAATTGCGTTTAATATCAGTTAAAGAAGGAGAATGACAATGTTAGTGAAAAATGGCATCTTCAGTCTATTTGAAGTTTTTATGTAAAATATGGAATATATTCAAAATTTTAAAACACAATTACGTTACGTATCAGCTAAAGAATGATATTTCTATTTTGTTTGAAGCTATTATGTAAACATGGAATATTATCTAGATCCTGAAACAATAAACTCCGTTTAATTTCAGTTAAACAATGAGATTTCTATAGTGATGAGCAAATGCAAGACCAAGACCAAGACCGGGGTGGTCTTGGTCTTGGTCTTGGTCTTGCACATCCAGTCTTGGTCTTGGTCTTGCACTGGAATCCTCGGTCTTGGTCTTGGTCTTGGTCTTGCACACCCGGTCTTGGTCTTGGTCTTGGTCTTGCATGCAAGAGTCTTGCAAGTCTTGCACTTAAGAAATCTCAAGCTTTTTATAGGTAAATTTTAGTCTGGATATAATGTATAATAAACTCTACAATGCGCCAATAGCAACGGAAATACAGTGTATGTTTCTAAATGTAATATAGGTTAACTTGGTGTAAGTATGATGATAGTGTACAACATAGGTGTTGTCCTCTATTTTTTAATGGGTGCCTACGCTTCACTACTTATAAGATATTTCTAAATCACAACGTTTCGTAATCTGTTTATATTTTTTAACAGATCCAACACTCCATTGGTTCCCAAACTGGGGAGGCTACCCCTGAGACGCATGAAAGAAAATCAAGACGGCACATATTATTGAAATACCATGAATTGCGAAATTATTTTTACACTCTAAAGGCGTCAGCTGTTTCTTTTCAACCACGATTAGCTAATCCTTGTATTAATCAAACTTCCAATTAAATATTGAGATTTTGTTTTACTGATTCAAATATGTACTCTATGGTGCATAAACATTGACATTACGCAAAATCGATTTAAAAAAATTGCAGGCATTAGAAATGTGGGCATGGAGAAAAAAAGGGAAAGAATTAGCTGTGTTCAACGTAAAACGAATGAGAAGGTTTTCGAAATACATATTAGCAGTAGGGGACAAAAAGAAGAATTTTAGATGTTGTTTAGAGGAGAAAGAAGAACTGGTTAGGATATTGGCTGAGGAGGAACTGTATTATGAGGGACTTGCTTAAGGGTATTGCGGAAGAAAAGAGAGGGAGGGAGCGAAGGAGACTGTAGTTGAAGGAAGGTATTAAAACAGAAAATTGCTACGGCAAGACGAAGAGACTAGCTGAGGAGCACCGAACATCCAACCTTCTCAGTTGCAGCAAGTAACCTGCCAATAATGGCAGAATAGCTATGATGATGATGATGACATGTTTAGCAACACTGACCAAAACAAAGAGAGAGAAAATTAAAATAATAATTATTATAGTCAAACCTCTTAATATTTTAGAATAATTTGAGTGAAAACTGAAAATGACTCAACTGTCTATGTCTTGTATAAACTCAATTTATATGAATATCTTCGATCTGTATTAGAAATACAAAATAACGGCATCAAACTCCAAGTTATTTGAAGTCTCACTTGTGAATATGAATTACTAGTATCAATTACCACTTCGTTGAGTTAAACTAATAATAATAATAATAATAATAATAATAATAATAATAATAATAATAATAATAATAATAATAATAATAATAATATATTTCGTTAGTCAGTAATCGCTCTCTGATATCGATCATTTTCGATTATTTTTATATTTCTTTCCCCTCGTTCTCCCCAAGTTATGGGGCTGAATTTGGATTTAAACGGCATCAGAAGTGTCACTGTTCGTCTCAGACACGCCGAAAACTATGGATTCGGCACTAATATCGGTCATTTTCAATAAACTTATATATATCCTCCTCCCCCATGTTGCGAGGCACGGCATCGGAAGTGTCATTGTTCATCCCAATGACCTCGATAACCATGAGTTCGACATTGATAATGGTCATTTTCGATAATTTTTACATATCTCCTTCTTTCTTCAAGTTGCGGTGTTGAATTGGCATTTAAACGGGATAGGAAGTATCACTGTTCACTTTAGCGACGCCGAAAACTATGGATTCGACAATAATATTTGATCATTTTTATCATTATTATGTATCTCCCTCTACCCCAAGTTACGAGGCTGAATTTGGTCGTAAACGGTATCGGAAGGTCAGTATTCAACTCAGCGACCTCGAAAACTATGGATTCGACACTAATATTAATGATTTTCGATCATTTTTATATCTCTTCCCTTCCCTCCGCTAAGCTACGGGGCTCAATTTGAATTTAAACAGCATCGGAATTGTCACTGTTTAGCTCAGCGACCCCCAAAACTATAGGTTTTATTTTAATATCGGTCATTTTGAATCATTTTTAAATATCTCTCTCCTCCCCGCCCCTAAGTTGCATTGTCAAAGTGACATGACAAAACCATCTCAGGTACGATCCTCATCTATGTTGAAAATGAGATCGAGTTCAGTCGGGTGGTTCAAGAGTTATTAAATTTTATTTATTTTTGTACATTTTCCATTCCCTTTCCCTCCCCTACGTTCTATCGTCAAAGTGATTTGATAAAAACCACAACCTCATCTATGTTGAAAATTTTATTGAGATCGATCGGCTGGATCAAGAGTGATGAAGTCACAATGACAGTCACTTATATATATATATATATCTATATATATAAAAGAGAACGTACAAATCCTTTGTCCGCTCATCACGCTAATACGGCTGAACCAATTTCTTTTATTTTTGGGGGGTTATTAGGATTTGGACCCTAGATGGTTTTTATCATATCACTTTAATTTTCAATTACCAGTGTCTTGAGATAATTGACCATTCAGGTGTCCATTACGTACAAATCCTTTGTTAGTTCATCATAGGTATAAAAATAAACGTATTTATATGCAACCCGCATGACCGTGTCACTCGGCGGGTTAACATAAATGACAGGCGTTATAATGGTTTTTATCATATCACTTGAAAGCGAAAAAGTAAAAATTATCTAAGTAACAAAGTTTATTGCGTTCGGGGGTGACCGCAGCGAAGCGGGGCGGGTTAACATAAATGACAGGCGATATAATGTTAACATTTAGTGCAATCTTCTATGGTTTTTATCATATCACTTGAAAGCGAAAAAGTAAAAATTATCTAAGTAACAAAGTTTATTGCGTTCCGGGGTGACCGCAGCGAAGCGGGGTGAACGCTGCTAGTATATATATATATATATATATATATATATATATATATATATATATATATATATATATATATATATATATATTACATATATCTCCCTCCTTCCCATCCCCTACGTTGCAGCATCAAAGTAAAATTATAAAAATCGCTCCAGGCTTCAACTTCATCTATGTTGAACATTTGATCAAGATCAGTCGGGCCTTTCATATATATCCCCCTTACATTCTCCTCCCCTACATTCTACAATCAAAATGAAACAAACTGTAAAAAACTTTCCAGGACCGAACCTCATGCATGTTGAAAATTTGATTGAGATCGGTTCAAGAGTTATTAAGTAACAAACTTCGTAACTTTTATATTTGTTCATATCGATTTTTATACATCTCCCCCTCCTCTCCTACGTTGCTCCGTCAACGTGAACATTCCAGGCTTTAACCTCACCTATGTTAAAAAAAAAATGATCGAGATAGGTCATTTGGTTCAAGGGTTATTAAGTTGCATTTATTATTTTATAACTCCCACTTCTCCCGTCCCCTAAGTTTTACCGTGAAAGTGAAATGGTGAACACACTCCCAGACTCAAACCTTATCTATGTTGAAAATTTGATCGAGATTGGTCGGGTGGTTCAAGAGATTAGTTAGTCACAAAAATAGTCACTTTCAATTTTATAATATAGATTTATTGTAGTATATTATATCACTCAATCCTCGATGGGCCGTATACCTGAGGAGGCTAAAAGTTATATTAATAAACAATTATTCAACGTAGAAGCATCCGTCCATGAAATCAAACTTGCGACCACATGTACTAAATTTTCGTCAATGTCATGAAAATATTATTTCGATATTAATTTTATGAGGATACGTTAAAAATTTCCAACGGATGCTTGAGTCTCGGAGCCAAGGCCATACCTATGGTGTACGGTATTACCGATGTTCAATACTCATTTGTTTTTAGTTTTGAAAGAACACCACTAATATGCTTTGAAATGAAATGAAGTATTTAGTTTAACGTCCCACGTTATGCACCAAGGCTAAGGGAGACGATGCTGATGAGAAATGACTGAAACGGTGAAATGAAGAAAGTAGGAGGAAACGGGAAAAGGCCGAGAAAATCCACGCACACAGTGTTTGTCTACCGAGAAAGCTCACATGATGCAAGATGACACCTGTGTAGTTTGAAAAAGAGCAATATCTACAGAAAACGCGAATAACCAATTTAGAAAACGACGTACTGTAGCTATATGTTACAGGGGCAGATCGACTCAAACGGATTGCATATACTACTGGGAACACATTCACTCCAGCGGTATTTTTACTGAAGCCAAGAACTTCAAGTGAAATATGTAATGACTTTTCCCAATTTTTACATTCTATAAAATAATTCAAATAGAGCCGGTACTTGTGCAAGACTCTTGCGCAAGAGTCTTGGTCTTGGTCTTGGTCTTGCAGGTGTGGTCTTGGTCTTGGTCTTGTTCTTGCACCCCTTGGTCTTGGTCTTGGTCTTGCATCAAGATTCCTGGTCTTGGTCTTGGTCTTGGTCTTGGTCTTGCATGCAAGACTCTTGCAAAAACTGCAAGACCAAGACTCTTGCGCTCATCACTAGATTTCTATTATGTTTGAATTTTAAATGTAAAACATGGAGTATTATCTAGATACTGAAGCACTAATTCCGCTTAATATCAGTTAAAGAATGAGATTTCTGTCCTAAGTTCATATGTAAACATATATGAGTTAACTAGATCCTGAAACATAATTACATTTCGTACTAGCTAATGAATGATATTGCTATTCTGTTCGAAGTTCTTACATGGAATACTATCTAGCTCCTGAAACATAAACTTCGTGTAATATCCGTTAAATAATGAAATTTCTGTTCTGTTTGAAGGTCTTATGTAAACATATACGTATTAACTAGATCCTGGAACATAATTATATTTCGTACTAGCTAAAGAATGATATTGCTATTCTGTTTGAAGCTCTTATGTAAAACACGGAATATTATCTCAGTTAAAGAATGAGATTTCCATTCTGTTATAAGTTCTTATATAAAACATGGAATATTATCTAGTTCCTGAAACGCTTACTCCGTTTAATATCAGTTAAAGAATGAGATTTCTATTATGTTTGAAGTTCTTATATAAAACATGGAATATTATCTAGATCCTGAAGCATTAACTCCGTTCAATATCAGTTAAAGAATGAGATTTCCATTATGTTATAAGTTCTTATATAAAACATGGAATATTATCTAGATCCTGAAACGTTTACTCCGTGTAATATCAGTTAAAGAATGAGATTTCTATTATGTTTGAAGTTCTTATATAAAACATGGAATATTATCTAGATCCTGAAGCATTAACTCCGTTCAATATCAGTTAAAGAATGAGATTTCCATTATGTTATAAGTTCTTATATAAAACATGGAATATTATCTAGATCCTGAAACGTTTACTCCGTTTAATATCAGTTAAAGAATGAGATTTCTATTCTGTTTGAAGTTCTTATATAAAACATGGAATATTATCTAGATCCTGAAATATTAACTCCGTTTAATATCAGTTAAAGAAAGATAATTCTTGTAAGAAAATCGTGAAACAACTACATTTAATGTAAGTTAGGGAAAGAAAAGTGATTTTTGTTGTTGTAAAAGAAACCATTATCTAAATATGCAGAAGTAACTGACTTGTGATATTTTCTCTCTTTGCTTCGTACTTCTTATATCGGTGTAATATAAATTATTCTAACGGTGCAAGCTTATTGAACAATGGCTGCAAATATCAAACCGGGTCTAGGTTGGTGAATCCATATTCTTTTGAGTTGAAAATGTAAAGCTGCATTGAGCACAATAGGAACAATAATAAGTTTCATAATCGTATTTCAACTTGCTCTATCCTATATATGTATCTCACACATATAATGTATATATGGATTTGTAGATATACATATATACATGGCTATATCTGCTTCTTTGATTCGCTTATGCATTATTCTTATTATTATATTTTTTTATATATATAGTAGAAGTCAAATTTGAATGGGCAAAATATGAGTGATTTATATCGAATGTCTTTTCTTCAATCCTCTATTCTTTTGTTTGCCATTTCAAAAAAAGAAGTTTTACAGAAGTCGTTTCTTGATGATACCCCTTCCTACCCTTCTCCTACTTTGTCGAGTGTCAACTGTTTCAAAGTCCAAAAAGGACCTGGATGTTGTATATTGTTGTATGGGCTGGAATATTGTTCGCAAGTCTCACGACCAAACATCAACCATACTGTTCGGTGAATAGTAAGATTTCTTTTGTATGCATACTATTGGGGAGTAGGAAGAGAGGTGGGGGAAAGGGAGGGTACAAAGCATCTTATTCTTTTCTTCTTTGCTATCTTTTCTTCTTTCTTTCTATTCCTCGTCTTTTCTTCTCTCTTCCCATCATATTTCTGTCAGTATATATGCATATGTGTGTGCACACATATATTATTCTCCATTTGGTCAAGTCATATATATGTGATTGTTCTGGTCCCTTATATACATATATACTGCATACAGTTTACTCACACTTCGGCAACACTTGTTGTGTTACCAGTTGTCATTACCTGTGATGAAATTTAGTGAGACATTTATTACAATATCTCGATTGCACAAATGCTTTTTTTATTTCCTTCTTACTTCCAAGTGTTTATCGTGTTTCTTTGCCTGCATCAGTTTTACGAACTGGTCTGAAGCTATAAGGTTCATCATGTTACAAATAAACTAGGTAGTGATAGTTTCCAGAGAAAATGAATTACATTAGAATTACAGGGAAACTGTGTAATGATATTTCCTAAAGAAAATAAATTGCAGTAGTCACAAGAACAGTGAGTAATGATAGTTAGGGAAGCAAATGAATTGCAGTAGTGTTATAGGAAAACTGGGTAATGATAGTTCCGAAAGAAAATGAATTACAATACAGTTACAAGAAAACTGAGTGATGATAGTTCCGTAAGTTATTGCACTAGAATTACAAGAAAAGTTTGTAATGATAGTTTTGAAAGGAAATGTATTGCAGTAGTGTTATAAGAAAACTGGATAATGATAGTACCGAAAGGAAATAAATTACAGTAGAATTACAAGGAAACTGGGTAATGATATTACTGAAAGAAAATGAATTGCAGCAGAGTTACAAGAAAAGTGGGTATAGTTCTGAAAGAAAATAAATTGCAGTAGTCACAACAACAATGGGTAATGATAGTTAGGGAAGAAAATGAATTGCAGTAGTCGCAACAACAATGGGTAATGATAGTTAGGGAAGAAAATGAATTGCAGTAGTCACAACAACAATGGTAATGATAGTTAGGGAAGAAAATGAATTGCAGTAGTCACAACAACAATGGGTAATGATAGTTAGAGTAGAAAATGAATTGCAGTAGTGTTACAAGATAACTGGGTAAAGGTAGTTCCGAAAGAAAATGAATTACAGTAGAGCTTCGGTAATTCAGGATGGATGGGGATAAAGTCTACCTCGGATAGGATCTAACAATCCTGAAACTTTCTTGGTTATGCCACCAAAATCTCATTCAAGAATACACATATTCCACCGTGAATAATAATAATAATAATAATAATAATAATAATAATAATAATAATAATAATAATAATAATAATAATAATAATAATAATAATAATAATAATAATAATAATACTTCACTTTCAAGGAGTGCCAATTTTCAAAATTTTTCGAGGTAAAATCCCGGATCTCCTGGTAATCCTCAGTGATATTCTATATCCCGAGATCCCCTATCGTCAGCTACGAGACCATCACCCATTAATTTTCAAAACCGAGCGCTTTTGGGCAACGGTTAAAAAAGCTAATTAAAAAGCGTTCAACAATCGTTTACTACCTAATTATTTCATGCCTCACTCACTAGATGGCTCTCAAAACAAAATTTAGAAATTTAATACCATTTCTTACTTAAGATGTAAGTACCGTTCGCTAATTTTACGAATACTGGAACCATCTTACGTATGTATGAATTCATGTATCATACGTCGAATTTAAATGACCCTGAGTCTTCTGTAATTGTGATGACTAAAGTTTGCATTGCAACCTCTAGCGAGAGAATTAGTCTGCAGTAGTGACACCTTTTAATGCTGATAAGAACTTCACACAATTTTTTCTGTATAATTACGGAGACAAAATTCGGAGCCTTTAGCCAGGTGACATCTTGTGTTGGTGATAAGAACTTCAAACAATTTTTCTTGTAACATCCCGTCGAGACTAAAGTGTGGGGGCCTCTAGTGAGACAATTATCCTGTAATTGTGACCGTCATTCAGTTCTTTAAAAAACTAAAATAATTATTAGTGTGGTGTTACCAAATTTTATAAAGCCTGGGCCAAAATTGATGAAATGTTAAGGTAAGTATATGCGGGAAAAAATTAAGAAAAATTGGGCTAGTAAAAGAAATGAAATACGAGGTGTGTTCAAAAATTTATGTGAATAATTTTATTAGGAAAAAGTAGTAAGCTTACATGGAATTTGATTTAATCACCTTGAAAGTATTGTCCTTGGCTAGCAATGCACTTATCCCAACGTTGAATCCATGACTGGAAGCATTCTGGAAGGTTTCTTTTGGAAGCATTCTGGAAGCATTCTGGGCTGCTCTGTCATCGCCCTCTCAATGTCAGAAATAGTGTCAAAATGTTTTCCTTTAAGCACGGTTTTAATTTTTGGGAAGAGCCGGAAGTCGCATGGTATTATGTCTGGAGAGCACAGCGAATGTGGACAGACAGGAACACTTCTTCGGTCAAAAACTTGCAGATCAAACGGAAGGTGTGTCATGGCGCGTTTTCGTGCTGAAGAAGGAAGTCATTTGCCCATTATATCGGCGGTTAAAATGCTTTTCACAGATCCATACAGGATGTTTAGTTCTTCAGAGAGCTCTCGAGTAGTCATTCGCCTGTTTGAACAAATCATTTGTGCTACATTTTGCACGTTTTCATCTGTTTTTGGCGTCGAAGGACATCTCGAACGTTGCTCGATTACAACCGACTCCTTGCCGCTTTTGAATCTCTCATACCACTTGTAAACAGTCTTTAATGCCACCGCTTCATCGCCATACACTGATTTTTTACATTTTATGAGATTGTGTGGCGCTTTTTTGCAGCTTGGAACAAAAACTTAATGTTCACGCGCGACAGACAATACACGTCTTCACTCTCCTGCCTTCTGGAAGCCAACTAACATGTCACAACTCGTTCATACTATAGTTTATTCAAGGAATGTTCAGTACCTCATGTAAACAGATACACGTGGTAATTGTTTCACTTTATTGGTTAAAGAGCCTTGGAACATCCATGCGGCAGAAGAAAATAGTCCATTGTCAAATAAGCTTTTTTTCAATGTTTTTGTTGCTTGTAAGGCTCATTACCAGAAATGCAATTTCCTTATAGTTATATAACAGAAACAACACGGTGTCTAAGAACTAAATTGAATTAATGTAATAAAAGAGAATACGCATGCGCAGAAAGTGGCTTTTGACCCACCTTACGCGCGAATCACGGTTTACAGTATGGCTGCGTGCGAGGAATATGTAAAACACCTACAGGGTACAAGCACGTGCTTCTCGAAAGAAGCGCTGACCGATAGCCAATCATCCGATGACTGGCGGAGTAATACCATTCTGTAATGTTTACATCAGGATCAGAAGATTCGTTGAATGATTTTTAGATACTGACTGTATCAAAGATTTAGGCTACCGGCCTTACTAAACGGCGTGACAAATATATCTTGGCATTTGAAGGCGGCGCTCCAAGTTCCCTTTAAATGCTGCTAGCAAATCAGAGGCCAGCGGTATTGCAACGTTTATTTTGTACACATCCACGTCTATCCTCTGCCACCTGATCGCGCTGTAGTTTGTCTCCTTACCCATAGCCACACTCCATTACCACTTGGCAACGTCACGCCAGAGCGTTTTATTCGTTTAGCTGAAATGGCAAGATGTTTGTCACAGGCTTTAGTTGAAATGGATACAACATCGATAGATGGCACTGTGCAACTACATTCATCGTACGTTTTGATCACATCTTGTAAAGTCCATTCAACGAACCTTCTGGTCCAGAAGTAAACATTGCAGAATGGTATTACTCCGCCAGTCATCGGATGATTGGCTATCGGTCAGCGCTTCTTTCGAGAAGCACGTGCTTGTATCCTGTCCGTGTTTTACATACTTCCCGCACGCGGCCATATTGTAAACTGTGATTCGCGCGTAAGGTGGGTCAAAGCCACCTTCTACGCATGCGTATTCTCTTTTATTGCATTAATTCAATTTAGTTCTTACATACAATGTTGTTTCTGTTATTTAACTGTAAGGAAATTGCATTTCTGATAATGAGCCTTATAAGCAACAAAAACATTGAAAAGCAACTTACTTAACAATGGACTATTTTCTTCTGCCGCATGGATGTTCCAAGGCTCTTTAACCAATAAAATGAAACAATCACCACGTGTATTTGTTTACATGAGGTACTGGATGTTCCTTGAATAAACTTTAGTTATTGCCAAATTTGGCCCAAACAGAAGATAGCTCGAGCAGGGCTGGATTTAGGGGGGGTGCAAAGGTGCACGTGCACCCCCTCGTTGTAAAAATACAGTACCTAAAATGAGAAGGTAGCAGCGAGTTTTGCAAAATCAATAGTTTAAGTCAATTTTCTGAAAGTTGAAGGAAAAGAATTCATCGAGAGCAGACACTTAACTTAGCATTTCCAAAGAAATTCCTCATTCACATCACAGATGCCTAAAGCCATTTAAAAACCTCAAATTTAATTCAAATGTACTGGTAGTTATTGGTGTACCCCCTTCAGAGAATCCTGGATCCGGCCCTGAGCTCGAGTGAACCTCTGGAAAAAGGAAAATCTACTATCAATTTACCTACGTAAAATGGCCTCTCTTGGCAAAAGAAAAACAGGAAGAAAAACAGGATTCTTTCCTCTAAAAGAACAGGATGAAAGATAACAGAAAAGGAAAAGCGAAGAAAGAATGTAGGGAACACGTTAGAATTGGTCTCATGAGGAGCCCCCCCGCACAAAAATGTGAAACCAATCAAGACACATGGGCTTTTAACCAACCACAATCGTTCCTCTTTGCTTTTTGTCATTTTTTTCCTGTGTACAAGAAATGCCAGCAGCAAAATGGCGATACATGAAATATATGGAGCTTGGAAACAGAGGGTTGTAAGAAGGGAAGTATCATTTTTAAGTTTTCTCCTGGGACAGATTGTAAAATTGAAATGACACAGACAAAAAAATGACATTTTCTTTTTTATTCTCACTTGGTTTTTTATTTTCACTTGTACACATATATATGGAAAGAGAGAGAGAAAGATGGAAAACATGATATATATTTAAAGGCACACTACTAGTGTAGTAAGCATTCGATGCAAACAAATAATATTGTTGTTTTTCTTTTTCAATCTATTTTCTGTATATTCACTAACTAATTTATTTAGATATTCTTGTAAAATATCCAGAATGCTCCGATCTCACCATCACATAATATATTTACATCCAGAACACTTTAACAATAGCAGTCAGGTTTTGCGGAATAAGTCTGTTTTTTACAATAGTTTTTTGCTTTTAGTTTCTTGCATTTTTTTAAAAAGGAAAATGGAGTCTTCATCCCGGCGAAATTAAAATACCGCTAATTTTACATTAATTATGTGATGTCTTCAAATAGATAAAAGATAATCGAAATGTGGAACAAGAGCGCCCTAGACAATATCATTTTACATCAGATACCGTTATCATGACTCACTTATCTGCTTTCGATTTCGAGCCATTTTGAAAATCGGCATTTATTTTCGCGTTTCTAAACAGCTGAAAACATTAAGCCATTAGGTGACTTGTGATAACGGTACCTCACGCAAAATAATATTGTCTAGGGCGCTCTTGTTCCACATTTCGATTATCTTTTATTTATTTGAAGATATCACATAATTAATGTAAAATTAGCGGTATTTTAATTTCGCCGGGATGAAGACTCTTAAGAGCCTGCCTTACTGAAAATAGTACAAAATTTGCCATTTTTCTCTTGCTTGTTTATTCGTAAGTGAAAGGAGATAATGAAATGCAACGACGCCATAATATTTTTGGAATTCCTCCCGCATTCCCAGTCACTTTTATCCCTGAAAAAACAAACAAGAGAAGAGCTAATGATATTGTAATACTAATATATTCATTGTAACACCAGTGCATAACCGTACGAAATATACAACATATTATTTTCAAAATATGAAATAATGTTCGTTGCCTGTGTTTCCAATTTAATACCACAAATATATGTATATTTTTTTTCTTTGGAAGAAAGTAAAAGAAATAAGGAAATGATAGCAAATGAATTTAAGAGACTGTAGGAAGCATACAAGGCTGGACAGAAGCTGAATGTAATATGTAAGAGTAAGAAGCCGGATAGAATGATGAACCTATGAAATGGTTATTTCTGTTTATATGAAGATCAAAGGAACATCATTCCTTTAGAAAATCATCTCTCTAGAACATCATTTTAGTTTAACTGTATTTTTTCTTTCTTTCTTTTTCATCACCACCACCACTAACCAGAAGAAAGCTAAGAAACGGACAAGGAACAGAGAGAGAGATACTAATTAGTGAGAGCTTGTTGTAGGATGGACAGAAGAGAAAAGAAGGGAGAAAAGGAATAAGAAGGCATCTTGGAGCTCTTTGGTCTGTTGGGTTATTCGGGAGAAGGGGGAAGAGATACACGAAGAGTAGAAAGCAAGGCAAAGAGCGAGTTGGGTTTTGGTTCAGGGGAACGGAAGAAGGTTTTGTGTGCGTGTGGATGGACGAGGTTTCCTCATAGGTCTTGTTGCTGTTATACCAATGGACACTGAAATACAGGGTTGCCATGACGTAACAAGTAAGTACATCACGCGAAGGAGTTTGGTTGAATAGGTATGCAACCAATATAACACGTATGTAAAATTGGGTTGCATACTACAAATAGGTAATTTTTTTAAAATTGTCCATATCTTGGGGTCCAATAGATGGAACACCTCCACCAACGATCTTGATTCTTAACTTTTTGACCCTGTATATCGTGGTCAAAAATGATGGTGATCCATTATAGACAATAGTCTGTTCTTTTATTTCTGGAAAAATGTTCTTAATAACCTTCTAAATACTAGATATCAAATCGTAACGTTCATTGATTGATTTTAAACTTTGCGCTCTTAATAAGCCAACAGTATAACTTCTTACATTGAAAGAGAGTTTATTTCATAGAATAACTTTTATTGGTTATTTCTAAATCGCTTTTCTCTCGAACAATCGTATACATGTATGAAAATGGCTACCATATAATTTGAATAATAAATTAATACAATAAGATAAATATTTCTATTGTATAAAACAGGATGAATTTCAATTATATTTTGAAAAAAAATAAAGTTAAATATAGAAAAAGACGAATGTTTCATTCTTTATTTATACTGGAGGTTCGAAATTCGTTAAAATGAAATGTTTTAATACACGTTAAATAGGGAAAAGGGGAAGATGTCTAAAAACAACTTCGCAAAATGTATATACATGTCTTGTATGAATACATATGCACAGTGGCATATTTAAAGGAACTACCGTGCTCAAGTTCCCCCCTCCCGAAATAAATTTGTTAGTTTTCGTATTCCACGTACAACAATAATCCTTCTTACCATTTCTAAGAATTTCATTGACTTTCCATTTTTTATGCTCTCTGTTTAGAAATAATACTGTATTTGTCAAATTTCATTCCATATACGAACTTTTTCTTTCGTCCATTCTATTCTGCTGTTGCTTTTTCTTAGTTGTTACTTTCTTTCGTTTCTCCTATCGTACTTTCGACCGTTGTTACTTGTGATTCAATTCGGCTGTCGTCAGTAACACCAAAGCTAAGAGGAATGATAAGCGAAACTGGTCTTCCATACCCAACTTGCACGGGTATCAACATGACGGGACTTTAGTTATTGTTGTTGTTGATTTTAGTTTAGCGTCTCTTTCAGCACTGAGGCTATATGAGACATGGACCTACTGATTAACGTGGAATCCGAACCACATGAACTCCCGCCGACTTGAGTTATAATAGCATCATTTACTTATAAAGAAAGGTAAATGTTTGAATTTAAAAAAAAATCAAGAGGGGAGAATAAGTAGCCTGGGAAATTACGTAGGCCAAAAGGATGCTTCCTTTTTCTTCTATGAATGGAATAAAACGTAAGATTCACTGCTAAATTTTTGTGTGCATCATACTACATAAGATTTACCCAGTGGCGGATCCGGGGGCGGGAGATCGGGGCGTCGCTTTCCCCCCTTCCCCGAAGAGGAAACTTTTATATTTTATATATAAATAAATCCCATCCCAGAGTTTAAGCTCTTAAAACTAGCTCTAAGTAATAGTATTACAACCCACCGCCCCCCCAGAAATCCGTTCTGGATCCGCCCTTGGATTCATCAGTCTACAATTCTTGCCATTAAAACTGCAATCAGTATATTTCAGTTTCAACTTGTTTCAATATTTTCTTTCAGGTAAAAAAGTACATAGATAGAACTGAATATTTCCATTTTTTTCTTCCTAAAATGAAATCAGTGAAGTTGAAATGAGATTACAAATATTCAAGTATGTTTGAAGAAGCGTCATTTCAGATTCACCTGGGGGTAGCGACGCAAATACGCTAGTTGTCGCCCGGGCCCCTCGTCTTAGCGCCCCCTGAGCAACCAAACTAAAACGTTTTCCCAAATATTTGCCCTCCCAATGCGGTGCTCGGGACACAAACTCCGTTAGTCCCTCCAAGTTACTACACTGACATAAGAGTTTCACGTTTTCTTACTAGTATATTAGTAGACAATAGATTGAAATTTATTTAATTCTCAAATTCAGGTGAGCAATTACCCCCCGCTGCTTCCCCGTGTTGTACAAAACCCCCCGAAACAAAATCTTAAGTACGCCACTGATACACGAATCCAAATTTGCTGAATTTGGTTTGCAAACGTCCGTGTGGTCTTTTGTCCATTATAAACTGTAGATCATTATGATTTCCTTTAGATACACCCCTGTATTTTTGAAATATATTTCTCTGTTAAATTTCATTGTTATTTCCATTAGAATCTGTGTTAATTTCCCCCTAAGTTAGTAAGTAAAGAATCTTGTGACAAGATGATAGTGAGAACGCAGCGATGAAAATTAGACTATCTTTATAACATTGAGAGTAACCTTAGTAACAAGGGGGTAAACTTTTTTTTTTTTTAATGTATTGAATTTCGTTTGTTATTCATCGAGTCATTTTGCTTTCCCCTTTAATCGCATACTCCTTGCATAGGGCTAAATTTGTTCCATTTTTTATTTCTTATTTTTATTCCCTTTCTTGAAACAAGAGCCGTCGTAGAAAGAAGAAGGTGGGAAGTGATTGTAAGAGGAACGAGAGAGATAGAGGGCGCTAAAGACAACGAAAAAAGAAAATAACGAAAGGCACGCTGTGATTGTGGTAGGGTTGAATACTAAATGCATGTGGGAATGCAGTAGAAAACTATTGCCTCCTTTCTTTCTCCGTTTTCTTCCCTTAAAAAAAGACACCCCGTTTCTTTCGAGCGGATATCCATCGTCAGTCATTTGTTTGGAGAACGTGCCCTTAGCATCTAAAGGTATTTAGCATCTTTTTTGATGGATAGGGTACAACATGCAAAGGCTGCATTCAGTTAAGGCGAAGAAAGAACGAGGACGAATGCCACTAAGATGAAAATAAATATAAAAAAAACAAAAACGTATCGCACCTACCAACAAGGGGGAGACAACTGGAAGAATGACAAATATGAAAACAAGAAGATGGCGCAGCAAACTCAGATGAAAAAATAAAAAAATAGAATTGGTTGGTTTAATCTCTGTTCTAGAGCAGAAGTAACACACAAAGCGTGCACACTAACACAAATAAATCTATTTTTAAAATCCTCAAAAGGAAGTTATAACGGAGATTTAATGCTATGGATGCGTTGCTTATATGTCTGGGTTTGGTTTCACGGGACATGTCTCTGTTGCTGAAGTGAGGTGACAATATGTCTTTTGGAGAGGGTGCTTTCGTTTTCTCTCTCTCTCTTTTTTTTTTTTATTTTCATGTCATACGAACTCCGCAAGACAAATTTGGTTCTCTTATGATAGCAACGAAGATAATCAAACTTAGATCCGTATCCGAATTGCATTTTTAGCACCAAAGCTACAAGAAATAGTTATTCATACGTAATTGATCATAGTGATTTAGCTTGAACATAACTAAAAGACCGCTGTACATTATAGTGTGATATCGTGCCTAATTAAAAGGTCTTATTCTTTACATTTGATTTCTTTTGGTGTGTCCACCAACTATCCTAAACTAAATATCACATTTATGCAATTACTCAAGAACTTTCTTATACAGGGGAGCAATAGCGCAACTTTACTATCAACTTGTGAGCGATGACCATTATATTAGCATGTAAAATTTGGTTATTTTAGCTCAAACTTTTCCTACTAGTTCGATCAAGAACGAAACGTCTGGTAACTAACTAACTAATTAACCACTTTCGTGACAGCTCTTCGTCGCCTTAGCAGCTTCAATGCCATCTGTTAGGGACCAGCCGAACTACGTCTAGCATAGCGACCTGTTTCTAACAGGAATATCAGATTTTTTTTTTATCTTGTGGTCATCACGTCTTTTATTAATGTGACTTCCCAATTTGCCTTACAATGTCCAAAAATTGGAATGAACTGGCCAGGAATCGAACTTGAGATTGCGCAGCCGCAAGTCCAACACTAAAACGCGGACGTGAGTCGCACCAGTCTATTAGAAAGAAGTTACCATTTTTTAAAAAAAATGATAATAAGATTTTGCATAAAACCATGTGATTCGACTGTTCTCAGATGCGAGTTGGAGACTGACAAAATTTCGAATCTGGCAAAAGGGTTTTTAGAGAAAAGAGTGTAGGAGAAATGACTCCTTAACGATTTCAATAAATCAACTGTTGTCTGATAAATCAACTGTGAGAAAGCGGACAGCACAGACTTAGACTTACGCAACTACAGACACGTACTTGAAAATACATATAAACTTTTTGAATTTCTTTTGCGAAGTATAAAAAGAGTTTAGATTCCCGCTTAGTATACCTACGAAGTATAAAAAATGTATATATTTCCACGTACTAATATACTTACGAAGTGTAAAAGATGTTTATATTTCCACGTACTAATATACTTACGAAGTATAAAAAATGTTTATATTTCCACGTACTAATATACTTACGAAGTATAAAAGATGTTTATATTTCCACGTACTAATATACTTACGAAGTATAAAAGATGTTTATATTTCCACGTACTAATATACTTATGAAGTATAAAAAATGTTTATATTTCCACGTACTAATATACTTATGAAGTATAAAAAATGTTTATATTTCCACGTACTAATATACTTCCGAAGTATAAAAGATGTTTATATTTCCACGTACTAATATACTTACGAAGTATAAAACATGTTTATATTTCCACGTACTAATATACTTACGAAGTATAAAAGATGTAGTGAAATATTAAATGTGAGGTATATGAAGAACCACAGATACTTGAATTAAAAGATCAAAGTTGAGTCTAAAGGCATGGTTCTCTCTTGAAGGCGTCATAAAGTAGTGGAGAAGGCCTATATTGTGAACATAAAGAAGGTATTAGGGTTCAAATTGTTTAGTGGATAATTTGCATTTGAAAAGAAACAACAGTAATCTCACATATTTTTAATATTTGTAATAAAACTTTATTAAGACCAACAAATCTTGCATTATTTGCGAAATGAGCTTTGCAAAAACTTTTATTATCGTTTCTTCTTCTTCTTTTTCAGAGTGATTCAGTGTACACACTTCGATATCAGTCAAACAGAAGATACTATAACAAACAAACGATAATTTTTAATCAAGCTCTTATTCCTACCACTTCACTCTCTCCCCTTGTACTTTTTTTTATTAGAAATGACTCATGTGCCTTGTAATATTAACTTTGTTCTATTAATAATAAAGCTGACAATTTTTCAAGGACAATTGTTACGTAAATTCAGATGTAAATATATTAAGTAATAACTAAACATTAAAGTTTCACAAATATTTATGGTATACCGTATTGATTTTTTTTCTTTTTGACACTATACACGATGTCCCGGGAGAAAGCAATATTTTGAGAAATGCTAGTATAGTTAATTCTAAGCAAACTGAGATGAAACATAGCGCGTTTAATAATGATGGAATGGTCTTTCCAACGGTATGCAGCATGTGGTAGTAGTGTCTTTGAAGATAAAATTATTGAAAGAAATTAGGGGGAAAAAATAACCCTTAAATGCCGAAGGACGCAACTGCTGCGTTAAGGCTTTACAAGTTAATAGCTCAGAACCTAATAAAGCTACGAAGATAATTTTTATATCAATGTGTTCCTGATGAATGAAATTTGTCGCAACAAACATTTTATGTATGTGGGGGGGGGGTACCACGTCGGAAAAGGGGGAGGGTAAAGTTCGTATTTTCTGTTCTTTTGTACCAGGATCTTTTGGGGTGTTCATTCCCCCTTGAGGGTACAGTCATTAAATTTGGTATGTGAAGCAATGAAGTAATTCACTACACGGCGCTAATACCCTGCAAAAGTACTTGTTACTTATATGGGGGAGTACAAGAGTGGCAAAGTTGACCATTTTTTTTTTAACGTAAATTACAGTTATTTTCTGGACAGTTCGATATTTGTTTCTTCTTCTTCTTCTTCTGCGAATAGGGCGGGAATTGCACAAATGTTACTTCGTTGAAATTAGTGTTCCATAAACTTTCCAGCGAGGTATCAGTCACTACCCTATGATGATTAGGGAGGTCACCAGACCCTCTAACGTGATAGTCTACGATCTCATTCAAATCCCTGCCCAGTGTATAAAGGTTAAAATTAAAGGAATTGGATAGCAACACTGATTCTCAAATTTCTGTCAGTAACTTCCCTTACATAGACATCACTGCCACGTGCTGCATATCATTGGAAAGGTAATTTCGTTGCCTTTCAAATGCGTAGGTCTCATCTCTGCAGAATTACTACAAGGTAATATAACAAGCAATATAACGTCAGAAATAATTCAGAACCTGTAGTCCTCAAATCGCTGAGAATAGAACACATGGTCATACTTAAAATCTCTCATACTACTACTTCTCAAAGTATTGCCATTTTCTCGCAGGTCACTCTGTATAAAATATCAGTGGTTTGTATTGTTACAATATTTAATGTTACCTATGAGACGAGACAATAGATAAGGTTTTCTAGTTTCGTTTCGTAAAATTTGTACAAGTGTTGTCTCGTCCCCATTCTCGAATAATTCTTTCAATCTCGGAATCTACGAACTGCACTGTATCTTTTCACATTAAGAGGATGGACTAGTTTTTTTTATTTATTTATTTATTTCCCAACGCAACTAATTATCCTGCGTGGATTATGCCAAGAAACAGTCGTAGGTGTGAGCACAAAAGAGAGCTAACAAAGCATACGAAAGCTGATGAAGGAATTCATAGAACAAGATTTGAGGCAGGTGGAAAGAGCTGTAAAAAATGTCTTGCTTCTGTCAAAACTGAAGCAATGAAGTGCAGCAATAGAACAAGGTTGGCAGTGCTCACAATAAAAGAACATAACTCATCTTCGGCGAATAATAATTAATACAAGAGTAATAATAATAATAATAATAATAATAATAATAATAATAATAATAATAATAATAATAATAATAATAATAATAATAATAGCGTAATCGTTAACACTTATGCCTTTGGTGCGAGCAGTCCCAGGTTCGGTTCCCAGTGGAGACACTCGGTCGAAAAAGTGTAAAAAGCTTTTTTCAGGCCAGCCACCCTGAATGAGGTTTTCCTGGGTTTTCCTCATTCACAGCAGGCAAATGCCGGGATGGTACCTAACTTATAGGTCCCAGGCCGCTTCCTTCCTTCCCCAATCCTTTCTTCCTTCCTTTTCTCCGGATAGTGTGCTCGCCGAGGGACGTCATCCCTTAAGCATGAGGGGCTAAGGGGGGCGCGGTGGTTCAGTGATAGAGCGTTTACTTCCGGTGCTTGGGGTCCCTGGTTCAATCGCAGCTCGCGCTGTGTGGACTTTGTGGTGGACAAACACCATGCTCGTGGGTTTTCTCGGTGTTCTCCCGTTTCCTCGCACTTTCTTCATTCCACCATTTCATTCATTTCTCATCATCACCGTCTCCTTTAGCCTAACCGGCATAACCGTGGGACGTTAAACTAAAGATTTCATTTCTTTTTCATTTTTTCATGACGGGCTAACATGGCCGTAGATGCCTGAAGCTCAGAAATCTAAATCCTAAATTTTAAATAATAATAATAATAATAATAATAATAATAATAATAATAATAATAATAATAATAATAATAATAATAATAATAATAATAATAAGAAGAAGAAGAAGAAGAAGAAGAAGAAGAAGAAGAAGAAGAAATGTATAAAA
Source organism: Thermobia domestica (assembly GCF_964235325.1). Lineage (NCBI taxonomy): Eukaryota > Metazoa > Arthropoda > Insecta > Zygentoma > Lepismatidae > Thermobia > Thermobia domestica. The sequence continues at coordinate 39,807,027 of NC_137467.1, forward strand.
CCATAGGAATTTGACTTAGGAAAGCAATGTCCAGCCTGAATACGTATGTTAAACTAAGTATGTACGGCAAGCGTATTAACTCTCAACAGCACAATTTCTAGCTTAGAAAAAACCTACAAGTTTTTAATACTTTTCAGTGAAGAAAAGCCCATATTCTTCCATTATCCTGAATTAGCACCGCAATTGCATGCCCCTACCGAGAATTGAACTAAAATGTTCTAACCTTGGGGTAGGGTTGCACGAGAGAGAAGAGTCGATACGAGAAGTATTTTCTTTAATTCGAGACGAGATGAGATATATGACCTTTCTCGTCTTGTTTTTGAGTTGAATAACAAGACGATACGATGGAGGAATTTCAACAGTCTCGTAGTAGACTACACTAGTTCGTCCAAGTTTTAGATCTCAGATACTGTTTTAATGTTACATAATTCATAATATAAAAATTGTATAGTGATAAAGTGATCGTACGAACATAATGAAGCATTTATCAGCGTTTAAAGGTATGCAACCCATTATACAATATATTCCAATAATAAATATGGTTTAAATGTTGTTAAATCACACTTTTTGTAAACAGGGTCGTAACTTGTAGGGGGCAGAGGGGCAAATGCCCCCCAGTGAAGCTCCCCTTCGTTCGAGGAGGGCCCACTTTAAGACAAAATTTTCTTAATCCATATACGATACCAACATGAAATTATAAATGAAGCAGCAAACAGGTTCACTACATTACATAAACAAAACAACACATAAAAAGATAAATAAAACAAAAACGAGTTGTGGGCCCATTTCAGTAAAAAAAAAGTCTACTATTAGGGACCCTAGAAATAATATTTATTCGTATAGCTTTGAGATTTGTCAATATTGTCCCCTCAATTAATTTAACATGTATGGAATGGGCCCAAGGGCGTGCGGGATAGCCCACAGGTTCCGGGGACCCAAAAGAGTAAGAGAAAAATGGAAAGATGGGATTCATTTTTTAATTTTGCCGAAGGGCGTAAAACAACTTTTTCTAGGGGGCCGAAATATTAATGCTTTCCACCCCCAGAGAAAATTTAAGTTACTTCGCTGTTTGTAGGCCTCTCATAACGCGGAAGGATTTTGATAGCTTCTAGATAAAATTAAGCAAAAAAAAAAAAAAAAAATCAGGTCGTAAATTTTGTGCATGAATTTACAAAATGAGATGAGAATTTTTTTTAGACGAAACAAGAAAAGCTTTTCCAGAATCGAAACGAGACAAGAAAAAAATTTCCGAGAATTAAACGGGACAAGACTTCTGCAAAATTTATGAGAACGAGACAAGACTTCTGCAAACTTTATGAGAACGAAACAAGACCTGCAAAATTTATGAGAACGAGACAAGATTTCTGCAAAATTTATGAGAACGAGACAAAACCTCTGCAAAATTTATGAGAACGAGACAAGACCTCTGCAAAATTTATGAGAACGAGACAAGACTTCTGCAAAATTTATGAGAACGAGACAAGACCTCTGCAAAATTTATGAGAACGAGACAAGACCTCTGCAAAATTTATGAGAACGAGACAAGACTTCTGCAAAATTTATGAGAACGAGACTAGAAAATTTTAGTTCTCGTCTCATGGGCAATATAAATCAAGAGATATCGAACGCCGCTCAAAAAAAAAAAAGCCAGAAATAAGATCATTGCGCTGGTGATTGTGCAAATAAACGTGATGTGACAGGTTGTTGTAACCCTTCTTAAACTGTGATGCTAATGTGAGCTTATATGAATGCTTGAAAACACATTTGCAAGTTTATACGTATTTCACAAGTCCTGGCTACCCTTCTTGAAAACAGGGAAACGTTCCAAGTTATTGTTTGTAAAGAGAAAAAGACTCCCCGTTGGCAATCGGAATAACACTACTAGATTATTTCTCATTATATTCTATTTTAGATCTTGTTGGTTCACAATATAATAGGGGACATGTATATATTATTTTCTGAGCAAAGCAAAAAGATTCACCCAGTAGGGAACCCCTCACACCACACAAAAATAAAAATTAAAAAAAAAGTTCAAAGACAGGAAAGAAGATAGAGAGAAAAAAAACTAGTGACTATTTTGTGCTGGCAAATTAGACAAGATGGTAATTAAAAAGCAAAACATAGAAGATACGAAAACAAGAGGAAAACTGAAAAAGAAACTAGGAACTTATGCTTTCTTTTATCATTCTTTTTTCTTCTAAAAGAACAAGAAAGAAACAGCAAAGAAAACAGAAGTAAAGAGAGTTTGTGGACAATAATGAAACCTTCAATTTCTTCTTTTGCACTAGTTATTTTTTTTGGTGCCTTTTTTTTTTTTTTTTTTTTGCGTGTGTGGGAAAGGAGCGAACAAGAAACTGGAGAAATTGTAGACAGAAGGGTGGAAAAAGCAAAAAAAGAGTTGAAGAACGATGGGGAAGGAGTTAAAGAAGCGAAATGAGTCGATGAACCGGAAGGGATGAAGGTAATGAAGTACGGCTGCTAACTTCTACAGCAGTGGTGATGATTGAGCTACTCAAATACCTTCACGACAGACAGAGTTAAAATAGAAAGAAATAGAAAAAGGGGAGTTCAATTCAAACCAGAACCCTTCTACAATGGAAAGAATTAAACAAGTTCTGCCAAGAACAGTAGAAAGAATTAGATATTAAATCTTATTAAAACACATAATACATAGAACTAGATAACAAAAATTTTTAAAGAATGATCCAAAAATTTGATCAAAAGATTGCGATCTTGGCCAAGGATTTTAAGAATGATCCAAAAAATCCAGCAAAAGATTCCGATCTTAGCCAATAATTAGTTTTTGGATCAGGTGTCACAACATTTTTGAATGGCCCCTAAATCGATTTTTCGTATTTTCTGCGGAATAAGCACATCATACTGAGTTAAGCCATAGTTTGGGTTTGGCTACACTATATGTAGTTCTCCAAATATAAGGCGTACAAGAAATATTTTGTTTGAAATATATTGGATCTTTTAATCCAAACATTCTTGGTAAAATGGAACCACATACATATATACACACAACTATCTATAAATTCCTACAAAACCACAGAAAATACAGAGCTAGATAACAAGCTATAGGGAAAGTGTAAACAAAACGAACTAGATACCAATTTGTAGTACAACAAATAAATAATAGAAAAGTGATTCCTAAAATATCAACTTAATATATAAATATAATCAGTTGAGAATGCTCCAAGAGCATTGCCAGAACAAACTTAAAAGGAATAGAGTAGGGATGCGCACGAGACGAGTCGAGACAGGATTTTCCTGACAAAATTCGAGTCGAGACACCGCTCTTCCAATAGAAAAATATACATTTTTCGAGTCGAGACATCACTTTTACAGCACATTTTCGAGTCGAGACAGACACAAATCTTGTCTCGTGCGCATCCCTAGAATAGAGAGATGGAGTGGGAAGGATAACTGTGATTGTTAATACATGTCAAAGTAAATCTTCTTATCCGCATCTGCTTCTACTTCTCGCAAAATATCATCTCTCTATGACTTACGGTTCCCGAGATATGGCTCCTTAACTCTCCCGAAATTCGAACTTTCTTGGTCAATATCTCGAAAACTGTAAGAGGAACGAGAAAAATTCCATCGCTTTCTCAGATAATTTTTGATGCTCTATCGAAAGGAGGGATCAAAATTGAAAAAAAAAAAATGCACATAAAATACAGACACACACACACCACATACTCTCTCTCTCTCTCACACACACACACACACACACACAGACATAGAGAATTCAATAATAAACTTTTTAAGTTGATTGACTAGTAAGAAATTCCTATCAAAACACCCCCAAGAAAAAAAAAGAACTATAGTGATTGCAAGGACTCATGAAGCTTAGGCTTTACACGAAGAACTGCTTGCCTTCACGTGTGATGCATTGGAAAAATTCGGTACGATTCGTGGAGCTGCCCTCCGAAGGCAAACTTGAGAAAAACTGAAACAGTAAAAGTGTACAAACAACGTTGTCAAACTTGAGAGAACATAAGAAACAAGCGACAAAAGAACAGCATTTAAAGAACTATATAATATGAACATTAACAAATATTTGAATTCATCGGTAACAATAATAATAATAGCAAAAATATAAAATAATAATAATAATAATAATAATAATAATAATAATAATAATAATAATAATAATAATAATAATAATAATAATAATAATAATAATAATAATAATAATAATAATAATAACAACAAAACGAAACTTAACGGGAATCCGACAGCAATGCACCCTCAGGAGATATTCTCCATGCAGCACGAGAAGCGACACTGGCAATATTTCATGACTGGGGATTGATGACCGGGACACATGCTCATGTTCTATTGGGTGGAGAAATTGGAAAATCTAGGTCAAATTTCACGACTCCTCGCGATTACTATAAATAAGAATTTCAATCAAACATGTCAAAAAATTCCTAGAAAAAATACAAAAGAAAGAATTAGATGAGAATTTTTAACAAAATATGGTTTTCAAATTTGTAGTAAGACAAACGATAAGATAACTATATAAAAAACTATACACAAATTCTTGGTTGAATGAAAACACATTAGAAAAAGCAGTCAAGAATTGTTAATAAAATACGCAAAAGAAAGAACTAGATGAAGATTTCTAACTAATGTGATAAGAATTCCTAGCAAACATGATAAAAATTCCAAACAAAACACACAGAAGAAAGAACTAGGTAAAGATTTTAGCTAATGTGATAAGAGTTCCTAGCAAACATGTCAAGAACTTCAAATAAAACACGCAAAAGAAAGAACTAGATACAGATTTCTAGCTAACTTGATAAGAGCTCCTAGCAAATATGTCAAGAATTCCAAACAAAAGAAGGAAAGAACTAGATAAAAATGCCTATTAAACATGTAGAATCTAGGTGTGAATTTGTACTGATATAAACATACAGTAGGAACAAGTAGATTTAGAAAAAATGCTTTCAACATGCACGCACAATAGAAAAAATTAGACACAAAGACTTCCGTCAAACCCACAAGCATACTGGAAGGGATTATGTGAAAATTTCTGAATTTCTATTGAAGACACGAACAGTGCAAAGACTTTGATGCAAATTCGTAGTAAAATACATGATCAAAAGATTATATTTCCTTTTGAAATGTGTATGCAAATGAAAGAAAGAACAAAAACACGAAGAATTAAAACGAATTGGACAAGACTTATTAATAAAATGCACTCTCAACAGAGCAAGAACAAGATAATTCTTACGAAAAGAAGTATTCTTACGAATAACAGAAATAACTAAAAAGAATCCTTTATAGATACAAAAAATTTATAGTTCATTGTATAGAGTGTTAATGGTATAAAATTTAACAATGTTTATGGAATAAAAATTGGATTTCGTAGTTTGATATATCCAAACCAAATGCTATTTTTTTTTATCATGTATCGAGGTTCAATTAAAAGTAGAAAAGTGAAATAAAATCTTTTAGTTTAACGTCCCACGTTTAGGCTTCTTTTTCAGGTAAAGGGAGACCATGATTAACGCAGGTGAATGATTATTCCATTAGTGGAATAAGAATGTGAAAGGAATTGTACCCCGAGAAAACTCACAGACACGATGTTGTTCACCACAAACTTACTTGGACGAGGATCGAACCAAGGGCACCACACACCAGAGGAAAACGCTCTACCACTGAGCCACAGTGCCTTCCAGTTAAAAGTAGAATTAGCAAGACGCTAATAAAAGTAATGTATGTTGGAGTATATTGTAAACTTCCGTGATTTGATAAGAAAGCAATCTGTTTTATGAGAACTTGTAGGCAGCAATATAAATCTTACAATCCGAAATGAAAAAAATGAAACCTTTGAGTTTTACGTCCCACAATTATGCCGGTGAGGCTAAAGGAGACGATGATTATGAGAAATGAATGAAATGGTGGAATGAAGAAATGGGAGGAAACGAGAGAACCCCGAGAAAACCCACGAGAACGATGTTTGTCCACCACTAAGTACACACGGCACGAGCTGGGATCGAACCAGGGACCCCAGGCACCGGAGGTGAACGCTCTACCACTCAGCCACCGCGCCCCCCCCCATCTTACAATCCGACTATAACCGAAACATCTATAATGGGGACATACAAGGAGTTAAATATAAGAAAAAAGCTGGATTTAAAAAATCTAGTAGGGTTATGTACTAGATGAGGCGAGATAGAACTCTTTCAATAGAAGCATATATAGGGTGGCTATCCTTCAATTGTCGACAGCGCCACGGAGTTTAATTTGCATATTTAGTTTAGCACACACCTTAAAATATAATTTCCTAAATCACGCGTTAATCAATTATGCAGGAGAAATGACAAAGAATACAAAACGAGGACCAGATCTACATTTCTTGATGGCTTATTTCTATATGAAGATTGTAACAGCAGTGGGTGATCTTTGTGAGATCACGAAAAAAAAAGAAACCGTATATCGACTATCGCGTAATAATGAGTGTGGAGAAGAAAATCCCGAACAGCGCCCAAAGGGTGTTTAGAATGACATGATATTTCTTACAGATTGTCAGCTCCGACTCTAAATGAGATACATTAGAGGATGAAAAAGGGCGAAAGGAAAAAGAGACGAGACTCGATCATCATTTGTGAGGTCATGTTACGTCCCAGGATCCACGAGACGAGTTTTCTTCTTTTATTTTTTTTTCTCTTTAACAAAAATAACGACCTTACGAAAAGGATATTACTCTAGTATCTTCACTAAGCCCTTGGTTTTTCTTCTCTTCTCGTGCTCTGTCAATTTCTTCTTCATCCTACTTTCTACCACACCCATCTTCACTCAGCCCCCTCCTACCCGCCCCCCACGTCTCCTTCTAGTGTTAAAACTGTCCCTGCAACTCACTGAGCGCGAACCCAAAGTGAAAGAGAGAGAGAGATGGAGTTCGTGTAATTGAGTGCACATAAATTCGAAACCCATCGGCTTCTTCGCCAAGACCAGGTGCTTGTCTTTATGGACCTAATTCCTAATGCAAAAGATATAAAAGTCCTGTAATAGTAGTATTAGTATTAGTACTAGATTCGCCCGGTCGACTTCACTTTTTTTTATTTTTTATTCTTCTATCGTATCCTTCTGAGAGAGTTAAGAAAAAAATGCTATAGCCATTGCCCACAAGTTATATGCTATATGTGTGTTCTTTTTTTCTCTCCTCCGGTTACCATTCTACCATATTGACCTCACCCTCCCCGTTTTCTAGGAGTTAACTCATCCTCTGTGTACCTTCCAAGTGCCCCTGGACAGTAGGCAGCTGAGCAATACTTCTGTGCAACACGGGTCACAGCAAAGAAAACGACTCACTAAATAAATAAAAGAATAATGGTAGTATGTTTGCATAAACCCCATTTTCATATATCTTTCTATATACGTACGTTCTTTCTTTTTTCGACAAGGGTTTTCCTAAAACTATTGGGTAGAGGGAATTCTTCGATTTCTAAACCTCTTCGCTTAGTCCTCCTTTCCCCCCACCTTAATCTCCAGAGTTACCATAAGTTGGTTGGTGGTAGTTTAGAGTAGGGTTGTATTGCCAATGTACGTATCAAAGAATACTAAACGAAAACCACATATATGTAGGTCTTACTGCCCGTAAATTTAAGACAAATATTTCCCCTTTTGAAATCCAGATGCATTATTGACTCTACTCAACCTCTGCCCCCCCCCCATGTCACACACACATGCACACAGGGCACAAGTGAGAAAAATATGCTTCAGATCATGTGATTGTAATACAGTGTCCATAGTGGAACAAGAGTACAGGACTATAGATGAAAAGGGAGAGACATTGGCAGTGCTAGAGGAACGAACCCCCCCCCCCAAAAAAAAAGGACTCGGAAATAGAGCAGGAGACGGGGGACGGGGGTGAGGTGGGGGCGAACAGCATTGACTGCATCATGTTTCCCTCCCTCTTTTTTATTTTCTTTGCTTTCTCTCTCTCTCTCGCTCATGGAATGACCACTAGGGGCCCATGTATAATGTATTTCGAGCTGCGCTCATAAACCAAGTTTAGAGCGCTGAATTTGACACCAATATTGTGCCTTCGATAGCACGTTGGAGATCCCTTAAAAGTATGAACCGATACATTGTGGCATGCCTTGTAATTCATTTTTCACCGGACTCCGGTCAATTATTCAAAAAATTGCCCTTCTACTATCTCCATCCTAGACCTCAAGGCCTTTATTTTTTTCCTCTTTCTTTTCGGATGCTTCTTCGAATGACGCTATTGGAATGATGCAAGGGTTTGTGGTTGGTGGGAAGAGAGAAGCGGAAAAAAAAGTCTTTCGAACACTTGCGTTAAACGAGAAGAAAAGGCTCGTATTTTGCCACAAAATAATGCTCTAAGCTTGGCATTTTTTCCCTATCTCTGTTCGTTGCCCCATCCTACCTTTATCTTTCTTTCGATGTAAAAATAGGAGAAGGCAAGCGGTTCCTTATGGTGCCCACGGGACCTCTTTTAGCTTGTTTTACACAGTTTTGTTCTAATCCAGTGTATAACTTTCCGAGAAACTTGCAGGAATAGAAGTAGTATAGGGGATAAAGAAACACAGACCAATAGATGGCGCTGATCGTGCTCTTAACTCACAACGGGGTATATTACTCCGATCACTATAAATTCTAACTTCTGATGTCCCTGGCTTGTTATTTTTTTCCTCCTTTTTAAAAAGTAAAAAAAAAAAGAAAAGAAAAAACAAGAAAATATACTGTGTGCCAGATAACCATTCAAGAATATTGGTAAATAGTTTATTTTCTCCTAGTTCAAAGTACTAAATTAGAACAGAAAGATATACCTGAAATGGTCTTCGTGGGTGTAACTTTGGGTTGAAGTATGTCTGCATAGGGAAGTAAGTTCTTTTCATCATGAAAACTTTGAAACTTCCTTTTTGTCAGTGGCTTCTGGTGAATTAACCACAGACTAAGACGTTATTTTTAATTTCTATAGATAGCCTATTAAGCTATTGTAGAGTAGAGGGATTTCAAATTGATTTCATATATTTTTGTTCTTCAATTGATACTTAAGAAGCTTGGTTTACCAAACACTCTTTTATATATTTAGTCTACCCGTGTGTCCGCCTGGAAGACACACAATCACAATAATACTTGATAGATCTCAATCAGATTTGGCCAGGATGTACAGAATGGAAAATTAGGTATCAAGTTTGTTGATTCCAAGATATAAACAATCAAAAACCGTTTCTCCATGTATTTGTATGGAAGCAGTCATAGATATCATCCTTGTTCATTATACAACCCGCCTTACTACTCACATTAGCGGGTTAGTATAATGCTCAGGATTCAAAAATACAATCGAATACAACGATAAAATGAAATTAATAATCAAAAATCGGTTCACCATGTACTCCTATGGAAGTAATTATATATATATTATCCTTGATTGATAGACTACCCGTGGTACTGTTAAATTTAGACGGTTAGTATAATGATCAGGATTCGAAATAAAAAATCTATGTGTCGAATACAACGTTAAAATGAAATTTAAATTACTTTCTACTCGTCATATCTAAAGGAGGGATGGCCACAAAGTTCCGGTTCCGGCGGAACCAGTTCCGCAACAGGTTCTTGGAGATCCGGTTTTCAGAACCGGTTCCAGATCTGGATCCGAAAACCCGGTTCCGGAACCGGATCCGTTCAGAGCCGAAAACCGGTTCCACCAGGAACCGGTTCTGGCCATCCCTGATCTAAAGACTTAAATATTTACAAATTTCAAATATGTATTCGATTTAAGGTAAAAAATAGTATATTTAAGCCTATACTTATTAAGGAGCTCCGTTAACCAAAAAAACAAAACAGAACTCTTTAACGTGGTGTACATTCTCACACTGCAACTTGTTCTTTAAAGAAAGAAAGAGAACAAAGAAAATCACAAGAATACGATTGTACAGGATCGATGAACTCATCCAAATTTGACGATATTTCGCATAGTGCAAAATATTGACGAGGTTTTAGTAAGCACATCTTTTAATTCTCGAGCTATTTCCATCAAAATTGGGATTTGGAGTTTGTCAAATTTACAGATGTATACATACGGTGATCAAAAAATACGGTGAATCATTTTATTAGAAGCAAAGTAATAAGCTTACATGGAATTTGATTTAATCTTCTTCAAAATACTGTCCTTGGCCAGCAATGTACTTATCCCAACGTTGAATCCTTGACTGGAAGCATTTCTGGAAGGTTTCTTTCGGAAGAGCGTTCAGATGCTCTGTCGTGCCCCTCTCAATGTCAGGAATAGTGTCAAAACGTTTTCCTTTAAGAGTCTTCATCCCGGCGAAATTAAAATACCGCTAATTTTACAGTAATTATGTGATATCTTCAAATAGATAAAAGATAATCGAAATATGAAACAAGAGCACCCTAGACAATATTATTTTACATGAGAAACCGTTATCACGACTCACTTATCTGCTTTCGATTTCGAGCCATTTTGAAAATCGGCATTTATTTTCGCGGTTTCTAAACGGCTGAAAACGGAAAGCTACTAGGTGACTTGTGGTAATGGTATCTCATACAAAATAATATTGTCTAGGGCGCTCTTATTCCATATTTCAATTATCTTTTATCTATTTGAAGATATCACATAATTACTGTAAAATTAACGGTGTTTTAATTTCGCCGGAATGAAGACTGTTAAGCACGGTTTTAATTTTTGAGAAGAAGCAGAAATCGCACAGTAAGTAACGCGCATGTGGACAGACAGGATCAAAAGCAGTGTGGCACGGCGCATTTCCGTGAAGAAGAAGAAGGAAGCCATTTGCCTATTTAATCGACAGTTAAAATGCTTTTCACGGACCCATACGGAATCTTTAGTACTTCGGAAAACTCTCCAATGTCATTCGCCTGTTTGAACAAATCATTCGTGCCACTTTTTGCACGTTTTCATCTGTTTTTGACGTCGAAGGACATCTCGAACGTTGATCGTTTTCAACCGACACGTTGCCAGTTTTGGATCGCTCATATTACTTGTAAACAGTTTTCAATACCACCGCTTCATCGCCATACACTGATTTTAACATAGTAGCCCCGCGTAGCGTAGTCGCTAACGCTCTCGCCCTCGGTGGGAGCGGTCCCGGGTTCGATTCCCGGTGGGATTACTCGGTCGAAAAATTGTAACACGCTTTTTCAGCCCAGCCACCCTGAATGAGGTTTACCTGGGTTTTCCTCATTCACACCAGGTAAATGCCGGGTGGTACCTAACTTATAGGTCCCAGACCGCTTCCTTCCTTCCCCAATCCTTTCTTCCTTCCCTTTCCCCGGATTGTGTGCTCGCCGAGGGACGTCATCCCTCAAATCGTGAAGGGCTAAATGGCCTTAGATGCCGAAAGCCCAGAAATCTAAATCCTAAATCCTAAAATCATGATTTTAACATTTCGTGAGCTTTTTTGGCATTTTTTTCAGCTTAGAACAAAACTTAATATTTTTCCACGACAGACACTCCTACGATGTCCTCACTCTTCTGCCTCTGGAAGCCAACTAACATGTTACACCTCGTTCAACCTCGACGCTAGCTGTACCAAAGATTTAGGCTACCGGGCTTACTAGTTGAAACGGATATAGCATCGATAGTAGGGATGCGCACGAGACAAAATTTGTGGCTGTCTCGTCTCGAAAAGTGATGTCTCGACTCGAAAAATGTATATTTCTCTATTAGAAGAGCCGTGTCTTGACTCGAATTTTGTCAGGAAAATCCTGTCTCGACTCGTCTCGTGCACATCCCTAATCGATAGATGGCACTGTGCTCTACATTCACCGTACTTTTTTTTATCACACATTGTATGTATTATAAATACATGTTATATTAAGATGAGTACTTTATATATATATATACACACACACAGGGTGGTCCAAAAGTAGCTACACAGTACCGTACTTATTAGCTCGTTACATTTAATATAATTTCTTATTGTTATCCATTAGGTAGACTTAATTTCTTTATTATTTGTTCTTACTTTTATCTTAAGCTAGGAGCAGCAGAAGCAAATAAACCTATAAGCAAGAATGTTATACTTGATCAATGCAGAGATGTATACCTACTTTTGGGCCACCCTGTATATATCTATTATTCCTGCTTATAATAAGAAAAAAGCATCAGAGAAGAACTTTAGAAGTGAAGATCATTAGAATCGTTGCTTCCACACAAAGATAACAAAAACAATAAGTTATGAGAAGTGTAATTTTTAAGATATAAAAATTAACAAATATGTATTTCTTTTATCACTTTTGCGTCCCACCTATTAGCAATTTTTTTCCCCTTGAGTTTCGCGGACGCTTTTCTTTCAAAAAGTTGTTATCAGAACGCCAATTTATTTAAGAAAACCTTGTCATGGTAAATATTTAAACAAAACTAAGTTAGCGAAACAGTATAGATAAGTTTCAGATTTCTAGGAAAATATGTCGATGTTCTGTTTACAAAAGAACAAACAATAAATGATGTTACTTAACGATTTTTAGCTCTCATGGCAGAATATAACAGTGGCGCAGGTAGCTATTTTCGTGCCCTCCCGGGGTTGTCAATATAGTATGTTTTTAAAAAGATTGGCCCGGTTCCATAAGGCTATATCTTTTACATGAATGAAACCATGCGACAGATTTTAAAATACACATCAAAACTCAAATTCTTCCTGGGGGCTGTGACGTAACTAGGGGGGGCAAACGGGATTTGTGCCCCGGGCGCCGGATTGGAAAAGACGCAAAATTGTGCAAATATTTAAAGGAGCGTTTTTGATTGGTTGTTCAGGGGCGCTAAGACGAGTTCTTGCCCCGGGCGACAACCAGAGTATTTGCGTCGCTGCCTGGGGGCACGGTGATTCAGTGGCCGAACCTTTACCTCTCATAGGAATCCTCACGAGACGAGACGAGACTTAAAAGTTATCCTATCTAGTTTCGAGAAAATGCTGTCTCGTCTCGAAAATATAGGTCTCTCCATGTTTGGTGTCTCGAGAAGTTCTATCTCTTCTCGTTTTGTCCGTCATTTTAGTATTAGGTGAAACAAGAATCCTTATTTTACCCAAAATGGCGAACACAAATCTTATCTTAAATGTAAGAGATAATATGTTAGTCGAAACGATACGACACACTTTATAAGTAAACGATTTCTTCAGATAAATCTATCGCTGAAAAGCTGTGCGTTGTGTGTAGGCTATATAGCCAAAATGAGTTCCACTTCCGCTCAAAAATATTTTTCTTAAGACGAAGTAGAAGACGAAGAATCAAACCAAAATTACGGAATTCCGCTTTTGAAATGAAGGTTATATACTCCGTTCTCTTGCAGAGGCGCGGTCTTTTCAGTAGATATATTCTCTCCCGCAAAACCTCCCCCTACATCCTCGTACCTCTCTCACACTCCTTCCCATTATGATTCCAAGTTTCGCTTGTGTATTAAGCCAATTTCCCACCCCGTCAACCTGTCTTTTCTTTTCCGTTTTATACTCCGCGCAACCACAGTTTCTGCAAATGCTCCTTAAGAAAAGACTCTGAAACTTTGTGGAAAGACAAGAGAAATAGGTAGGTAGACAACCACGCACAACACACAAGCCAACCATGGTGTCTATATTATTCTCTCTCACACACACAGAGAGAGAGACAAACAGTAACATTTCTCTTATTCCTTGGTTCTTGATTCTTTCTTCTTTCTTGATCCAGCTTTCTGTGTGAATGCACACTTTTGTCTGTAGGAAATAGGAAGGAGATTGGTTCCTAACAGATGTAACCGACGTGTCGCCTGATGAACGGAATAATCGTGGAGAGAACTCAACAAGAAGGCACAAGTGAAAGAAAACTAAAGATGGAAGTAGAGAAGCAAAAAGGATAATAAAAAGGAAGGGGTGGAGGAGAACAGAAAAACTCAGTTTTGTGAGTAACTAACTAAAAAAGAGAAAATAACATGAGACATATGCTTTCTGGTAATAGTGAAAAAACTTTTCATCAAACACGAAAGAATGAGAAAAGCAATGGTTAAGTTTTCTTCATTTTTTTTATTATTTTTTGTTCTTTGCATACGAAAGTGATTGGAGCAGAGAAGCAATACCAGTAAAAGAAAAAAACGAAAAAGGGATGATGAAAATAAAGCCAAAAATTACAAACAAAAAGCAAAAGAAAAATCTAGAATAAAACTTTTTTTAAAAAAGAAAAAAGTATGAACGAAAAGAGGGGAAAATGCTAATAACAATAATAATAGGTAAAAAAAAAAACACGAAAAATTTTAATTTCACCAAAAACTCCTTTTCTCTAGTGTTACTAATACTATTATATTCTGTTTTCTAATTCTTAATGTTTTTCAGGTCCAAGTTTTTTAAAAGAAAACATCAAATTCTTTAGTTCTATTCATTTCAGACTATGGTTTATTATTTCCTTTTTCTACCCTAATGAAATGAAAGAAACGATTTATTTTTAAAATATTAATTTAATAAAATAGAAAGGGAAATTTGTAATAATAATTATTTCTTTCTTCCTTTCTTTTTTGAAAAATAACAACAAAAAAACGCATATTGCAAAATTGGTTTTATTTGTAATTTTTTAGAAAAAAAGAGAAAGGAATATTGTAGGAAACATACTTTTTTCTTTAAAAATATCTTTTCCATCATTGCTTTCGTTCTAAAAAACAGAATTTGTAGTTTCTGATTTTTATTTTCTTCGAACTTCTTCGTGTAGTGAAACAAACATGAAATGTCTTGTTTAACGTGCTTTCTATATGTCCTGTAGGCTGCAAAAGATGAATAATGACTGCAAAAGTAAGTTTTTAATGTCGATGATTTGTTGGTGGGGGGCTCAGTTGCCCTCCCCGCTGGTCTAGTAGTTAGAACGTGTGCCTTTGGTATACGGGGTTCCGGCTTCGATTCCCGGTGGGAGAGCCTTTGGAATTTTTGATTGTCCTCGATGTTTCTGTGGTCGTGTCCCTGTCGTTCTAGGTTACTGTAAAACCGAGTTAAACAAGTAAAAATCGAGTAAAATGAAGTAATAAGTAGACAAGCAAGTTAATGAGGCACGTTCAGTGAGTCAGTTAACTTTAAAAAAAAGTGGTAGAGCGCTCACTTGTGGTACATGAGGTCCCTGGTTCGATCCCAGCTCGCGTCAAGTGAACTTTGTGATGTGCAAACGATATGTGCATGGGTTTTCTCGTGGTTCTCCCGCTTCCTCCCGCTCTCTTCATTCCACCATTCCATTCATTTCTCGTCATCACTGTCTCGTTTAACCTATTCGGCATAACCATGGTACGTAAAACTTCAAGATTTTATTTTAATATGTTGTTGATGCTCATTTTTTATTTATAAATTTAATACGAGGATGAAATTCATGTCTTCAACTGTATTTATGAGGAAGACTTATATGTTAAACTACTGGTTCTCAACAGGTATTTCGCGACACACTGGTGTGTCACGCAGTCCATAAGATGTGCTGTTGGATTTTAAAATTTAAAAAAAAAATACACATTAATTAGTTAAAATCACTTTTGAGATAGACTGTACCAGTCAGCGCCTACAGCGATAGCAACTATGCTTAGTAATACGGTATATAAAGTAACTACTTCATAGAAATTTATAGTTTTACACTACTATAATTTATGTTATTATGTTGGTTTGTACTTACCGCGACATGTTGAACCGTGAGAAGGATAACTCAGAGACGTGTTATCTGGTTTAACGCATACATTCAAAACATTTACACACAGACACACTTGTCGACACCACACCTGGCAGTCACCTGCAGGGAATTCCAGATGTTTGAATCTACAAAGGAAAAGAATGAAAAGAAAAAGTAAATGAGTTTCTTTATTTTAGAAGAAAATAATGTGTGATATTATAAGTAGAAGCAGACAAAGTATTCTACAGGTACCGTTATGTTTTATAAATAATATAGAAAGTCATGTTCTTTCCTGGGCTGTGTTGGCAGCCGGTAGTGTTAGGTCATTAGGGTTTGTTGACCTGGTTACGTGTATTGGAAAGTTGTTATATTTTTGTTTTTAGTTGTGCTGACATGTAAAAGGTCGTGTCCTCTTTTTAGAGACTTTATACTGGCTATTTTTAAAAATAATGGAAATTTGAATTAAATCTGTTGATACGTCATTTTGAGAGAATATTTTATTCGTTCACATGTATAACATGTTGAACAATATGTGATAGAATAAAAAAAAAGAAAATGAAATATTTGAGTCCCACCTGTTAGGCTAAAGGAGATGATGATTGTTAAAAATAAGAAGGTGAGAACACTTATAATGTGTGATACGCATTGGAATCGAACCCGGGACCCTTAGCATTGGAGCTGAATACTGTATGATGGGAGGGAAATATTTATTCATGCGTGACTTTTTTTTTTTTAAATTTGTTGGTTCGTATGCCAGAGCATACTCCTAAAAGCAACTATGTTGTGAACGTGGTAAAACTTCGTGTACGGTATGATACACTATGATGGTACATATACAGAGCGTGGTTTCCGTACGTCTGTTGCTGATGAACTTAAGACATGAACTGAACTTTTCGCGCGCTTTTGGAAAACCCGGTTGGGTAGGAGTGATGATGTGTGCTTGCAGAGCCTTGCTAAAACTTGAATTCAAATACAAAGGAAGACCGTTGACACGTTTGGTAAACATTACAGAATACCGCCAGACTGATAGAAATAACTTTGGCGCCGCGGTAGGTGAACAAAAGGAATATTACGGACGTGGGAAATATACATCACAAATTGGGGACAGACAGACCAATAGAAATAACTTTGGTATCGTGGTAGATGAACAAAAGACATTGTCGGTGAAAACATAAAATAAAGATTGCACATGTAAAACATCAGAAATTGTGGACAAACTAATAGAAATAACTTTGGCGATGTCGGTGAAAACATAAAAGAAAGTTTGGGCACGCGGAAGATAAACATCACAGGTTGGAGACAGACTAATAAAAATCAAGTTTTATGATAGTTTGTTAATAATGAATACAAAGAAAGTTTTACATTACGAATGGTAAAACATATGACGTTATTGAACGCGAATGCAAAAGAACATTCACCTATTGAATGATGATCATGTTGAAACATGAAGGGGTGTTAAATACGATTGCAATAGAAGATTGTTATATTATTGTAATAATAATGAATGAATGAATGCAAATACAAAGATAGTTTGTGGCATCCGTTATTTTACGTGGACAACATGCTGGTGTATGTAGGGACATGAATAATAATAGAAGTTGTAAATAACAGATTTTATTTTAAAAGCATGTAAACTATTTATTTATTTACACGTGATGTATCTAAATCTGCACATAGATGACAGATGATTAAATAGTACGCCTTATGAATACCGTTGTAAAATGTGTGGAATGATTTTACCAAAGTGAAAATACCAAATGTTGATATTTTAAAAGATTATATGAGAACATGTTTGCTATTTCTATATTTATAAAAATTCCATAGAGAATTGGAAAAGTATATGTGAAAATATTTTAATTGGCGTGGTAGGACTGTTTGAAAAATGTTTAAAGTACCACGTGATATGATGTTATCGATAAAGTTTTCCTTATATACTGGGTATGATGAGAAGACTAGCATAGTATCATCATGGATTCGTCTGGCAGTATAGTACAGCGAGAAATTCAACTTTGCAACGAAGTAGATTGGGATTCTACATTTGACTTTGTAGAATCTCCAAGGAAAAAGTTTAAAACTGCGAGAGATTTACCAGATATATTTATTGACGATGAAACTCAGTATTTTTCTCCAGCTTCACCAGTATCCTCAGAAATTATTATAGAGGAAGAAATTATTGACTTAAGAGAAGACCCAGTATTAATCCCATCATCTCCTGTTGGAGTGAGGACATCTTTACCAACACTTCCAGCATCCTCGTCATTATTAGGAGTAAAAAACATTCAACCAACATCTTTAAAGTGGACACTAGATAGTAAAGAAGAAGAAGAAAGAACACCATCACCTGATTTATTTACCGCAGAAGAAGAGGAGGTGGATGGAGAAGAAGAAAGAACACCATCACCTGATTTATTTACTGAAGAAGAGGAGGAGGATGAAGAAGAAGAAGAAAGACTACCTTCACATGACTTATTTAGTGAAGGGGAGGAAGAAGAAATTTTGCGATTATTTGACGAACTGGACGAGTGTAAACCCGACACACCACATGCAAGTGTTACACCTTCACCTTCACCTTCACCAGCACCACCACCACCACCAACACCACAAACGGAGCCCTTAGACTTATCAATGAAGAAGAAGAACGAAGAAGAAGAAGAAGAAAAGTGTAAGTGTACACAAGTGTTTGTGGATGAAAAGTGTATTAAAAACACTATTTTAAATTGGAACCCTAATTGTGCATTATTATGTGAGGGTTGTTTTTTTGACTGTCCACAACAAATGTCTCACCGCTGCCTTTTTATGGACATTGAAGCTTTAGAAACAGAGACATGGTTAATTTTTATTAAAGAAAATGTGAGAAAAGACCTTTATAACATATTTCGAAACTCACATAGAATGTGTGTAAATACAAACATATTTGAAGAAGAATATTTCAAATTAATAAGAAACCCAAGATATTTGAATGAATTAGTAGATATTCTACTGTCAAAGAATAAGAAATATTAATTTTCGGTGATTCTGTATATATTGTCTAACTTTTATGTAATATTATTATTATTTTGCTTGTATATTATTTTGATTGTATATATTATTATTTTCCTTGTATATTATTTTGATTGTATATATATTATTATTTTCCTTGTATATTATTTGCTTGTATATTATTATGTTGATTGTATATATTATTATTATTATTATTATTATTTTGCTTGTATATATATAATATTACCGAAATAAATATATACGAATTTCATTTCTTGATTCTTATTTAATATTAAAACTTTCCTAAATAAAAGGTATTATTGACATTTTACAAGGTGAAACTCCTTTATGCTTTCTATCGTTTACTTTTTTTTTGGAAAAGCGTTTAAAATTGGTATTTGATGACTGTTTTTTTTACTAATACTTTGAAGTATTTAAAAGTTTGATGAGTATTTTACATTGACAAGTTTGCGATTTTTTGAAAACATAGTTTCTTGTAGCTGCTCTAGCGAGTATGCTTTGGCATACGAACCAATAAAATATTTTAAAAACGAGTTTGTGTAACAAACGAGAGAATAAATAATCGCAGCGTAGCTGCTTTTACGACTTTCTAATTTTAAAACGAGTGTTATTTTAAATAACACGAACGAATAAAATAATCGCAGCATAGCTGCTCTAGCGAGTTTGCTTCGCAAACAAACCAATAAAATATTTAAAAAAAAAACGAGCTTAGTATTTTCGAAATTATTTGTAGGTTCACACTACAAGTGTTCTGAGATTTCATAGAAATCGAACCAATAAATAAGTTGAATTTGCTAAGCAATGAACCAATAAAATAAAATAACACGAACGAATAAAATAATTACACTGTAAGTGTTCTGAGTTTGCTTAGCAAACGAATTATTTACAAGTTCACACGAAGTGTTCGACTAATTTATTAGGAGAGAATGAATATTTTACAAGTTTACAGGGTACATGCTCTGAGCTTCTTATTTTAAAAACGAGTGTTATTTTAAATAACACGATCCAATAAATAAAAAAGAAGCGAAATAATAAAAAAGATACGAACCAATAAAAATAAGAAGCGAAATAATGAAAAAAATAAGATTTTTTTCTAAGTTCACATGAAGTGTTCGAGTAATTTATTACGAGCTTTTTAATATTTCGCAGCGTAGCTGCTCTTAGGAGTTTCCATAGGAATTTAAATGTTCGCAGCGTAGCTGCTCTGAGCTTGTGTACCAAGCGATCCGTATAAAAGTGAAAATGTAATTTTCAAAAAATGAAAATGCAACTGGTCAAACGTGAAAATGTAACTTGTTAAACGAAAAAAAAAACTGCAAGTTACGAAAATGTAATTTTCAAAAAATTTTTAGAAATGCAAGTTACGAAAATGAAAATGCAAGTTGTCAAAATGAAAATGCAAGTTGTGAAAATTCAAAACCGTAAACTAAAAAAAAAATGTGAAAAGCGTTTTTCACATGCATGCAATATAAAATGCACAAACAAATTTTATGTAGGCGAATCATAACATACGGATTTTTGTTAAAGTTCTAATTTCATGAAAAAATTTTTTAAAGAATTTTTCCCTACGTATAAATTGTAAGTCATATTTGAAACATAGTTTACTTTTACACTGTAAGTGTATTGAAAAAATTTTCGCGTTGAAGTAAAATATATAAGATGTGTAAGGAAATAAATAAAACATGTAATATAAAATGAGAAAAAAATTTATTTACAAATTTCAATAATATATATATAGTTTACATACAGATACATTCCTTGATATATTGTTTAATACAATCTATATTTATATTAGTATATGCACAATTACATACTGGCCAATTTATTGCTGAAAGTCTTTTATCATGTGCCTTTGTTAATTTATACACATTGTTTTTATTATTATTATTTTGTAATTGATTAACAGAAGAGTTTTTGTTTTCCATTATTACTATTTCTTATGCATATTATAATGTAAATCTTTTACTAAGAATAACTCTGTAATTAACTGAATGTTATCTTTGTTTAATAAAATGTTATATAATGTCCATGTAAATTCCCAATCATCAATTTCAGTATCACAATGCACTCTTGCAAATTCTTCATATAAATCATCAAAAGTTTGTCCGTTTACCATTGTACGCCATGCATTATAACATAACATATTATAGTCCGAAGTAATACAATCGTGTTCTTCTATTTTGCTCCTGTTTTGAAAACACCCATAACACAAAAGTTCTCGTGGTGGTTTCCAACGGTCA
Organism: Thermobia domestica; assembly: GCF_964235325.1. Lineage (NCBI taxonomy): Eukaryota > Metazoa > Arthropoda > Insecta > Zygentoma > Lepismatidae > Thermobia > Thermobia domestica. The sequence goes on from NC_137467.1 coordinate 39,827,888, forward strand.
ATACACATTAATACACATTGTTCTTTTATAGAAAAAGAAGAACATTGATATTCGCAATTGTCGTATGTCTTTAGGAAACGACATTGGTACTCACAGTCTGGATTGTTGATACACATCTTTATCGTGCTCAAGATATGCTTCTCTTAAGTCAGAAATATGATAATCATTAAACGTGATTTCTTGATATGAATAATTAAATTTGTTTATAAGATGGGGAATAATGTTTACATCTATATATTTCACATGAATCTTTAGATATTGTTTTAATATTTGATCACGTGTTGATTTCTTGATTAGGAAATTCCACACAATAGTATTTAATTCTTCATCACTTTCACTCACACATTTATGATCAGTTTCTTTCTCACTACGATTTGCACAGCCTTCACAAAGTAATGGTTCAGAAAGTTTATATTTTTCTAGTAACTGTTTTACACAAACTTCATTTACTTCATTAGGAGTACAACCACACTTCACACCATTGAATATCAGAATATCATTAGAAATTGTATTTTGATTTACTACAACTTCCTCTTCAAAGGGTATTTCATTTGGATATCTGAAATTTCGTCTATACACAGTATCGTCTATGGTAATTTCCTGTGTTGGATAAATAATCCTATATTTTTCAGCGTCTTCTTCAGGAATGTCAGGATCATTTGGATGTACAAGAATAATTTTCTTTTGTTTTTCAAGTTGAAAACGTTTTTCACGTGGTGAAATGTATTTAGATTTTACACATTCACTTTGCAATAAAGAAAGATTGGTTTCAATTTCACCTTTTCGTTTCTTATTATTATAAGATGAAGAACCAGAATTTGTTTTTTGCTTTTTAACTGCGGAAACAGAATGCTTTTGACTGTACATTGTAACAACGTATCACTTCCTTTATATGATTTACTACATCTATACGCATGCGCGCTTTTATATTATATTGTGACATGCGCGAAGACCAAGTACAAGTATACATACACATCTGACATGCGCGAAGACCAAGTACAAGTATACATACGCATCTGACATGCGCAAAGACCAAGTACAAGTATACACATGTATCTGACATGCGTGAAAATTTAGCACGAGTATGCGCACGCATAGAATTTATATTGTTATGTCTAAATACATCGTGAAAAGAAATAGGTGTAATTATATAAAGTTTTTCATACCATTATTATATCATTAGAACATTTATATGTAATAATAGACATGTACGTGATTTGTTAGGGATGAAATTAATAATATTAACAATTTCATACTTTGTAACTCATTTACTAACACTTAGTGTTTGCTAAAGCAATCTTGGTACAAACGATATATATATTGAAAAATAAATAAATAAATAAATAAATAAATAAATTATGATATCAGAGAAAACAAGATTGGATTTTATTTCATGTGCTTACAAACTTAGTAATTCAGATAGTTTGCTTAAAGACTATGTGAATTCTTTCCTTCAAATGAAGCAGGAATCTTCAGGATTTCCTGTTTGGTGCAAAACCAAAGGAGACAAACAAAAATACATTAAAGAGTATCATACCCACGAAGGCATAGAGTTAATGGAAAATAATATTGGATTGAACCCAGGATTGAGGTATATCTCCAAGATATTCCTCAACTCGCTTTATGGGAAATGTGGACAAAGAACGGACTTGTTGCAATTCATGATTGTTGACACATTGGAAAATTTTTGTATTATCTATGGGCACAACAATACGAAGTACAAAGCGTATTACCCATTGGAGATAAACATCTTATTCTTACGTATCACAATACAGAGAATAAGAATAAGCCCTGGAAATTTTCAAACGTTGTGCTTGCTTCGTTCATCACATCGTGGGCAAGACTTCGTCTTCATGACCTATTGACTGCTGTAGGTCCTGAAGCCATATTATATTGTGACACAGACAGCATTATGTTTATACAACAACGAAATAGAGAATCCAATCTTACAATCGGATCCTACTTGGGTGAACTAACCAACGAAGTAAAAGATGGGTGGGAAATAGACAAATTTATAGGTTTTTTTTTATTATTATTATTTCAATAGAAGAATACATTATTTCGATTACAGATAACTTCTACAAGTGAAAACGAACTAACTCAAGTGGTAATCATGGCAAAACGTTTCGGATATGAAGCATCCGAAGTTGTTTACTACAGATGGAAAATGATAGTAGATAAATTTTATAGCAATGGGTGCATGTACGTAGTTTTGAGTAGAAACGATTTTTGGAAGCGTTTGGTAGATACTTATCATTCTAAGGGTGTGCGTGTACCCAATGAAAAACATTACTAAATGTTAACAGAGTTATTAAAACAATTTAAAGGAAGACAGGATGTTATTTTGACAAGCTGTGAAACCGCTGCTGATATTTCTGATTTATATTGAACAGGGTTCTTTCGAGAGGATAATATAAAAAATCAGGCTTGTGAAAAAAGTTCAAGCAGCTGACTTATTTGTTAAGGACAATGCTAAACTACTATTAGGCAAGCTTACCACAACCAAGTTTTCCTAGTTCTGGGGAACCTAAGAACTAAAATGGGTTTTTCAAGAAGTACCTAAGATAATGGATGCATCAGAATTTGAAATAGTAAAGAGTATATCAGAAACATATGTTTACTTTGGGTTAAAAGGGACAGAAATAACCATTAAGTGTATGGATCCGGAAAAATATATACGAGATCTGTTTGATTTCGGAATGACTCATGCATTAAAGGATGTTGACAAGAACACCTATATAGGAATAACTATCGAGAGCACTACCTTAAACTTAAAACAATGTACACAACATGACGTCCTAAAAAGAAATTGAACCCTGATGTATTATTCCATACAGTTGAAAATGTTTTAAATAGTAACGAACATTTTCTTTTGGGAAAAAAGGTGGATTTTAAGATCCACATTGTTAATCCATGCAAGGGAAGATGTCGAACCCGTGGATCGACCAAATATGAGGAATATACAACTCTTTTGGAAAAGTGTACCATCCCATTAAACAAGGACATATAATGTCTTCCTAAGTCTATCATCCTCGGGAAGGCTAAGGCCAATCAAAATTGCTTTCAAGTATACAAGTTAAAAACAATCCTGAGCGATTGTTGAAGCATACTAAGGATTTGTGTGATGATGCTAATGTTACTATTGGACATCAAAATGGGTGTACTATTAATGATGTGAAAAAATTTCAACAATACCTGGTATCCAAGTACCAAATCATTGTCTTTGAAAAGAAACTTAATAGTCGTGAATTTTATGGAATGTATCCTGGAATAAAGGGTAGTAAGCAAATATATTTACTGTACAAAGATAATTACTACCAATTAATAACTAGTGTACGTAAACTTTTGCTAGCCGAAGGCTTTTGCGATTATTATTGTTGCAAAAAGTACAATAAAAAAATCTCCGATTTTATTATTATTATTAGTATAAAGTCTTCATTTATTCATCAATATGAAGCTTGTATAAAGTCTTCATTTATTCAGCAATATGAAACATCTTTCATTAGTTTATATTGGTTTTTTACACAAGTTTTTTTTTTTAAAAAATTTGTATTGTGTTAATTAGTTTTCAACTCATTTACATAAATATTTGAAGAAATGTTTAGTATGATAGCACTGCACTGCACTACACAGTAAGTATTTTTCTTAGATATTTACTTGAGTAAAATTTACTTGTAACGTTCACAGAAAAAAAAAAAAAGTATGGCAAAATGTGCCTTTTTTACAGTTTGTACATGTAATATACCTACAGAAGAGTAACATTTTCATCCATACGTCTTCATATTTTTTCAATCACAAACACTATCACTATCACTATCACGTTGGTTTTTATTCCAAATTAAGAATTTCTTAAAATCTTTCTGCAAAAATATTTCTATCAGTTGATTAACAAATGTATCATTATGAATGGCATCATCATATATATGAAAAAACTGTTCTAATTTATTAAAAGTATTGTCGTGCATTTTTTGAAACGTATACCAAATTTCATTTTGTGTGTTCATATCCATAATAACACTTAGTACTTTTGTTTTCAATATATTTTTATGTAACAGAATGCAGTCATGGTTTATTGCGTCTTTCAATCCACGTGCACACCCACTGCAAAGAAGCATACTTCTTCTTTTAGATTCCCACATTTGAAAAGCATTTATTAAGCACTGAATGGTGATGTGAATATTATCGCAGAAACAAACCAATACGTTTTCAGCATTAGACATTTTTCAGTTCGACAGAGTAAACGAATTATATAATAGTTCTCAGCTTTCTTAGCAAACGAACGAATAAAATAATCACAACGTTGTTGCTTTTACGACTTTTTAATTTTAAATAACACTGTAAGTGTTCGAGTAATTTATTACGAGCTTTTTTAATATTTCGCAGTGTAGGTGGTCTTAGGAGTTTCCATAGGAATTTAAATGTTCGCAGCGTAGCTGCTCTGAGCTTGTGTACCAAGCAATCGGTAAAAGATACGAACCAATAAAAAAAATAAGAAGTGATCAAATTAAAATAAAAACACTAGGCACAAATATCTTCATTGACCACCATACGAAGAAGAAAAAATCTTTTCATCGACTACAACCAGAACAAGAATATTCTTATGTAGCTTTCTTAACCGCGGTATTTATACTTTTCACCGTGGGATGTAATGACATGTTTGAATTAACCAATGAAAACAGGTTTAAGGTAAACCTGAAACTCATAGTTCCCACCCCCTATTAGTTTTAGATACTATTCTTTTATTATTCAAATTAGCTTGAATATTTCATCTTTGCATCAGTTTTACAAGCGACAAAGTCACCCAAACCGTTTACTGCGCGTGCTTGAATTTTTATATACTAACATTGAAAACAATAATTAGAAATTACTATACCCGAACCCCAATAGCTCCTTTGTATTTACTTGTTTTTTTTTTTTTTTTTTTTTTTTAAATTAGCCTGTTGGATTCCAACGTATCAATAAATAATGCTTTTAAATCCTTTTAAAATATGCTTTTGGTTATTTTACATTTAAGACATGGTGGATTACTTCATTTTGTGACAACTTTTAGCAACGAGTGGTGCTATCTTATCTACAAAATACTCCGCACTTGAAAAATTTATTACTGTTGTTATCATAAGACAATAATTATTGAACTTTCGCTAAATATGTTTACAAATAAAGTATCGCCTACAATAAGGAGAAACAAATGCTATCGAAAATTCGGCAAATGTTAAGGAATCTTGTAGACAATCGATATAGTAAGTTGTGAATATAAGTTAAAACTGAAGCCTACATTATGTATTTGATCAGTGCTAGAAATTCCTGTGAATTTTCATTAGGTATGCTATATGTTAAAAAGCATAGGAAAGAAAAAAAAACTAACACCAACTTTGCAATGGCAAAGGAGAATAAACTGTTTCACAAACTTCTTCTTCTTATGTCTGAAGTTTCATGAAAGTAAAATTTATTTATTTGTACAAGTAATCACTGATTTATTCCCTATTTATCGGTATTCTTTTTTCATGTCTATATGACATATATTCAAAGATCATTTACTTATTTAAACGGGTGTTTATATCAATGCGTTAGGTTATATATCTCTATTGTATTGAATTAGATTCAATCACCCAACATGACCCTCCTCCTCTTTGCTAAGCGGATAGCGTCCATGTTAGCGGCGGTGACAAACCATAGTCCTGTGGGAAATCATCATTTTATTTACACTTTTCTTCACGAACAATAACTTTGTGAGATTATATATATAAAATACCCCATTACTGTTCAAAGGGGAGGTCAACTAAACTACCACCTTTTCCTATCATTTCATTTAACCACTTGTTTTTTAAAAAGAAGGCAAGTAGAATCAATTTTCAGTTCAAGTTCTTGAAAACAACCATCTTTTAGTATGTATTAATCTTACTTATTTGACACACATTTGTTCATTAATTTTACTTATGTACTGTTCAAAACAGAAAAGATTTGTTCAAAGATTTGATGATAAGTACGTTAGCAATAGTTCACTATTGTTTTCTTATCGAGACCAAACTTTTATTCTTTCATAACAGGTCAGTCCCATGATTCACATTTAATTTTAACACTTTTGAAAATACAATTTCCTTGAGCATCCAATAAAATTATATGGATTACTATGCTGACAAAGTTTCAATGTTTAGTTTTTCAGTGCTAGTTGGTTTCTACAATTAGACTTTTTTTTCATTAGGTATTCATTTATCAATATAGGATTATAATGGCTTAATGATAAAGCAGTCATTTCCACTGTTTAGGGTCCCTGGTTCAATTACCGATTGCATTAATTATTTCATTTATCATAACGGAGCAATAAGGGCTCAGTGGTAAAGCGTCCATTTTCACTGTTTAGGGTTTTTGGTTCGATTACCGCATGCATTAATTATTTTATTTCTCATAGCGAAGCCATAAGGGCTCAGTGGTAAGGCGTTCATTTCCACTGTTTAGGGTTTTTGGTTCGATTACCGCATGCATCAATTGTTTCAACATTTTTTATCACAACATTAAGTTTTGGATTTATTTCTTATAAATTGTGCTGGACAAACAACGTGTTCTCCCACTTCTTCATTTCACCAATTTCATAACCTTTTCTAAAGTGATCCGACATAATCGTGGAACTCACAGATTTCATTTATTATTCAAAATAATTTCATAATTAAGCGTACACAGACACAATAGTAAGTAAGTAAGTAATTTTTATTTCTAAGAAACAATTTGCTATTTAATCTTTACATTTATTCAAAGTTCGATTCCATGCTGCACAAAGTATCTAAACTGAACTGAAGTTCTTCTTCTTTGGCAATTGCAATGGCTTAGTGGTCACCTTTAGTGCTTGGGGTTTGATCCTAGGATGCTCCAATTATTTGAACATTTTATGACAAGTATTTGTGTTTCTCATGGCCGCTTTTTTATAAAGTGTCTAAAAGACAACAAATCTTCATGACCTAAGTGTATGGGACTCCATTTCATCCAAATAGATAATGGTATGCCAATTAACATATATGTCATTCTACACTGAAACCCTTTATCTATATTTACCTTAAATAGTTGGACATTATCGTGTTTTTGCACCTGCCGTGGCTCGCAAACCCAAAAGAAATACCTAGTTAATTATTCAAGGAATAAAAAACTGTTCTCAATGTATGTTCCCTGACACCAACTACATTTTAGTGTTCACAGAAAGAAAATGTATTCAAATTCTCTATCTTGTTTTTAATATGTTCGCAAATACAATTTGCTCTGAGTAATTTATTAGGAGAGTATCTTTTTATTCTCTCTTTACATATTCTTCGAACATCTTATACATGTGAGTGAATAAAATAAATTCATTCACTCATCTTAAACGGATTTAATCAAAAAGTAAAAAATTCAGACTTTTCTTTCAGTATACTATCATTTAATAACAACAACTAATTAGTAAACGAGAATGTTGTTTTAATTCTTATTTATGGACACCAGCAAATATCTCATTAAACTTGTTTCACCCTACAATTATGTATATTAATTTAAAAAATAAAAAATAAAAAATAAAAGGAAAACTCAAGTACAATTTGATATTGGAGGGAAATCAAAGTAGTTATGACAGCAAAAAAAAAAATTGAAATCTTTTCAATTAAAACTGATAACTGAATAGTGACGCGTACTGAAAAGCATAAAGATTTTTTTCCTGCTTTTAAAAACTCTTCAATGGTAACTGTTAACTGAATAGTGCAGCGTACTGAAAAGCATAAAGATTTTTTCCTGCTTTTAAAAATTCTAACAACAATTCTTATTCTGAAAATATCTTTTTCTATGCTTCGAAACGTTACTCTTAATAAAAGGTATCTATAAGTTCAATATGATACGGAAAAAAAAAGTTAGACATTTTTATGACCTTTGTTACACAGGTTTTAAAAATTCAAAGGAAAGGAAACTCAAAATTTTCCCATTCACCCAAAACATGATTTATTTACAGTTTTTTTTCTTTTACAAGTATTTTTGTTTCAGTTTTTTTATTTTTTCCATTCTTTCATATTTCTCCCATGCTTTTATAAACACGTCATCTTCCCCATCATTTAATAAATCCCAATCATTGTCATTTACCCCCTCCACCACTGGTGGTGATATTGGTACCACTGACATCACTTCTTCCACCAATACCACTTCGTCTTCCTCCACTGACATCATTTCTTTCACCAGTGATGATGTTATTGGCTCCACTTTTTCCTCCACCACTATTACTTTTTGGGGTACTTGTTCTTCCGCCACCACCACCGGGTTGTATCTTTTTCTCCTCTGTTCATCTCTTCTTCTTCTTTTTTTCCTCCCTTCGGCCACATCCAATAATTCTTCCATCTTATTAAACCACTGGATGTGGCGGTACGAAGAGGAGGAGGAGGAGGAGAAGGAGGAGGACTCACCGGCGGAAGTGCTTGGCTGCGGTTCCATCTTTCTAAAATAAAATAAAAAAAAAGTATTATTAGTACAACTTATTTTCAGCAGAATGAAATCAATTATAATCAACACTAATAAAATTATATTATTCTAATCACAAACTCAATTACATTGTTTAAGTTGAACAACAACTTATATATAATTTTAAAGGAGTTAACTTCACAAAGATTTGACCTCTATGTAAAAAGTTATATCTGATTTCCGGTGTGGATTTTATGCTTCCAATTAGTGCTAAAAATTTTTTTTTTCCAGGAGCAAAGTTTAAAGTTGTGTTTGTGTTTAATTTTCAGTTTTTTTTTTGTTCTGAAAAACCTATAAGAAAAATATCACTCTTAAATCAAGTCTAGTGTTCCTGTGTAGCCTAACATAGTGATTAATGCTAATAATCACGCTATTGGTACAAACTGTTCCGGCTTCAATTTCCAGTTGTAATAAAATACTAGTTTCATATAGCCATGCTACTGAACAAAACAGCAAACTTAAAATCAATTCACTTTATGTATGTACACGTCTCATATGCCCATACTACTGAACGGGATAGCAACTTAAAATCAATTCACTTTATGTAGGTACACGTCTCATATACCCATTCTATTGAACGGGATAGCAACAAACTCAAAATCAATTTAACTTAGGCAATAGCATACGTCCCAAAGTTTCCAATAATTGTTAGTTAATAGGTTCATGTTTCATATACCAATGCTGCTGAACGCCTTGATTAACTGAAATTAAGCTACTATTATTAAAATCTTACAGTATGTTCTTATATTTTAATAAACGCTGCTAACAAACACGAATTCAATTCCCGGTTGTATCCTAAAAGTTTCACGTTAAGGCTGACGCATTTTGTTAAAATGAATCACAATTTAATTTGTAATGGTTCAACATGTTCTAACCCCTTAATGCTTTTGCCTTTTGGTGCAAACAAAACCATAGTACCGTATTCACTAAGGCTACCATCTTTACTGCAAACATATTTCCGTTCTCAAGTACAAATTTCGCATGTCATAATTTTTTTAATGCTATTGCCTTTCGTGCTAAGGCGTACAATTTTAATTTCCGGGCAAGCCTATTCGCATAAACAAAGTCACCTTAACAACGGCGTGCGGATTTAATTCCCGCGTAAACCTAATACTGTCGTGCAGGTTCAAATTTCGGGCAAGCCTACGCGCATAAACAAAGGCATCTTAACATTAAAAATGCCCATTTAATTTCCGCATAAATTTAACACTGGTACGTGGGTTCAAATTCCGAGCGGACATACGCGTATAAGCAAAGTCACCTTAACAGCGGTATTCGGGTTCAAATCCCAGGTGCGCTTACTCGTATAAGCAATTAGCCTTAAATGCCCTACAACAACAACAACACTGCAAAGGTTTGGAAATTAATTTTCAATAATAAGTATTATATTTAATCTCGGGTTTTATTCAATGTTACTCCAATCCAGTTAGCTATAAAATATTCTCCCACATTCAAATGTATTCTGCGATATTTAAATATATATCTTTCACGCCATTTCCCTCAAAATATGACGGACTAAACAAATTAAGTTATTATTTTATTTTTTCACTGTATATAAATCATATTTCCACCCGGACAAACTCAAACAAAGTGATTATTAAAAATAAAATACGTTCGCTTCATATAAGCATTGTCTCTAGTTCAAACCTTGAATCGGTCATAAATGAACAAACGAAATGTATATCAGTTTTCTTATGCATCTCTATATCAATTTTTAAACTTATAAATATTCTTTCAACAAGAAACAAAAAATAAGATTGTGTATGTGTTTTCAATAACCATATTAAAACAGTAAAATTACATTTCTTCTTCTTCTATACTTATTTTTTTTTCTTTCTTTCATCGAATAACCCCGTACTAATCATTATATATAATTCTCTTCAATCATTTGTTTTCATTACTTTAATACAAAATTACCTATAATAGAAAATTGTAGTTCTATGCCATCTGTCGGAAAAATTTTAAATTAACTTTAGTTTAGTTTAAGCCGTGTGCCGTGTTGACGTATTTGTTATTAGTCCTGAATATATATATATTTATATTTTAAAGGTACAGTATGATATATATTTCTTTTTAGCCATTAAATACTACTGATAGCATTAAATAAGTACCCTTCTCGCAGTTGTGTTCTGTTAATAAAACATAATTTGTGAGGGCATAGTTGATTCTTGTTCTATCAGTAAACCACCATACGTTCATTATATTACAAATCCCTAAGGGGACCCTTCAGTTGAACATAATTATCATCATTATGTTATTACCTATTCAGAAAAAACCCGCAATTGTAGGAATTAACTAATGGGGAACTTTAACACATGTCAATGTATATGGTAAAACACATAATTCTCTTTTTGCTATAATACTGTTAAAATCTAGGATCGCCTATAACTAATGGGCCCTGCCAGTTATAGCTACGTGATTTTCCTTTTGCTATAATATAATACTGTTAAAATCTAAGTAAGCCTGGGGGCCGCGGTGGCTCGGTGGTAAAGCGTTCACCTCTGGTTGGTCAAGTAAGTTTGTGGTGAACAAACACAGTGTGCGTGGGTTTCCTCCCACTTCCTATATACTTTTAAGAGTTTATTTTAGCTCCCATATTTAGTTCAAGTTTGTAGAAACAAACGAAAGAATAAATAATCACACTGTAAGTGTTCAGAGATTTCATAGAAATCGAACCAATAAAAAAAACCGGCATAACCGTGGGGACTCAAAAATTTCTAAATAATCCTGTGACTGGGACCCGCCAGTTATATTACAAATAGGACTACATAATTTCCTTGTAATACAATACTGTTTAAATCTATGGGGCACCTATAACTAATGGTGGGGAATGTCGCCCGCCAATTATACGGTTATACTACAATAGGCATACATAATTTCCTTGTAATACAATACTGTTTAAATCTATGGGGTACCTATAACTAATGGGGGGGATGTCGCCCGCCAATTATACGGTTATACTACAATAGGCATACATAATTTCCTTGTAATACAATACTGTTTAAATCTATGGGGCACCTATAACTAATGGGGGGAATGTCGCCCGCCAATTATACGGTTATACTACACTAGGCATACATAATTTCCTTGTAATACAATACTGTTTAAATCTAGAAGAACCCCTAACTAAGGGGTAGGGCCTCCGACAGTTATAGCTATGTGTTACAATACTCGTACGTAATTCTCTTTTGCTATAAGATAATACTGGTAAATCTAGGCAATCTATCTTGCAGGCAAAAGCCCCTCGTTGAGGGACATGGTAGAAATAAGAATACCCATACATAATTTCAATTCGCTTCCTTGTAATACAATACTCCTAAAATCTAGAGGAACCCATAACTAATGGGGGGAAGGGCCCCCGTTACTTGTAAAATATACTACAAATAGTCATACATAATTCTCTTTTTGCTATAAGATAATACTGTTAAAATTTAGGCAATCTATTTGGCAGGCAAAGCCCCCTTCATTGAGGATCATGGTACAAATAGGAGTACATCATTTCATTTTGCTTCGCGAATATACAACAGGTTTTCAAGTCAAAAGACAGTGTTCAATAACCAATGTATTTAGGGGGTTCCGTAAAATTTTCTTTCTTGACATTAAAGCTATTCTATGCGTTATGTAACTACCATCCACGCAAATAACTAACATTCAGTAATATTTACTATTAAAACACAATAATGTTATGGGGAAAAGCGCTCCCCCCCAAAACTAAAACATTTCTTTCTTTCTGTAAATACTAGTCTTAGTTCAAACATTTGCGTTCCTAAAAAGATTATCAGTTGTATTACCAAAGCGTAGTAGTAGTATGTCATCTATTGGCAAATGAGCTTACTTAAACAGTTCAAGTCCCATGTGTACAACGTACATATATATATATATATATATATATATATATATATATATATTAGGTATAACTGATTTAAAGTGATCGGTATAACAGTTAAAAATTGTAACAAATGAATCAAACATATTATAATTAAGCATCCTATAATTAAGCAAATAAAACTCTACAAGTGTTCTGAGCTTGCTTCGCAAACGACCCAATAAATAACACCAATTTTAAAACGTTCACAATCTATTTTAACAATTAGTTTGCACCGCAAACGATCCAATACATAAGCAGAGTATGTATAACATACGATCCGTAAAAATATGAAGTGATTGAACAAAAAGCAAATGATCCAATAAAATATTTTAATAGTTCGCACCGTAGCTGGTCTTACGACTTTCTATAAGAAAGGAGAATATAAAAATAAGAAGCATGAAAGAATGCAATAATAATAATAATAATAATAATAATAATAATAATAACTTTAGTAATCGAAAATCGCAATTACATTTCAAGCGTTTTCAGTATATCGCAAAGCTTATCCTCTTGCATGATTACAAAAAAAAAAAAAATGGTCGTAGGTTTATTCCCCCAATAATGTTTCTCAGAAGCAAATCGTGTATTATTTACTTAATTATAATGAAGTGAATAATACATGACATTTAAAAAGTTCTCACCTTAAAAAATCAGACTTCGCTCTGTTAAAATCACTGACGAAAAAGTTCAACACACACACACTATGGAACTGTGTAAAAACAATAATAACAAACTTTATTTCAATACTATATATATATAAGGATTTCATTATGTCCCTCCCCCAAGCATCATGTTTTTCAGCGGGTTTTCAACCCGATTTCATTAATTATAAATAAATAAATAAGGTCCGCTAACATTGTTTATTCATTGCCACAGCGAGAAATCTAAAAATTTCTTATTTTCAAGTTCGTCAACCGCTGGAGAAATCTCATTCAGACAGGGTATCGACATTCAGGACAGTCTATGTACGGTTTTCATCTAATTAAGGAAAAATGCTTACATGTTCATCAGATATTAGATATTCTGCCAAAATCAGATATTGCCACAAAAATACATTTACGTGTTTGTCCCAAAACATCTTTTAAAGGGGGAAGAAACATAAAATTTCTATCTGTCTTCTTCATCACTGCCGATAACTATCGCTGTAACAACCATCGTTAATGGAAAAATATTTCAGTATGTTGCCAGACAGTTTTCTCATGGTCAAGGGAGAAAGTGTCTAAGGTTATTCCAGTACAAGCGGAAATAAAAATTAGAAAGTGCATTGACACTCTATACATGCGTGTCACAAGTCATAGTTCTATCGGGAGCAAGGTGAAAGCGTGTGAGGCAACGACCCGGAAGTAATGGCATTCTAAGCTAGTCTTCTGTAAGAGACGGAAGAACAATTCACTCGCTCCGTATTTCAAACTTGGCTGTAAACACGGAGTTAACTATAAGGAATAAAAAACGATGAATATTAACAAAATAAATAAAGCATTCAATCATACATACACAGACTTCGTATTTCCTATATATTTTTTTTCTCGCCAATTTACATGTGAGAATTGCAATAATTCTCAGTACAATACAATATACATCGCCGGTGCTTGGGGGTCCCGGGTTCAGTCCCCGTACAATACAGCATTCATCTCTGGTGCTAAAAGTCCCATATTCAATTCCCGTACAATACAGCGTTCACCACAGGTGTTAAGGGTCCCCGTACAATGCAACGTTCATCTCTGGTGCTTGGGGGTTCCAGGCTCATTCTCAATACAATGTATTGTTCACCTCTGTTGCTAAGAACCAGGGGTTCAATTCCAGTACAATACAGCGTTCACCTCTTGTGCTAATGGTCTCATATTCATTCCCCGTACAATGCAACGTTCATCTCTTGTGCTAAGGGTCCCATATTCATTCCCCGTACAATGCAACGTTCATCTCTTGTGCTAAGGGTACCAGGTTTATTCACAGTACAATACAGTGTTCACCACTGTTGCTAAGGGTTCTGGGTTCAATCCCAGTGCGTATCACACATTATAAGTGTTCTGAGCTTCTTATTTTTAACAATCATCATCTCCTTTAGCCTAACAGGTGGGACTCAAATATTTCATTTTCTTTTTTTATTCTATCACATATTGTTCAACATGTTATACATGTGAACGAATAAAATATTCTCTCAGAATGACGTATCAACAGATTTAATTCAATTTTCCATTATTATTATTATTTTTAAAAATAACCAGTATAAAGTCTCTACAAACACGAAAAAAGATCACATGACCTTTCCATGTCATCACAACTAAAAACAGAAATATAACAACTTTCCAATACATGTAACCAGGTCAACAAACCCTAATAACCTAACCCAACCGGCTGCCAACACAGCCCAGTACTTTCTATATTAATTATAGTACCTAACGGTACCTGTAGAATACTTTGTCTGCTTCTACTATTATATAATTTATTCGTATGCATATATGAAGAATAAGATGTAGTTGTTACGTATTATTTTTCGAACACGGAATTTAACCAGTTAAGAATGCTCCAAGAACATTACGAGAACGAAATTAAAAAAGAATTAATTTTTCTTATTAACTTCTACAGGCTTTATACCAATTGTTCTATGTATTTTATTATTATACTCATTAAACAATTCTTGTAATATATGATCTATCCATTTATAATTTCCTTGAGTACTAAATTTTTTCCACGTGTTTTGTTTAAGAGTTCGGTTAAAACGTTCTACGATATGTCGTTTTACGAAGACATGTGCTCAAAATGGAGGGCTCAAAATTGAAAAATTCACAAAATATCATTTCTCTATGACTTACGGTTCCCGAGAAATGGCTCCTTAAATTTCCCGAAATCCGGACCTTTTTTTGGTCAATATCTCGAGAACGGTAAAAGAGACGCGAAAATTTTCATCATTTTCTCCGATAGTTTTCGATGCTCTGTCCAATAGAGGGCTCAAAATTGAAAAATTCACAAATAACAGACATACACCATTACAGACATAGAGAATTCAGGAACGAACTTTCTAAACTTTTTGAAAATTAGAAATATCTGTATGGCGAATGAAATTTCTTTGTATATACGTACATTTCTTCCCAATAGAGCCAGCAAGGACAATAAAAAAATCAATAATAATTTTAAATTTGAATGTATTAATAGTAGTGACCACAGCTTAAGCCATAATTGGTCACGAATATACAAACAAAATACAATGGGGGACTACACCATAATACAAAATAAAGACATTAAAATAATAGTACATCAAAATAATTCAAACAGGTACAATACTACAGTATATGTCATTCATAGACTTTACATATAAATAATCAACGCTTTGATTCCTAAGTAAAATTTCAGCATTACCTCCATTCACATATCTATTACGTAAATTGAAAACTGTGATGTAATATATAACGAAGGTAAGATATAGTAAACAGTAATAAAATTAAACAAAGATTTCATAAGAATAAATATTGTAAAGTACTCAAAATTTTAACATGTATTTTATAAATTGCTTGGCCATAGCCTCAGCTAACAATCGAGGATCAGAGACCAATTCCTAATACTGCCTTATGACACTCTTTAGCATTTATTTTGTTTTACGTGTTTTTTTTTTTCAAAATGTTTTAGGATTATTTTTTAAGCTTTTCTCAAATTTACTATAATATTTAGTTTTATCAATATGAAGTTGCTTCTTAAAATTAGAACGATATTTGGAAAGAGCATTATAATCCTGAGCAGATTGGGTTCTTTTATACTTCTTATGCGCATTGTTCTCTCTATTAAGCAAGTAAATTAAATGACGAGAATGCCATCTCAGATATTTAGAAATAGATTTAGTTGCTAATGGGACATTAGTTCTAATTGCTTCCAATATAACATCGCTAATATTTTGAGCAACAGTATCAGTATCTTGATTCAACAAAATATTGGCCCAGAAAAGTCCTTGGACTTCTCTTTATAAAGAAAGATTGTCACCCTTCTGATATAGTAAAAAAAAAAAAAAAAAAAAAAAAAAAAAAAAAAAAACTATCACTTGGTATCTCCTGTATTAGAGATGATAATTTGACAACAATTTCAATAGGATCGTGAGACTAATCGGGGAGAAGCAGAGGTATATAATAATAATAATAATAATAATAATAATAATAATAATAATAATAATAATAATAATAATAATAATAATACGAAACAAATTGAGCGATCAGTCCTATATTTAAAGTGTTCATTCCGACATTCATTTGATGAAACTGTCGCATACAAGATTCGAATCGGGAATCCTCATATATATATATATTTGCAAAATGGTGCACTAAAGATTAAGACAGCAGTATAGTAAGAGATTACACATAATTTTGTTCTCCTTACCTTATCTTGTGCAAACAGGGGCGTCGACAGGTGAAGAAAAATGTCCGTTCGTTAAACGATAATCTTTTGTTATAAACACTGCACTTTGCACACTATACAATATACATGGAACTATTAACTAGTGCAGAATACGGAAATTTTGTTCTGTACACACATATGTAGACTATTTTGTACAATTTTTTTCTATAATAACTAGTATTGTCTTTTCATTATTTTTCAATCTCCTTGTACACGAAACTTATTCTTTTTTAATTTAAAAAAATGTAAGTGGAAAAATTAGAGATACAAGTAAGCGTCAGACACACACACACACACATACATGTACACCACACCACACCACATGTGAAACTATGCGTCTTGGTGCATGCCAGTAAAAGCGACGCACCAAGAAGAGCTAAAAATGAAGAAAGTGGGGAGGTGATAAGAGAACCACACCTTTATTCTTGATATCCAGTGTCAAAGAGTTTACAATTTGCAGTCACAAATGCGAATATGTAAACAGAGACAGATATAGTTCTTCTCTTAAAAAATAAAAGCTTTCTTTTCTGCACAAGATAAAAAAAATCGCAAACGGACGAGGGCAAAGGAGAGAGAGGGGGAGATTGTACGACGAAAGAATAAGAGAGAGGACAGGGGGAGAAGAATGAATCAGAATGAGATAAAAGGAAAGAATGAATGAATGAATGAAAACTTTACTATCTCTTGTCAAACTTTTAGTAATTGTCCACCAGAGCGACTTTATATCTCTCTCATCGTGTGGACACAATAAAGAACTTAACTTTTTGTTCCCAAAGTTAAATTCTTTTTTTCACTATATGCAAAATAGAAAAGTCATTTTTCAGAAGCCTTTTTAGTGTGCCTAACAGAAAAAAAAAATGAAATGTCTTTTGAGTTTAGAAAATAAAAGAAATTTACACAAAGACAAGTTTTTTTTTAAAAAAAAAGAAAGAAAAGAAAATTCTTTAGCATTTTTGTAAGGAAATAAAAGGGAAAAATGGGAAATTATTTGCCAATCTTGGGTTATTCATGACTTTCCTCTTTATTTGCTTTCTTTTCCGAATCTATTTTAATATCCTTTCTCTTGTTTCACCGCAAGTATTACATATTACATTCTTTATGAATTGTTAATGTAGTTCTTTCTGTTACGCAACTGTGTGCTCTTCTCATCACAAGAGACAAAGAAAATGTTTGCTATTCTGAATTGTTTTTGGTCCCTCTTTTCAGAAATAATAATCTAGTCAAACTTATGTGACAATGCGGCACATATGAGGACTCTTGTTTCTGTTGTTGATTTTTTTTTTCACCAGAATTGTGCCGCCTTTCCCGAACAGAGAAGCACGTACATTCATGTCCAAAATGATTGTCGCATGTCTATAGATATGTTGTTGTAGGATCATAATTTGATAACGATTTCGCCTGTTATTACTTATAATGTTAGTATGTGTATAATCAGCAAAGACATGTATGGGGTAACTTCCATGTCGAAAAAGCAGTAAATAAGAATAATATAACGAAAAAAACTTTCTTCTTATTCATTTAATAATATTTTGTTTTATTCATTCTAATTTTCGTATTTATAATTCTTTTTCCTACAAATATACATTTCCTGATTATACACATAGTATCAGTACTTTTAATACGCTGCAAACTCATTATCAAATTATATTCCCACAACAAGACAGATATAGATATGCAACAATTATTTTGGACTTGACTGTACCATCATAAAAGAGAGAGTTGGTTATATCGAAAACAACAGCATTCTGAACTGCCAACGCCTTGCAAATAGGCAACCAGTAACACATATACATTTCTGGTTGTATATCAATCAGAATGCTGATTTATGTGACTACATTATACACACACAAATTAGAGGTCTGCCGGGTTTGGACCTACAAAGCATATATCACTTCGGGCTCGGGCCGAGCTTGGGCCATAAATTTCCAGATATACAACCATATTTCTCGGGACTTTTCGAGCCTAACTTTGCAAATATACTGTACAACGATATATATTGGACCGTTCTTTCTGGAGAACTTTTAAAACACAACTGCAAACATAAACCTGTAATTACTATAAATAAAAATACAATTTTGCGTTAATTATTAAGTTTCTGTAATTCGGGCTTATTTCGGGCTCATATGATAATCACACGAGCTCGGGCTGGGCTCGAGCCTAAAGGCTAAAACATATTTCGGACTCGGGTCGGGCCTCACATTATAAATTCACGGACCGGGCCGGGCCCGGGCTAAAAATTCCGGCCCGTGCAGACCTCTAACACAAATGACGGCTTCTATTTATTTTTCTTTTGAAATCTATCTCTACAGAATCTGTGTATTCTCTAAAACAATCGTGTGTTTTTCGGCACATTAGAAACCAAATTAAAGTTTTTTATTTTTATTTTAAAGACTCATAGTAGAATAAAATTTGCTAGTCTCTATTTGTCTAGAAGACTGGATTAGCGAGGTGTTTGAACTACTTACGTGTTGAATTGACTTGTTTGTTTTCAACGTATAATAATTTAATGTTCGTTAATTTAATTTACATAGTCATGGGAAGTAGGCTTCATTTTTTTAAAAGTAATACCTATCGACAAAACTAATATAGTGTGTTGACGTTGTTCAGTTCTTCAAATCGCGGTGGCTCAGTGGTAGAGTGTTCACGTCTGGAGTGAAAGGGTCCTTGGTCCGATCCCAGCTCGCACCAAGTGAGCTTTGTGGTGGACAAACACCGTGCTCGTGGGTTTTCTCGGGGTTCTCCCGTTTCCTCCCACGTTCTTCATTCCACCATTTCATTCATTTCTCATCATCACCGTCTCCTTTAGCCTAACCGGCATAACCGTGGGACGTAAAACTTAAATATTTCATTTCAATTCAATTCAATTCTTCAAACGGTGGGTCAATTCTTCTTTATTTTCACAATTCTCATATTGTCCGTCATTTTAGGTGAAAGGACCTCTAACTTAGCGGACACAAATCTAATCACTCACCTACCATAAGTTTATAAGATAATTGACTAGGCAGAGCTGCAGTGAGTGACTCAGTGGTGGTAGAGCATTCACCTCTTATGTGTTGGGTCCCAAGTTTGAACCCGACTGTTGCCAAGTAAGCTCTATGGTGTAGAGCTGAGCGTTTTTTTTTTTTAGAATTCTTCAATTTCCTCTCATTTTTTTTCACAAAAATCGTTCATCTCATCATCAACGTCTTCCATGGTGTCGGAGTATGATCGGGAGTTATTAACCCTTGCACTATCGAGGTATTTATTTTATAACGCAGACTACCAAGGGAGGGTGATTTTGTACCCACCTGTTAAGATTAAATAATATCTCGCAAAAGAAACTAATTAGAATCTCACAAAAATCTACAGAAACTGAAGTGAACAGTACAGGGAATGACTAATAGCTATTTATTACACTGCCATCTAGGAGTGACACTTCTAAATGTCAGTCACATATCCTGCCAATGGGGGGTACTTTGTGCCCATCAACTTAAAATAGCAAATTTATGAGACATACTAACGTTCAATTTGCACGACCGTAATGTATACACTTTAGCTAAACATGAACTTTTGCTAAAAACAATTTTAAAGAAACGATTAGAAGGAAAGAAGAGTGGTAGGCATAAAGTACCCTTCCCCCTTGGTAGTGCGAGAGTTTTTAAAAAAACTGATTGGACAAAACGATTGGTTGGATTGAGTTAAGTGTCCCTTTTAGCAGCGGGTCCATATGAGATTTAGACCTACAGCTTAACGTGGGATCCGAACCACCTGAGCTTCCGCCGAGAATCGAACCCGAGTTTCCCGTGCCACGACGGAGCTCTTAGGCGAAACGAGGATTAGGACAATCGATGCGTCATGTTTGACTTAATTCACTACGGGACTTAAGAGTCTTCATCCCGGCGAAATTAAAATACCGCTAATTTTACAGTAATTATGTGATAACCTCAAATAGATAAAAGATAATTGAAATATGGAACAAGAGCGCTCTAGACAATATTATTTTGCGTGAGGTACCGTTATCACAAGTCACCTAGTGGCTTTCCGTTTTCAGCTGTTTCGAAACGCGAAAATAAATGCCGATTTTCAAAATGGCACGAAATTGAAAGCAGATAAGTGAGTCGTGATAACGGTTTTTCATGTGAAATAATATTGTCTAGGGCGCTCTTGTTCCACATTTCGATTATCTTTTATCTATTTGAAGACATCACATAATTTCTGTAAAATTAGCGGTATTAGCGGTATTTTAATTTCGCCGGGATGAAGACTCTTAAGGTCTTATGTTTCTCCGGCGATAAACCTTTGAGATTCCTTAACAATTATTATTATTAAGTATTCTCCCTGTTGACAGGTCCTGAGAATAACATTTTAGGTTTAAGCCTGGAGATGTTTCTCTCACGTTTCTCGATCTTCAGCTTCTTCTTTTAACTCTCAATATTTTCTTCTATTTTTCAAATCATCAATCAATTGTGTTCTTCTTTCTATTCCTTGCTTCCCTTCCATTTTTCCTTCTATAATGGTAAGAAGAAGACAATTTCTTCGCAAGATGTGTCCAATCCAACTCACCTTTCTACGAAGGATGGTGTCTAGAAGTGTCCTCTTCTCTCCAATCCGTTTTAAAACATCTTCGTTTGCTACTCTCTCTGTCCATTTTATCTTCTTCATTTTCTTCCAACACTACATTTCCAAGCTCTCTAAACATTTCTTCTCTAACTAACGTAATGTCCAAATATCTGAACCATACAGTCCAATACTCCATATATAGCATTTGAGAAACTTCTTTGGTCCAATATTAAGCTAATAGTTAAGAGTCTTCATCCTGGCGAAATTAAAATACCGCTAATTTTACAGTAATTATGTGATATCTTCAAATAGATAAAATATAATCGTAATGTGGAACAAGAGCGCCCTAGACAATATTATTTTACATGAGAAACCGTTATCACGACTCACTTATCTACTTTCGATTTCGAGCCATTTTGAAAATCGGCATTTATTTTCGCGTTTCTAAACAGCTGAAAACGGAAAGCCGCTAGGTGATTTGTGACAACGATTTCTCATGTAAAATAATATTATCTAGAGCGCTCTTGTTCCACATTTCGATTATATTTTTATCTATTTGATGATATCACATAATTACTGTAAAATAAGCGGTATTTTAATTTTCCGGGATGAAGACTCTTAAGAGTGATCTTAAGCAATAGGTCCAGTTAGTTATCACGTAGGATAAAATATAATTTATTTAGCATAAACTTGTGGGGAAAAAACACCCTGTACATTACAACATACTTCAAGTTTTAGCTTATCCTTGAATCCGAATAAATAGAACCTTATCTCATTTTATTCTTTATGGATCATTACGCTTGAAAAACACACACAACCCCAACAACAATATAAAACACACAGCATAAAAGTCTTTGGCTATACAGGCAGCGTCATTATTTCCTTTTATGGTCACAGCGTCCAGTTTTCTACTTGTTTCGTTTTTATTGTTATTCTAAACGTGGACAAAATGAGCACAATTTACGTGTTCGCACTACCCTCTAGCCATGTACGAAAAATAAATAAATAAATAAATAAACAAGTGTTAAGTATTCAAAGAAGAATAGGGTCTGGTATTCTTTTCTCTCTTTTCTTTAATGTCTTGCTCTTTTTTCTTTTTTAAAACTCATTCTGATTCTCTTGTCTTTGTAACGTGTTCGTCTGCAGTTTTTGTATCGCTCATAAAATTAAACAAAATATGAAGACGTTGTTCTCTTTTAAGCACTTGGAGAATTCATGAAAGTAAAGGTTGCCACCTATATGGATTTTCAACGCAAATAATCTTAGTTTTCGTAAGTCGGGATTAACCCTGCAGCAAGTACACATTGGGATGTGTAGAACCTTGATCACAATTTAAATTTATGCTTTGAATTAATCTTGCCGGATTCACGTTTTTTTATTTTTAGTTTAACGTCCCACATTTATGCTTCGAGGTTAATGTTGTACATGAGACGAGACGAGACGAGAGATAAGATTTTCTCGGCAACTATATTTTCCAGAAGTCTCACTTTGTCTAGACAAGGGCGCCGATCCCGGGGGAGCCGAGGAGGCCCGGGCCCCCCAAAGCTCATGTGAAACCCCTTACTGTATTTGTAAATTTACAATATTTGGCATAATTTGAATGCAATTTGTTTCAAAAAATCCTCATATATGCATTGTGCATCTGAATGGGCCCTGCCAAATTTACAGAGAAATCGGCGCCCTTGTGTCTAGATTCTCTAATAACTTTCTTCTACTAACGTCTCGATTCTCGTAAAGATTTTCTTTCACCCCATTTTGTACATTTTTGGATCAAAAATTTCAATATATTTCAATCAAAATTTCAATATACTTCGAAACCTTATATCTGGAAGAACTATATACAGTGCAACAGTAAAGCCAAACCCAAACTGTCACTTAACTCACTATGATGTGCTTATTATGTCGAAAATTTTGTCGTTCAAAAATTTTGTGGCCCCTGATCCAAAAACTAACTATTGGCCAAGATCGCAATCTTTTGATCCATTTTTCTGGATTATTCCTAAAATTCTTGACCAAGATCGCAATATCTTTTGATCCATTTTTTGGATCATTCCTAAAACTCTTGTTTGACCCCGGTTTTTTCTTCGTTTCATCTAGAACAATGATCGCCAAATTGTCGATCGCAAGCTACTAGTAGCTCGCGGAGACATTTTCGTTAGATCATGTTAACATTCCGGTTGGCTAACCTTGATCAGTGTTCCCGATTTGGGTTAACAGTCGTTAAATCTAGGGGATTCGACTTCAAGAAAAAAAAAACTTGTTGCTGATAGAAAAGATCCTTTTTATTAAGGTCAATAAGTCTGATTTAAAAAAAAATTGATATTACTTTGTTATTTACTACTAACTACACTTTAAGAAGCCTCATCACTGCGAAATTAAAATACCGCTAATTTTTCAGTAAATATGTGATATCTTCAAATAGATAAAAGATAATCGAAAAGTGGAACAAGACCTCCCTAGACAAAATTATTTTGCGCGAGTTATCGTTACCATGACTCATTTATCTGCTTTCGATTTCCACCCATTAAGAAAATCGACACTTATTTTCGCGTTTCTAAATAACTGCAAACGGAAAGCTACTAGGTGACTCGTGATAACGGCACCTCATGCAGAATAACATCGTCTAGGGAGATCTTGATCCACTTTTCGATTATCTTTTATCTATTTGAATATATCACATAATTACTGTAAAATTAGCGGTATTTTAATTTCGCAGCAATAGGGACTCTTAATTTCTTTCTTATGTACAATTCAATTTCAGTTTCTTTTTGTTATATACGGTTTAATTACAATTGAATTAATATTTCCTAGAAATATAAGTTTATAGGCAATAAACAAATGTTAAGATTTTTTTTTAAAAAAGTCAGTACTTCGTTTGGTTGGTAGCTCGCAGTAGGATAAAAAAAAAGATAGCGTATCTCAGAAGCTTCATAAATTTTTCGACCACTGATCTAGAAGTTACCTATCTTTCTACGTCACAAGAGGCCCACGAAGGCTATGATATAAGAACTCATATTTATTGCTGGAAAAATGACATAAAAGTTTTAAGTCCCACAGTTATCCCAGCTAGCCTAAAGGAGACGGTGATGATGATGAGAAATGAATGAAAATGGTGGAGTGAAGAAAGTGGGAGGAAACGGAAGAACTCCCGAGAAACCCCATGCACACCGTGTTTGTCCACCACAAAGCTCACTTGTTGTGAACTGGGATCGAACCAAGGACCCCATGCACCAGAGGAGAACGCTCTACCACTGAGCCAACCCAGACCCATTTATTACTGGAGTATACTGTGCAATGACCTGCGTATATTTAAATATTGATAAATGTTCTTCACTGTATTCGGATAATTACTTTATCAATTTATAGTTTTTGCACTAGGAATCATGTAATACTAAAAATCATGTAATACTAAGACAATGTTTGAGATCTAAGATTTGCGTGAACTAGTGCTGCCCCCTCACGAGACTAGTGAAATTTCTCGTCTCGTCTTAAAAATGAGACGAGACATCTCTTTTAGGCAACACTATCCGAGGCTAAAGAAGACGGAGATTATAAGAACGAATGGATAAATTGAAGAAAGTAATCGGTTACGAAAGAACTCCGAAAAAAAAACAACGCACATGGTGTTCGTCCACCACAAACTACGCTTGGTGTGAGCTGGGTTCGAACTACAAACTCCAGAGTGAGAGCTCTACTTTTGAATCACCGCGTTACCACACTTATGAGCGAGACTTAAGGTTGGTGTAAAGGGACCAGTTTGGCCAATAGGTGTCACTACAGTCTTCGTAATTCTCTCATGTATTTTTTTACCTTTCACGAAAATTCACAATTTTTCTTACAAATTTCAGCCTTGAGACTTCAAATTTTTAGAGAAGAAACTTCAAACCTATCGAAGGCATCAATCCGTGCCGATTTTTTATTTAGAATTTTCTCCATTGTTGAAGCAGTTATATTGATAATGGTTTGGATATCCATTTCAACAATCAAGTCATTTCAACAATGAAGAAAATCCTAAATAAAAATCGTCATGATTGTTGCCTTCGACAGGTTATGAAATTCCTTCTCTAAAAATTTGAAATCTCTAGGTTGAAATTTGTAAGAGAAATTGTGAATTTTCGTGAAAGGTAAAAAATACACGAGAGATATATCAAGAATGTAGTGACATCTATCGACAAAAGCTTGTCCCTTTAAACCAACCTTAATGTAAATT
Organism: Thermobia domestica; assembly: GCF_964235325.1. Lineage (NCBI taxonomy): Eukaryota > Metazoa > Arthropoda > Insecta > Zygentoma > Lepismatidae > Thermobia > Thermobia domestica. The sequence continues at coordinate 39,853,348 of NC_137467.1, forward strand.
CAGTTTCTCAGTTTCAGCTTCCTCAAACGTTATTCATAATTTTTGTGTGCTAATTTTCCAAATGTATGCTGTAATCTTTCAGCAACAATTTGCTTACATATGTCTTCTGCAGTACAGTTGTGTGTACTTGGAATCGAGAAAAAATGTTTCCAAATCACTTGCAATACTCTACGCTAAAAGTTCACACGACTGTTTTAGAAAAAAAAAATAGTCACATAGTTTTATTAATTATGAGTGCTTTCACAATCTTATAGAAAATTAATTAGTACTCTCAAAATCTTATGGAAAATCAACGAATATTCTCAAAATCTTTTGAAAAATCAAGGAGTGCTTTCAAAATCTTACGAAAAATTAAACAGTACCTTCAAAATCTTGTGAAAAACTAACGAGTACTTTCAAAATTTTATATAAAAAATCAAGGAGTACTTTTAAAAAGTCTAAGAAAATCATCAAGTACTTTTAAAATCTTGTTAAAAATGAAAGAGTGCATTCAAAATCACATGAAAAATTAAAGAATAATTTCAAAATGCTACTGAAAATCAAGAACTACTTCCAAAATCTTATGAAAACATCAAAGAGTACTTTCAAAATCTTGCGAAAAATCCATAAGCATTTTCAAATTCTTGTGGAAAATAAACGAGTATTTTCAAAAAAAAAAAAAAAAAAATTAAGGAACACTTTCAAAATCTTATGGAAAATCAACGAATACCTTTCAAAATGTGATGAAAACATCGAGGAGGAGTACTTTTAGAAAGGTACAAAAATGTGTTTATATTTATTTAGACATGTATAAAAAGATGATAGGATAGAAATATGATGTGTCTTAGAAATCCAAACCTTAGTAAAAAACAACGTTCCACAAAACTCTTTTGTCAATCGACAACGGCGAATGGACCAGTTCATTTAAGAAAATGTGACAAAAATGCTGGCCTTCATGTAGAATTGTAACAAGATACCAAACAAAAACCTTAAATACTGTCTCTCTCTAAATATACTAACTTTTAAGAAAAAAAATCTTTCAAAAATAAATTAAATGACTTTAAAATAAGGAATGACTTATCAGACACCATGTAGATATACACGTGTGATGCGTTGCTACATAAAAAAAAAAAAAAAATACTGTGAAGATGGCAATCCTACACAAGCGTCAGTAATCAATTCTAGCTTTCAAACACTGATTTCTATTCACACACATATATACGTACATCCATATACACATAAAAACACATAGTAGGTAGTCATAATTAAGATGTAACCCTCAACCATTTTTTTAAAAGAAAGAATGATAATAATGAAATAAACTGCTTTTCATACAACGTTATAAAGTTGACCATTAAAGTAGTTTGCATTGTTTTTCATGTTTCTTTATGTTGAGGATGACAACAAACAGTGGTCAAGTATATTTATATTTCATAAGCAACAAAGACGCGTAATAGCGTTGTTTATCGCGCCATTAAACCATTCTTACAAAACAGAACATTCATTCTTTAAGAAAAGAAAACCGAAAACAAAAAAAGAAACAGCACAACAAAATAACAATAAACATGAATAAAATAATTTTGAAGTCTCATTGTTGTTATTGTTTCATTGTCGTCATATTTGTCTCCATTGTTGACTTTTATTGTCATGCCTTTTATGACTTATAGCGACTATGAATATGAATTACAAGTCACGTGTTTCATAATGAAGATATATGAGTAAGTTTAGACAAAAGAATGTGTTATAATATACACACAGACTTATACATGTATGGTATGTTCACAGCTTGTAGAAATAACAAAGGACAATAAAGATTATTCTCTTCTGAAGTGTAATAATTATAGTAGTCGTATTTCAAGAAAACAAATTGTTTACCATTATTATCACCCAACTATTAAGAAAACATTAACATAAAAGATTGTAAATTAACATATATTTATCACAATAGAAAATATTCACAATAGAAAATATTTTTAATATATTTTTTAAATTTATATTCCATGTTTATATCGACTGCTATTATCTGGATATTTCGAGATCAAAACACCTTTAGAAAATAAAGAAGAGCGAATTTTGGGACAGTTTTGGAACACTAGAAGGAGGACATCTGGATTCACTACGATTTATAAAGAATTAGGAAATCGAGATTCGCGTACAATACAATAATAAAGCAAACTTTAGAACACTACAAGAGGATATCAGTATTCAATCAGAATACAAAGACAGGGGAAATTGGAAATCGCTTTCAACTTACTGTAATGTAAACGGAAATCAGAACACATTTCTAAGACTAAAAGAGGAAATCAATATGTAATTAGAACACAAAGACCGGAAAAATTGAAATTCACTTTCAACTTAATGTAAAGGGAAATCAGAATACATTTATAACACTAAAAGAGGAAATCAGTATGTAATTAGAACACAAAGATAGGGGAAATTGGAATTCACATTCAACTTAATGTAAACGGAAATCAGAACGCATTTTTAAGACTAAAAGAGGAAATCAATATGTAATTAGAACACAAAGACCGGAAAAATTGGAATTCACTTTCAACTTAATGTAAAGGGAAATCAGAATACATTTATAACACTAAAAGAGGAAATCAGTATGCAATTAGAACACAAAGATCGGGGAAATTGGAATTCACATTCAACTTAATGTAAAGGGAAATCAGAAAGCATTTCTAAGACTAAAAGAGGAAATCAATATGTAATTAGAACACAAAGACCGGAAAAATTGGAATTCACTTTCAACTTAATGTAAAGGGAAATCAGAACGCGTTTCTAAGACTAAAAGAGGAAATCAATATGTAATTAGAACACAAAGACCGGAAAAATTGGAATTCACTTTCAACTTAATGTAAAGGGAAATCAGAATACATTTATAACACTAAAAGAGGAAATCAGTATGCAATTAGAACACAAAGATAGGGGAAATTGGAATTCACATTCAACTTAATGTAAAAGGAAATCAGAACGCATTTCTAAGACTAAAAGAGGAAATCAATATGTAATTAGAACACAAAGACCGGAAAAATTGGAATTCACTTTCAACTTAATGTAAAGGGGCATTTATAACACTAAAAGAGGAAATCAGTATGCAATTAGAACACAAAGATCGGGGGAAATTGGAATTCACATTCAACTTAATGTAAAGGGAAATCAGAACGCATTTCTAAGACTAAAAGAGGAAATCAATATGTAATTAGAACACAAAGACCGGAAAAATTGGAATTCACTTTCAATTTAATGTAAAGGGACATTAGAACGCATTTATAATTCTAAAAGGGGAAATCAGTATGCAAATGGAACACAAAGAATGAGGAAATTGGAATCTGCTTTCAACTTAATGTGAAAGGAAATCAAAACGCATTTACAACACAGCAAAGAGTAAATCAGGGCGTAATAACTCTACAAAACTAGGAAACTCGGAATCCATTTACAACAGAATGTAAGGAAAATTTGGAACGCATTTACAACACCAAAAAGAGGAAATCAGAACAATCAGAAGCTGGGGAAATCGGGGGCATTTACAACACAATTTAAGAAAATTCGGGATGCATTTACAACACCAAAAAGAGGAAATCCGAACATAATTAGATCACGAAAGCTCCCTGGGGGAATCGGTATCACAAGAACAAGGTTACACCTCAACTTTACTTGAGCTAAAGTATATAAAAAAATACCTGTAAATTCTAGGGAGTCACAGGTTTCCAGCTTCCTATAATTCATGTTTTCTAACTTCTTTTAACATGTGCTCCTTTAGTATTCCTTTAGTATAAGGCCAAATTTTCCCTAATATTGCTGTGTTGTAAAACATGCTCCAAAGAAAAGAACCCGAACCATGTACAGCAAATTATTGAGTACTATTCTATGTAACTTCTATGGGTCCTAAGGGCATCTAAATCGATACATAAAGAAACAATTTTATTTCATCGGATTTTCTTCTTCTTTGATCAAATATCTCTTGATTAGTTTGTCGCAGTTTTTCATCCTACCCTATCCTAAAAGACACACTAGATTAACTCACCAGATTTTTCATTTCCTTTTAGTTTTTCTTGCCTCCATTTTCTATTATTTTTATTTTCTTCTATTCTCTTCCCTACATCTATTATTTTCATCCTTGTAGTTTTCCTTCCTTACATCTTCCATTATTTACATTTCCTTTTAGTTTTTCTTCCTTACATCTATTATTTTCACTTTCTTATAGTTTTTTTCCTTACATCTAGTATTTTCACTTTCTTCTTTTCCTTCCTTACATCTTCCATTATTTTCACTTCTTTGTAGTTTTTCTTCCTCCATTTTCTATTATTTTCATTTGCTTATAGTTTTTCTTTGCTTCATTTTATTTCCTTGTAGTTTTTCCCTATCTTCTATTATTTTCATTTCCTTAAGGCTTTTCTCTCCTATGTCTTCTATTATCAAGTACATGTCTTTCTAATCGTGGGATTCCTTTAGATAATACTTTCTCTGTCATTCTCTTAATAAATAACAGCGTGACTCCTCCATGTATTGTAATGTGTACAATCATAAAAATATACATTTGTATATTTTTCTTTTCTTTTCGAAATAGTAGTCTAGAGTGTTACACCTTGTTTTTCTCTCCTACCATTTTTAACACTCTTTTATTCGATATCTTATTAAACAATATCATTTTCATCATTCTTCTGCAGCATCATGAAGGTTTCCATTCTCTCCGTTTTTTTTTTTTTTTTTTTGTTGTTGTTGTTGTTGCAGAGACCAAACCTCACATCCGTATAACGCCTCGTTCTATACCCAGAGTTGTTTTTCTTGGGGGGTGGCCCTCTCAAATCCCTCGCTCACAATGACGCGAGGGTGAGGGTGAGGGTGAGCGGGGATGACGGAAAACTCCCTTCGCGAGAGCGAGGGTGAACGAGGGCGAAGGCCAACTGTCACTGCGAGGGCGAGGGCGCGGACGCGTAAGGGCGAGGACAAGTTTCCAGGGCTAGGTCGAGCGAGAGCGATGGACAACCCCCTTTGCAAAGGCGGGAGTGAACGAGACCGAGGGCCAACTGTCACTGCGAGGGTGAGAGTGCGCGAGGGCGATGGACAACTCCCTTCGCGAGGGCAAGGACAAGTTTCCAGCAACGGCAAGGGTGAACGAGGCCGAGGGCCAACTGTCACTGCGAGGGTAAGAGTGCGCGAGGGCGATGGACAACTCCTTTCGCGAGGGCAAGGATGAGTGAAATTGGAGTAAAATAAATATCTAACTTCCATCAGCCTTTTCTTCAATTTTATTCAGAAATTTCTCAAGACAAGATAACTTCAACCATTGTTATTTGTATACACTTATTTAACATTTTGATGTGTTGATTTATGATGGCATACAATAGTGGGACGTAATTTCAGAAAGAAATAGAAACCTATCTCGACTGAATATCAAACATATACACTCGTACCGTGCATTAATTTAGTGTGCCTTATATCATTAGTTTTCCAAGAAAATGTTCTACTTTGTTATTGATTGTTAGCTATATATTTCTCTTTCTCTCTGACTCTCTCTCTGTGCATAGATATGTATGCACAGAATAAAAGGAGGGGAAGGGGAAGGTATTACAAAAGCCTGTAGAACTGGTATGGTCCTCGTTCCTCGTGTAATGTTTGCGACCAGCTAATAAAAACTTTTGTATATCGCGTATGTGTGAGATATGGTTAATTATAAATGCATAGCGTGTAACTCTAGCTTGATTCTTCTTGAAGCAAGCAATACGTAAGTTGTTTTTCAGTAAAAATAAATAAAAGAGAAAATTAAAAAAAAAACTTTGTATATGTTGTTTGTGATGCCGGCCATTGTAAAATAATAAAAAAAATCAACAAAACTTTAAGAAAGACAACGCTAATAAAAATAAAATGAAATAAAATAATAAAATAAAAAAGAAATAAGAAAAATAATATATAAAATGGCAGTGGCGGTGACCAGATTAGTATTTTTCGTAATTTTCTTTTTCTTCTCAGAGGCTGTTTCTTTTTCTTTTCTTTTCAAGAGAGAAATTTTGAGGAAAAAGAATTCTTGCACAGAAGGTCATCAACATTTTATAACAAGAGACACCTGGCGGTTATTGTCCATACTAGTAACAATTAACTGACCAGAAGTTTTTTTTATTATTATTACTATTTACTGTATTTCTTTCTCTCTCTCTCTTTTCTTTCCTTTCGTTTCTTACTTTGCTTGTTTGTCGTTATCTTCTATTGTTTCTTGTTTCTTTTCTATGTCTGTTTTTTTTTTTAATCTTATTTTCTGCTCAAGAAAAGGCGAGATAAAGACAGGTCTTTCTCTCAGTGTTACCAAGTTATATGGAATTTTCCCCAATTGTTTACTCAAATAAAAATCACCTGTTGTAATGTGTCTGTAGATTAGGCTCATATTCAGAACATTAAGACAGGAGAAAGAGGCGTAATTTTTGGTATAGCTACAGATCGGAAGCTAGCCGAAAAATGTAGAGGCGATGGTAGAAGTTGGGGGGTGGGGGTGATCCAACCATATTATACAGGGTGGCCCAAAAGTAGGTATACACCTCTGCATTGATCAAGTATAACATTCTAATTTACAGGTTTTAGGGATGCACACGAGACAAGATTTGTGGCTGTCTCGTCTCGAAAATGTGCTGTAAAAGTGATGTCTCGACTCGAAAAATGTATCTTTTTCTATTGGAAGAGCCGTGTCTCGACTAGAATTTTGTCAGGAAAATCCTGTCTCGACTCGAATTTTTTAAGGAAAATCCTGTCTCGACTCGTCTCGTGCGCATCCTTAACGGGTTTATTTGCTTCGGCTCTTACAAGCTTATGATGTAAGTAAAAACACATTAAGAACAAAAAGAACCTAAGTCTACCTGATGTATAACAAAAAGAAATGTTACAAAATGCAATAAGCAGATCAGTACGGTACTGTATACCTACTTTTGGGCCACCTTATAGTTCATCGCTATATCATGGTTTATTTGCAAGCCTAGCATGAAACTTCTACGGGGGCGGGGGGGGGGGCGATCCCCTAGACCCGCCGTGGATACAGGCCTGTGTAACTATCTTGAGTTCACTTCACATCATTGATTGCTTTACTTTTTAAGTAAATATTTATCGAAGCAAACAGCTGAAATTTTCAGGAGGGCTGAGCCCCTCAGGGTATTCTATATATAGAAATTAGAACAAGAGGGGAAAAAATCCTCAGATGGGTACATTTGATTACGCTTATAGGTTTAGACAGTTATAAAACTGTACTAGCATTTTTGGCCTATCCCTGTCGGTTTCTAAAAACGTGAAACTCTTCAATCAAAATTTTTTTTGCTGTATCTCGCCTCTCTTATGAATTAAAGCTGTCTGGTGATGCCAGTGAAAAGATAGATCGTTGGTTTGAATACGATAGGATAAATTTAAAGACGTTGATTCCGAATCTAACGCAATACAGCTATATCTGCTTTCATTCCCGATATAGAGTCGAAGTCTCCCGAGTGCAATTGAAACATCGGATTTTACGTCCGGTGGGAAACCACCCTCTGTAACGCAACCAATAGATAGATCGAGGTCATTGAGTTGATTTTGAGTTTAACGTCCCTTTCAACATCAAGGCTATATGGGACGGGACCTACTGATTAATGTGGAACCCGAACCACATAAGCTCCCTCCTAGAATTGAACCCGGGTCTTCCATACCAAAGAGATTGAGGTCATGTGTCACAAACTCTATATATATCGGGTGAACCTGAAAGATGTGCACAAACTCTGGGAGGTGTTTCGTGGCATCAAAAAAAAAAAAAAAATCTCGATGTCCTCTTGCATATTGTAGAATTCCGCATCGTGTAAGAGTGACAGAATTGCCAACTTGGAATCGAAAATAGACTCGTGACAATTGGAACAGAACAGGAAGATATGCATGTACTTCGGGAGATGATTCGTAACATCAAAAGAAGACAAAAAGTCATCTTGCATGTTGTCGAATTCCGCGTCGTGTACGCTGTATACATCTTTCTATTCCGTTCCAATTGTCAGAATTCGAGTTTCGATTCCAAACTGGCACCACTGTCATTCGTACACTGCCCGAAATTCGATAACATGCAAGAGGACTTGCTGTCTTATTTTGATGTCACAAATCATCTCCCGAAGTATGTGCACAACTTTCTGTTCCGTTCCAATTGTCACGATTGGAGTTCAGATTCCAAGTTAGCACCCATGTCACTCATACACGACGCATAATTCGACAATATGCAACTAAACTTTTCGCCTTCTTTTGACGTCTCGAATCACCACCCGAAATTGGTGCATATCTTTCAGGGTTCACCCTGTATATTCAGAAAACAGGCTGGGTTGTCCAGTCAATCAGGAGATTCAGAAAACAAGCTGGGTTGTCTAGTCAATCAGGAGATATTCAGAAAACAAGTTGGGTTGCCCAGTCAATCAAGATATATTCAGAAAACAGGCTGGGTTGCCCAGTCAATCAGGAGATATTCAGAAAACAGGCTGGGTTGCCCAGTCAATTAGGAGATATTCAGAAAACAGGCTGGGTTGCCCAGTCAATCAGGAGATATTCAGAAAACAGGCTGGGTTGCCCAGTCAATCAAGAGATATTCAGAAAACAGGCTGGGTTGCCCAGTCAATCAGGACATAATGTGTTGTTCAATAGGGTCATGTGAAAGTGCACAAGAGAGAACGTATAACTCCGAGTGATTTTCCTTTACGAGTTCAAACTGGGACATCTTACTATTTTAGCCGTAGAAACTATCAAAAGTACATTTGACGACTAGGAGCGGTGAATAAACGCACCATGTCATTGCTTTGTGAAATTTCGAGCCGGTGATATAACATTGATAAATGAGCCCCGTGGCCACCGACCAGCAGCATGTTCTCATGTACTCATCAGAAACACGGTGGAAGCGGATCCAGTAGCGGTTCGTGGGCAACTACAGAAAAGTTAGGTATACACCATACTGGAGCCTGTCTGTTTCAGCTGTACCCTCGGAAAATATGTGAAATACACTTCGGCCCCACCCCCGCAGAATTCTTGCGGAGGAAATTTTCCCTTTGCATTGGTGGAAAGGGAAAATTTGTGGTAGATCTATGGTAAGGTAATTCATCATGTGTTTTTCAGTCGAGGCGAAACCATCATTGTAGATAGTTACAGTGCTCAACTTCATGAAATAGACCGAAAACTTGTCCGCAAACATTCAGAAACGATCAACATTGTGAACGTTGCACGGAAATATGTTACTCAAATGTTGATCTAGGCTACTTGACTTGCAATATGAAACCTTTCCTCGCCTACCGTATTCTCTTATTGTCTCTTGCACCACTACTACTCTTACGTCATCTCGATCATTTCTTGGCAAAGAAGAACCTTACTAATTGACCTTGCGATACAACTTGCATCAGAGACTGCAGATTTCTTTATCATAGAATCCAATCATTGGTTGAGTAGACTAATGGTACAATTGTGTAGTTAAAGGCGGAGACTACTTCGACTAATAGGTATTATGGCTTTAATCTTGTTTGGCCTTTGAAAGTTTCGACACGTTAATCGATTACACTAGATTCTCACTATTTCGGCTATTTCTTGCAAAGAGAGATGCTGGATAGAAAAAATTGTCGAATTATTGAGTCTCTGAAATTAAATTTAACGCATACAGTACTATGCTTTATTAAATATAAGATTATATACATTATCACAGGAAAAAAAATAGAGAAATTTAATGCTTTGAGATAGTGCATAGATAATCACCCACTATGAAACATGTCCCAAATGTTCAGTTGAAGCAATGAAGATACATTACCTCCCAACCGCTTTCCAAGTAATAATAAGCGATAGCCACAATACTATTGTATATTTTTTCCACAGCTACCGTATGAACAAATACAATCGTTGATAGATTGTTGCAACGTTACAGGACAGATGCCAGATATGAGACCGGATTACTGAGAGGACAGACTACTGAGACCGGATTGGTGAGAGTTTAGTATATTTCTATCGCACCAACCCAATACTTTATTTTGACAACGCTGTTAAAAGATAGATCAGTACTTTGAATGCGACCGGGTAAATTAAAGGCATATGTTCCGAATCTAAAGTCTGTTTTGGATCAAAAGTTCTAACATATTTCAGGCAAAAATTTTCTTGTAGGCCTTATATCTGGAGAACTACCTATAGTGCAGCCAAACCCAAACCATCACTTAACTCAGTAGGATGTGCTTATTCTGTAGAAAATACGAAAACTCGATTTAGGGGCCGTTCAAAAAATTTGTTACCCCTGATCCAAAAATGCATCAAAAGATCCAATATATTTAAATCAAAAATTGTCTTCTACGCTTTATATCTGGAGAATTACATATAGTGTAGCCAAACCCAAACTATCACATAACTCAGTATGAGATGCTTATTCCGTAAAAAAAAAAAAAAAAAAACTTGATTTAGGGGCCGTTCAAATTTTTTTGGACCCCTGATCCAAAACTTCATCAAAAGGCCCAATATATTTCAATCAAAAAGAAAAATTATAAGCCTTAAACCCAAACTATTACATAACTCAGTATGAGATGCTTATTCCGTATAAAAAAAAACGGACTTGATTTAGGGGCCGTTCAAATTTTTTTCGACCCCTGATACAAAACTGCATCAAAAAACCCAATATATTTCAATCAAAAAAAAATTATACGCCTTATATCTGGAGAACTAATGTAATCAAATCAAAACTATCACTTAATACGATGTGCTTATTCCGTTAAAAAGCACAACAACTCGATTTACGGGGCGTTCAAAAATTTTGGGCCCCTAATCCAAAAATTAATTATTGACCAAGATCGAAATGTTTTGATACATTCTTTTTTATCGTTTCTAAAATTTTGGGCCAAGATCGCAATCTTTTGATCCATTTTTTGATCATTACCAAACTTCCTTCTTTTTCCTTCTCGATATAAGTCGAAGTCCCCCCGATCAAGGGCGCCGATCCCGGGGGGCGGTAATGGGGCTCGGCCCCACACCAAAGAACTCATGTGGGCCACCGCATTATATTTAAGAATATACAATATTTGGCATAATTTGAATGCAATTTGTCTTAAAATCCTTATATTTATAAGCCTTCTGCATCTAAATGGGCCCCCCTAAATTTACAGAGAAATCGGTGCCCTTGCCCCCGATTACACTTTTGGCGATGTCACTAAAAGATATAGGCTTTGAATACATCGGGATAATTCCGAAATTTGAGAACTATTTGTCAATAGGTCATTTTAAAAGACAATGACTAAATGAACGAATTTTGATTGAGGAAGATCTACTTTAAAAATCAGATTATCGCATATGGCACGAATATAAACAATTTACATTCGAGATTTTGGCAACACTGCAAGTATTAGTGGCAACCAAGAGAAGGGAATGAGTGGTCAGAAACAGTAAAACAGAACAGTTTAAAAAAAAAAAAAAAAAAAAAAGAGAGAGAAACTAAAAATTAAGGGGGGAAAATAACATTGATGGTCTTTTGGGCTTTCTTTCTTGGTACGTCGGACTTCATAAGCATAACCGGTCTGCAGTGAAAAGACAAGAATTCCGTAATTGGGAAGCACCGCGTCTTTTACTAATACCTGCTTCATTATTGTTGTATCTTCATTCTTTCCCTTTTTTAAGAAAGAAAAAAAAAGAAAAAGAAAGGTGAAAATTAAAATAAGAAAAGAATTCCAAGACAACGCATGCAGACTTTTACAAAGCATTTTTCTGTTATTATCTTGAAGCTAGAATATTGCAAGACAGAATACTAAAATAACATCCTCAGTCAACTGACATGCAAATCATTTTGGTTTATACTTGTAACATTTTTTGTTGTTTCTATCGCAACGATAGGTGGTTAGAGATCTTTAACCTTAAGAAGGTGAACTTGACTACATCTTACTTCACTTCGTACATGTAATGGACAGTTAGATATGTGGATTAAGATATAGGGTGATTCCATTGGTACTAGTCCCAAGACAATGTTAATAATAATTATTATTAGTGTTGGTCACGAAACGAGACGTGAAATAAAGTTTATTCGTCTCTTCCCGTCTGGTAAATTTTGTAGAAGTATTGTCTAGTCTCAATTCTCGAAAAAATTCTTTCACGTTTCGCCTCCATTCTCGAAAACTTATTTCACGTGTCGCCTCCATTCTCGAAAAATTCTTTCCCGTTTCGTCTCGATTCTCGAAAGATTCTTTCACGTTTCATCTCGATTCTCGAAAAGTTCTTTCGCGTTTCGCCTCGATTCTCAAAAAAAATCTTTTCTGTTTCGCCTCGATTATCAAAAAAATCTTTCCCGTTTCGTAAAATTATTTCCTGCTTCGCCTCGATTCTCGAAAAAAAATTCCCGTTTCGCCTCGATTCTCGAAACATTCTTTTACGTTTAGTCTCGATTCTCGAAAAAAAATATTTCCCGTTTCGCCTTGATTCTCAAAAAACTTCTTTCACGTTTTGCCACGATTCTCGAAAAAATCTTTCCCGTTTCGTCCCGATTCTCGAAAAATTCTTTCACGTTTCGTCTCGATTCTTAAATTTAAAAAAATTCCCATTTCGCCTCGATTCTCGAAAAAATTCTTTCACGTTTCGTCTCAATTCTCGAAAAAATCTTTACCGTTTCGTCCCGATTCTCGAAAAATTCTTTCCCATTTCGTGTGAATTCTCTCGAAAAGGATTTGTCTCGTTTTGTAATGCACCTGCAAAATTTATGCTCTGATATTTTCCTAATCTCCCTGCAGAAGAGATGAAAATCTTTTTGTGTCACGAGAAGTCCAAAAACGTTGGGCATCATAACATTTGGACAATATTTATAAAAATATATTGTACAATAACTTGCATATCTTAAAAAGTTGATAAGTGCTCTTCACTATTTACACAATCTCTTCATCAATTTATCTTTATACTTTATATATATATGTAACACTAGAACAGTATTTGAAATCTAAAACATGGGTAAACTAATTGAACAAAGACTCGAGAAATTTCTTATCTCGTCTCGTCTCGAATTAAAAAAAAATACGCAATATTAGTTAACCCGTAACACCCAATGACACCTACAGGTGACACTACTTTAAAGGTGTCTTCTTGTTCACCAATCGTCCACCAAAGGGTGCTAGTGAACCACAGTAGCACCAGCTACTTATCTATATATGTCGCAGCACCACACAAAAAGATTTCGAAGTCGACGTATTGTACAAGGAAGAAGACGCCTTTAAAGTAGTGTCACCAGAAGGTGACAGTGGGCATTAACGGGTTAATATCTCAAAACCCATTTACAAGTGCATAGTGGCTATAGGTATAGTCAAATGGTATAGTGGCTATAGCTCCCCCTTGACGCTCAGGTCAATCCTGCTTTACACTGGGTAAAACGGCAAAATATGGTCTAGCCCCTCCCTTGATCATATCCTAGATCCGCCACTGTATATATATATATATATATATATATATATATATATATATATATATATATATATATATATATATATATATATATATATACTGTATACCGGTATAGAAAGAGTACCGGTATGTGTGTAACTGCTAAGAATTAGTGTGTCACTGTTAGTAGGCAGATGGCATGGTTACTGTACAGTATACAGTATCAATTTTTAGGTTTTCAGAAAAAGAAAAAGAAATAGTCGTTCTCGGTTTTCTCGAAAATTACACATGAGGATTTATACTGGCCAATATAATTATATTCATTTCAATGAGTGCAATCAATTGGTATATGTCTCATGATTGATAATATTCCTGTTAAACACTAACAATACTGCAATATTGTAGAATTAGATTTCGAACATGCTTGTATGACTACGTATTAAAAAAATCAAACCACATAGCGTAACAGCCTGTTGTGGGCCTTAGCTGCTCCAATGCCATCTGTTAGCGACTGGTTGAACTACGTCCAGCTTAGCGGGGAATACGTGGTGAGCGCGCTGCATCGCCCTGTCGCTAATAGGCGAATTAAGAGTCTTCATCCCGGCGAAATTAAAATACCGCTAATTTTACAGTAATTATGTGATATCTTCAAATAGATAAAAGATAATTGAAATATGGAACAAGAGCGCCCTAGACAATATTATTTTACATGAAAAACCGTTATCACGACTCGCTTATCTGCTTTCGATTTCGAGCCATTTTGAAAAATCGGCATTTATTTTCGCGTTTCTAAACAGCTGAAAACGGAAAGCCACTAGGTGACTTGTGATAACGGTACCTCACGCAAAATAATATTGTCTAAGGCGCGCTTGTTCCATATTTCAATTATCTTTTATCTATTTGAAGATATCACATAATTACTCTAAAATTAGCGGTATTTTAAATGGCCGTCACGTGTTTTATTCAAGTGACTCGCCAGTTTGCTTCGCGACGCTGGGTGGACGCCGAAAATTGGGGAAGCACCGGTCGGGAATCGAACCTGGGACCATACCGTTTATACGTAAGCCTAACGTTGTAGCCACTAGACTATAGTGTACCCAATTAACATATGAAACTGAAGTATGACTCTGAGGTTTACATATAAAATAAGATATGAAGGTGATAGCCTATATGTAAAATAGATGTTGAAACACGTGACTGAAGTTGAGATCAGTGTTCACAGTTTGAGGGAAATTTCCCTAATCTAGGGAAATTTCATAAACTTAGCAAAAAGAGAAAAAAGGGAATTTTTCGATAAAACGTGAAAAATCCAGGTAAATTCTCGAGCTGACAGATTGACCAATATAAATGCTTAATTTTTTCTTTGTTCTTCAAAAATGAAGGGAAACAATAGCAATAATTTATGTATGTTTCGTGTGTGTGTGTGTTTATTTGCACCGATTGTTGTTACGTGTATGTGTATTTTTTATTTAAAAAGTGAAGAATAAAGTTTTAAAAAAATACAAGGAAAACGCAAATAAATATAACAAATATGGTTGGCACTGCCTTTAATATAGGTAAATTAATCTTATCACATAATTTCTGCCATAGGAATTAGTTTGTCAACAAACTAGGAAAAATGTGATAAGGAAAGGGAAACTTTTGTGTCAGTCGAGGGAAATTTTCTTAAGAATACCTACAAACACTGGTTGAGATTGAGATATGATGTTGACGTACGCAGTGAATATCAAGGTAAAAAGGTGATGTTGAAAAACACAGATAGATTAGCAGGGGAATGTAGTGTACCGAAATTTCTCAAGAAATATATCAATGATAGCCAGGGATAAAACTGGATCTGAAAATGTAGGAAGACGCATGACGTCACGTCGTCCCCGTGCTTATCTTTATCCATTATTATCTTTAAGAAGTCGAGGATTCTGGAACTGGGGGAACGGCGTACCCCAGCTTTCCCCTCACGATTACCCCCCTAATAACAGCAGTATATTAAGAGTCTTCATTCCGGCGAAATAAAAATACCGCTAATTTTACAGTAATTATGTGATATCTTCAAATAAATAAAAGATAATTGAAATATGGAACAAGCGCGCCTTAGACAATATTATTTTGCGTGAGATACCGTTATCACAAGTCACCTAGTTGCTTTTCGTTTTCAGCTGTTTATAAACGCGAAAATAAATGCCGATTTTCAAAATGGCTCGAAATCAAAAGCAGATAAGTGAGCCGTGATAACGGTTTCTCATGTTAAATAATATTGTCTAGGGCGCTCTTGTTCCACATTTCGATTATTTTTTATCTATTTGAAGATATCACATAATTACTGTAAAATTAGCGGTATTTTAATTTCGCCGGGATGAAGACTCTTAATGATACTTTAATGTTGTTGCGGCGTAGTAAATTAAACCTTTAGTACGCGGTGAACGAAAAAAAAAAAAAATGAAAATTGCTGCGTTAACATGACAAATAAGCATAAAAATACATAATCATACTTTCAAGTTCCTCCACGTACAACGACACAATAAATATATTTTAATGCTGTACCTGGGAAGACATACATCGTTTTTATTAAGATGAACTACGGAAACAATTGAAATATTGAACAATAAGCTGAGAATTGAGTGATAGGCATTATGTAGCTTATTGTAATAACAGATGCACATATTATAGTTTGCTACAATAGTTATCACATCACGGTTCATTATAACATAGACAACAATGGGATTGCGTCTTTCGGATTGTTGTTTGCACACTCAACTATGTACAATAGAAGAGGAAGGAAAGCATAGAATCAAAGGGATACGAAAACAAAGGTAGCAGATGAGATGACGTGTAGTATTGTTGTTAACATGAAGCGAATCACCTGATGTTACAAACAGATAACAATGTATACATGAACAAGGAAATATGTTTTCTAAAGTATATACATAATAACTTTGCCTTATTTCATACATGATGTACACATTCACAACGTCGTACAAAATCTTTTTGGAATCTCATACACAGTCTGTCAGAAAAAAATGGACACATAATTGAAAATGTTCCCAAATGTGAGAAATAAAATTACCATAACCCCTAGAAATAACGTCCTACTTTGAACCTTAAATTTTGAAACATTAGATATAATGACTTCCCAATTTAATGGAAATACCTGAAACTGGAAATACGTCAGATGTCTGGGTTGGCAACGGTCAGAGAGCGACCGAAGAAACTGGAAACCTGTGATGTGGTTGGATGACTCATGATACACCTTATTTCAAACCACGATCCCTGTTTATATTTGACAAACGCACAAAGAAGCATATGAATTGCAATGTCTCCGCCAAATTGTGAAACATAGGGTCTACTCTGCGATGCTCTTTGCTGATGCTTCCTGGAGCCTTACTGTTCATGGCCATGTCGCCATTATAGGATACCACATACGTCATATAGTCGAGATGTAGTTTCTGGACAATGATGCGATATTTCGTGGAATGACATGCATAATACGTTCATTAACACACCTGGAGCTGTTCCGGCATGGTATGAGGAAGATTGGGACATTAGTTTAACCTCAAATATAACGTTTTGATTGAAAGAAAATACTGGTAATATTAAAACTCCACACACTTGGGTTCTGAGAGGCTATATAAAGCATATAATGTAATTGATGTTTAAACTGATGTCAGTTAGATGGAAGTTTAAGAGATTTTTGGTTAAAACCTCGAAAAATATTGGAGAAGTTAAAACATCACATACTTGAAGTATACCAGGCATATATCCCATGCTTGGGTTATAAGAGCGTATATAAAGCCTATATTATTATTATTATTATTATTATTATTATTATTATTATTATTATTATTTGGCATCAGTTTAACCTCAAATGTAAGATCTTTTGGAGTTAAACTTCAAAACATATTGATGAAAAAAATGAAATTTTTATGTCCCACGGTTATCTCGGCTAGGCTAAAGGAGACAGTGATAATGAGCAGTGAATGAAATAGTGGAATGAAGAAAGTGGAAGGAAAAGGGAAAACCCCGAGAAAACCCACGCACACGGTGTTTGTCCACCACAACGCTCACGTGGCGCGAGCTGGGATAGAATCAAAGGCTTCATGCACCAGATGTGAATGCTCTATCACTGAGTCACCACGGCCCCTAAAACAGATTGGACAGGTTAATATCTCACATACTTGTTGTATGAGAGGATAACGTATGTACAAAGTTTATCAAAAAAGACTTTACAACCTTGAAAATGAAAACTCATATTGATTTATTCATGATCTTACAGACATGGTTTTGGTGGCAGTTTGTACTCACGTAGTACATTAGTTCAGAAACAAACCACCGCAAGCACTAGCAGCAGTTGGAAGAAAGATCGCTACCTTTACTGGTCCAGGTTAATGGTTCGGCCGAGATGGGACAATTGCATGGTCCCCACGTTCACCGGACCTGACACCTCTTGATTTCTTCTTTTGGGAGTTCATCAAGGATACCGTGTTTGTTCCATCCTTACCGGCTTCTCTACCAGAGCTCAGACTTAGGATCTACCTCGCAATTGAACAAGTCACATCTGACATAATGCAACAGATTTGCTTGACAAGAAATCGACTTCAGATGGGTTTATCTGCTGCATCACCAATGGAAGCCTCATTAAACCTCTTTAGGTATAAGTTTTATTTTTTAAAAAAAATGATGTATTTTGATACGAAATGACACCAGATCCAGGGGGCCGTGCCGTGGAAAATCAGCGCCCGGGGCGAGAGTATACGACGGCGCCCCCATACATATTTTCCAAGCAATTTTTCCTTTTTTCTCCCGAATTTTTCGCCCCTTACTTCGGCGCCCGGGGCCGTCGCCCCCCCCCACGGCACGGCCCTGACCAGAACCATTTCTGTAAACTAAATAAATAAAATCAATATGAATTTTCAAAGTTGTAAAGTTCTTTTTGATGCACCCTGTGTAATACTGACCGCTTCCATTTTAGCACAGATTCATTCATAAATGTAAGTATCGCGTGACCCCTTTCACTGTTTATTTATTTTTTTTTACTAGAGTTTATTTTAGCGTTCCTTCTTTCCCTTATTTGGCGCATTTCTTCCACGAAAGTTAGCAACCATGCTTTGAGGCTGGATAACTATTACTGTAGCCCTTAAAAAAACAGTACTTAGCAATTCAAATTGTGTTATCAACACCTTTAAAAGGAAAGCAGCGGAAGAACACACTTACCTACCTCCCTGCCCCTAAAGGAAGCGTCTTTTCTTCAACTCTAAGCAATAAAATCAATTTTACCAGATCTTTATCAATTAGTTAGAATCTTCCTTTCACTTCCCGTTTTAAATTTCATCCCATTTCAAGTTCAATTTTGCTTAAAAGTTATGACAAATCTGGGACAGAAACCTGTCATTTAAGTAAGCTTATTTTTTTAAACCCTCATAGCAACATTTTTTCAGGTTTTCTTAGGTTCGATTCTTTTTTTCTTTATTTTTTCAAATGGTAACCATCTGGAAGGAGAACATACCGATTAAATTATAATATTCTCGCTTCCCTTCTTTTCCCTTTTGCCACTTTCGCTTCCGAAATGTAAATAAATGAACGGAAGTAAAGAATGAGGGGAGGAAATGGCGGGTGGAAAGAAAGAAAAAAAAACTGAAAATCGATTAGCGATTGTCATCTGTTATTTTTTTTTCTCCCGGCCCAAAAATTGACGGATTTGTCATATTAATGAAATCATTTCGGCTGAGCGGTGAGTTTTTTTTTCCTACTTCTTTCCTGTTGTGGTTGTCAAATTGGAGTTTTCTGAAGTTTAAGAACAGATAAATGTTTTCTCTTTCCTTAGAAAAAAAAATAGTTTGAGATAAGAGATGTCGCTACTATCGCAAAACGAAATTAATGGCACTTATTTTGTCGCGAGGAAAAAGAACCATATTTCGGAATCTATCCTATTAGTAGTTCTAGAAAACAAACTTTCATGACTTGGGAATTTTAAAGAAAAAAAGGACAGAAGGTAAGAAAAGGTAAAAACGGGAAATTTAAGGGAATTGAGACAAAGATGTAAGAAAATTTTAACTGTCACTGCCCCAATCGTTGTACCGCTCGTAAATGGAAAACTTTTATTTATTTATTTTAACACAGTGAAGAGAGAGATGTCCAAACTTGCTAACCTGGTACTCTGGTTCAATTGACCTTAAGTTCAACAAAACTTTTATTTATTTATTTAACATAGTGAAGATAGTGATTTCCAAACTTGCTAACCTGGCTCTCGTGTTCAATTGACCTGAAACTCAACAAAACGTTCATTTATTTATTTTAACACAGTGAAGATAGAGATGTCCAAACTTACTAACCTGGTTCTGGGATTCAATGATCTGAAGTTCAACAAAACTTCTGTTTATTTATTTATTTTAACACAGTGAAGATAGAGATGTCCAAACTTGCTAACCTGGTTCTCGGGTTCAATGACCTGAAACTCAACAAAACGTTTATTTATTTATTTTAACACAGTCTCTATAGAGATGTCCAAACTTGCTAACCTGGTTCTCAGGTTCAATTGACCTGAAGTTCAACAATTGAGCGCGAATCTATGTGAACACGACTCCTTTTTTTCTTTTACTTTAAAGTGCTACGTTTATGCACCAGAGTAAGGGAGACGGTAATACGCGTAATAAGATGGGTGCAGTGACGACACCAGAAAGGTGCAAGAGGGCAGACATCCTCCGAAGGCTAATCTTGACCTCCCAATTGGCTCCCCAGATATGTTGTCAAGTAATGTAAAACTGCCCTTTTCAGTACACATAAATAGTGCCCCCGAAAAATGTTCATACCCCTGCGCTTGCCGCTCCCTTCCTCTAAATGCAAAGCTGTGTTCGTCACTGGATGGAATATAATTATAAAATGAAGAAAGTGGGAGGGAACGGGAGAGCTTTGAGAAAATACAAGCACATGGTTTTTGTTATGGACTGCTTTTATATGCATTAGAAAGCTGCAAATATGCATACAAACATGCAGTAAGAAGTTTGAAAATATGCACTATAACTAAAATAAAATGTGCTTAAGAAACATCTTATTCATTTCAGATTCACTTATTTTGCATGTTTAGTATGCACACCTCAGATTAAATCAGTACTCGGAATTTTTCGAGATTTTCTGGTGCCAAACTTGGTCTATTGTCTGTTACAATAAATTTATAGGCCGCAAATGACAATTCAGCATCTACTATACTGATCGGACAGAATTTGCTGAATCCTACAGAAAGTTCGGAACGTTAATCTGGTCAAGATTTACAGATCTCACACATGTAACTGATTGACTGACTCGATCTATACATTCTCACCTGAATTTGAGATAAACACCTTATCCAGATTTAATCTCTTTTTGTCTTTTCTATTTTACAGCTTATGGCAGAACGTTGTTTTTGTAACAGGTTGGAGTAACTCGTAACTGGACACATCTTGAATGTTCAGACACGTAAGTGTTTCAACACTTACCAAAAAGCAGCGGCGCAAATCTGTCTTCAACACTGAGGAGGGGGGGGGGGAGGACGGGTAAGACCGTTCCCATATATATATATATATATTAAGCGATGTTCAAAATACTGTATTTATGAAGTTGAAAAACAATGCTGTGGAGGATCAGGGGAGCAGAGTTGTCTTCAACATTGGGAGGCGGGCAGATTTGAAGGGGGCCATCAATTTAATTTCACTTTCCTTTGTGGCAATTGGGCACAAATCATCAAATCTTCCCCCTCCCCCCCAAAAAAAACATTTCAAATCAGATTATCGGCGGGACAGTCCCCCCAGTTCCAAGATTGGAGGGGACATGTCCCCCCTCATCCTCCCGGGATTTGCGCCAGTGTCGAAAAGTGTGCATGAATTAAACACTATAATTTTCTAATTCTAGAAAAGGTATTCTAAAGGGATGTCCAATACATATGAAACTACCGACTCAGGATATTATGAATATTAAATTGATTCGTAACTTTAAATATATACAGAAATATGCGAGTACTCTTACGATATGCACTAACCTTCAAAATATGCATTTGTAAATGCGTATACATATTTCTTTTAAAAAATGAGGTCCCAGTACCACAAAGACCGCTTGGTGGGAGTTGGAATTGAATCAGGGATCTACTAGAAATGAATACTCTACCACTGAGCTACCGTGGACCTGCATGACTCCTATGTAAGATATAGCGAGCCGAAGTCGGAGCGAATGCAAGCCCCAATGATGCTAGTAAGTGCAAGCACAACACATACGAGCCTCACAAAGGATTTAAACTTCATTCTCAATGAGTGCGAATCTTATTAGGGATTGCAAACCCAAACTCGAACGTGTACGAGTCTGAGTCACAACACCCCCCCCTCCCGCACAGGAGTCACTAGATGGAATTCTGTAGTTTGTGTGCATGTAAACGTCTCATATGAACTCCTCCATACCACCTGACCGAGCTCGATCAAACTTTCAACATAGGTAAGGTTCGGGCATGAGATGCTTTTTATTATTTCACTTTGATGGTATAAATTAGGGAAGGGGGAGGAGAGGGTGATATACATAAAAATGATCGATAATGACCCATATTAGTGACGAACCCATAGTTTTCGGAGTCGTTGAGATGAACAGTGACATTTTCGATGCCCTTTAAATCTAAATTCAGCCCCCATTAGTACTCCTAAGGGAGTGGATGGTGATATGTAAAAATAATCGAAAATTACCGATATTAGTGTCGAATTCATAGTTTTTGAGATCCCTAAGTTGATTGGTGACAGTTTTGGTGCCCTTTACATTCAAAATGAAACGTTCTTTACCCATACAAAGAATGAGCATTCTGCTAGTATGCAATACAAAAGAAAGATTTTTTTAAAAATCACAACTTCAATAAAAATAAACAAAAATAGAAAACTAGTCTTATGTAGTAGCACTGTACCAAAAGAAAGTGAGCGGGGGGGAATGCTTTTACAAAAACAAATATAAACGAATCACTGAGTGAAAAATAAAAATATGTTGGACGGTGAAATGAAGGGGGCGTTGAAAAGGGCCGTAAAGGAGAGCATTGAAAAAAGACGGTAATGAAAAAAAGATAACACCAGAAAATAACACAGAAAAAGGATGTGATCAAATTGTTTCCTCAAAAAAAAAAAAAAAAATGCTCTTCGTTGCATGTATAAGAGAACATATAACATGTGCGATACGAGATTATAAGGAAGTTGGCTTTAGAGCAGGAGAAGAGGGGGGCGGAGAATGATTGTTTGACGTTGATTTAAAATTAAATATTCTTTCCCTGGGAACCGGAAATTAGTGATGGAACTCCATTTTTCCTTTTGAGAACAGAGAAATAGGTCTACTTATGAGGGGAGAGAAAAAAAATTGCGAGCAGAAAAATTAAAAAAAAAAAAAAAAGAGATAGTAGGAACTAGAACACGAGAACCAAGTAAGAGAAACACAGAACAGGCATATTAGTCATCCCGTACAAATGATCACAAAGTTGATTATCATGTATGTATGTATGTATGTATGTAACATGGGGAGTAGTAGGGGTTCCTTTTCTCTCTCTCTCTCTCTCTCCGTTTCTCTACAACAAACATAATGACAAATCCACGGAAACCAAATTGACTACAGGTAAACAGAAAAATATACCAGTAAATAACAACACGGGGCCAAGATTGTAAATTACTTAGAAACAAGAGAGGGATGAGGCTGCCATTTCATTCACATAGTATACACAACTTGTAAGTAAACGAAACCTATTTTGTATCCTATAGAAGCAAGTGCTATATACGGATGTAGTTATAGGGCTCTATTTTTTTCCCATTTCACCTGAAAATTCTTCCGGAAGTTTGGCCCATTATGGACCGGAGATTTTTTCCCCCCAACAGTTTTCTATCTTTCAGAGTCTGTCCTACTTCCTGTCCTTATGTGTCAGTACTTTTTTTTTTTTTTGCGAAATTTCTATCTATTCTGTCAAAGTTTTTTTTTTTTTCGTATTTTCACTAGTCTCAGCTATTTGCCCCCCACCTTACCCCATCCATCCGGCAATTTTTCTACCAGTTATCCTCTTGTAAACGCGTTCTCCCCGGTCTCTGCAATTGCTATAAGAATGTAATTGTTTTTCACTCCCTCCCGTCCTAGTTTACCCTATAAGCGTTCTTTCCACCTATCATTAGTAAATCTCTTTCTCTATTCTTTTTATATGGAGGATGGGATGAGATTTTCGCTTGCAATTTTTTTTTTCATGCCTCCGTTTGGCTAATACGAGTTTCACAATCATTTTCCTTATTTGGACCCCAAAATTGCCTAAATGAACCGAACATACAAGAGAAAAAAAAAGAAAGAAAGAAAACGTTGTTATATGCCTGGATTTGACAGCAACAAATTAAAACACTTGTCGTTTAGGGGCTTTTGTCGTTGTGCGTACGGGTGATTTTTTTTTTAACACAAGTTGCATTCTTTCTCTGAAGGAAACGTTGTATAGATTCTCCCCTTCCCCCATTTTCTACATTTTTCTTCTATTTTTCATTTGTTTTTGTTCTCTTCTTTTGTAATTTCTTTTTTGTATTGTAAACATTAGCCTTAAAATTTGTCTCCTGATTCCTGAACAAAACTCGCTTCATATTTCGGTGACACTTTACTCTTGCTATTTTCAAACACACACACACAAACTCCGATGTTTAATCCTTTAATACCACATACGTTCTACTCCATTCCCTGCCACATACCACATGCGAATTTTGCACAATTACTCACTCGACATATTCTATATACATTTCTATTGTAATGGGTTAATGGTTAATTTTCGACTTGCGAAATATTTCTGTGTTGGCAACACACAATAACGACCAATTGTGTGACCATAAATAGGTTTTCCCATGTTAGCTCCAATCTACTGTATTTTCTCATTTCCGTACTGTATAACCAATATATGTGTTCACACATGAACAAAACGGAAAATTCAGAGTATTTATTATTTTTAAGTAATATTTTAGCCTGTGAACAGGTCAGAAACTATTATATATGTTACATCAACGTCTACTTCTATGAAAAGTTCATATCTATAATTTGATTTTGTGAAAAACTGTTCTAAAATTTTTCAATCGTCTTATTTGTTCTTACTGCACAATCGCAATTGAACATAACACGTGTTAGAAATCGCAAGAACAAATTGAGTGAAATAAGGGGGTTTAAATTCCAAGTAAATGTTAAAAAGAAAAAATACGCTGTTGATTGGAACGAAGACCTGTATCAATTACATACGTAAGAGTAAATCAAGTAGAACAGATGATTAATGGATGGGACAAATATGGCGCATCTCGGCTATTACTACGAATATTATTTCCGGTGGGATTTAAACCAGTGCTGATTTTACGGAATGGCCAGGGGAAAAGTCCTCCCAGAAGCATTTCTCTTATCAGGATCAACCTGGATTACCAGTGTTTTTGCAGTACTCCTTTTATCCCTGTTTGTTCAAGATCCCCCGCGGAAGCGAGAATCTTCTGAAATCATCAGTGCATCAAACCAAATGTACAGCATTTGAAAATTTAGAATGTTAATACATTTTATGTGGGTCTATTAAGACGATAGTGGCAGATAGAATTGCAACTTGTGCTTAAATTTCCGATTTGAAAAAGAAAACAACATTAAAGCAATAATTCTCAATCTATGGATCGCGATCAATTGGTGGGGAGTGAATCTCTTGTATTAGTCTGAATTAGAGCTGACCGGCTTTGGAGCTCAAGCATAATAATTGGGCTTGAGCTCGAGCAAGTGCGAGCCTAAGAAAGTGTAAACTTCATTTAGAATAGTGAGCGTGAGCTCTACTTTGAATAGTAAGCTCGAGTGAGTGTGAGCCTAAGTTAGCGTGAGCTCACTGGGATTAGTGAGCGTGAGCTTCATTGAGGATAGTGAGCTCGAGCGAATGCATGGCTAAGATAATGGAGCGACTCATTGATATTAATGAGTGTGAGCTCCATTAGGAAAACTGAGCTCGAGTGAGTGCAAGCCAAATATAGCGTGAGCTCATTGGAATTAGTGAGCGTGAGCTCTACTGACGATAGTAAACTGGAGTCAGTGTGAGTCTGAGACAGTGTGAGCTCATTGAGGTTAGTAAGCATAAGCTTCATTGACTATAGTGAGCTCGAGTGAATGCAAGCCTAAGATAGAGTGGAACTCATTAAAATTAGTGAGCATGAGCTTGATTGATGATAGTAAACTCGAGTGAGTGCGAGCCAAATATAGCGTGAGCTCTTTGAGATTAGTGAGCGTGAGCTCTACTGGGGATAGTGAGCTCACTGTAGTGAGTGCGAACCAAAGATAGCGTGAGGTCATTGAGATTTGTGAGTGTGAGTGATATATATATAGATCCTAGAGAGAGAGAGAGAAAGACTACTATCTGGTTTCTTGAAATTTATTTTGCTTTTAGCTTAAGTTTCTCTTTTATCCTTTTCTTTTTTTTAAAGGAATTATGCAATGATGTTTGCTTTTTTTTTATTCTATTTTCTCGCCTTCATTACCTCTTTGTGACTATAATGTCATGTATGAAAAAGCTGCTGTAGGACTAACATAAGAATAGAGAGAAAAAGAGAGAAATAAACAAGAATACCCTTTGATAAGGATATAAAAGCAGTCTAGCGGATATTATCATCTCTGTGTTTTCTTTTATATATATATATTTTGTTTTCCGTTTTTTTGCTTTTGTTTTTTTGTTTTTTTGTTTTTACTAGAATAACGTACCAAGTCTAACACTATTCACTCTTAAGACTACATCTTTTCATTGAAGTTTGCTTTCTTATTTCTTTCTTTCACCTTTACATTTTTTTGTCTTTAGGATGGAAAAAAAGGGAAAGAAAAGAAAGCATGGTTGTTATCAAATCGTGTCCGTGTGAGCGCGAAAAACAGAACAGAAAAGGGGAGATAAAGAAGGAAGAAAAAAATAGAAAATAAGAAAGCTAATCAGAGCGAATTCAAGGTAGTGCATAAAGGAGTTCACGGGGTGTGCGTGTGGAGGTGGGAGGAAAGTATGGGGCGTACGAACAGGGAACAACAGTAGCTGGATCTGCGCGTGCTAGAAAGATAAACAAAAAATGCAAGAAATGGAGAGGGAACAAGAATGGTAGAAGAAAGGAGGTAAAATATAAAGTTTTCTTTTTTAAAATTTTGTAGTAGTCATTTTATCGACAAAAAGGGAAAAAAAGAAAAAGAAAAAATGACAGGAATTAAACAGAAAATTAAAAAAAATAATGTATGTTTTTTTATTATGAATACTTAGGGGATGATTTTGAGATTTTGAACACTAGTTTGCCATTACACTTATTTAACACCCTCCCCTCTACTTTCTTGTTTAAGTCAGCCCAATTTGTGTCTCTTTTAAAAACAAAACAAAAAACAAAATACCACCCTGTACCTTCCATTTATTCATTATCATTTTCAAGTCGAAAAATTTAGAGAAAAAAAGGAAAAAAGAAAGAAAGAAACGAAAAACGGAGATGTGTATTATTTGTTATAGAAGAGATTTTTTAAAAAACTTGCCTTTTTAAAAAAAATACGTAGCAGGAGGGAAGGCGGGGAACAAATGTTGAAAATAAGTGTAATACCTTTAATTCCTATAACACTTCAATTTATCTTTTCCCTCTCTTTTCTCTTTTTGCTTATGATTCCTTTTATTTCAACGGTTATATATATATATATATATATATATGACAGAGTGAAAAACTATTTATTTGTTTTTTTGTATTAATATTGCTTTCCTTGCAAATTATAGGAAGAAATCTGCAAAAGAAATAACTTTTTATCATCATTTTCTTTCTTTCTTCTAATACTAGCTTTTAGTAAAAACAGAGAGTAGAAAATTCATAACGTTAAAAGAATACAGAATACTGAGAAAAAGCAAAATCCGATCATATAGACTCACTCCACACACTCCCTCTATCTTCTCCTATTCCTCTCACACCCATTTTCTTAACTTTCTTTTCTTTTCTCGCGCCTCTTTTCTTCTTCAAAAACGCGTATCTCTCTATTATTCATTCATAAAATATTCCTCTTCTTCGTTTTTTTCTTTTATTTATCTATCTATCTTTTGATGGAAACGCGATTTTCAAAATTTTCTTTTTTTTTGTTCCTTTTTAATACTAAAAAGAGATTATGAAGATGGAAGGGGGTCCAGAATTACTATTGCTAATTGTATTTTTGCTTGTCTGGAAATGAGAATGTATTAGGAACGAAAATAAAATAGGAACGAAAAAAAAAGAAAGAAAAGATAGCAATTACAGTGCCTTGTTAAAGGTATTAAAAATTCAATAGGAATTTCCTTTCTATTCTGCTTTTTTGTGACTCGATTCTTTTATGTGCTCTTATGAATTGTACAAGGTACAAGAACAGCATATCTTTAACTTTTTTTTCTTAAATGTTGTCTTTAATAATTTAGGGAAAATTTTAGATCATAGAAGATTATTCATGTACTTTTTTTAAAAAAACTTTTGAGCGACGATTGGAGAGAATAGTGCTGATTTGGAATTTCCTTCCTCTGGGAAGGACTTCTCAATACATTGGGGATGAGAATAGTACCGCAAAAATACTCTTAGCCTACGTTGAGCACGATCGGAGATATACCCTAAGAGGAGGGAATTTCGTAGGTTCAGGAAAAATCCCCCTTTTTCCCGGGCCACCCTTTGAAATCATCACTGGGAGAGAAGTGTGGTAATAGTTTTAAAAAAATATTGGCGTTTCATAAGCAAGGAGTAATCATCATCATCATCATAGGTGTTCTGCCATTGTTAGCAAACCACTTGCCGTATGGCTTCCATGCTCCACGGTCTTCCGTTAACCTCTTCGTCTTCCACTATAATTTTTCTGTTTGATATTGTCCATTAATTGTAGTATTCTTCGCTCTCTCCCTATCTTTCCTGCCACCCTACCCTCTAGTGCATCCCTCATGATACAATTTCTTCTTAGCCAATGTCCCAACCAGTTTCTCTTTCTCTTCTTAATAATATCTAAAACTGTCCTTTCCTCCCCCACCATTTCAAAAATTCTCTCATTCGTTTTCCGCTCAACCCAGCTAACTCTCCTCATTCTTCTCCATACACACATTTAGAAAGCTTCCAGCCGTTTTCTTAAAATCATTTTTGCGCACTGTTCATGTTTCTGTCCTATACAGTACAATGCTCCATACGAAGCATTTTATGAGTTTTTTTTCCCCAAATCTTTATTCAACGTCTCAGAAAATAATATTTTATTCCTCCTTAAGACTTCTTTTGCCATTCCTATCCTTACTTTTATTTCACGTTCACACTTAACACAGCAAGGAGTAAAGAGAGAAAAATATGAACTGAAATGTTATATGAAATAAACTCTGTACATGCCGAAAAAGTTATTTTTTGTATGTTGCTCTGTTGTATGTACACTCTTCTGGATGTCATATCATTTAACATATCAGTATCAAATTTTAAACTTAAGTTTTTGTAAGATTTTAGAGTGGGGGGAAGGGGAACGGCAGCGATTTCTGTATTCCCATTTCCATTCTAGTTTGTTAGATATATCTAACAAGAAATCAATGAAGATTTTAAGAGTCTTCATTCCGGCGAAATTAAAATACCGCTAATTTTACAGTAATTATGTGATATCTTCAAATAGATAAAAGATAATTGAAATATGGAACAAGAGTGCCCGAGACAATATTATTTTGCGTGAGGTACCGTTATCACAAGTCACCTAGTGGCTTTCCGTTTTCAGCTGTTTAGAAACGCGAAAATAAATGCCGATTTTCAAAATGGCTCGAAATCGAAAGCAGATAAGTGAGTCGTGATAACGGTTTCTCATGTAAAATAATATTGTCTAGGGCGCTCTTGTTCCACATTTCGATTATCTTTTATCTATTTGAAGATATCACATAATTACTGTAAAATTAGCGGTATTTTAATTTCGCCGGGATGAAGACTCTTAATACAAATACGTAGTCCCAAACAAACATCAAGGGGAATCGGAGCTTCTTAGCTCACGAAGATCGGCGCACTTGGGAGATGGGTTCAAAATCTTCTCAGATCAAAAATTAAGGTACCTCTATTAGGTAGATATAGATGGATTAAGGTACCTCTATTAGATGGACATAGCCAAGGTTCTATAAGACTTTCGATGTTTATGCATAGTAAACTTTGGAAGTCTAAAATCCACTATATTTTGACCAGAAGTGATTCATGATTCACTACTAAATTTAATCCTAGCAACCAGACTGAAAATTTCCCCATCAAACAATATATATGAAAAAGAAAAACTATGAAAATTTAGTAATATTACGTTATTAGTTTATTTCAAGTCTCTAAATGTAACAACAAAAGGTAATATAATTTTCATACCTTCAGTAGCATAGTTGGCAAGGTATCTACAAACTAGGCAATATGTGATCGATACCCTTGAATGGGTAAGCATTTATTTTCTTGTTCTACCCTCATTTCAATGCTGTTCTGAGGTCCACCTATCCATCGGAGAAAGTAAGGCTAGCCACATATATTTTGACCCAAGAGCAGGACAGGACAGTCAAGCCGACACATTACAGGCAGGAAACTGTGAATACAGTGAAACAAAGCCTTGTGTATCACATGTTGAGCCGAGCATGTGCTACACAAATGTCTCTACGATGTGATGATTGTGATAGACGGTCAATGCAGTCAAGGCTCTCTCTCTTCATTCTCTCTTGCCCTCCTCTGCCTCAGCTTGGCTGCCCTGCCCTGTCCTACGGTGAATATGCGGCTAGCGCAAAGCAAGGTGAACCTTGGTGCTAACTAAGTGCTGACTACATCTTCTCAATGGGTAACGAAATCAGAAAAGTACACATACAGCCCTTGGTCCTTCATGGTCTTTCCTTTACATTTTGGAGAGGCGATCTTTCCTTTCCTTTTTGGGCAGGCGATCTTTAATTTATTTTTTGAAGAGACGATCTTTCTTTTATTTTTGGAGAGGTGATCTTTCCGTTATTTTTGGAGAGCTGATCTTTCCTCTACTTTTTGAAAAGACGATCTTTCCTTTACTTTTTGGAGAGGCAATCTTTCCTTTACTTTCTCGAAAGGGAATCTTTCCTTTACTTTTTGGAGAGGCGATCTTTTTTTTTTTTACATTTTGGACAGGCGAGCTTTAATTTATTTTTTGAAGAGACGATCTTTCCTTTATTTTTGGAGAGACGATCTTTCCTCTATTTTTTGAAGAGACGATCTTTCCTTTACTTTTTGGAGAGACGATCTTTCGTTTACATTTTTGGAGAGGCTACCTTTCCTTTACTTTTTCGAGAGACGATCCTTCTTTTATTTTTTGGATAGGCGATCTTTCCTCTACTTTCTAGAGAGGCGATCTTTCTTTTACTTTTTCGAAAGGCAATCTTTCCTTTACTTTTTGAAGAGGTAATCTTTCCTTTACTTTTTCGAGAGGCAATCTCTTATTTGCTTTTTAGAGAGGCGATCTTTCATTTACTTTTTAGAGAGGCGATCCTTCTTTTACATTTTGCTTATCCGTATTGTGAACGCAAGACACTTCAGTCTAGGGATGGCCACATTTTTTTCCCCCGAAAAATATCGTGTTGCATTGGTCACAGTACTACTGCACCTCAGCTGAGCAATCTTGTTCTCTGGTCAATGTACGGCCGAGCTAATAGTTCTAAAGTCGGGTTCGAACCATGGGTCTTGAACTTTATGGTTTTCTTCTCGTCAATCATTTAATTCTCTTGACTATTCCTGGATCACCACTCCGTCACTGTAGACTGATTTAAGTCTAACGGCACTACTCGAGACGGGACCTATGTCCAAAATGGTACAGAGTTTATATCTGAGGGAATAGGACACAGGACTACGCGCGTGTTAGCCACGAGAAGGAATTTCTAGTAGTCAAGTTTACGACAGTCACCGTGATAGACACAGTAAAACTTTGAAATCAGAACCAAGCGTAGTCAGAGTGACTATAACAACTCCCTAGTAACAAGGAAGCTTTCGACCAGTTGGTGCGTGCTTGGCTGTTGGCTTTCTATGCTTGCAAGCGATGCTTTAGATCCTTCGAAGAGCGTCTTTGGCATCACTGGCCGTTCATTGTCTATTGACTTGGCTTGACTTGTCACATGTTTGTGTCAAGTTTGAATGGAGCACTAAATGCAAAGTTGCCCCCATGTAACTTTGTTACTGGGATCCAGCTTGAGGCATGCTTGCATGTTTCCAAGTCAAGCTAGATGCAATCTTGGCCGACTTGCAATTCAAGTTTACAGCAAGCGGTTTGCAAGTTATCTCTTCTACTAGGGCTGGGTTAGTCAAAGCGGAAAACAACGACAAACTATTACGTTTGCAAACAAAAATGTAAGTTACTGATGAAATAAAAAAATAAGTAAAACATGATTGATGAATAATACTGTATTTGAAAATTGTAATTCTTTATATCAAGTCGAAAAGGGCGGTAAGACATGAAGTTGTAATTCAGGGCAGATTAGTTACGAGGACAAATTGAATAATGACGTTAGCTGTATTAGAACATTAAAAAAATACACGCATTTATTTGTATATGAAGTGAAAGAATATTTTTAATTTATTATTTTATTACTATTTTCCTGTCGACAAGTGACATAAACTCGCTCATATGGGATAAAAAAAGTACGTTTAATGATTAATCACTTGGTCACTTCTGTATATATTTCTTTGATTCAACTGTGTGTGAGCGTTATATATATATATATATATATATATATATATATATATATATATATATATATATATATATATATATATATATATATATATATATATATATATATATTTGTGTGTGTGAGTGTGTGTTTTGCTATGCCATGTGTGTGAGATTGAGGGAAGGGTATTGCTAAAACCAATACGAAATTTCTTGAAAAAAGAGAAGTTACAAGGGTAACGTCACTTACGTACAAGTTACGCATATAAACAAATTTATCTTTTTTTTGTACATACGACTAGAGATAACCAGAGAAGGATCCTTTTTCCTGATCTTTTATTTATTTTTTTTAACATTTTCAACACATGTAGTCAGTCTCTTTCTAAAATATTTAAAGTGGTTAGGGCTTTTTTTAAGATGCATGAGAGATGATAACAGTTTATATCCATGACATGACGTGCTCCTGTACGATATAGCACCCGCTCATTTTTTTTTCGATTGCTAATATTTTTCTCTCTTTTTCTGTGGTTCGTCGTAGTGACTAAACGGACGAACGTTAAAAAAAAAAGTTCGTTCTTCGGTATGTACTGTTAGGTTAGATCCCATACACACAACTACTCACGCAGGCAGACAAACATATATACGTACGCATGCATACACGGTGTCTAATCTGTGATTAAAGGTTTACACAAGATATATAAGAGGAAATAGCTTAAAATTTTAAACATATCGTGGTGGCTGGAGAGAAATTGGACACACAGAGAGAAAAGTTCATACGCACACACACGTACACACACATTTATATGTATATATATACATACACTATCTCATTCACACGAGGAAGAGAAAAGCATGTGTGTATACCTGTGACTATGCATGTATGTATGTATGCAATTTGGCTACCTACTAACTGACTACTGACCCCTGAATCGCGATCGCTTTGTGGCCAACAGTAAAGACTTTCTGAAAACACAAGCTGTTGAAAAGTAGGAGGCTGCACTGTTCGTACGTACTGCGTAGTTTCGAGAGGGGGGAGGGGGAGGGAAAGCAGAAGGGAGGAGGATGAACAGTGACACAGTGTGGCTCTCTAGGGAGAAGCTAGAACAGACGTGTTGTAGATACTTTTTAGTTGGGACGGAGAGAGAGAGAGCGAAAAACGAAGGAAAATCTCGGGGATCACGAAATCCACAGTCGCAAACCCCTGTGATTCTCTGCAACCCGTCACACATGCATGCATATCCAACAGAGGTACAGCAGGATACGACTTCTGATGACTAAACGAAAAGCCCAATTGTTCTATGTTTTATTGACGAGTATGTATGCGTCTGTGTATGAGGTAGTGTGTGTGTGTGTTAGTGTTAGTGTTTGTGCGATGTGTGGTGAGGTTAAAAACCACAGAACACGATCTATTTCTCTTTCACTCTGTAATGCCTCTGTGTCCATATGTGTTTATATATATACGTATAGCAGGGGGGTTAGGGTTTCTCTTCTGCTGTCTTTTTCTGCTTTTATTTTATTTTTATACACCTAGTTCATCCTCATTGGTGTTTCTGTACTGGTTCTCTTTCTCTTTTTTTTCGTTGGTCAGAAATAAAATTTCTTTCAGACTCGACCAGTATTTTTTTTCTGCGTCTAATCGCAAACTGTAGCTGAACGAAAACATAGGAAAGCTGCATTTAAAATTCCATTTACTTTTAGCTTAAGCGTTTCAAAGGAGATACATAGACAGAAAGGGTGAACAGGGGCGGAGAGAGGTTTTTTCGGGGGCTGGCTGTAGAGGATGGGGAAAACTACATGGCGCGAAAGAGAGATTCTTTTACTAACAGGGCTGAAATTTTCACCGACAACCCTTTTAACCAAATTATACACACCACAAAACCACCCTTATCGTCTCCCTCTCTATTTTTTTCTTTTTCTCTGTCCCCCTTAGACCCCTATATCCCATCCCATTCTCACTACTACTGTTCAGTCTATTAAAAAATCTCAAAAGGATTGCTCAGCAAATTGTTCCTCTTCGTGTGTCCTTACACTACATACATATATAGAGAAAAAATGCATTAATAACCATTCGATATAATACGCATTAGGCTAAAAACCACTAAAGAAAACAATTAATCTAACAAATACGCACATGGCAACTATATATACATACGTAGTGCACAGCCAAAAGACTAAATTAATTCTAATTCAGCAGGTCTTTATTTATTTTCATATAAATGTATATACTATCGCATGTCTACACAGAAGACTAATCAATCAAAGTCGCTGTGATGAAGATTCTATATGTATATATAACCCAAAAGAAATCGAAATCCTCTGTAAATAACTCACATTTTTCCAAATCTAATTATTACTTTTTTTCGCCAAGAAGAGGAAAATAAAAAATATTTAACTTAATTTTAGGAATTAGTACAAACACACACACACACACACACACACACACACACACACACACACACACACACACACACACACACACACACACACACACACACACACACACACACACACACACACACACACAGCCACACACATTATATACACATCAATAAAGACAGAAGTAATTTAATTAAAGAAAATTATGTTAAAACGATAATTAGTTTGGAGTTAATTCTATACTAAAGAATCAAGCAAAATTTATAATTTATAGAAGCACTGTGGGAGTTCTTTGAACAATTAATGAAAAAAAATGTCCAGGTAAAATTTTTTAGTGTCCCAGTGGGTGTTAAAAACTTATGACAGAGATGTGGCCAAAATGACACTGCAAGATCACGGAGACTATGCAGACCTTCACCGATGACGAATTTATCTACCGTTCCCCCACCCCTTCGGATATCTCTAGTGACCTCACAATATAACTAATTATACAGGGTGGTCCGGAAGTGAAAGTACCCTCCCTTTAGTTTCAACAGTATAGTGTTAGTTATGGTAGAATGTCTGTACACAGTTACCTTGAAGTCTTAAGAGTCATAAACATCGGTATGATTACCATCCATGTCGTACCACAGCTGAATTCTGCGCCAAGTTCTCGCAGATGTTTTGCGGAGATACTCCAGAGTCACGAGAGTGAAGGCATGTTCCACAGCTGCTCGTAATTCCTGCGTTGTGTAATATCGAGTGTTTCTTACTTGTTGCTTTATGAAACCCCAGAGAGCATTGTCTGGTGTAGTCAGATCGGGACTTCTTGGAGGCCAGGCAAAGGAAGAAGGTGAAGATGGACTTGATCACGCATTGTTGATTAACTTCACTGCAAATAACTGTTACCAAGCAGGACAAAGCAGAAAACAAATGAACATGGATAGCAATGTTGCCAGACAATGCCAAGCAATGTTAACAGACAATGCCATGCAATGTTACGAAACATGTAGGTGAAACCTAAAACCGTCAGAAAACATCAATTAGGGGTACGCCCACTTCCGGACCACGCTAGAAGACTACAGATGCACGGACATCCTATCCAGAAAAATCTGACTGTATCTAAACATATGAGGCATACGAGTTCCCTCGTGGCTCTGTGGATGGCATACGGGGCTTTGACGTTATACATCTGGATCCATTCCCGGCGGGAGCTCATGTGGTTCGAAAAAACCCACGGACATGCTGTTTGTCCACCACAACGTCCACTTGGCGCGAGGTGGAATCGAACCAGGGACCCCACACACCAGAGGTCCCTGAGTTTTACTTTTGAGCCACCGAGCCCCCAAACTTCCGGTATTATATTCATTAAACCATATTCTTCCGCTGTGAAGAAGGAGCACTTATATATTTTTTATTACTATTATAAGCATTTGTCATTTACTTTTGTGAACACGTTGAAATAATTACCTAACAGTAGAATTCCATTTGGGGAGCCGGGCCCCCATTTGCCTCCCGTGGTTACACCCGTCTGTTGACATAGGAATGTAGGGAGTAGAAAAAAAAGACAATTTTAACGATCTATTGTTAAAGCATTTAACATGCAGACAATAAATCAATCTGCTTCAAAGTTATTATTTTGTTGTATCTTATTGCACGTTTTGTTCTATTTTTTTTAAGTCTTCTCTAGTATATGCGTAATACATTATTGATAACTCCTTAGGAAACCAACCCATCCATCAATATTTGAAAGAAGTTCAGAGAGAAGAAACGAAAGAGGATGGGGTAGTGGTAAAGAATCCTCTTAGAAAGTGTCATTAAAGACAAATACTACACAAAACTTCGTTTGTTTTCTCTCCCTGGGTTTTTTGGTTCACTATTCTTGGTTTTTTTTTTTGCTTTCTTTCTTGGTTAGCTTGTGTTTCTTTCTTTCTCCTTTTTTTTAGAGGTTTTACTTTAACTCCTCCCAGTAGAGAAAGGACGTCTCAAACTCTACTTTATGTCACTTATTCATCGCCAACAATCGTTTTCATTATTGATACGTTTGTTGAAGACAGGCTGCTTCACCCCGCGTAGATGTTCAATTTAAGTTAGAAAACTCTCCAAAGAATGAGTGCAATCCCCTTTGGCAATTCCTTTGGGTGTAATGAGTTTTGTAGGACAACTAAAAACAACAAGAAAATAGGAGATCTGTCTTTTCCCTCCCATTTCCCCAAAGTTTTTTTCTTTTTTTTTCGTTCTTTCTTGCTCACCCATAGTAGTAAAGGAAGGAACCATTTTACTCCCATACATAAAAGTAGATACCTTCATTTTTCAAATAGAGGACAACGTTACTTCAAAAGAAGTGAATTTGTAAACTATTTTTTTTAAAGGTATCACTTTCAAACTATTCCCATTTCACAAATACTCTGTTGATGCCCTTAAAATTACGCAAATAGTTCTTGAAATATTCGTTTTTTCAGTAATTGTGGAAATTATTTTCTTTGTGTTTTTCGAATATTAATTAATTCGTACAGTAATTTGTTTAATCCAATAATTATTCCAACAATAATTCGTTTATTATAGTAATTATTTGAACTAGGGATGGGCACGTGTGGAGTTCCTAGCCGAGTCACCGTTTTTGAGGTCAAGTTTCGAATGAAGTTGCGTTTGATAAATGGTTCGCTCGTTCAGCTCGTTTTAACTCGTTTTGAAATCCTGGCCTGATTAGACTGGAAAGCGAAAGCCATGAGAAATGTAAGCAGTAATGTGGAATATGTTTAGTGTTGCTCACGAGAGAAGACACTATGCTCGCATCTCGTCTCGTCTCGATAACGAGACAACAATAGATTTTTATAACTAGACAGCCTCAAATATCGTAAGCCCCTACTGTAGTTCTTACCATCAAAGCTGAGATCTGTATGGTAGAATATTTATGCCCAAGCAGAAGCCCAATCCGGGTAGTGATGTTAACCGACTCGGCTTTTTTGAACTGAGCGAACACTGAAGCCAGAGCCAGCTCAGTTAGGATGACATCGCTTCGGCTCAATTGAGTCGATTGCTCGAGCCAACTGGCTTGGGATAAGCACCAACTCGGTTTGACTCAACTCGGGTGAGCCATCGGCTCGAGCCAGCTCGTTTGAAACCAGTCCATCGGCTCGGTTCGGCCCAATAGCGAATGAGTTGTGAGCTGAGCCGTTGACAACCCTAAATCTAGGCCGAGCAGTTTTGAACGTGTCTGTTCGTCGCCCTATACCTTTCAACAAGTTTTAGCTCGTGCTCGAATACTTGGTCCCCCGGAACTCAAACCCAGAATCTCATGAACGATGTCCTTACCTCCTAGACTTCACGACTACCAAGGTCGGCAGTGAACTAGTTTTTAGTATTCAAATATAAACCGCCTATCTTTCATGTTTATACACGGTGTCGTTATAATAATAATAATAATAATAATAATAATAATAATAATAATAATAATAATAATAATAATAATAATAATAATAATAATAATAATAATAATAATAATGTAGTATCATTGATAATTATATTGTCTATGTAGGATACTTGAAAAGAGTACTTGCAAATACGCACAGGATTTGGCTTGTTTTGGCTCTACTCGACTCGAAACCCGACCTGAATTCAAGTCGAGCTTTGAGTCGAGTTGGAGGAAATTTTTAGAGCCAAGTTCTCGAATCGAGCTCAAAGATGTTTGTTTCAAGTCGAGTCTAGTTTCAAAGAAAACTTGCTCGAACTTGCTCGTGCCCAACACTAATTCGAACACTAATTTGATTATTACAATGATTATTCGAAAGAAATTCATTTCCTAAGACCAGTATTCGAACAATTATTCATGTATTCCAATACTTATTCGAACAAAAATTTGTCTATTACGATAATTACTTGAATATCATTATTCGAACGATCGCTCAAATAATTCTTAACTATTTGAATAACTGCTAAAACAATTATTACTATTCCATTAACCATACAGAGCTCTCTCGCGGCTATGTAGATAGCATGCGGCACGGGAGACCCGGGTTCGATTGCTGGCGGAAGTTCATGTAGTTCAGATCTCACGTTAGATTGCATATATAATTCTAATATATCCTTGCTACTGCTGAAAGACGCGTTAAAATCAAGTCACATCACACATCGATTAATCATACTTTTTCAAAGAAAGAAAAAAAGGAGAAAAGAATAGAAAAGAAAGAAAGGAAAAGAAAGAAAGGAAGACAAAGTAAAGAAGAAAATTGAGGCGTTCTGAGTATAAGAACAAATTCAACGAAGACTTGAATAATCATCCATTTATCTCGAAGCTGCATTTTATAGGCAAGAGACAAATTCATCAAACTATACATATAGGCACTGCACGGATATGGGTATCACTGGATGTATCCACAGTTATCCGCATCAATATAACTTTCTCGAATATACAGGGTGCTCCATAATTAGGTATGTGATGTTTGACTGATTATAGTATTTCTAATTCCGAACAAAAAGTTTCAATATGGCAACACTATGTAGCCCGAGAATGGGGATAACAGTCACTGGAATTAGAACCGTTAGAACCATTAGTGCATGCCAGACAGGATGAACGAAACATTCTCGAACCGCTGGATCGGTCGATATAGGTCTGTGAAGTAGCCAGCTCGATCTCCCGATTTGGAACCCATTTGACTTTTTCTTATGGGGTGTTTTAAAGGACAAAATGTACCAATATCACATACGCAACTTGGCCGAATTACGGGAAGCTATCACAGAAGAGTTCCACTGGATACCAGTACAGGTCTATCAAGTTGCTTGTGAGAGCATTGCTCTTCGTCTCCAGGCATGTATCGGTTTGGATGGTTGCTCTTCGTCTTCAGGCATGTATCGATTTGGATGGTTGCTCTTCGTCTCCAGGCATGTATCGATTTGGATGATTGCTCTTCGTCTCCAG
This sequence comes from Thermobia domestica, assembly GCF_964235325.1. Classification (NCBI taxonomy): domain Eukaryota; kingdom Metazoa; phylum Arthropoda; class Insecta; order Zygentoma; family Lepismatidae; genus Thermobia; species Thermobia domestica. The sequence continues at coordinate 39,892,577 of NC_137467.1, forward strand.
GCATGTATCGATTTGGATGATTGCTCTTCGTCTCTAGGCATGTATCGATTTAAATGATTGCTCTTCGTCTCCAGGCATGTATCGATTTGGGTAATTGCTCTTCGTCTCCAGGCATGTATCGATTTGGATGATGGATTGGTGGACCATGCTATGGAGAACAGAGATTAAAATTTTTGTAACGAAAGGCATGACAGTAACGTGTTTATGTGCAATTTTATATTCAAGTTATGTTGCTAGTTTCTTCACTGTAGTCTTTAAATCATATACACAATTATGAACCAACCCTGTATTTTTAGTTTCTGTGCAAATGGCGGATAAAATTGAGGATATTTGTGAAAATACTAGAATTTTCTTAATCACTATTCTAAATAATATTTGTTATTTATGTCTTACATTAAGGTCTGATACAGGGACGGATCCAAGGGGGGGGGGCGATCGGGGCGATCGCCTCCCCAGAAGACGAAACTTTCTTACTTTATATATATAAATAAAATCCATCCCAGAGTTTGGAGCTCTTAAATGTAGCATTATGACAACCCACCGCCCCCCCTAGAACTCGCTCCTGGATCCGCCCCTGGTCTGATTACTCTTTTGGAAATAAATTTTACCAGAACGAAGTTGGAGTTCGTGGAATTTTCTTTGTTTTCAAAGTCCTGTAATGCATATGAAGTACTAATGCAATTTTGCGAGTTCGTTTAAGATGGTCTATTCATTCTAAATGATTTTCTATCTCCATTTCGCCTTGGGGGGCGCGGTGGCTCAGTGGTAAAGCGTTCACCTCCGGTACTTGGGGTCCCTGGTTCGATCCCAGCTCGCGCCGTGTGGACTTTGTGGTGGACAAACACCGTGCTCGTGGGTTCTCCCGTTTCCTCCCACTTTCTTCATTCCACCATTTCACTCATCTCTCATCATCACCGTCTCCTTTAGCCTAACCGGCATAACCGTGGCGCTTTTTCCATTTCGCCTTGACGTTCTGAACAAGTACTCTCATGCCTTGTAAGTAATGGGAAAAAAGTAATTTCGTCTTAAATTGACAGATACGGTATTACCGATTGACAATTTTGTCGTCAGAAATCTGCATCTGTATTTAGGGTGTAATTACGTACGTACATATTTGCTATCAATATCTGTCTCCTTTGAATTGTATTATTTAGTGTACGTAAGTCACCTGCATAGGAAGCTATTATATTTATACTTAGCTTGAATTTTATTGAAATCTGAGATGAAATGAAATCTTTCAGCATAACGTAGCACAAGTATGCCCGTTAGGTTAACGGAGACGGGTGATTAAGACAAATGAACGATGATGGAATAATTGGTGGAATGAGAATGTGGGGAGGGAACGGCAGTACCTTGTGAAAATTCACAAACACGGTGTTGTCCACCACAAACTTACTTGGGTCGGGAATTGAACCAGGGACCCCACGCACCAGGAATAAACGATCTACCACTAAGACACCGTGATCCTCTGTTTCACAGATTTATTTTGTGTCCTGAGCATTATACTAGCCCGCTAAACACAACATCACTGCGGGTTGTCTATCAAGCAAGGGTGATATCTATAAAATCACTTTCATGAGACCAATTTTTGATTGTTCAATATCTTTGGATCAACTGGATGGATCATTTTCATCAGCAAACTCGATTTCTAGCTGCTGACCCTCTAGATCGAAGCCAAAATTGATAGCGATTCATCTTGTAGTTTTTGAGAGCTTGTGGTAAGCAAGGCCGGATTGGGGGGAACTTAGGGGGGCTATAGCCCGGGGTAAGGGAGGTAAGTGCTCTATCACTATGCCATCATATCTCCCTTGAATTTTTATTGAAATTACCTTATATCATAGGATTCACAAAACTGTGAAGCAGGTATTTGTTGTTAGAAATCATTTATTTATTTAAGTGAATTGTCAAATCTAATATACACAAAATAAAGAGTTTGTTTCTGTCTGTCTGTGTGTCTGTGTGCGGCTTGGGACCAGATAAGAGGACGGAGAGTTACCAAATTCTGGTCATGGGTACCTTGGGTCAGGCCCCAGACCAAAGCGAAGTATTTTCTTCAAAATTCGAACCAGGGGAGTCTCGTGGGCGGGAGGGGTTTACCGTGACATGTAAAAGTAGAAAATGACCGATATTAGTCGAATTCATAGTAGAGCTCCTCCGTGGCTAAGCGGTTAGCGTACGCGTCTTTGGCGTAGGAGACCCGGGTTCGATTCCCGGCGGGAGCTTATGTGGTTCGGATTCCACGTTAATCAGTAGGTCCACGTCTCATATAGCCTCGCTGCTGAACGGGACGTTAAACTCAAACTCAACTCAACTCGAATTCATAGTTGTCGCGGTCGCTGAGATCAACGGTGAAACTTCGCATTAACTTCCAAATTCATCCCATTCGGCTGCGGGCAGGGGTTCAACGGGGTGAGGATACCGAGACATGTAAAAATTATCCAAAATGACATATTAGTGCCACATTCATGGTTTTCGCTGTCGCTGAGATCAATGCTAACATTTCCATTAGCGATGACATTCAAATTCAGCTACCACTATAAGGGGTTACCGAGACACGTAAAAATAATCCAAAATGGCTGATATTAGTGTCAAATCCATAGTTTTCGTGGTCGCTGAGATGAATGGTGATACTCCCACAGGCGTTGACTTCCAAATACAGACCCCATGCGAAGAATGGGTATATTCAGCTAGTGACAAAATAAATGTAGCCTTCGGCCACATTCTTATATATTTTTAATTTCTTTTATCACAACTTTTCGTATACTACTAACCACTGTTCTCGTGAAGAGTGAACAAATAAGCTGACAACGTTACAATGTCCCTGAAGGACTTAAAAAGAAAAAAAGAAAGAAGAAGAAGAATGTGAGAAGACACTAGAATGAAGAGAAAGAAAAAAAGCCAAAAGAAATCCGCAAAAGTCGCTGGCTCAGGCATCTTTGAGTCAGATCAACTTATATTGTGTTCAGTGCTCAGCAGAAAAGAATAGGGAAAGAGAAAGACTCCTGTGACTAGGGAATTTTTATTCATTTCGTTTATTCGCGTCACGAAAAAAGGTCTTTGTACGAAATTTGATAATCTCTTTCCAATCGCGCAAGAGAGAGAGAAAAAGGCCTTGACTCAATTTCTTATTTAGCACATATACAGTAATATGGTTGACCCTGCAACGCAACAATACTGTGTGCTTTGTCGTCCAACAGAACGTTTAACTTCATTATTCTTGTTTCCATTTTGTCATGTCACGGATGATAACAGAAAATACTGAAGAGGAGAAAACAGTAAATAAAAGTTGTTTTACACGATGCACATTTTGAAACAAGATTTTTATTACGCTACTTCATTACTTGAATAAATGAAAGATGAAATTATTATTATTATTATTATTATTATTATTATTATTATTATTATTATTATTATTATTATTATTATTATTATTATTATTATTATTATTATTATTATTACAATGGGAAAAATGTATGTGGCGTGCATAAAAATGTAGGTGCTTCGCGTGTGGCGACACATATATAGGTTACATGCGTAAATCTTGTAGGATTTAGGATTCAGATTTCTGGGTTTTTGGGCATCTATGGGCACGTATGAGGGATGACGTCCCTCGGCGACCACACTATTTGGAGAAACGGAAAGAAGGAAACGGCCTGTGTCCTATAAGTTAGGTACCACCCCGGTATTTGTCTGGTGTGAATGAGGAAAAACTCATTCAGGATGGCTGACCTGAAAAAGCTATTTACGCTTTTTCGACCGAGAGTCTGCACCAGGGGCGTCATTTAGGGGGGCAGTGAGAGGCAATTGCCCTCCCCCTGAGTTTGAGATTTAATATATTTTATCAATAAAATAGTAATACAGCAGTGAAAAACACGAAATTTTATTTATATCAAGGGGTCTTGCCCCCCCAAGCAAAATCTGAAATGACGCTCCTGGCCCGCACACGTAAATCCTGTAATTCTTGGACATAACGTAGCGGTACAACTTCAAGTAGCATCTATACTCTGTGTTCTATCTATACGTACTTTCCGTACTTTCCGTAAAGAAAGAACTGTATATAAGTGATCAGCACCTTACATGCAGATGAGCGTATATAACATATAGCTGACGTATGTAACGTATGTATACGTATGTAATATACGGAAGACTATTAGATGTGAGACATCCTGCAACAGCATGATGTGACATCCAAGCGGGAAAAGGACAGCACGTATGTAGTTCATGGAAACGTATACTCCGTACAATTTCCGTAGTAAACATAAGAGTTCCGTATATTTGTACAATATAACGCTGTCCGGATAACGGCTTTTTCTCAGTATATTATTATTATTATTATTATTATTATTATTATTATTATTATTATTATTATTATTATTATTATTATTATTATTATTATTATTATTATTACGATCTCAAACGTATTCCTTAATTATCAGAATGTACGTGGCTTGAACACAAAATTTAAAGCGTTTTCTGATCAAGTACTGACAGATAGTTATGGTATAAATAATAGAATCATTGTTTAAGAATGAGTTACTTTATCATTATCACATCAACAATTAATCATTGATAAGGAAGGACAGAAATATGAACACTAGATTTAATGTAAAGCAAAGAGAGGAAGGAAGCTGTACACTTTAAGATGAAATTATACCCCTCAAAATGTAAGTCACGACTTTTTTTTTTTTTTTTTTTTAAGAGCATTTGTACATAGACATTTAAACTCTCATGTTACCTATCTTTAAAAACAAGATATTCCTTATGGGTGACTTGAAAACTACCCACAAATAGCTGAAGCACAAACGAAACACACTTCACTATAGAACGATGAAAAGATTAAGAGCCTTCATCCCGGCGAAATTAAAATACCGCTAATTTTACAGTAATTATGTGATATCTTCAAATAGATAAAATATAATTGAAATACGGAACAAGAGCGCCCTAGACAATATTATTTTGCAGGAGGTACCGTTATCGCAAGTCACCTAGTGGCTTTCGGTTTTCACCTGTTTAGAAACGCGAAAATAAATGCCGATTTTCAGAACGGCTTGAAATCGAAAGCAGATAAGTGAGTCGTGACAACGGTTTCTCATGTAAAATGATATTGGCTAGGGCGCTCTTGTTCCACATTTCGATTATCTTTTATCTATTTGAAGATATCACATAATTTCTGTAAAATTAGCGGTCTTTTAATTTCGCCTGGATGAAGACTTTTAAAAACTCTAATATTAGAAGTATATGATACTATAGCCTGCAAGCAACGCAACCATTGTCATGATGTCAAAAACCAAATCAAAATACTTGACTTATTTTTGTTGAAGTCTAAAAATGTCTCTTGTCAAAATCTAAAAATGGCTGTTACAATCCAGTTCATTTTAAATCTCTTTATCGCTAAATGACCAACGCGCGTGATTTCATCTGCGGTGAAAGTACAAAATCTGTGATACATAATAATAACAAATAATGATTCGAATCTCACTTCACCTAGCAGTACATTACGTCTCAGGGAAATTCATTTCTCTTCCCATAATCAATTGTTCGAAAATGATATCTGAACCTAGGGACAAGATGGCTCAGTGGTAGAGCGATTACTTCTGGTGCGTGAGGTCCCTAGTTCGATCTACGTACAAGTAAGTTTGTGGTGGGCAACATCGTGCCCATGGGTTTTCTCGGAGTACTCCCGTTTCCTCCCCCATCATGATTCCACCAATTCTTCTATCATCATTAACTTGACTTAATCATCCGTCTCTCTTAACCGAAAAGGCATAACCGTGGGACTTGAATATTTCATTTTATTTCATATATAAACTGTATTTTATATCATTCATTGTGTAGTATACTTGATGCTGTCCCATTTTTATGGAAATGGAAAATTGTAGTACTGTCGGTTGCCCCAACCTTTATGGAAACAGAATATGTCTATTACAGAAGTACCAGTTGGCCTCATTTTTATGAAAAACAAAATAATGAAAATGGCGATTGGCCTTACTGTACTTTAATGAAAATCTAAAACTATATATATATATATATATATATATATATATATATATATATATATATATATATATATATATATATATATATATATATATATATATATATAAATCTGTTGGTCTCACTTTCATGGAAATAGAAAATTATAGATGTACCGCTTGGTTTCATTTTTATGGAAAGGAATAAGGAAATACGTTCTGTAATTATTCCTATTCACTATTTGTTGTTTGAAAATTAAAGCGTTCCACTCGCGAATAACAATTAGGAGGTTCCGCCTTCTCTCTAGTCAGCGATATGCATTAATAGATATTAAAAAGATTTGGTAGCATCATTAGTAGTATTACTCAAGATACAAGACACATTTCGTCTTGTCTCGAAACGAGAAGTACTTTTTTTATTAATTCGATACGGGACAAAAACCATTACAATTCGAAACGAAACAAGATACATCACAATTCGAGACGAGACAATATACATTACAATAAGAGTCGAGGCCAGAAACTTTAAAATTCAAGACGAGCCAATGAACATTACAATTTAAGACGAGACAAGATACATCACAATTCGAAATGAGACAAGATACATTACAACTCGAGAAAAACCAGATACAATACAATTTGAGACGACACAATATACATTACAATTCGAGACGAGATAAGAAACATTACAATTCGAGACGAGACTAGGGTCATAAAAGAATTACAAGAAGATAAGATAAGACTTTCATAAAATTACGAGACGAGACAAGACTTCCATTAAAAAAATATGGTACGAGATGAGACTTCCATAAAAAATTATGGGACGAGATGAGACTTCCATAAAAATTAGGAGGAAATGTGATTTCCATAACATTTGCGAGACGAGATGAAACTTCCATAAAAATTACGAGGCGAAATGAGACTTCCATAAAAATTACGAGACGACATGAGAGTTCCATAAAAAACATTACAAGAGAAGATGATGCTTTTTATAAAAATTACGAGACGAGATTAGACTTCCACAAAAATTTACAAGAGGAAGTGAATTTACATAAAATTTAAGACTAGATGAGACTTCCATAAAAAATTACGAGACGAGATGAGACTTCCATAAAAATATACGAGACGAGACTTCAATAAAATATACGAGACGAGACTTTATAAAATATATGAGACGATATGAGACTTTCATAAAAATTTACAAGACGAGATTACAAAAATTTGTCTCGTCTCGTGAACAGCACTAATCATTACATGGCAAGGTTGGACCGTATTTACTACGAAATGAGTCTTGCTTTAAAAGATAAACGGTATACGATTTGCTGAAATATTCAATGAGGAACATCTTAATTTGAATTATTCGAAGCCGAAAATAATATGTGAAGAAACAGGTTTTCCTTAATATAATAATTTAAGATGAATTTCAAACGGTGCCCAAGAGTCTGGAACGAAGAGTCTTTCACTTTTTTCCTCTCTCCCTTTTCAAACATTTTTTCAACGTCTTTTTTTTAAAAAAATGCTACTTTCTTTACAACTGTGACCTTCAAGTATTTTGTGCGATCAGCTGAAATACTAGTTAGTAAGTTGAAGAGGTAAGCATTACAAAACGGAAATTAATAAATAGTGAGAAGAAGAAACAAGCTTTCTTTTTTGTTTTTTTCAAAAAAAGAAAGAAAAAGAAAAAAAGAAACGAAAACAAAAAAATCTTATACCTTCCACTTCTACAGTAGTAGCATGATTACAGACAGAGAGAAGGAAAAGAAAATATTGGGTGAACATTTTGGTGTACCCCAAGGTCAGGCAAAAGGTACACCGACCCGGAAGTAGTTAAAATGACCGATAGATGGAACCACTAGTAGTAAAGCTGTGGACTGAAGTTACTAGAACGTGCTATGGATAGTAAATTACGAAGAAAGTTTTGTTTTAGAAGCATTATGTGCGCGTTCTCAGTGCTACTTTTCTTTTGTCATATATATATATATATATATATATATATATATATATATATATATATATATATATATATATATATATATATATATATATATATATATATATATATATATATATATATTGGTATTGTTGTTGACCTAAACTACTTGCTAAACTTGAAGAGAGGAGGGGCACAAGAAAAAACAGTGGGAGTTGAAGAAGACAAGAAAAAATATTAGTGGGAGATACATGCTCCAACTCTGAAGACAAAGATGGATGATTTCAGTGTTCAAGTGAAAATGCATAGTTAATTATTCTTCTGGAGGGCGTGCTAAGAGATTATATATACCTTAGCAGCACTGATGGTACTCAAGGAAATGATGGGAACGCACGCCAAAAAAAGAGAGTGAACAGCGAGTGTTCCTAAGCACTGCGAATAAGAACATTACTCTTTCTGTTTTACATTGTAACACATTACATCGACATCTAGTTTTATAAACTTAAACACTTCCAAATTTTATCATTATTTGCTGTTATCAAAATTACAAATATTTGTAAAAGTGGTCCCGGATATAATCTTTGTTGTGTTACAGAATTTCAGATGTCAATTTAGGTTTGCGATGTAATTAGAGATCTCCATTAATTATCAAAAGATCGAATACATTTCAATCAAAAAAAAAAAAAAAAAAATGTGCGCCTTATATCCAGAGAACCAGATACAGTGTAGCCAAACCCAAACTATCACTTCACTCAGCATGATGTTTTTATTCCGTAGAAATACGAAAACTCGACTTTGGGGCCGTTCAAAAATGTTGTGGCTCCTGATCCAAAAACTAATTATTGGCCAAGATCACAATCATTTGATGCATTTTTTTGAATCCTTCCTAAAAGTCTTGGCCAAGATGGCAATATTTTGATCTATTTGTTTTGGATAATTCCCAAAGTACCTGTTAAGCAGTAACGAATAGAAGTGGGAATCCGATGCACTGACCACACATCACCCAGTTGAATCTGCGCTAACATGATGATTATAGCTAATTGTGGGCTGTAACATCAGATATTTTTTAGTTATTTTTAACCGCCGCAAACATATAACTACATAAAAACTATTAACATTGTTGTTAATTTTAAAGATAGCATTTTTCAGAACATTGCTAATATTAAAATATATTAAAACTTAGCAAACTCTCTTTATAAGATGAGGGTGATTCAGAAAGTAATGCTCCCAAGCCCACTACTTGGCCAAGAGTATTGCAAACATTCTAAACTGGTTATCATTAATGCATTGATGTTAAAGCTATAGAATATCACTTGTTTCACTTTCCTATCTCTTCTCTTTCCAGAGTAATGGAACAATTCATGGTATCCACTGGTGACGTCCGGTTGAAACAGCGGGCTGTCATTGAATTTCTGACAGCGGAAGGTTCGCGCCCAGGAACAGGTATCGCCGGTGACGTGAAATGGATACACTATTACGACCCCGAAATGAAGCGGCAGTCGATGGAGTACCGCCACACGTCGTTCGAAGTTGTCCCATCTACTGGTAAAGTGTTATTGACATTCTGCCTCATCCTGTCTATAGTCCGGATTTTGCGCCCTGCGACTTTTGGCTCTTTCCCAAACTTAAGGATCACCTTACGGGCCAAAGCTACAGTTGTGTTGCCGGGGTGGAAACAGCAGTTAGGCAATGGTATTGTAAGTACCCACCACAATTCTTCACCAACGACATGATAAACCTTGTTTCGCGTTGGTGTAAGTGTGTTGCCCGTAATAGGGACTATGTTGAAAAATGATGCCACCATTTGTAGCTGATATTGCAAGCTTCCCACTGATATCTGTATCGGTGCTATCTGTCAAACACAAATAAAGGTATCACCATGGAGGCATTACTTTCTAAATCACCCTCGTACTATGTGATATTAATAAGACTTTCTAAACGTAATTTTATAATATTCGAAGATATTAATAAACTTTTCAGTGTATTGTTAAATATTGTAAGATGTTATGTAAGTATGAAAGACAATATTTACAACGTATACTTATTAAATATTGTAGCTTATCATTTTAATACTGTAAGATATACATTATTAAAACTTTACAGTGTAATTTTTAAATATCATGTAATATTATTAAAGTATTTTTAAATAATATAAGATAATTTTAAATGTTACAACTTATTTTTTTTAACAAAAGAGACACTGACCAAAGCTTAAAACCCACTTTATTTTAAATTATAATTTGTAACTGTTTCGGATATCTAGCATATCCTTCTTCAGACACTATCGAAAATAAATGAAAATACAGACATATATATATAAATATTGTTATGACAAAGTTTAAATTCTTTAACCATCATATATATAGTCATTGTTACAAAATCAATCCAAAGCCATGAATAGTCTTATTATTTTTTTAAATATTGTACGATGTTATTAAACTTTACAATACATATTTTAATATTGCAAGATATTATTGAAACTTGACGACATGCTTCTAAACCTTATAAAAAATTATGAAAACTTTCTAACTTACTTTTTAAATATTACAGCATATTTTTTAAAACTTCAGGTTTTATTTTTAACTCTTCTAAGAAATTATTAAAATTTACAAGGTAATTTGTCGCCTTCACAAAAATAAGAGGAAATATTACAACTTAAAAGGTACTTTTAAACACTGTAAAATACTACTATCGTCAATCATTTCCATGTAACTTATTATATATACCATTATCAATACAAAGCTGGACAAAGGTCTTCCTAATCCTTCTATACGATCATCCATTATACAATAATCGTTTTCTACGTTATTGCGCAGGACTTCTTGATTTCGTCACGCTATTTTGCATGAGGTGTATGCCAGGAAATATAGATAACAACAGTCCTGTAGCCAGCCCAAAAATGTAGGGCTGACCCAGCTGAAGTTAGGGGGGGGCGATGCAACCATATTATAGTTCGTCACCATATTATAGTTCATTTGCCAGTCTATCGTGAAAAGTTTAGGGGCCAGCCAAGATTTAGGGGGGCCTGACCCCCCTAGACTCCCCTGGATACGGGCCTGGATAACAATAGGAAATAATGGCGTGTATAAGGAAATGAATGGAGTGATAGATATCGCGAAAAAAAAGGTATTGAAATGGTACTGGGCCGAACATATTGCAGGGAAGCAGGGTCACTCAGTGGTAAAGCGCTTACCTCTGATGCACGGGGTCCCCGCTTTAATTCCTGGCCAAGTAAGTTTGTGGTGTACAACATCCGAGGATTTTCTCTGGTACTTCCGTTTCCTGCCACATTTCCATTGCACCAATTCTTCCGTCATTCACTTGCCTTAATAATCCACGTCCCTTAGCCTCAGAGGCATAATCGTGGGATGTTAAACCAGGGACGTCATTTAGGGGGACCGGGGGGGGCAATTACCGCCCCCCCAAGAGTTTGAGGTTCACGTATACTTTAATCGATTGTCTACTAATATATTAGTACAAAATGTTGACGTCTTACGTCAGTGGTGCTCTTGTCCCCCCTCAAACGAAGTCTGAAATGACGCCCCTGCGTTAAACTGAGACAGTTTAATTTCATTTCAGATGTATTGCACGACGAAATGACATGGATGGCAAAAGACATTAATCGTTCTCATATACGTATATAAAGTAAGTAACATGAATTTGCTCATTTAAATGAGAATCCATGAACCAATTAATTCAATTAACATGTATCATCTTAATTTTTTTTAAAATATCGTTTATAGCTGTCAGTGTTAATATTGCTATTAAACAGTTAATTACAGTATTATACTTGTATTTTGTACAAAGAATTAAAAATACAATATTAATATTTGATATTTCCAATTTAAAATACTGTGTAAAATCGATGGAAATTCGATTAATCGATTTATTGCATCCGGTTAACAGGCCTATTCACTGTGAAATTAAAATACAGCTAATTTTACAGTAATTATATGATATCTTCAAATAGATACAAGATAATCGAAATATGGAACAAAAGGGCCCTAGACAATATTATTTTGCATGAGGTACCGCTATCACGAGTCACCTAGTAGCTTTCTGTTTGCAGTCATTTAGAAACGTGAAAATAAATGCCGATTTTCTAAATGGCTGGAAATCGAAAGCAGATAAGTGAGCTGTGATAACGGTATATCATGTAAAATAATATTGTCTAGGGCGCTCTTGTTCCATTTTTCGATTATCTTTTTTCTATTTGAAGATATCACATAATTGCTGTAAAATTAGCGGTATTTTAATTTCGCCGTGATTGGGCCTCTTATTACTCAATCAGGAGGGATAATATTCTGTTGTAACAATTGACAATAAACATGTATTTCTTCTTTGATCGTCGTGTAAACTTAACCAAGAACACAACTTCATACAGATTTAAAATTACTGCCATAAAGAATACAAACCATCCAACTGTATTATAAGAGTAAAAATAAGCTGTTGCACCTAGCGTTTTCATTCTTCAAGAGAAGAAAAGAAAAAGCAAAGAAGCATTTTTAGGTTACCACTCGCGCATTTGATTGTAGAAGCTCTTTTCTCATTTAACTAATCGAGAGCATATACATTGCAACACTTACTTTTTTTATTATTTCTTTTCTAACCTGGAGTCAGTCGTTAACAATCAATCCTATATTTTGGCAGCATATAATTACATAACAGAAGGCAAGTAGCGCTAGTAGGGAGGAAGGGGCAGTAGTAATAATAGTAGTAAACAAGAACAAATCAAAAACAAAAACAAAAAAAAAAGCACAGAACAACGTGCTTTCTCCAGTAGAAAAAACTGGTTTCCAGTGAGCATCCATTCACCTATGGACAATTACAATGCTTTTAGTTCGTTGTTTTGTTTCTAAAGACAATCAATCCTCAGATCTGAAATACTCATCCATTCAAATCCTTCGGATTAATGGATATGATTCATTTTCAGTTATTATTGTGCTGAAGAAGTGATAGATTCTACTAACCAATCTATTATATTTGTACTTTAGATCAAAACGAACGTAACATAACCGGTTAGTTGGTTGGTAGCTTTGAACTTTAACGTCCCATCTCCTGCATCAGATGTAACTCTAGAATAGATACCACTAGATTTAAGATGTTTGAGCAGTTAAGTTTGTTCGGGTTGCTCAACAAGGGATGCAAATAAGCAACAAACTTTTACTAGCCCAAGAAAAAAGCTACTAGCCCACATACCACAACAGAAATCATTAACTTACCTTTGAAATAAATAATAGTGATATTAAAAACTCGCCCACACCGATGCACTACTCGCCCTGGGCGCAGGGGCGGACTTCTAAGGGGGAAGCGGCGGGCTGTAATACTGCTACTTAGTGGTACCTTTAAGAGTTTCAAACTCTGGATTGGGTTTAATTTATATATAAAATAAGAAAGTTTCCTCTCCTGGGGGGAGAGAGCAATTTCCCCCCTGGATCCGCCCCTGCCTGGATGAGTGGTTATTTGCATCCCTGTGCTAAACGTTGTTTCACTGGTGCTTCAAGCGAGGGCACCAAAACGCGTGTTACGATAGTTCGATCAAGTGCCAAGTAGTTGCCAACTATCAAACACGCTATACCGCAAAGCGTGTCTACATAACACAAAATTATCAATTTAACGTCCCACAATTACGTCCTTTAGGTTAAGGGAAACGGGTGATTAAGGCAAGAGAATGATGATGGAAGGATTGGTAGAATGTAAATGTAGAAGAAAATGTGAGCACCCCACAAAATCCACGGGCATGATGTTGTCCACCAAAAACTTACTCGATCAGTGATCAAATCAGGAACCCATGCACCAAAGGTAAGCGCTCTAAAACTGAGCTACTGTGCCCCCCTCACTTAAAGTAAATTTAAAAATAGTGTGACGTATTACGATGTTCCTGCCTATTCTTAAACTATCAGGAGAATTAAAAAAAAAAACGATAGTTACGATTTATAATAATAATAATACAATAATAATAGTTGTTAATTACATTCAGACCCTTTCTCTTTCTTCAAATTTACCATACTCATTGGCATGATAGGATGAATGATGTTGATTGGCATTAAGCTTCTTTGATCATCTAATACTAATTCTATCATCTACGAAAAAAAAAAATGCAAATCCTCCTAAGAGGGGTTGAATGAATTTGGATTGATGACTTACATTTGACGTTAAGTCCGTTTCACTCAAACTACTCGATATGGTGCCACAAATATAGGATGGAAACACTGACATTATTTTGCTGGTTAGCTCATAACAACCTCTGGCTGACTGCATGAGCAAATCGACTCAGCGGCTTTTCGCGAACAAGCAGAAATTGGAAGAAGTTGGAGAGACCCTTTGGCGTGGGAGACCCGGGTTCGATTCTCGGCGGGAGTTCATGTGGTTCGGATTCCACATTAATCAGTAGGTCCACGTCTCATATAGCCTCTCTGCTGAAAGGGATGCTAAACTAAGATCAATTCAACTCAAATCGTTCCAATTTTCTTTGGAAAGAATGACGTTCTATTTAGTGGGTTTCCATGAAATCCCACACGAACTGTTCTTTTCCCTTCTTAAAACTTTTACTAGGAAATAAATCTTCGTTGATGATAGCATATGTAGTAGAAACCAAAGCCCTCATCAACATTTCTTTAGACTATTAGCAGAACTCGCCGATTGGGAACATTATGACCGAGGCTGACAGATAAGTTATAGTGGCCCCGCTCAAAAAAGATTTCCACTTCTTTTCAAAGAAATGCCATACTGTTCAGAAGGAACTTTGAAAATACTCCGTAAACTAGATCTATAGATAAGTCACTATTAGGGACAGGCTAATAAGCTTCACATACAATATGGAAATGAAGGTACAAATTTTCGCGAACTTCGGCATGCCTTCTCATCCCTAGATTTTCCCATTTAACCATTTTACATAGGCTGAATAATGCGGTGAAATGGGATTAAGATAAGAAACAAATTGTGCTCCATCGGAGATCAAATTCGGTTTATTTGGTTGGCAGGTAGATTGTAGATATTGTTGATACTCTTCAAATATAAAGCAAAATAATCACATTAAAACAACAACAACAAAAAAAATCCGATATCAAATAGAGAAAACTTTTAAGACTTATTCGAAAAAAGAAAAAATTCAGTCTTATTCAACTGGAGAAAATTTTTAAATTTATTCAACAAGAGAAAAGTTACAAATTTTCAGAAAGAGAAAAATGTTAGTATTTATTCTAAAAATTAAAAAAAAAAAAAAAATGTAATCCTTACCGATTATGTTCCCGTAGCTTTGAAAAGTAATCATAGTATCTAAAAACATTAGTAACTAGGATACAATACACTCAGATTGATTAAGGGAATATTTAAGCCTAATGCTATTCAAGTTCTTTTTATTATGTTTTTCAATTTTATTGTTCTATAGCTAGAAATCAATCTTTTACTTTCCATTTTTAAAGTGCTGTGTTTCTATGCTTAGAACATTTTTAAGTAACACATATTTTTCCTTTTAAATTTTGATAATAGTTTTGAAATTCTTTCAATCACAGATTCTTTTATTCCGCTGGATAACTCAGCTTTCTTAATATTGCTTTCTCAGCACGGGCAGGATATTTTTTTCTAAAATACCTATTTAAAAAAGTCGAAAGAAATTTTAACTCTCATTTTGAATAGTATTTCAACCAGAGAGTTCAGAAGATTCAAGCTTCACGTTATTATGTGTGTACTTGCAGTACATTGTTTAAAAAGATACCTATTCAACTACAGAAATAGTTTAGATTTGTTCAAAAAGAGATAACCTTTGTTCAAAATGTGTATATTATTCAAATAAACAACGAAGATATCTTTTAGACAATAAAAAAGAAGAAAGTTTAACACATATTCGAAAGGAGAAAAACAGATTCAGGTAGGAAAAAAAACTTTAAACTTATTCAAAAGGAGAAAAAGGTTTACTATTGTAAGACAGAAAAGTGCACTTACTAAAGTACAGAAAAAAATAGTCTTATTCAAAAGGAATAAAATCTTTGGGCTTATTCAAAAAGAGAAAAATTTCGTCGATGTGGATTCGACTAAAATTCATCTCTAATACTAGCATATATAAAACTAAATAACTATAGTAAACCATCTTAATCCGGACTCCGATAAGGCGTATTTCCTTAATCCGGACAGGCAAAAATACTGTAAAAGGAGAATGCAATGTTTTAGATGTAGATCAACTGGACTCAACGAGGAAATCAGCATAATCAAACAATTACAAATACTCCAATTTATTTTGAGGAAACCAGGAAAAATAATTTCTCCATACAAATCAATAGGACTAAAAAACAAAGAATGGCGTACGTGCAATAGTGCGATTATTGCACGCAAATTCTAACCTCGTTTTTATTTGTAAATGAACATTTTTCTCTTAACTCTAGTACGTGCTCATCGGTGTCATGAGTAACAAATGAAAATTCACTCGAACTTTTTCACTAGAACTTCAAGGTTTCCCATATGCACACACACACACACACACACACACACACACACACACACACACACACACATATATATATATATATATATATATATATATATATATATATATATATATATATATATATCACCGTTTTGGGGTTACATATATCAACTGTGGTATAAAACGAGAGAAATCGTTAATATAAATACAAAGTAAATAATCACGAGAGAATCGGTGGAACGAAGTATGTAACAGAAAACTATTCGCATTACAAAACTTGTATGGGTCGGAATCGATGTAGAGACCCTTGGTGCTAGAAATGAGGGTGCTATCACTGAACCTTTGTCTCCTATTGTGTAAAGTGTTATTCTATACGAAGTAGAAATGAGATCGTGGAAGACAGACGAATACCAAGTAAAATGGTTCAGATTTCTGATATGAAGATTTTTCCTTTTTAAAAAAAATCAGTTTCTATGGATCGAAAAACCAACCAGAAAAGAGCTTTGATAGTCATGGATTGGTAGTCTTGGGAGTCATGGCATAGCATGAATTGATATCGGTATTAAAGACCTAGGTAGGCATAGCACGAGTTGATACCGAACAGGTTTATCGGTATCAAAGACCTGGGTAAGCATAGCATGAATTAATAGTGATGACAACATATTAGATGTACTGATATAACAAACACAATTATTATAATCAAAATTAACAGTTTCATATTTTCTAAAAATTGTGGCGACTTTCTTTTTAATATATAAAAAGGGGTTTAGTTAGCAACACAAAATATATTACCGTATACCTTTATTACGCTAAATTGATTGCAAACTTTTACTAATAAGCATGATAATTACGAAAATGAGCCATATCCCAACACAAGATGTCAGTAACAGTTTAACAGCCCTTACGAGTTTGAAAAACGACTATATATTCTTGATCACGATTTAGAAAAAACAAAATTTTGTTTGAATTTTCGGCTTGAACGTAAAAAATATCTGACTGACTTTGCTTTGAAACGCACTAAAATGGTATGTATGTACGTATAATTTTCCACTAATAATTGGTCATTTGCAATTAAAGAAATAGTTTAATTTAATTAAATACATAGGTATATGTGTTTATTAATGAGTTTATTTTTGTTTGATCTAACTAAATTAATGTCATCAAGACACTACTTTACAGTATATTTATTTAAATCAATTATACGTAGATGAATAGGCGTTATTTCTTTTATTTAATTCAATTCAAGGAACAGGTGCATTCCGTAGTTTTAATTTAATTCGACTAAATGAATAGATGTCACTACACGATTTAATTTTAGTAAAGTGCATAGGACATGCCATAATTTTACTTTTATTTAATTTAATAAAATGAATC
Source organism: Thermobia domestica (assembly GCF_964235325.1). Lineage (NCBI taxonomy): Eukaryota > Metazoa > Arthropoda > Insecta > Zygentoma > Lepismatidae > Thermobia > Thermobia domestica. The sequence goes on from NC_137467.1 coordinate 39,910,275, forward strand.
GCGCAATTTTTATTTAAATATAATTCAATTAAATAAATTTGTGTTCATTCCATCATTTTAATTTAATGCAATTAAATAAATTGGTGTTCATTCCATCATTTTAATTTAATGCAATTAAATGAATAGAGGGCTCCATGGTTTTATTTTTTATTTAATTAAATTAAGTTATTTTGTGATAACGCGTGATTTGTTGATTTACGGTAATTCAATAATTAAGAATTAATTAAATTAGTTATTAATTAATGATTTGATAATTTTAATAAAATATAGTCACCATACAATTGAATATGTGGTCACACAATATCTTTTATTAATTTCATTTAACTAAATGAATACATGATTATATTTATTAATGTAATTTAATTTAGTTCATATAGAAGGTCTTACAATTTTATATTTAGCTATTTTGAGTTAGATGAATATATGGTCACCTCAGAATTCCATTTTTTAAATTCGATTCAAAGATAAAAGGGTAATCTCACGATATTGTTTTAAATTGTATTTGACATTTATACATAAATAAATAACTTTTCAATGCATATCAGTTTTCTTAATGCCATTAAAACGTAATCTTTGAATTCTGTATTTTACTAAGAAATTTGTAAAATAATATTAAATTTTTTATATTGTTGTGATTTAAAATAGTGAGGTATAGAATGTTAAAAAAAAAGTATTTACTGGTCAGATGAACAGGAAAGATTTCATACGTATTATACAATAAGGGAGAAATACTTAGTGGATATGGAAAATTAGTTGGGAATTAAATAAGTCTACTAGTATTTGTGGTCGATTTTAAAATATGTTAAACTTCAATATAGAAAATAAAATATTCATTTTTTGGAATCTACAATTCATGAATCACAAAGTTAACAAAATAATAAAATTGATTAATTAGCCTAACACAAATGTGCAGAGAATGTATTTATATAGATGCTAAGAATAATAAAGAGAATTTGTTCCACATATTTTTAAGCATTAACCAAAAAAAGGTGTGATTAACTGGATAAAAAATACAGTATTGAAGAAGGACTTTCCATTCTGTTATATGAAAAGTGTGTGGTGGAAGGAGAAGGATGTACAAGAAGAAGAAGATTAGGACTAATGGATAATATTAAAGACAATACTCTTATTTTAAGTCAATATGAAGAAACTCATGTAGAATTATAATGGAAGGAAGCCTCTCATTTAGGAAAAGTGACCATACAAGGATAGCAAAAGAATAATTATAATAAATCAATGCTGAAAGCCTGTTAATATAAGTTCTATACATAATGATATCTAATTCTATACATAAAATTAGTGTCTCCCTAGTGGTTGTGAGTTGAGCGTTCTTGGCTTTCGTGCTTGAGGGTCAGATTCGATTTCTGTTTATGTTGTTCAGCTCGGACATTAGTCTGTAGATTCGCGTTTCGTATACCCTACAGTAGCGCATCTAGAAGGTAAAAACTTGGTGGGAGGGGCAGCCAGAAATCAGATTGTGATAGGTAGGCCTATATCATGAGTTTACAAATTTTCGTGGGTCCTGCAGAAGTTTTTCAACTTGACTCTTTCCCGATAAATAGACTATTATCGCTACGTTGGACGCTAACATTGTGGACTTCAAGTATTGTTTTGCACATTGCATAACAGAAAAACTGCAACTGAAACTATATCTAATATTTTTAAAAAAATTCTAGTAAAAAATAAAAGTAACGCTTACTATAAACTTTCAAAAATATAGAAATAAGAGTTTCAATTATTTATGTCACTCAAAAAACTGGGGGGGCCTAGGACACCCGGTCCCGGGTTAGATCCGCCACTCGAGCGCGGAAAACGAACGAACTATCAATAAACCAACAAGATAAATACAATTTTTAATTGAAGTTTAACACCACTCTTCAGCAAGATTCAACAGTTTAATGTGGATCGGAGTTTGAACCAACAATAGTCTCCCACATGAAAGGACAGAACCATAATCATTCAGCTATAAGGAAGCTCTCTATAAGAAAATGTCTCTATAGCTGTTCTCAAATATAGTTTGGTACATAGGGTCCCTGGTTCGATCCTAGCTCGTACCAAGTGAGCTTTATGGTGGACAAACACCGTGTGCGTGGGTTTTCTCGGGAGTCTCCCGTTTCCTTCCACTTTATTCATTCCACCATTGCATTCATTTCTCATCATCATCGTCTCCTTTAGCCTAGCCATAAACGTGGGACGTAAAACTAAAGGATTTCATTTTAATTTCAAATATAGTTTGGAAAAGGAAATTAAAAATTTTGAATTAAGTCTACGCACAAATTAAATGAAAAAGTCATATCTATACCATAGTATATATTTGCCTCTACAATATCATTTATTATATATATATATACTGTATATATATATATATACTGTATATATTCTTGTTCATCACATAAAACATGTTATAATGAGCGTTTTTAACCGAAACAAATATTTGAACACATTTTCAAACGACACAGACAAATAAATGTATGTGTAATTGTTTGTTTGTTGTGTATTAGATTTATAAATACATCAACTGCAAATACATATAGTACATTCATGCACGATCAAACCCTAAATGATAATGTATTTACAAACAGTGAACAGGAATATCGGTTAAAATATTTACAAATGACAAACAAAATCAATTTAATACAATTTAATATATAAATAATGAGAAATGATTACTTACCATATACGTTATACGGACGCCTACTTCATCCAAATTGTTAATTAGTTTTCCCTTTCTGATTTTTTTCTTCTTCTTTAGTTCAAAGACGAGCCACGAGAGGGTGCGGAGTCCAAGAATGGAAGAAAAGTTTTGTGAAGTATGTATATGAACCAGCGAAGGCGGGATATTTATTCACTCAATGGCAAAATCAGCTTCAACCATATTCACTCTCACAGGACGAGGAGAGAAGGGGGTGGGGTCATTGACACATGTGTAAAACTAACGATGAACAAGGAACTTGGGAGGACTTGCTCACAAAAAGTCGTACTGTTTTACGCTATACAGCAATAACAATACTTGACTCTTTTTTAAAAAAAATAAAGAATGAATTACTAAAATACACACACAAACTTCGGGTACTTTATAGATGCTGTAGCGTCACGGTTGTGGTACGGTAATTCTAAATACTTTCCTCGTCTTTTTGACTTTGAGGCATCAAGACATGAATTCACAAAAAATACTGCAAATCTTCACCGCCCAATGGACACGCTTAAAAAAAGCGCAGAAGAAGTTTGACCGATTTTCGACGTATTTTGCCTGGAAATCAGCTGCTTCGTGGTGGCTAAAATTATTCGTCTATGCGTACATAAGTTGCTCCCCGCCTACACAGGTAGACTTATATGCACTCTCACACATATACAAACGAAAGCACACACATATGAAGACTGACTATGGAGTTGGAGACACACACATACACACACACACGTCACCTCTCTGTTCCTTCCTTTAGAAGGTAATGCATTTATTTACCTAATATTTGCGCACATGATTCGGTCACTCCCATGCGTTCAAGGCAAGTGAACTCGTACTAAAGTTGTCAATGAATGGGAGAGATCGTTTCTTTTTTTTTCTTTCCTTACAGTCTTTTTTCAGCCCCTGATGTTCCTTACGCTCCTACCTACTACCGCGTTTTTCTTTCCCCCTCTTTTTACTTCTCTTAAGCCCCCCTCCACCGCATGTTAAGTCTCCCCTCAGACACCACACACACACACACATAAACACTTGGCCGACTCAACTCCACTAACTACACACCCTCATGAGTCTTCCTCGGCAAATCAGTCAGAAGCAGTACACATCGATATGTTTTGCAAGTTGCTCTAATTTAAGACACACTGATGAAGCCTGTGAAAATTTCATCAACTTTCAAATCTGAATTCAAATCGTATCCAATAGGATATTACGCGTAAACTTTTACACATAAACACTTTTTTCTCTTTAATTTACGGCATTTAAATCACTTCAAATATTTGGAAACAACGTTAAGTAAATCGAGTTTGATTTGCGCCAAGTTCACTACAAAGATTAGAAACAAGGCAACATGTAAATCATTCGAGTCTTACGTGATCTGTTTTTATGTGTTCAGTTTAACGCTAAATGCACTACTCTGTAGGTTTGGGAGAGGCGCAAAGTATAGGTAATTGAATTTAATATTTGCGGTTCTCAACACAGTTTTGGCGCCAAATTCATTCTCAATATTCGCTACGAAGTTTTGAAGAAAGAAAAAAAAGAGTTCGCTATTGTCACCTAGTTTGTCACAAAAGAAGAACACAATGCTTCAAAAATTGTAAGTTCTACAACTTAATTAGCACTTAGAGAGTACTTAACTCACGAAGTATATCGACACAATCTCGTTCACGATACTAAAACACTTGATAAGATAGCTTCTTGGTTCAAACTCAGGCTAAAGTTGTCATGTTTCTTAATTTTTGATCAGGATACACTTAATTGTCATTCAATGAGTTTTTGGTATCAGTGAGACAACACTTTTTGACTTAGTTCGAGGTATGATGTTCTGTGCTAGGCAAGCGGATGGTGTCTGATCTAAGAGTGGACAACCAATGCTTCTTCCTCATTCCATACCCTGTACTCACACTATCTCTTTTTCCATACACACACACACACACTCACACATGAGGAACTGTGTGTGTATATGTGTGAGTGTGCATCTTCCACATGACGGCTACTACAACCACTTTGCCATATTGTCCCCCACCAACCACCTTTTCTGCCGTCGTTCCATTCCCCGGCACTTAGTAACATCCTTTCTCCCCTTCCGCCGCCCCTGCTACTACTACCATTAATACTACTACTACTAACATCAGATCTCGAAAGGAGGACCTCCCTCCCTCTTTCTGTCCCTCAGCGACCAACACCAGCACTACCATTTCCCCTTCGTCGTCCTTTTCTTGATACATAATGAACAATGATACACAAATCCGACGTTCTAAGAGGTAAATCCATTACTGTCCTTTCGAGAAGGTTTCCCAGTGTGGCGACCGCATCAATAATTAGATATCTTCACTCATTAACCTATTGATTGCTTCTATTGTCTCTGGGAGCAGGACCTCACCGACTAGGGACAGACCTCTGGCTCAGGGAGTGAAATGTGAGGAGTATGGGGTATTTTCAAAAGGAAGGTGGTTGTGCAAGGAGAAGGAAGAGAGAAGCAACAGTACGAAAAAAAGGGAGAGGAATGGAAAAAGATAGGTAACAGGACGGACAGGAAAGAGAACCAACACTAACACATATATACCGTCCCCCATCTCATCCAGCCGAGGTGGGATTTTTATCTGCAAAGGTGTCGGCACCAACTTGTTCTGTTAGCCTCTAGGGTACAATAAGAATTTTCTTCAAAAGCTATGGAACACGGATGGTAGGTAAGCATACGTATAGAATCTAAGGTAGGTGGCAACCTTCTAACACCAGCAGGAGGAACAATTAAAGATGAAAACGCCTGTCCTTCGAGAGAAGATAAAGGAGAAGAAGAGGAAGAGAGAATGAAGGAATAAGAACAGAAAAGAAAAAGAAGTGCAAGTGGTTGTCTCACCATACGCAAGGGGTTGTCTCATACAAAGGTGCTCGTGCATGTATGTGCGTTTTATGTAAACAGTAGTAGCGAATGGGGCACAACTTTTTTCTCTCTTGCCCCTGACGAGCACAGATGCATAAATAAAATTCTCACCACTTTCCAAACTAGTAACTGTTTTTTTTTTTTATGAGCAACGTAGCTCTACTCTTGAATAGCCAAATGGTTAGCAGTCTAGCCTTTGTTGCTCAAGGTTTCGGAATCGATTCTCAGTGCAAACACATAGGTTTTCTCGTTAAACCTATTCTGGATTGAAATTATTCACCTCCCTTGGACAGGTGTTCAAATTTGTGACCCCGGCTCTTAAGCTCAATCGGCATCAAGCTCAATAACTGAGAGCGTGAGCACAAGGGCTATAAGTAGATAGCGATTCAGGGCCCAGTTTGAGCAGGCATAAGCTCAATGAGGTTAGTGAGCAAGACTAAGAGCGAGTCTGAGCTTCACTGAGGATAGCAAGTGCAAGCCCACTGAAAAAAATGGGCGCTATACCGTGCTAGTGTGAGCCAAATTGACGACAGCAAGTCCAAATGAATGTGAGTATGAGCTAGGAAATTCCTCAGTGAGCCTGTGAAAGCGTGAGCTTAATTGAGATAAGTAAGCAAAACCTGATTGTGGATAATGAGCATAAATTCGCACGATCTTGAGATAGCGTGAGTGTCATTGAGATTAGTAAGCACAGGTCTCACTGAGGATAGTAAGCCTGTATTCAGGCGGCCCTGAGATAGCGTGAGTGTCATTGAGATTAGTAAGCACAAGTCTCACTGAGGATAGTAAGCCTGTATTCAGGCGGCCCTGAGATAGCGTGAGCGTCATTAAGATTAATGAGCACAAGCTTATTGAGGATGATGAGCCTAAATTCGCGGCGTCTTGAAATAGCATGAGGATCATTGAGATTAGTAAGCACAAGCCTCACTAAAGATAATGAGCTTGAGTCCGTGTGAGCTTAAAATAGAAAGAGCGTCATTGAGATTAGTGAGCACAAGCCTTATTAAGGACAGTGAATCTGAGTTCGCGCGAGCCTCAGAAACTGTGAGTGTCTGTTCTCACAGCCATCATCTATAAAGTTCCCGCTGTAATTCTTACTCATTCGAAGTCATTTAAACTCTCTGAAGCAGTCGTGCACACGGCCATCACTTACGAAGTTCCCGCTGTAATTCTTACTCATTTAAGTTATTTAAACCCTCTGTAGCAGTCGTGCACACAGCCATCATTTAAAAAGTTCCAGTTGTAATTCTTATGCCTTCAAAGTTCTTTAAAATCTCTGGAGCGGTCATGCACATAGCCATCACTTATAAAGTTCTCGCTGTAATTCTTACTCATTCGTAGTCTTTGTTTAAACTCTCTGCAGCAGTCGTGGACACAGCCATCATTTATAAAGTTCCCGTCGTAATATTTACTCATTTGATTATGAACTACGGCACTTACGCCCGTAGAACCGAATTATGTCACGTAGTTCACACCTGGTGAGCGCTTCGAATGCAATCAATATGTTTTTACACTTGCTTTTTCATAATAATTGGATAACAGCACCTGTAAATTGGTGTGAGGAATGGGTGACGTCAATGAATAACTGTCTTATCTTCGTTTCGTCATCTCGCGTCACATTTTTCTTTTGGTAGCGTAAAGAAAGTTGAAAAAGGAATAATCCTCGTAGTTTTTGATGTCTGAATAATATTATAAGAGAAGATCTAGAATGTAAAGGACGAACAAAAACAAGAATAGCAATGGCGAATAAAGCATTTATGGAGAAGAAAATCATATATTTGTGGCTGTCTAGTAATAGTGAGAGTTACAAAAAAGATTCATAAAATGTTTCGTATGAATTACTGTAGGACAGAGAATGAGAGTGAACACACCGGAAAACTAACAATAAATGACTGGAACGTACAGAGGAACATAGAGAAAGTTTGCTGGGTGGAACAGAAAACCAAATAAAGAAATACGTATTCAGAATAGTAAGCAGTAATTTTCTTAAGAGGTCTAAGTGTAATATATTCGAGTAGATAAAATATATTTTCACATGACTAGAATATAGTTCTGCCAAAACATATCCTCGTATACTCGAATTATACATATTTCATATATAATTCTCAAGAGGCACCGTGGCTCCGTGGTATGGTGTGTGATTTGGTTCGATCTTCGGCCAAGTAATTTTCCGGTGGATAACATCTTGTCTGTGGGATTTTATGGATACTCCCGTTTCCTTCCACATTCTCATTCCACCAATTCTTGCATCACCATTTACTTGCTTTAATCATCGTTTCCTATAGCCTAAAGGACATAATAACATAATCATAGGATATACATAATCATATATAATAACATAATATATACAGTGGCGGATCCAGGATATGATCAAGGGAGGGGCTAAACCATATTTTGCCGTTTTATCCAGTGTAAAGCAGGATTCAAGCTCATTTTATACAGTGTATATCTGAGCTTCAAGGGGGGTGCTATAGCCCCTCCTTGGATCCGCTCTTGTATATATATATATATAAATATTCTCATTAGTGTTAACTTCGAGACGAGGAGATTGTCTCGTCTCGTCTCTCAAATTCTGTAGAAGTCTCATCCACCTAAAGATTCTATAAGAATTCTTTCTTATCTTATTTCGATTCTCAAAAAAGCTTTTGTTGTCTCGTTTTGCAAATTTATGTACAAAATTTTTGCCTTGATTTCTGTCTTCATTTTATCAAGAGACTACCAGAATCCTGCATCACGAGAGGTCCATAAAGGATGTGATTTAATATTTCAACCATATTTATTATTGAAGAATAATTTATACAACTTGCGTATCTTTAAACGTTGATAACTGCTTTTCATTGTGTTCATATAATCACCTTATCAATTTATATATATATATATATATATATATATATATATATATATATATATATATATATATATATATAAATTACGTGTTAAAATGAAATAAATAATATATAAATTAAATATATAAATAATTAATATATTAATATATTATATTAATATATTATAATTAAATATATTAATATATAAATTAAATAATAATATATATGAACCAGTGTTTCTAACGAGTCTCATGAAACTTCTCATTTCGTCTCGATTCTCACCTCAATAACGAGCAGAAAAATTACGCTTTTAAATTAGAGTCGAGAAGAGACGAGACGAGAAACATGGCCATTCTCGTCTCGTGAGAAACACTAGTTCTCACATTGGTGAATTAAAGCTTCCACGTAGGTAAAATACATAGTTTTCCTGCAATTAATTAAAAACTAATAGCTATTTTTTTTGCTTTTTTTAACAAAAAATATATTAATATACTTGTTTCTTAATTATGTTGATGTATTTTGTTTTAGAAAGTAAGATGTTGAAGTTATTGTGGTTTTTCTCAATACGTTCAAGCATTGTTTGAATGGATACCCAGTACTTATACTTTATGTAGTACTTTATGCTAGCATTGTTTGAATGGATACCCGGTATTACACCTTATATTGTATTCTGTGCTAGAACTGTTTGAATGGGTATACTGTACTTACACCTTATGTCGTACTCTGTGCTAGCATTGTTTGAATGGACTTGATGTTTTATTCTGTGCTAGCATTGCTTGAATGGATCTTATGTAGTACTCTGTGCTAGCATTGCTTAAATGAACCTTATTTAGTACTCTGTGCTAGCATTATTTGAGAGAATACTTAGTATTTATAGATTAAGTAGTACTCTGTGCAGGTGTTGTTTGAATGAATGTCCAGTACTTACACCTTATGTAGTACTCTGTGCTACGAAGGAACTAACACTTGTTCTCTTTATGTATCTTTCGTGCAGTAGTGGTTTTCCAATCCACCTTTCCTCTTTTAGGTGGCTTTTTCACTTTCATCCGTCCCTCTGCAAGATAGAGGGTAGGTTAGAAGAGGGGGAAAAAACGCAATGTAGTTTTTTCTTCTTCAACATCCCTGTTTTTTGTAAAGAAAAAACTGTCCTCTGTCCCTTACTTTCAATCTGGTTTTCTCTACCTTCTTCCTTTTTTGTATCTCTTTCTCTTCTCGACCCTTTTGCTCCCTTATGTATGGCCTCACTACCTCCTGCTCGTCGTCTATGAATGTATGTAATGTATGCATGTATGTGTGTGTGTGTGTATGTGGAGATGAGTCGTCGTAGCTTGTTTACTTTCCTAGCTGATTAATCTATTTATCAACTTTTTGTAGCGGCAAATTGAGAGACTCTGAACTCTCTCTTTTCTCTTTCTACACATGCTCACAGACACACACACACACATGTATACGTTTCCTTTCTCTTCCTTCTCCTTGTGTGTATACTGTATCCGCATATACTGAGTATATACGACTTTGCTTACATAGTATGCTATGAACTATCGAATAAACTCCACAAATACTTACGTTACATATACATTCATCAGCTAAAGCATTATGACCGCTCACTACTTTTTGATTTAGGGATTTAGGATTTAGATTTTTGGGATTTCGGCAGCTATGGCCACTTAGCCCGTCACGTTTGAGGGATGACGTCCCTCGGCGAGCACACTATACGCAGAAAGGGAAGGAAGAAAGGAAGCGGTCTGGGACATAAATTAGGTACCAGCCCGGCATTTGCCTGGTGTGAATGAGGAAAACCCAGAAGAACCTCATTTAGGATTACTATTCTTTGAACGAAGAGTCGTTCAGATGACATAAGAGAATAATGTGACACAATAGAACCACTCGCCACATGGTGACAAGAATTTCAGTCTATCAGTCAGTGTGGTACTTGTGCGTAGAATGGAGAAAGCCAGCGATATATATCAGAGTTCGATAGGAGCCATATTGTGATGCCCAGATAGCTGAATACGAGTATCTCGGAAACAGCGTGACTTGTCGGTTATTCGGGAGTTGCCGTGGTTAATGTATTCCATAGGTAGGAAAAGGACAATGAAACCAGCACCAAACCACAAGACATGAGGGGAGACTATCGAGATGGGTACTACAGGATACGGCGCAAACTGTGGCACAATTAACAGCATACTTTAACACTGGACAAAGCACGAATGTGTCTGAGCATACAGTTCACCGTATACTGTTAGACATAGGTTTTCGCAGAAGTTAGGCAATCTGGAAATTTAAGACCTGGAGTAGACGGACAGGATGAGAATTAGAATTTAAGGTACCACCGTAGTTGAAAAATTAATTTAAACAATTGTCAGCATTTTTTTTTAAAAAAATCTAAGGGAATGACAAAATAATTAAATTGAAAATTAATGTCAGAAAAAGTAACGATTAATATTCAAACCAAGTTCAAAAGTAATCGGTTAAAATTAAAATAGAAAATTATAATTTTCACACACACTGGTTTACCTTCTTTGAGGAAAGGAGACATTGAACCAGAGTCAAATTAAAGTCATAAAATTCAATTTGGGAAAAGGAGCCGTGAACCGACTTCCGAATTTTTGAAATACGTCGAAAAAAAAATCCTTGCAAAATACCCATTTGACATGATATGGTTTTCAGGAAAATATTCAAGATTAATTTTTTAATCCTTAGGTTTTTTAACGGTTATCAACTACAAATTAAATCCTTAAAATTTTAATTAATTAAGTTAAAAATTAAGAAAGCTTTCAACTGATTAATTTAATGATTACTTTTTAACGAATTAATCATATGCCTGGCCACCACGTATACAAAAACAATATAATTATTGCATCATTACAAAGGCAGTCAATCACTTAAATATGTTAATTAATATCCCTTCGATATAAAGCTCTCTGAAGAAAGGGGAATGCATACAACAAAAACTACTGTATATTCCAGACCCTAACCAAATAGTAGTAGAAATCGCTGTACAGAAATTAAAGAAACACAAATCTTCCGGTGTAGACGAAATTTTGGCTCAGTTAATCTTAGCTGGAGAGGAAAATTACGAAACAAGATGCATAAACTCACTCTCCTTATCTGGAACACGGAGGAATTGCCACAAGAGTAGAAAGAATCAATCATTGTTCCAATTCAAAGGCGACAAAGCCAATTATAATAATTATAAAGGCATTTCTCTTCTGTCAACATCGTATAAAATCCTCTTAAACATTTTTAAGCAAGATTGACCCAATACGCAGAGGAAATTATTGAACATTATTAGTGCTGATTTATACGAAGTCGATCAATTATCTACCAAAAGTTTACCATTCGACAAAAACTCGAAAAGAAATGGGAGTACAATGCCCCAGTACACCAATTATTTATTGATTTTTAGAAAGGCTTAGGAGGCGAGTTGGAACTAAAGATTGTTCACCATTCATTAGTTAGACTAACAAGGACATGTTTAAATGAATCCCAAAGTAAAGTCCGGGTAGGAAAATTCTTGCTCATGAGCTTTCATGTCGAGAATGGTTTGAAACAAGGAGTAGCATTGTCGCAATTATTATTCAACTTTCTCCTGGATACGTTATAAGGAAAATCAAAGATAGCAACCAGGGCTTAGAGCTGAATGGTATTCACCATGCGTATGCTGATGATGTAAATTTAATAGGGAAGGATTAAAAAATAATAGAAATAAATGCAGAAGTCTTATTAAAACCTTGCAGGGACATGAGTTTAGTAGTAAATGCAGAGGAAACTAAATACATGCAAGTTTGTAGAGATCGTAATACGGCAAATTATGAATGCGTTAAAATATCAAATAATACTTTTGATAAAGTAGATGCTTTCAAATATCTAGAATCAATATTAACAGACGAAAACCCATATTCACGAAGAAATTAAATGTCGACTAAATGCATGAAATTCATGTTATTATTCAGTTTTTTTTTTTTTTTTTTTTTTTTTTTTTTTTTTTGCAACTACTGTCAAGGAATTTCAAGTTTAAAATATACAAAACGATAATTATGCCTGTTGTTCTGTATGGTTGCGAGACATGGTCGCTTACTGTGACGAAAGAACGTAGACAAAGTATTTGAGAACAAGATCCTGAGACGAATATTCGGACCCAAGAGGAACTTGAATGGGGAATGATAGAAATTTCATAACGAGAAACTACATAATTTATAGAGTTTACTGAACATTATTATGATCATCAAATCTAGGAAGCTTAGGTGGGCAGATCATGTAGCCAGAATGGAAGAAAGTAAGAACTCTTGCGAACTTTTAACTGGAAATCGAATCGGAAAACGACCATTAGGAAGACCTAAGCGCAGATAGGAGAACACTATTAAGATGGATTTCTCAGAAATAGAAATACAAAATAGAAACTGGATCCAGTTGGCTACGGGCAGAAGTCAATGGAGAGCTTTTGTGAACGCGGTAATGAACCTCCGGGTTCCATAGGCCATAGGATTAGTTAGTTATAAAGCGCTCTGAATTACTTTAATGTCAAAAAACAAGAAGCTTCACAGATGGTTTTATTAGGTTAGAAGAACTACGTTTTACTTGTGAGAGTGTTATATTTTCGCTATGAGAAATTTATATAATCGCTGCACAAGAAATATAGTATAGCGTACTTCTAAGACAAAATCCATAGAAAGAAAAATATGATGTGTGGCGTAATACACAGTAGAATGATATAATTCAACACAAAATGACAATGTAATTAGATAGAAGATACTAAAGGTTATTCATATACTCTACCACCAGTTTTATGAATGAATTCGTCCTATATAGTCACATGTATATTTTTGTAAGTTGGTGTGTTCTTTTGAGTCAGCATCCTCAACGGTCATAAATAATATAGTTGGACATAACGAAGAATATATCTCGTATATTTTTGCTGCGTCGACAGTCCCGACATTAAAAATGTGATGAATATAACTTTCACAAGTTTTTCCGAGAAACAAACAATAATATACGAAGAACAACCAAGTATTATGATCCATTTATGTTTTGTTTTTATTTAAAAAGAACACAAAAATTTTAAAATTAGAGATTTTTTTAAAAAAATGTTTCGTATATTCTTGTTTTTTTTTTTACTCCAATTCTTTTACTTGCTCTTGATTTTTTTTTTTGTTTTACAAAATCAAGGAAATGAGAGAAAAAGTAACCCACGCCTGTAGTTAACGACTTCCCGTGTGAAGTCGCACCTGTCTACAAGACAAGCGTCTTGGTGATGAAACATAGAAAAAGACGCAGAAACGGTAACAGGGTAAAAAAAAAAAATCATATGTGGGTCATATGTGATTATTTCAGATAACTCCCTAAGTCACAGGACCATGAGAAACTAAAAATAATAGTAACGAATGGTGTCGAACAGAAGGTATTTTTTAAAAGGAACTGAAACTATATGACTCTTTTTTTTTTTTTTTTTTTAAGTTACAGTCATTTGTATATTTTCTAACTCAACAGCTTTGATTGCAGAATAGTTTCTGGTTATCTTTTCTAATATTAATAATATAATAATTAGTAAAATGGACTGTATTTCCAATACATTTTAATAATTGTAAACTAATATATATACACACACACACACTATAACCACTAATTACACACTAATAATCAAACAAATTTGATGCTACCACCTTCTGAAATCTGTCATTTATTTATTTGTCCAAAAAATTATTTTTGAGATTTTAAAATTATTTTTAACATCATATTTATTAGATTATTCTTATCTAGTTCAATTAAGTATTCCAAGCTTTTAGAACGTTGTAAACATAATTGAATCAGTAGTTTTGAAAAGGTCATGAGTCAGAAAATGGTATCTTTGCTTTAGTGCAAACTTTTGCGACACTAATTGCTCACACAACAAGTTGTTCATTTCGTACAATGACAAGAAAACTCTATTCTTTTAAACAGAGGTCGATCATTTGATGTCTATCAGGATTTCCAAACATTCAACAGTTTTTTCCGATCTTTTCATAACTTTACTTCTCTGACTCATGATCTTTCCAAAACCAGCAATTCAATTGTTTTTAATATGGCTCAGGGGTAGAGCATTCACCTTTGGTGCATGGGGTCCTCGGTTCGATCCCAGCTAGGGATCCGCACGAGACGAGTCTAGATAGGATTTTCCAGACAAAATTCGAGTCAAGACACAGCTCTTCCAATAGTAAAATATACATTTTTCGAGTCGAGATATTACTTTTACAGCACATTTTCGAGACGAGACAGACACAAATCTTGTCTCGTGCGCATCCCTAATCCCAGCTCTCACCACGTGTACTTTGTGGTGGAGAAACACCGTGTGAGTGGATTTTCTTGGGGGGTTGTCCCGTTTTCTCCCACTTTCTTCATTCCACCATTTCATTCATTTCTCATCATCATCATCATCTCCTTTAGCCTAGTCAGCATAACCGTGGGACGTCGAACTTAATAATTAAAATTATTTTTAATAATTTTTAGATTTTTAAATTTTGTTTCATCATCGTTTTCTCATAAAATTCATTATTCGATTCAGTTTTATGGGAAAAATCAAATAAACAGATTGTTATAAAGATTTATATTTAAAAAAAATTTAAGAAAATTTTTCAATCAACTTCACACTGAAGAAAGAAATTGTTAAAAAATTTTAAAGTCCATTAATTACAAAAGGCTTTTGCTTAACAGCCATCGTAAAAATTTAGAAGAATAAAATTTTGATTCAGCTTTCTGAAAAAAAAAGTAATCAAATAAACACAATGTCAAAATGAAATTCCAGAATATTTTAATTATTATTAAAATTTGTTATAAAATTTTAAGAAAAATCTTTGAATCAGTTTCACTATTGAAAAACTCAAATAAAAATTATGCTAAAACCGATTTTTAGAAAACCTGTCAATAATAAAAGACTTATTCTTGCAATGCTTCAAATTTAGAAAGATAAAGACCCTGTCTTACAAAAAATAACACAAAATTTACCCTATTTTCTTTTGCTTGTTTTTCATAAGTGAAAGGAGGTAATGAAATGCAACTTACCACAATCACAGATAATGTTATTCTACAACAGAAAATATAAACCTGAAGAACTTTCAATGTTGCCATCTATAAAACTTTCAATGTTGCCAGAATAACAACTCTCCCAGAACCTAAGGTAAGGCACAGACAAGAGGAACGAACTCAACTGCATTTCCTTAACGTATTATGTTGTCTTGGAATCTTGTGAACTACATTTTAAATAATAGTTGTATTTAGTTTGTAATAAACAAAAATATTTTTAACGTACAGTTACTACAATTAAATAATAATGTTATTTTTAAAAGTAATTCACAGGATACTGTCACCGAATTTAGCACGACCAATTTGATAACGACACCTTAGAAATTGGAAAAAGTTGCTAGCTTCAAGATACGCAAGAGGTACATAAACAAATGGTTTGAATACCTCAAGGAAAAGGACATTGTGTGGGCCAAGTCGGGGATGAAAGGATAATATTGAAGAACTTAGACAGGTGCTAATAACAATTCTGATTGGATTGAATTAGTGCAAGAATTTTGTTTCTGTGGCGCTGAACTTTATGGTATCTTAAGCTACATACATATTTCATTGGTTATTTGAATGAATGATAATGACTATTGTGTAAGTTTAAAGGAATATATCATTTAATTTTATGAGAAAAAATCAAATAAAGACAAATTAACACTAATTAAGAATGTATTACAAGTAAAATCTATTTATTAATTACTATAAAAGGTTAAAAAAAATGCTTCATTTAGTTTATCAAATAAACTTACGTTTCTGTCATGAAATCATTAAAAGTTGACGTTAATAATCGTCCGTAAGCATTTAGAATAAGTAATTCATTTTTGGATCAAAAAATCGACTATATTTCAAACAAAAATTTTCTTGTAGGTAGGTCTTATTTCAGGAGAACTACATACAGTGTAGAAAAATCCAAAATGTTAATCAACTAAGTAATACATATGATGTGCTTATTCCGTAGAAAATACGAAAACTCGATTTAGGGCCCATTCAAAAACTTTGTGGCCCCCTGATTCAAAAACTAATTATTGACCAAGATCGCAATCTTTTGATCCATTTTTAGGTTTCCTAAAATTCTTGTTACAATAAATAAATGTGACGTTAACAATAAATTTGAGAAATTTCCTAAACAAAATGTAATAAATAAATAAATAAATAAATACAAAGCAGGGTAATGATGGTTAATATTTAAAGGATGGAGCGGGCTATTCAACTTTAAACGGTCATTTAAAAAAAAAATCTTCCTAAAAGCCACTGTTATTTATTAAAATGAAAGATAATAATAATAATAATAATAATAATAATAATAATAATAATAATAATAATAATAATAATAATAATAATAATAATAATAATAATAATAATCGTTATGGAAACTTTAAAAGAAAATACTGGATTCAGCCTTACGGAAAATAATGAAATAAACACACTATTAAAAGCAATTATTAGGGCAAGTTAACATAAGGCTAAATAGTTTTGCTCTTAGTTAGTTACCAATAAAAGTATTCCATAATTGTGTCAGCAAATTTTAATATATATATATATATAAATAGACTTTATGTTTTAAATGTTTGGGTGATTATATGTGTGAATTCTTAATGGTGGTGAATATCTGCCCGATTTTTGCGTTTTAAATGTTTGGGTGATTATGTGTGTAAAATCTTAACGGTGGTGTGAATATCTGTCTGATCTTTGTGTTTTAACCCATTGATTTTGTATGGGGATTTTTTCTTTGAAATGAACTGGAATTTTTAATGGCGTGATATTATTGACTTTCTCTTCAAATCTATTTAAATGTTTCTTGCTTCCAGAAAATTAAAACTTTTGTTCTATATATCAAGCGTTGGATAGCAAAGCGGCGTAACTCAATTTTGAGACACTGTGAGATGTTGAGACTTTTTATTAGAATCGATATAGAAAAAGCTGACAAAATCGTTTCTTTCTGTTGACATCTTTTGGCCTATGGGCTGGTCTTTTAACTCTGAGATTAGCAACTTTGCCATCCAACAGGTTATGGTTTCAAGTTCACGGAAATGACTTAATCTCGTATTTTTTAAAAATGAATTATGCCACTTTGCCATCCAATGCCGCATATAATTTTATAATTTAATAATTAATTTATTTAAGTAATAATATTAATTTTTTATACGATGCAAATTTAGTTTTCGAACATTTAATTAAACAGGAAGAAGAAATCAATAAAATTACGTCATGAAAAATTTTCACCATACAAAATCAATAGACTTTAAAAAAATTGTGCTATGTATAATTTTATCATTTATTAATTAATTTTAATTTAAGTAATAGTATTAATTGTTTATAGGATACAAATTCATTTTGGGACATTTAATTAGACAGGAAGAAGAAATTAGTAAAAATTAGGTAATTCAAATTTTTCCCCATAGAAAATCAATGAACTAAAATTTTTCTATATAAATAATTTTATTATTTATTAATCAATTTTAATTTAAATAATAATATTAATTGTTTATATGATACAAATTCTTTTTTTGGGTTTTTAATTAGACAGAAAGAAGAAATCAGTAAAAAATACGTCATTAAAATTTTCCCCCATACAAACTCAATGGACTAAAAAAAATTCTTCTATATATAATTTTATCATTTATTAATCAACTTTAAATTAAGTAATATATATTAATATTTTTATACGATGAAAAATTCATTTTCTGATAATTAGACAGGAAGAATAAATCAGTAAAATTACATCATTCAAACTTTTCCCCATACAAAATCAAAGGACTAATTTTTTTCTATAAGTTTATTATTTATTAATCGATTTTAATTTAAGTAATAATATTAATTGTTTATATGATGCAAATTCACTTTTGGGTTATTTAATTAGACAGGAAGAAGAAATCAGTAAAAGTACGTCATTAAGATTTTTTACCATACAAAAATCAATGGACTAAACGTAATATAAAGCTGGCAGAGATACTCAACAGTGTTAAACAGAAAATATAATTAAAAAAAAAGAGTTTAAAATAGTTATATAAAAATAAGTATTTTTAAAAGCTGTTGTTCATTACAACGCGTATGAACGTTAATTCGTTAGACGGTGGCGCCTCGTAAATAAAATAAGAAAAGACATACAGTAATTAGGATATATTATTAACTCCTGATGTTTCTTAGATAAAACAGACGGTACAGTTTTTTTTACTTGTATTTTGTTTTTTAGCAGAAGGAGGTAGATAAAGGACAAACATTATATATATATATATATTCCACAACCCTGGAATTGTGACACAAATACTGTTAATGTTAGTTTCTGAATGAAACACTTGACAGTTCAACTCATTAAGTTGCCCGTCCCTCGTTCTGTGTTTCTTATACACCTTGGCCTTCATTCCGAAGCATCTTGGAATCATCTTCTTGGTACACCGTCATATTGACGTCATGACATGACAGAAGCCATACATCACCCACTCTGCTCTTTTCCACTTCTTTTTTTCTTTTCACTGTAGCCTTCTCCATCTTTCTCTGGAAACCTTGTCGCAGGTATACTAGCAACGGCGACGTCGGAAGATGAGAATGATGATGATGATCGTGATGAGACATTTGGCTAATTCCCAAACCACTTGTCTCTAGTTTGGCACATCAATTTTCATTGTTCGGTAACGCACTTACCTACCTCGTTTATAAGCAGGGCCACACACAAACATACTGCTGTAGCGGGAAGATCCAGATGTTTTCCGTCTATACTACGATTCAAATGAACAAAATCCCTTCTTTTACTAGGAGAAATACTTGTTGTTGATCATGCATCTCTGATATGAGGGATTCGCTGGTTTGATATCGGTCATATAAGTTTGCCGTCGACAACATTGTATGCATGCTTTTCTTCCGAGTTCTCAACTTTTCTCAAACATTCTCATTCCGCCAGTAACTCCATACTTATTCACTTTCATTACTTATCTATCTCTTTAGCCTAAAGGGCATAACTGTGGGAGCAAAACTATAAATTACATTTAATTTCATTTTAAATAACAGTTCTTCACTTTATTTCCCTTAGGATACATATTTTAGTCAGGAGGTCGCGGTGGCTTAGAGGGAGAGCGTTCACTTTTGGTGCATGGGGTCCTTGGTTCGATCCCAGCTTGCGTCCAAATGAAATTTGTCTTGCACAAACACTGTGTGCGTGGGTTCTCCCGTTTCCTTCCATTTTCTTCATTTCACTATTTAATTCATTTCTCATCGTCAGTTTCCTTTAGCCTAGCCGTCATAATTCGAGAGCGTAAAACTTAAAGATTCATTCATTCACATGTTTTAGTCAAAATGAAATTATAGAGAAACATTGCTCAACCAAGATGCTTACTTTGTTCAAAAATTCATTGCAAACGGTTCAGCCTGTTTAGTAAATTTGGGCGGAAATTCAAATATGTGAATTATCCTCTCTTCTTCCTTTAGAAGCGGTATTTTCTAAAACGCTGGGGCATGTGTCCACATACTTTTAATAAAATGTTCCTATGCCGAGTTTCATCTCCGTAACTAGAGGGACTTCGGAGATACTATATTCGTGGCACACAATTTTTAATTTCCTTTACCTCCCCTCACTTACACTATAACAAACAAAATATCATTTAAACCCTTTTAGAACAGTTTTTGGAGAGAATATTGACCAAATAGTGATTAAAACGTGTGCTTCGCGTGTCCAAAAAGCGTTAATTCTTAAAAACAGTGTTTAGTATGACATATTTAAAACACTTCGTCCCGGCAAACACTTCGAAAATAAAATTGTCACATTCTGCAAATACATTCGGGACATACTTGAAAAAAGAAACAGTATCTAAAAGGTGATGAATATGTGTCATTCACGAGTGGTCAAAGAGTGTTGGTAATGGCAAAGTGTCCTAACTGTGTCTAAAAGTCGATTTCAAACATTTTATAGTGTAGGATATTCATTTTAATTGAAGTGATGCTATAAAAACTCGGCTCAAGTCAAATGCTAACTACGTTTAATAATAATAATAATAATAATAATAATAATAATAATAATAATAATAATAATAATAATAATAATAATAATAATAATAATAATAATAATAATAATAATAAAATCGCACGCAAAGTGCGCTGGTGCTCCATTCTGCCAAGCAATGCCAAACAATATTACCAGACAATGCCAAGCGATGTTAGCGAACAAATGTTGGTAAAACCTAAAACCGTCAGAAAACACCAATTAGGGGTACGCCCACTTTCGGACCACGCTGTATAACTAATAGGATAATCTTTTTCAGTTAAAATCTTTCAGTTAAACTGTAATCTTTTTCAGTTAAAATATCGTATATCGTATACATATTTTATTAAATAAATTGACAAGAGCAACACAAGTAGGGCCTAGGTACTAGCCCTTTGTACTCTTAAACAACGAAAGTATAAGAAGAGATTTGATTCCTTGCTCATGAATATCTTAAAATTCTGTCTGAAAACTTGTGTGATCAGAATATTTAATAAATTTGCAAAACAAATAAATGGAAAGGATAGTGTTAATCATGGTAATGAATAATGACATTTTAGGAACAGTCGATTTTTGTGCAATTAAAGAATAACTTGTGAAAGACTTTCCTTTCTTCTGAAATATTCTCTCAATTAGTTTCAAAGCGGCTGACTAACATATCGAGCTCTTGTAAAAAGAAATAAAAGTATGCTGGAATTGTGCTCCAATAGGTTAATTTTTGGGCCATTTTCCGTGGCAATTAAAACGCAATTCTTGTAGTTTTCTTAATTCCACGGGAAGACAAGTAACCAATACGCACTCACACAACGGGAAATATATGGCAGCACTTTTTTTTTATGAACCAGTAATACATACAAAAACTATACATTTCCAAATGAAATTATACATTAAGAGTCTTCATCCCGGCGAAATTAAAATACCGCTAATTTTACAGTAATTAAGTGATATCTTCAAATAGGTAAAAGATAATCGAAATGTGGAACAAGAGCGCCCTAGACAAATATTATTTTACATGAGAAACCGTTATCACGACTCACTTATCTGCTTTCGATTTCGAACCATTTTAAAAATCGGCATTTATTTTCGCGTTTCTAAACAGCTGAAAACGAAAAGCCACTAGGTGACTTGTGATAACGGTATCTCACGCAAAATAATATTGTCTAGAGCCCTCTTGTTCCATATTTCAATTATCTTTTATCTATTTGAAGATATCACATAATTACTGTAAAATTAGCGGTATTTTTAATTTTGCCGGGATGAAGACTCTTAAGAAGTCACTTAAAAAACTGGGGGCAACTGCCCACTCTTGCCTCCCCAATAGCTGCCCCTGGTGTAAGGACACAGAAATGATTTAAACAAGGGAGTTCTATTAACCACAGTTACGATACATTCTAGATACTTTTGCTCACTCACAGAACACTTTAGGACGTTTTTGGACATGATATTCGAAAGTGACCACAAGTTATTTCTAGAAAAAGCGTCCAAACACTGATTTATTTTTTGCAGTGTGTCTCATCTTCATTGTCTTCAACCTATTCAGTAAAATTCCAAAAATTGGAGATGAGCATAGCGAAGTCTAAAGCCCTCCTCAGGAAAGGTCTGCCAACGCCACTGATGTGCCAAGATTGTGTCTTTTTTTTTTTTTTTGAATGACAAAAGTTTTGTAAAGGAATGCTCAACTAGCAACGTAAGGGAAGATTGAGTGTAAGTATATGCATAAGAGTTAGAATATGCTAATGAAGGGGTTGGTGTTATTTGTATAGAAAAGGTGACACTTGGGCGCGAAGTAATAGATGGATGGATGGACAGAAGGAGAAAGATGTTGATGGCGATTTGACAAGAAGAAGACGAAGATAAGAAAGAGGTGGAGAAAATAGGAGGAGGATAATCGTAGAAGAGTATAGGGTAAGGAGCGAAAGAGGTAAGTGTTTTGTCCTGGTCTGCAAATCATGATTGTTCACCTAAAGTACGGCTGGTGAATGGGCAGTTACCTGTTGTAAGAAGAGGAGGTGCCTAGTGTATGTATATAAGGAAAAAAAGTATTTGAAGGTGGGATGGACCCAGCATGGGAACAACTGTTCCAGCGTGTTCACAATAACGCCCGCCGTCTTTTCCTATACATAATGTATTCTTCAACCAACAAAAGAACGTGGAAGATTATGACGTCATTCGACCACCTCGTTTTGATCTTTTGTTACCATTGTTTTGCTACGGACAATATTCTTCGAGAGAACCCTTTTCTTTAGCGAGTTCTTTTTCTTTATTCAGTCTTTGCTTTTTTTTCTTTAATACAAACTATTCTTTGGCCGTGTTGTTTGTAGTGGACACTGAAAAATTAAGCGTCTCCCTCTAAGTTGGTTAATTAATCACCGAAAGAAGTGACAGCCTTTGTTGGTTATGGCTTCCTTTGTCGCTTACATTTCAATAAGTTCTTTCTTTTCGAGAAGCCTCTATGTCCGCTCAATGTGAGAACGCATATTCTCAAGGTTTCTATTCAAAAAGACAAGACTCGTCCGTTCGTTTTCTTTTCACGTTCAATTCCGTTCTTCTTCATCTTTTTTTAGAGGTTGTTGTTATTGCTCACCTATGATTGGCGGACACTATAGGATTTCAACGCCAATCAAGTTTTGTCTTGCGGGAGAGACATCATATAATGCAGCTATAATAACTTACCCAAATGCTACTTGTATACACCACTGGCTTTGTTGTCTTCTCACACAACCAAAGACCATTTATTTAAGGTCTAATCTAAGAAGTTATAGAACTATACAAGCAGGGCTGGGTCTTCTTCTTTATATACGCAACACAATGGTGTGTGTGTCTTTTTAATTTTTTTGTTCCTTAGATAATCTATATACCAAATGTTTACTAATGCTACCATTATTTCAATATCGTGCCATATTCTTTCGTTCCTGTGTGCGCAAAATAAATGTATGAATATATTATTAATGTATACTAGAAGGCTAATGTTTCATGTTTCAGACCTTCCTTTTTTCTGGATTTGAATACCTCATTCATTGTCCGGGTAGCGTAGCCAAAAGATACAATTGGGACATTACCCTTTGTACTGACTACCTTCTTCTCTTTCAACCATTGGAATTCCTTCGTGGCCAGTCTTCATCTAACTTTACTGCCACAGACTTGGGTTCGATCTCATCGGGAATGTACTTGGTTCGAATTTCATGTCTCTTAAACATTATCGGCAAACATCCATAGTAAAAGGAGGTTAAATTTCAAACAAACTTAAAAAAAAAGCAAAATGAAGTAAATCCAAAACAAGCCATTGGTTTAAGAGTAAACTCATTGAAACTTAGTTATTGTTTCAAGTGAAACAAAAAAAAAAAAAGTCAGTCTAAATGATCTGTTCTGGTAAACTATGTCAATATAAGACATTGGTTGGGGAAGGACAAATGGGGGAATGCTCCCCGACTGATTACTTTCTTACATTACGATCGTTCGAATTCCTTACTGGCTAGAATTAGCTTTTCCGCCTTCAATAACAAAGGCCAGGAGCTCACTCACAGTCATCGTGTACGAACATCACCCCAAAATTTCCTCACTCAACACACATTTGTATTTGTATACTTTGTCAATAAAATTATTTGTTTAACAAGCATTGCAAAAAATACAGAAATTACTTTTAGACACAATAGGACACTGTACACATTAAAGGCACTCTTTGAACACCCCCAGATGATACATATTCCCCCTTGCAGATACTATGTTGTCCCCAGATGCATCCTATACCGACGAATAATTGACCACATCCAACCCGTAATCTCACCATATCAACATGGCTTTATGCCACACAAATCAACAACAACAAACCTTGCACTTATCACAGACTTTATAGCAAATTCGTTAGATGTAGGATGTCAGGTTGATGTAATATATATAGATTTTGAAAAGGCATTTGACAGAGTCAATCACAAGGTACTATTACATAAGCTAGGCGAATATAATTTCTCTTCTCCCTTGATCAAGTTCTTTTCATGATATTTAAATAATCGAAAACAAACTGTTATCTACAAGGAATATAAATCATCTGATTATATTGCATATTCTGGAATTCCCCAGGACTCTAATCTTGGTCCGTTATTGTTCCTTTTATTCATTAACGATCTCCCTGATCATATATTATTAAGTAACAAATTGCTTTTTGCTGATGACCTCAAAATATATGGTAGGATAAAGACCATCCATGACTGTCTCGATTTACAACGTGACATGGAAAATATTGCTAATTGGTGTTTCCTTAACAAACTTAATGTAAACATAAACAAATGTAACATTTTATCGTTTACCAGAAACAAAAGTCAAATAGAGTTTGATTACTCAATGAATCAGATCTTACTAAATAGATTAAATTCAGTCAGAGATCTTGGAGTTATATTTGATACGAAACTGACATTTAATAACCATATAGATAACATAGTTAACGAATCTTTCAAGATGTTAGGGTTCATAATTAGAATTGGAAAGGAATTTAACAATAGTACTACAATAACAAAAATGTATTATGCCTATGTGCGATCAAAACTGGAATATGCTGCTGTGATTTGGAACCCATCACAACAGCAATACAGACACCAACTGGAAAAGGTCCAATCTAAATTTATCAAATACTTGACGTACAAGACAACTGGAATCTATCCATATTATGAAAATTATCTAACATTAATAGACAACTTCTCTATCCCTACACTTGAACAAAGGCGAAATGTGACAGATTTGATTTTTCTCCATAAAATAGTACAAAACGAATTTAATTGTACAGATCTCATATCAACATTAAATTTTCATGTCCCGACACTTAAAACTCGTGCTAATAACTCTGGTCTGTTTTATTGCAAAAAAAGCAAGGACCAACGTATTATTGAAATCACCAATTTTCTACTTATAACAAAATATGTATCAAACAAAGAAATTGACATCTGCAATATGAACTCTATGTTTAAGAAAACTATTGTAAATGTATTATGTAATACACCAACACTATAATTGGGCTTATGCCTGTTGTGTTGATGGCAAATAAATAAATAAATGTACAAAATATGTCGTCACTTTGTTTTACAAATGTTTGCCGAGAAGAAGTGTTGTAAATATATCATACTAGATTTTTGGAGAATGAACGCTTTTCGGCACGCAAAGCACACATTATAAACACACACTTGATATATATTTCCCCCTCAACAACTGTACTAAAAGTGTTTAAATGCTGGTTTATTTTTTACAGTGAGGAAATGATTGATAATAGACCCCTAGCATAAAAAAATGATCTTATACTTCATTTGTACTCTTTCTCTTATAAAAACAATCTAATTCTATCAGTTTTTTCTTAAAATATAGGTGGATGTATTTTACAGTTCCTTACAGAATAATACCCACTCAGTGCTACATAAACGTGGTGGGTTGTATGTAAAAAGCAAAACCTGGGTGCGCGCTTGCCGAAGACTTGGGTACAATTCCCACCGGGAATGCATGTATTCGATTCGAATTCCAAGTCTCATATAGTGTCGGTAAATACATAATAAAGATTAAATTTCTGATTTTTTTTTAAAAAAGAAAAAAACAAAGCAAAGCTGAAATAAGTCATTGGTTTAAGTGAAGTAAACTGAGTGAAGCCCTTTGTCCAAGGGCGCCGATCCAGGGGGCCGGGGGCCCGGGACCCCCAAAGCTCATGTGGATCCCCTATTGTATTTATGAATATACCATATTTGGCATAATTTTAATGCAATTTGTCTTAAAATCCTCATATATATATACCTTCTGCATCTGAATGTCCCCCCCCCCAAATTTGCAGAGAAATCGGCGCTATTGCCTTTGTCCAGGAAAATTAGTGCAAAACCAAGTCATTTGCTCCAAGCGGAACAAGTCAGCCCAAATCGGAATGTTCAGGTGAACTAAGCAGATATAGACCCTAAGCCATTGATTAAAGTAAATAAGCATAGAAAACCACTTACTTAGCTGAAATAAGTAAGTTGTTACCTGAAAGAAATCATTGAAGGGCCATAACTCATTTTTTTCCGCCGGCGTGGGGTCCACAAGGGCAGGCCTCATTTAAATTAATTAGGGATTATTTTTTTTAAATAAAAAAAACTATACAAGCTCCATTTTAAAGCTTTTAAGAAGCAGTGAAATGTGTGTTAATGTTCTTTATGAGGATAATAGCTGGCTAGCGCATGTAAACTGCCTTAAGACTCAATACTTTTTATCAGACAATTATGTAAAAAAAAATGAAATCTTTCAAAGTTACGTCCCACGGTTATGCCGGCTAGGCTAAAGGAGACGTCGAGAAAAAGAAATGAATGCTATAGTCTAATGAATAAAGTGGGGACAAACGGGAGAACCCCGAGAAAACCCACACTCACAATGTTTGTGAACTACAAAGTCCATTTGGATCGAGCTGGGATCGAACCAGGGACCCCACGTACCAGAGGTGAATGCTTTATCACTGAGCCACCGCGGCCCAAGACAAGGAAGTGTGTAGTGGTGGTGGGTTGATATGAATTCATTGATATCTGCCTACGTTTGTTTTGTAAGTTCGACAGATGAAGGAAGTCGTGGATTCTCGAAGTATTCTCTCGATCTCTCCGTGTTATTATTATTATTATTATTATTATTATTATTATTATTATTATTATTATTATTATTATTATTATTATTATTATTATTATTACTATTATTATTGCACATCATGGCTCAGTCCTACTTTATTTCATAGTCGTTAACAATTACTTATAACTAAGGCCCGGATTTGTATATAAAAACATTTTTTTTTCAAACACGTACAATCCCAAAACCAAATTTATTATCCGAATTAAGAGTCTGCAAGTGTAAATTAAAAAATTTATTTCACATAAAAATGCATATTTTCTGAAAATAGTTGTGTAAATAAATATTTTGTATATTTTGTAATAAATACATATTTTTAAATAATTTTCCGTTATTTTATTCTAAATTTCACAACGAATTGTTTTTTTTCCTTTCTCTCAAAAGAAATTAACTCGGGAAACGAATAAGCTCCATAAATCTATCCATCGTATTTATAAGCGATTTCCCACCTGCAGAAACAGCGTCGTCATAAATTCTGCTTATTATCTGGGGTAACTTGTGCCAAACAAAGAGGTTCTGAAGGTACTAAAGTGAACAATTTAGTGTCAAATGGGAAAAATATTTTTCGTAAAATCGCAAACTAGAATTGAACTTTTCGAAAAAACAAATCTCGATCTTTCCTCCAGCACCCGTAATCACGCGGTGGGGTCTTGGCTTAATACAGTATTATGTTATGTGGAGAATTTTGAAGCATTTGTATCTGTAGTAACTAAAGTAAACGCAGACGATACTTCATCCATTCAAATTGTTCAAAATTTAGTGACAGTGACTTGGCTTTCATATCTGCCAATTTTAATTTCTTAACTCACTTTACAAAGAAACTAGAAACTACGGGAGATTTATTGAGTACTTCGGTTAAAGAAGTACAGGAAATACAGTGCATTGAAAGAAAGCTGAATGTTCTTTTTGCTTCAAAAGCTGAAGTCGTAAGAAAAAATTTAAGGATTTGTTTGAGAAAAACATTGGCTATAAAATCCTAGTAAAATATCTGAAGTATTGGAAGGCCAAAACACAACTGAAATTGACGATGTGAGCATTCGTAATATGCCCCTTTCCAAATACTCGAAGTTAATATCGTGTGATGCAGAGCGTTCCTTTTCTTAATATAAGGCATTATTTCGTGACAATAAGCATGGCTTTACTATGGACAATTTGGAAAAGACGTTAGTTATTCACTGCAATGCCATGGAATTTCGACATTTGATGAATAAGAGCTATAGGTGAGTACCAGTATTTATTTTTCTTACGTTGGATGATGTTTAGAGTGAGGTAAAGGCTTCAAATGTTTCATTGAATTACTCAATAGGTGGCATTAGCGACAAAGTAAAGCAATAAGGGCTACAAATTGGAGCTACGCACTGAAAAGTTTTATTTACTGTTCAAAATTTAATTCTTTCATTATTTTTAAAAGCATATTTACAATATATAATATATGTTTTTAATATCAGAATAATACTGTTTTAGAAAAAATATATATATTTAATTTGACTCTAGCGTCATCTATACGATAATTCTATGAAATACTTGAAGCGCTATCGAAACTGATGATGTGTATGTACGTATATCTGACCTGTCTATGGGACAATGTAATTGATTCTTATTCTGAGTATACATTTTTCTCTAGTTTCCAACTCAAATTATCCTTGGAATTTCTGTTTCGTTTCACATTGGCAACTTTCCTGTTCCTTTTACTATATATATAATTGTTGAGAGTTTTCTCTTATTCGTTCCCCATACAAATATATTTCTTACCATCTCGCGTGTTGTTAGACGGATATTGATGAATAGACTGAGAACGAACCAATATATATATATATGGCGCAAAGAATAATACGTACTCCTTTTTCTTGATTTTTCTCTAGAATTCTTTCTCTTTTCAACGTGCTTCATGTTTTTTTTCTTAATTTAAGTGTGTGATACCTTGTTGATCTTTTCTTTTTATTATTCCTTTCTTTTCCCTACGTTTTTTCTCTAAGTAAGTAAAAGAGAAAGAGATTTCTAACTTAACACAAGACAGATGGATTAGGTTCTACGACTTAGGCCAAGCGTATCACAATACATTAACTATAGTTGACAACGAGAAAAGACACACAACTCAAAGAACTCCCTCCCCTTGTCCCTATGTTTGATACACTCCTCCCCCCGGCACCCACAGAAGAAGAGAAAAAAACGGTGACGCCCGCCTCCAATAGTGGAGAAGGAAAAGAATTTGAAAATCAAAGATTGATTTTCTTTTTTCTTTTTTCTTTTTTTTTTTAGTGTAAGTGCAGTCACTCACACACAGTTTGTCAATAGAAAAAAGAAAAGCCGCCCCATTTTTATTTCATTCTTTTAATTTTTCTTTTATTTAGTTTTCAGTGTGTGGGCCTTTTTATCTGTGGGTGGCGTAATTATTTGTCAAATGTATATATAGTGATTTTGTCGGGAGAACTATGCTGTGAGGTCTGGGAAACGAACGAGGGTGTGTTTATACGTATTTTGATATATGTCTATATGCAGAGAAGATTTATTACCTACTAGCAGCGTTCACCCCGCTTCGCTGCGGTCACCCCGGAACGCAATAAACTTTGTTACTTAGATAATTTTTACTTTTTCGCTTTCAAATTGCAAGCGCCTGTCATTTATGTTAACCCGCCGAGTCACGTGGTCATGCGGGTTGCATATACATACGTTTATTTTTACCTATGATGAACTATGGAGACTTGAATGGTCCATTATCTCAAGACACTGGTAATTAAAAATTAAAGTGATATGATAAAAACCATCTAGGGTCCAAATCCTAACAACCCCCCAAAAATGAAAGAAATCGGTTCAGCCGTATTAGCGTGATGAGTTCACAAAGGATTTGTACGTTCTCTTTTATATATATAGATTTTTTGTACGTTTAATAGCTTTCCAACAATCTCCACCAATACCTTTAGTTATTATTTACTAGGAGAATACCCGTTTTTCGCAGGAGAGTACGTTTCATTTTGGACACAAATGGGTGAATTTGGATTTAAACGGCATCGGAAGTGTCACTGTCCGTCTCAGCAACCCCGAAAACTATGGATTCGGCACTAATATCGGTTATATTCGATCATATATATATACTAGCTGAAATACCCATTCTTCCCATGGAGGCTGTATTGGGAAGCCAACACCTGTGGGAGTATCATCATTCATCTTAGGGACCGCGAAAACTATGAATTTGACATTAATATCGGTCATTTTGGATTTTTTTTACACGTCTCGTTAACCCCCTTCCCTTGCAGGTGAACCCCGGCCCGCATACAATGGCAGCTGAATTTGAAAGTAATTGGTAATGGAAGTGTTAGCATTGATGTCAGCGACCGCGAAAACTATGGATTTAACACTAATGTCGGTCATTTAAAATTATTTTTACATGTCTCGGTGTCCCCCCAATGACCCCCCGGCCCGCAGCCGAATGGGGTGAATTTGGAACTTAATGCGATTGGAGTTTCCCCATTGATCTCAGCGACCGCGGAAACTATGAATTGGACACTAATATTGGCAATTTTTTACTACTTTTACATGTCCCGGTAAGCGCCCCCTCTGAGAACCCCCTGGTTCGAAATTTGATTAAAAAGAAACGCTTTGTCTTGGTCTGGGGCCTGAACCAAAGTCTGTGACCCAAGTTTGTTAACTCTGGGCCCACTCGTCTGGTCCCCAGGCCGCACACAAACAAACTCGTATCAATTATAAGAATAGTATGTTTCCCATATTATGAAAAAATCCTCTCCATTGATTTTTAAAATCAAATCTACACAGTACTTTGACAATACTACTTGTTGCGGCCAAGCCTTGTGCTTGCTGTACACTATAAGTTAAGATCTCTAATTGTTTACAGTTAACAAGCTTCATTTATTTACTTATTTATTTGAGTTTATCCATCAACTTCCCAAAAATCATGACTATCTTTTTAAATTCAATTATTCGAAAACATCTTATGCACAAACTCCGGCAGGTGTCGACATCTATTAGCGTTAGCCAGGCAACTGATAGCGCACGTTGTGACATCTATTATCATAATTGTTTACTAATTAGGAATTAAGAGTGATGCACTAAGAAATTTGCTGTTTATTATAAGGAATTCTTATTGTTCCCCTTATATTCCTGCAACCAACATTACAAACTTCATAAGTAGGATTGTATAACATTCGAGGATAGTATGATTGGCATGTTTCGCTTTTATAATCAGAATGGCATCTTATCATTCACTTTCTTCCCTCGAATTAATGTTTAAGAGGTCATTTTATTTCTTGTTCTAAATACAAATTAGTTTGTTCTCTCTCTCTCTCTCTCTTTTTTTTTCTTTCGAAAATTTGACTTATTTGAATGAAACGTCATTTTGATGCCATTTAACTTGGGAACTAAAGGTTAGCACATCATATTTCTATATTTCATATATTTTCTAGGTTAAAGGATACGGAATATTATAGAAGAATTGGTGGACTGAGATGTAAAAAATGGTGGCCCATCAGCAGGCATGCATCCAGAAAATGTTGATTTGGGGGGGGGGGTAAAGTCGAAAGTCCCCGTAAGACCGTCCTCGGTGCAGACAAAACCCCAAGTACATTATTATTTTAGAGAGAGAGCGAAAAATATGAAATTTTTGGGGAGGTCTGATCGAGGTAGGCTTCCCTACCAACGACACTAGACCAGGCCCGTATCCAAGGGAGGTCTAGGGGGGTCGGGCCCCCCTAAATTTTGGCTGCCCCCCTAAAATTTTCACGGTAGGCTAGCAAATGAACTATAACATGATAATAAACTATATAATATGGTTGGATCGGCCCCCCTAACTTCAGCCCCCCCTACATTTTTGGGCTGGCTACCGGCCTGCACTAGACGAGAAAGAAACGTTCATAACGAGGTAGAGAAAAGACAGTATAATCTTCCAATAGAAACATATACACACTTACCGAGACGAGACGTTACTTTCAGAGACGAGTCTCAAATTCTTGTCTCATAGGTAACTCGAATATCGGAAGAAACGGAAGCATACTGAGAAAACCACCGGATATGGTGTTGTCCACCAGGAACTGTGTGTTGTCTCTGGACGCCTTTAAATTTCAATTAAGGTTGTTTCGCATATCAAGATCCTATAAATTCATTTAACACCTCGATTATTTGAGGAACCTTAGGGAAAAGACCTCTGAGAAGGCCATGGAGAATTATAAAACAAGATCTTAGGAATGTCATACGTGATTAGTTTGAATTCATACTGATGGCTTTCGATTACGCGCTGATAAATCTTCGTGTTTCTTAAAGCATCTAAGTGGTTAGTTACTCCCTGTTGGTTACGTCATTCAAATTATAGTTGTCTGGTATCAAGAGTGTGTGAAGAAGTAGGTGCATTGATTCTACTAGTTCTAACAATGGAGATATGCAATAATTTATTACCTGTACTAAATCAATACTTTTTAGAGTACGTGAGGAACATGATAGATGCACTTGGTTATGTCCAGCTGCAATGCCTCGTCGTTGTCCGGTTTCCCCTACTGATTGTGCTACAGAATTAAGTGACAGCGTGAACAAGTGAAACAACCGTATATCTTATCCTGAAAACTTCTCTCTCGTTAGTGCAATGAACTGGCTGAAATGCAAACCGGGTTCAATAAACAGGTTCACTTATTCCATGTAAGTAGTTCTGAAAAGCGATTCAACTCCAGACGGCACGCGGCAAAATGACGCTGTCCAGTACTTTGCTTTCCGATATGTGAATAACCACATTAAGCATTTTTATTAGGTTCAATTATCCATTCATAATAATTAAAAGTATAGAGGACTTTTCTCTCTGTGGGTGGTACACAGTGGCGCAGTGGTATAGTGCTTAACTGTGTGTATGGTACCCATGGTTCGATTCCCGGCCAAGTAAGTGTATGATAGACAAAATCGTACCGTGGGTTTTCTCGGGGCACTCCCATTTCCTCCCACACTTTCATTCCACCAATTCTTCCATCGCCATCTAAGTGCCTAAATCATCCGTGCCTAAATCAGCCTAAAGGGCATAATCGTGGTACCTTAAGCTGAAAGATTTATTCTTTTTTCTCTCTCTCTCTGAACAGTAAACATGAATTGAAACACAACTAAGAAATTTGGGGCCAAGGCGCCTCAGTTACAGGATGCCATGGCTAAGTGGTCTCGGATGTTTGGCTTACTATCATGAGGTCCAATCCATCCGGAATTTGCGTCTCTCTAAAGAGCATGGATATTTATAAATGCTCTCGATGCAGACTCATAACCAAGGGATAGCTAGAGGGCTCTTCCCCCTTTTCAGCCCCTCCTGTCTCCTGTGTTCTGGC
Source organism: Thermobia domestica (assembly GCF_964235325.1). NCBI lineage: Eukaryota > Metazoa > Arthropoda > Insecta > Zygentoma > Lepismatidae > Thermobia > Thermobia domestica. The sequence goes on from NC_137467.1 coordinate 39,943,600, forward strand.
TACGGCCCCGCATCGTAGTCAATTAAGTAGAATATTGACTTCGCCTTTGGTGCGAGCGGTCCCGGGTTTGTTTCCTGGTGGGGTCACTCGATCCAAAAATGTAAAAGCCATTCTGAGTGAGGTTTTTCTCATTTACATCAGGCAAATGCCAGGATAATACCTAACATAATGGTCCCATCCCGCTTCCTTCCTTTCGCATTCCTTTCTTCCTCCCCTATTTCCCGGGTAGTGTGATCGCCGAGAGACGTCATCCCTCATACGTCACGGGCTAACATGACCATAGCTGCTGAAAATTTAGAAATCTAATTCCTAACCCTAATCCTAGAATATTGACTAAGGTTACTTGGATGGCCACGAAGACTAGTATCTGACTTGAAAAGAAGAAAGAAGTTGTAGCAGTGGCGGATCTAGAAACTAAAAACTGGGGAGGGAGGCAGCCAGAACCCAGACTATGATAGGTATATCATGAGTTTACTATAAACTTTCAAAGATACATAAATAACAGTTTAAGTTTTTTTGTCGTTCAAAAAACTGGAGGGCCTAAGCCCCTCTGGCTCTGGCCTAGATCCGCCACTGAATGGTAGAGCGCTCACCTGCTATGCGAAGGGTCCCTAGTTGGATCCAAGGAAATATGACTTTGTGGTGGACTTGTTCTTGTGAGTGTTTTTGAAATTCTCTGGTTTTCTCCCACATTTTTCAATCTATTAATCCTTTACAGGGATGCGCACGAGACGAGTCGAGACAGGATTTTCCTGACAAAATTCGAGTCAAGACACGGCTCTTCCAATAGAGAAATATACATTTTTCGAGTAGAGACATCACTTTTACAGCACATTTTCGAGACGAGACAACCACAAATCTTGTCTCGTGCGCATCCCTAATCCTTTATATCAGCGTTTCCCAACCTTTTTCAGCTTGCGGCACACTATGGGTGTTACTTGGATTCTCGCGGCACACTTATAAATATTATTTGTAAATATAAAACATAATGGTATTTTTTCTGTGATTATTGATCTCCTTCTCACAGAGAAGAAAGCTCTATTATTTTTTTTCCCTGTGATAAATCATTATGCTTATTTTTCATTCTAATTTAAAAAACAGAAAACAATTGCAATGAAATATTGGACTCAAGTTTTTAAAATTACGCTTTCCTTTTAAAAACTGTATCCGACTTTTTACTAAGAAGGAAGATCACTAAATAACGAACGAACAAACAAATCTCTTTTACTTTGAAAACACAAATGTAGGTAATTTGTCGAAAGGATTGAATGATATTTCAAACTTTCGAGTTGCGAAATAGTGTGCAACAAATAAAGAAGCAATAATGGTCATAACAATGACAACAAATACATTTTTCAACATTACTAAGGTACAGAACACTAACACGGTATGAAACTTAAAATTGTAGATTCAAAGTAGAGGTTCATAGTAATGTGAAATACAAATATACATTTTCCCTACGTTTTACAATTTGATTGCTATAAAATTAATAATTTTGTTTCGATTCCTCGCGGCACACCAGCGGTCCATTGACGACACACCAATGTGCCGCGGCACACCGGTTGGGAAACGCTGCTTTATATAATTGCTCACCTTCATTAATCATTTATCTAGTTTATTCTAAAAGTACTGTAGCGCATGAGACGAGAAATAAGGTTTTCTCGTCTCGAAAAGTTTGTAGAGGCCTCGTCTCGTTTTGTAAATACAAGGTCTGTCATGAAAGTAATGTCAGTGAATTTATTTTGACACGACTGTACGTCGGAGCGCGGTCTAACTGGTCGAAACTGATCATATTGACAGTTTCTGTAGTAGTCTTGCAAAGTTTTACTCAAAACTTGATCGCAAATCTTTGTTCTAACGAGCGCTGCATTTTTCAGTTGCACAAGATCAAAAAAACAATCCTCACGGACAAGTCCGTCCTCACTCTTCCGTCCGTCCTCGACGGAGCGCTGCTTAGCTGGGTTCCCCCACTACCAGTTTCAATCTGTTAGACCGTGCTCCGACGTGCAGTCGGGTCAAAATAAATTCACTGACATTACTTTCAGGACAGACCTTGTATTTACAAAACGAGACGAGGCCTTTACAAGCTTTTTACAAAAAACCTTTGTAAAAAGTTTATACCTCAATTTTTCTTCTTCTTTCTCTATAAGTGATCACAGTCCTTGAGCGCCATAAGAGATCGACGAAGGTGTGTTATAACAAGATTTAAACCATACTTATGTACTGTAAAATGACTAGTGCATCTTTAAATGTCGATAAATGCCCTTTATTATGTTCATAACTATCACTTTATCAATTCATGTTTTTTAAAACTATGAATCGTGTAACATTAAAGCAGTCTTTGAGATTTAAGACTTGGATGAACTAGTATTGCCTATGAGACTAATGAAATGTTTCGCTTCGTCTCAATTTTCATCTCGAAAACACGGTGAGAATTGTTATATTTCTAATCTCGTCTCCATGATTATGTCCTTTAGGCTAAGGGAGACGGATGATTAAGGGAAGAGTATGATGATGATGAAAAACTTGATGGAATCAGGATGTGCGAGGAAAGGAGAGTACCTCGAGAAAACTCACAGACACGATGATGTCCACCACAAACTTGTTTGCTCGGAGATCGATCCAAGGACCCCACACATCAGAGATAAGCCCTTTACCATTAAGCCAGTGTGCCCCACTTCTCGGATTTAAAAATGCACTTCCGTCTTACGACTAACACTACCTAAATGGCATAATTGTGGGACGTAAAACAAAACAAAAAAACCCTTGCAAAGATTGGCAAATTAATTTTATCTTTAAATGACCGCTACGTTTTCTTCATGATCTCATTGATTCGTTTAAGGGTGTTGAATCTTTTGGCATCTTCTTTTTTTATCCTCCCTCTTTTATTGAAGCTAACTGGATTTTTAATAGTATAATTTTACTGATCTATACTTCAAATTTACGTAAATGCATTTCTTTATTAAATGAAATGAATTCTTTCGTTTTTAGTGTCCCATGAGTGTGTCCTTTTGGCTAAGGGAGACGGGTGATTAAGGCAAATGAATGATGATGAAAGAATTTGGTGAAATGAGAATGTTGGAGGAAACGGAAGTACCCGAGAAACCGCAAGGGACACGATGTTGTCCGCCACAAACTTACTTTGCCGGTGATCGAACCAGGGACCCCACGCAACTAAGTTCAGCGTTCTATCACTGAGCTACCGTGCCTCCTGCAAATGTCTTCATGAAAATTAAATTTTGTGATGCATAACTTTTGTTTGTAATATTTAACTTATATACGTATAAGTTTCTATTATAAGTGGTTTCACAAAGCAAGGGATATTTAAGCAGACAAATTCTCTCACAAAGGGTTTCCAACTCAGGATCAGACGTGTTAGTTATTCAGTCACGGTTGGGGACTCGAACCTAGGATTACATGTATTCAAAGACAGCTACTTAGCTAGATCTAAGTATCAGGTTACATTATATACATGATGTTCATAAGCCTTCCTCCCACTCTGGTCTAGTTGCTAGCACGGGCACTTTGGGTGTACTGTGTACCCTGGTTCGATTCGTGGCGAGAGAACATTGAAACTTGAACACGTTGCGCTGATCCACGTTTCATATAACCTCTGTGGGTTAAAAAGAACGCTAAACTCTAACAACCATCTAATAATGTTCAAAATTAGTCTGTTTCATTGACTATATGCATACTTTTTTTCCTTACCTCGATTCTTGGAATGAATGAGCATACATCAGTTTGTTATTCTCAACGCGGAAATTGGACGTAACTCTAAAGAAAACTATGAATGATCCAAAGTAAAGGATTTTTTTTAAACGTGTGTCGGTGTGGATGTGGTTGAGGAGGGGGCGTCCTCTAAAATAAAACAACCTAAATTAAAAATTAAAGAAAAAAAAAGCCAAGCAAACTTAAACAGAGAGATGGTAGATACTTAAGAACGAAACGGTTTGAGGAGCGGGATTGGGTGCTCTTTTTCTCTCCATACTCCCCTCCCCCTCCTTTCCCGCTCACATACACATACATACATTCTGAATGTGTGTGGGATGATAGTGTCATCCATGAAACAGGTGTAGCGTATAAATGTTTCACCACGACTATGCTCGGCCAACTTAAGTGTGCAGCCTAGCACACACACACACACACACACATACACATGGATAAGCAAGCATCCTGCCTGTGCATATGTGGAAAAAAGAGACGAGTGGGTGCTTTTTTGACATTAGCATGTAAAGAACTCTGGCTCCTTAATAGTTAGGAGGACACTGATATGTGAAAAGATACGCAATCGTCTTAGAAATTCTACTTCGTTTCGTGCTTTTCTTTTCTTTTCTCTTCCCTCCTCGCCTCCCTCCACCCGCCGCCCCTTGATAATGTGAGAAATAGAAAAAAAACTGCACCGGAAGTTCCTTTGAACTGAATTGATAAGGTCTACAGAGTTTGGAAAGAACACACACAAAAAAATTAATGCTTTTGAATATTTTTTGTATCTCTAATACATATGACAAAAGTACTTCTTACATCTCTGTGACGTATAATATCACAGTCAGCCACGGCTACTACGAATTTCAGTCATCCTGATGGACAAATATCTGGATCGATAAAAAAAAGAGAGAAAAAAGAAAGAAAGAAAAGAAAAATAAATAAAACTTATTAAAACGCAAACTCTTATATAGTCGTTTCTTAAAAAAATTCAAATTTCCTTGAAATTCCAATTTAAATCAACATTAATTTATATTTAAATGGAATTTTCTACATTTTTAAAATTTAAATATTTTAGTTTAACATCTCACAATTATACCTGTTGAATTCCTTGGTGGCTGAGCGGTTAGCGTATGCGTCTTTGGTGTGCGAGACCCGGGTTCGATTCTCGGCGGGATTTTATGTGGTTCGGATTGTACGTTAAACAGAGGTCCCGTCTCATATAGCCACGCTGCTGAAAGGGACGTTAAACTCAAACTCAACTCAACTCAATTATGCCTGTTAACGGCTATCATCCGTATACTAAGGGAGACGGATGATAAGGCAAGTGAATGATGATGGAAGAATTGGTGGAATGAAAATGGAGGAAACGGGAGTACCCCGAGAAAACCTATAGATACAATATTGTTCACCACAAGCTTCCTTGGAAGGGGATCTTATTGCAATTACAGATATTAATATTCAAAAAATGCCTGAAGTCCATTTTTCACTTCGATATAATCATCTCAGGGAATATATAGAAACAAATTAAAAAGGAAGATAAATAGAGGCCTTGAAAGTAAAACGTAGATAAATTCACCAGTGTTCAGAAGATGCTATCTACAATGCACTGAGCAAAATGGGTTGGTGGGTCAGAATGGGTGACGGTAGGGTCACAGTGGGTCACGTCCTGTTGACCCACGACCCACTCACCCACTTCATCTCTGTATTATAGTTTGAAAAATGTATCCTAAGGATGAGAAGTGGGTTTAAATTTTCCACAAACAATAACGGCTGACCGTTTGAAACGTATTTTTGAACATATAGTAGCTAGCACTTGGGTAGAGCTGGGTGTTAATAAATAGGCAGGAGGGAAAGGAAGATCAAATATTTTCCGTAAACCTCCATTGTTTCCGTGCGAAGAACGGTCAGTTCCAAAGAAAGAGTGGGTCAGTGGATTGTGGGTGAAGTGGGTCAAGATTTGTGAGTAGGTCCAGTGGATCGTGAGTTAACAGGACGTGACTTACTGAACCCTTCATCCACTGTGACCCACTCTGACTCACCGACCCACTCTGCTCAGTGCACTGTAAACAACACGTGGATAAATTTGTCTACGTTTTACTTTCCTGGTTTCCATTTTCCTTCGTTTTTTGATTTGTTTCTATTTGCTTACCTCTCATGAGTATACCTACATGAAAAAAGAACGTCAGGCACTTTTGGATATTGATATTTGTTAGGACTTACTACTTGGATTTCGAGACACAGCCGAATTTTATACTTTTCTCCTTGCGTTGGCCTCCTTTACCTTGATTTGAGACTTACAAATTTAATCCTATTTTTTACTGAAAAGTATCTATAATTCACCAAGGAAGTAATTATATATGATAATTAAATTGAAATTCATCGTAATTTGGCCCATGACAAACACTTCACAATGTTATATCGTAAAGGTTAAATCCATCGGTATAATAACAGAGCGGTACTTGAGCGATTGACCGTAGAAATTCAAATTCTGATGAGTCATAATTTCACAGCTTCGTTTTATTATAAGTTTAAACTCTTTAGTCAGTGGAAAGGAAGACGTCGATCATGGATGAGAGTTGATGACGATGGGGTTTGGTGGGTGATGGGTTAGAGTGGGTCGTGGATCAATGGGAGGTTGGTCAGTGGGTCATGGGTCAAGTTTTCATTGAGACACGACATCTCTGGCTCAGTTCAACTCGGTATACTTCGCATGCTTCTAGATAACTGTGGCCTTTTTAGAATTTTGCTACTTTCGGTTTTTAGCTTTTCGCAAATTATCTCGGAAAGGGCACCAACGAATTAGACTAGAAATATGAACTGATGCGTAAACAAGCTGGAAACTTCTTATACTTTACTCGATTAACGTCGGGTACTTCATCACCTAGTATCAAAACAAGCTAATATTTGTAATGCTGTTTCTGTACGGAGAAAAAAAGCTTCACTACCCATACTCTACCTTCTGTCGCAACATCTTGCTGGATCAAGCGACAAGAGGTAAGAAGAGACGATAGCGAAAAAAAAAAAACGAAATGTTAAGAATGGAAACGAAACGTCTGGTCTCCTTGTTGTTGTTAAAGAAGAAGAAGAAGAAGAAGAAGAAGAAGTGAAGTGGCTGCAGAGCTAAAGCGGATTTTTTTTTCTCTCTCTTCACCAACCAAAAGAAGAATACTTGAGAAGTGTGAAAAGTGCCACAATAGCCCCCTTTTCAACAAAGATGGATGGAAGTTTTATATATATAGAGGAAAGAACGTTGGGGGAATGGGAGATTATATAAATACGTATATATATAGCCACTTGGTTACCTCGTTCCAGTTACTGAATATAGGAGACGAAAGAATGCAATCGTAGCAATATATATATATATATATATATATATATATATATATATATATATATATATATATAAAGCAGGAGAAAATGTACTTTACGTATATATAAAACCTTTTTAGAAGAAAACACGAAAAAGATATAGCAACGGATATAGAGAATTTCCATTACAAAATTACCTTTACCTTAGACTGCGCCAAAAATTGAACCCTATGCATGCCAATACATTTAAAGACAACCTTTGTCATAATTTAGTTACATGTAGTGTACGTGTTAGTTAGGGGAAGATAAACAACAAGATAAACTATGGTTAGACAGTAAAAAAGATCACACACTAGAAGTTTTACGCAAAAAGTATGAATTATTACAGTAACGTTATATAACAAAGAAATCGGAGTCAACTGGAGAGACCAACGACTCATTCAAAACCTGTACCCTAAGACAAAGAGTGAAGTGCCGATTGAATGAAGGAAAAAAACAATAATGTGGAGATTGGAAGAGGAGTCAGATAAAGATGCAGTATATCGTCCCAATTATTCAACATTTACACTTAATGTTTAATGCAGGAAGCATTAATGGGAATTGGCGATTTGAAGATTGGAGGGTGGGTTATTAACAAGATCAGGTACGCAAATGATACGGTTATTATAGCTAGAAGCGAAAGAGGACCACAGGAGAGGATTGACAAAATCGTTAACACTAGGAAATTAAATAGAATGAAAATCAACATCGAAAAGTCGAAAGTCATGAGAATATCTCGTGGAAACGCGCCCTTACGGGTCAGAGTAGAACAAAGAGAACTTGAAGAGGCCGATAATTTCAAGTATCTAGGAAGTATATGTTGGCAAGAGACCCTTACTACATCAAAGAGATAAGGTCAAGAACTGCCATAGCCAAAGACGGATTCAACAAGAAAAGATCCCTTAATTAGCAGGCTCAATCTTGGACTTACGAAGAAGTTGGTCAAGTGTCATATATGGAGCATTGGACTGTATGGTTCAGACTTGGACATTATGGAAGTTAGAGAAGAAATATTTAGAGAGCTTCGAAATGTAGTGTTGGAGGAAGATAGAGAAGATAAAATGGACAGAAAGAGCAACAAATGAAGATGTTTTGAAACGGATAGGAGAGAAGAAGACACTTCTAGCCTGCATCCTTCGTAGGAAGACCAATTGGATTGGACACATTCTGCGAAGAAATTGTCTTCTTCGTACCGCCATAGAAGGAAAGATGGAAGGAAAGCGAGGAATAGGAAGAAGAAGAACACAAGTTATCGATGATTTGAAAAATAGAAGAAACTATTCGGAGTTAAAAGAAGAAGTTACAAATCGAGAAACGTGCAAGAAACAATTCCAGGCACAAACCTAAAATAAAAATTAAAAATAAAAATATAAATAAAACACCTCATCAGTCCCAGGACCTTCCAAAAGGCCGAATACTTAATAATATAATAATAGTGTAGCTCTGTCAGACTTAAATGAAGAATTAGCGTACCGTTTACAACGTATCCAAAATGTCTATATACGATTTGCTTATATCTCAAATCTTTTAGTTCCACACTGCACAAAACTGGGCCTTCCGAAACTTTGTGATAGATGTTATTTGAACAGACTCACACCTCTCTCTCTATGACTTTGTGTTTTAACAACCTTTCTACTTATTTCAACGATTGCAACCAGTAAATGCTCGCCATGATCAAATGTAAACAAACTACTTTCCCTTCCCTTACACTAGTTGAAATATTACTCAGATGTGTTCTTTGCATCCACTATCCGTGCATGGAATGATCTTCCATCCAGCATACTACAATTTCAGTCAATCAATCTATTGAAGTAGGCTTACTGATCTCTGAAGAAATTCTGATTTTTATTCTTCTTTTAATCTCTAAATTTATCTGAATATATTATATGTTTACTTGTAGTAATCCATGTATGTACGTGATATATATATGGGGTGGTTGTGGGTGTAATTTTTGTTTATTGTATTATTTACTACAATGCGTAAAAATCAATATTTTATACGTATTAGATGCATAATAATTTTGTGTCTGTATCTGTAAATGTGTGTCACTTCAGTTATTGTACTTCATAAATACTTGTAATCGTAATATTATATGCTAAACATTGCATGGTTAAGTGGGAGACAATATATGATTAGGCTTAGCTTCGTCATGTGAAATAAGACTAAATAAATAAATGACAATAATTGGTATTCCTCTTTTTGATGAAATATAGACAAAATCATTAGACACAAAAAAAAAAGTAATTTTCGATCTTTACCTTCTAGTAAATTATCCATATATTGGGAATAGAGAAAAACTTCTCCCGTCCTTTTGGAGAATCTTACGAAGAAATAGCTAGGAAAGTTATTTATTACTTTAATCACCCTAGTCATTATAATATATTTTCATAATAACTTTATTCACTTTAGTCATCACTATATGATTTAATTATAACTTTAATCACTATAGTCATCAGTATACGTTTTAATAATAACATTATTTACTCTAGTCATTAATATATGTTTTAGTAATAACTTTATTCACACTAGTCATTAGTATATGTTTCAATAATAACTTTATTCACACTAGTCATTAGTATATGTTTCAATAATAACTTTATTCACTCTAGTCATTAGTATATGTTTCAATAATAACCTTATTCACTCTAGTCATTAGTATATGTTTCAATAATAACTTTATTCACACTAGTCATCAGTATATGTTTCAATAATAACTTTATTCACACTAGTCATCAGTATATGTTTCAATAATAACGTTATTCACTCTAGTCATCAGTATATGTTTTAATAATAACTTTACTCACCCTAGTCATCAGTATATGTTTTAACAATAACGGTATTCACTCTAGTCATCAGTATATGTTTTAATAATAACTTCGTTCACTCTAGTCATCAGTATATCTTTTAATAATATCTGTACTCACTCTAGTCATTAGTACATATTTTAATAATAACTGTACTCACTCTAGTCATTAGTATGTGCTTTAATAACAACTGTACTCATTCTAGTCATCAGTATATGTTTTAATAATAACTTTATTCACTCTAGCAATCACTGTATGTTTTAATAATAACTTTACTCACTCCAGTCATTAGTGTATGTTTTAATGTTATTATTCATAAAAATAATTGGGATTCCTGATTCTGAAACATAACCGAAGTACACATATAACCAAACGAAAGAACATTATATAATACATAAATCAATCTGCCTTTACGAGGAGAACTCACAAGACAGTTTTTATTAATTAGAAATGGACCGAAAATATCTACAGAAAGGTTAGGAGGAGGGAATTTTCCAAGGTAGATACACTAAAAGATATTGGAATGAAACAGATAATTAGAAAGGCAGAAAATGTTAGAAATGTCCATCCACATCCTAATCAAAACAAGTTGGAAACTGAGATGCTTTCTTCGAAGCATTGCACAGATAAGTCCTTATGTCTTTCATGTGGGGGGAAATCTTTTATTTAAAATGCTGCTATATACCTTGAGGACGATTTTACTTTAACCTGAGGGATCATTCTCTTCGTTTTATATATACTGTATATATATATATATATAGATATGTGCTTCCTTTTAAGGGATTCTCTGTTAATTCTCAACTTTTAGGTTAAGGATAACTTTTGCGTACTGCTTGTAAAGTGTAACTAATTAGGGAAGCCTTTTATTCAGGTAAAAGAAATGTCAAAAGACAGACTGAGAGTATATATTCCTCTCTACTTGTGTTCAATTATTCTTACGTCCGTAAATCCTTTGGATTCATCTCTTTTTCTTCTTCTTTTTTATTTTTTTTTTATCAAAAAATTTTCTGTCCATTTTCCTCTGTGTTTTCTTACTTTTAACCCTCCTAAGGCCACGTAGGAACTCAGGGTAGTAGAAAAGAAGGGGGGTTGGTTTCTTTCTTTCTTCCCCCCGTACTCCCTACCAAATGGTTACGATTTCTACATTCATAGAGATGCACAGAGAAAGAGAAGTGTATTCAAAATTTTGCCGAAGTCAAATCAATGGAAGCGAGAGAAACAGAGAAGGGAAAAAAGGGAAGTACCGAAAACGGCGGAAGGAATGAGGGGAGAAGAAAATTTCCCTCAGGTTATAAGAGGACCTTTTTCTCCTTAATGTCTATAAGAGCACCTCATTTGGTCATCTCGCAGAAGGAGAACTAAGGAGGAGATTAACTCTTGCTTTTAATACTCTGTTATAGGAAGAGCAATTTTCTACGTACCATATATATATATATATATATATATGGTGGTAAGTCTCTCTTTCTCTCTGATTCTCTCTCTCTCTCTCTCTCACACACACACACACATACACAAATAGAGGTCTGATGATAACAACCATGCACAAGAGTAATTACATAGAACGCCCGAGTTACCAAGCCAAGGAAGGAGCCAAGCAAGCAGATACAGGCATTGCTTTCTGTGTATAGCTATATTCAAAGTTGGGAATACTGGAAGCAGAAATCTTCAATCCCTTTTTGAACATAAGCTGGCGGTGGTGGAACAAGCAAGCGTGCGTCTGAGGATACTCTGAAATGAATGTAAGAAGGAAAGGGTCGAGAGGAGAGAGAGAGAGAAAGAGAGAGAGGTGATATGTCCGTCTGTATTTATGTGTGTGTGTGTGTGTGTGTGTGTGTGTGTGTGTGATACAAAAAAATGAACGAAGATGTGAAGAGGGGTGAAGGGAGATGTTACTACTACAACTCGACAACTCCTGGGCAGTTCATCTGAGATGACCGAGCGACCAACCAGCAAGACCTGACGATGGGTGATGATAGTGGTATGGTCTTTGCTAGAAAAGGGTGAGAGGGGTTTTTGGAAACAGCAGTAGCAAAACTAGAGAGAGAGAAACAAGAGACATAGAATGAGAAGAAGAAAATAACAGGAAGTAAAAAAAGTTTGTGCTTGTATTTCACTTTATACCATATTTCTTTCTTGATTCCCGCCTATTTAATAGAATAGAAGGCACCTCATCTATATATCTCTCTCTCTTACTGGACTCGACTCCCACCACCAAATCCGATGCCCGAGTGTCTTCAGGCTTCGTATATATACAAATTAGTTGAGTTGTGTGGAAATCCCCCTTTAGTTTCTTCCTTTTTTGCCTTTGATCTTCTTATCTTCAGAATTTTAGTTAAAACCCAAACACAGAAACCTTACTGCCTCGGCCTTTCTTTCAACATCTCTCGCCGCTGCATCCATTATGTTTGGCAATAGAACAGAAGACATCGGAAACAAACGGATGAGAAAGGCACAGAAGAAGAAGATAGGTAAAAAAAACATAGAAGAAAGAAAAGAGAGAAACTAGGGATAGAAATTATGTACGTTTTGACATCAGATAACAAACCAAAGTTTCTATGAAGAGAGGAGTCCCTCAAGGCAGTGTTAGTGGACCTCTACTATTCTCTTGAAGCTTTCAAACTCCTCCCGCTTCTCCGTCAACTAACCTACGCCTTACGGCTTTTCGGACTTTGTAAACCGTTGGCACAGAAAAAGACCATGTTTGGTAATGAACAGAGAATCAGCGATGCAAAGAAAAGAAAACCAGCTTCTATAGTTATAATGGAGTTTCTATAGACAGAGGCTCTGAAACACACAAACACATGTATACATACACACTTATACAAACACAAACACTAGCCGAAGAAACTTCTCACAAACTCAGCAAACAGACAGAGAATCTATTCATGAAAATTTGGTTTCTATCTTATGTTCTCCTTGGTATTACAAAACGGTGAGGAGTCGAATAAATAAACAAAAAGATCTATAGAGATCGTAGAAAAGGGAACAAAATATAATGATTTTCTAATTCTCTAGAAAGCAAAAACGAATCATATATTTTGTTATTTTTGTTATAAAGCTTCAACTACGAAGAAAAGAATAGAATACTTAATTCTAATTAGATTCTAAAAGAGAGACTTAAATTCTATTCTAAATGTTAGATTTTTCTTTAAAAGGAACTTCACGAGGCGTAGCAATGATAATTGAGGAGTATGATCCAATAAGGGCGTAAGTCGGAAACATGCAGTTGGAGAAAAACGACATTGAAAATTTAAGTAGTGTTTTTTATTCTTACATAAAACAATATAACATGCAGCACTTTATTCCGATATTTAATTGAAATGTTACCAGGAGGCTAAACAAGAATGGCAAAAGCCACAAATGCGTTTGATGCAAACTTTCTTACGCTCTTATTACATCAAACTCCTCAATTATGGAATATTTTACATATAATTTTTCTCCCGTGTTTTCGTGACGATATCAAATAGTCTCGGTGCTAACGTTTAGGGTAACAGAGGAAACGAGATAAAATATAATTTTTGTGACGAGATCGAGACAAAAAAGAAAAGAGCTGTTACAATATAACTAGATACATTTTTGAGACAAGACATATTTTCGAGACGAGACAGCCTTAAGTCTTGTCTCATGGACTCTCTCACTGACCCCTCCACTGAATATAAATCTACCAATTTTCTCGTTCTCCAGATATTTATATATATCTAAATATTTTCTCTAGATATTTATATTTCTTTTTGCAGGTCAGTTTCATCATCATTATTACTTTATATTTCTTTTTGCAGTTCAGCTTCATCATTATTACTACTTTATATTTCTTTCGGCAGTCCACTTTCATCATCATTATTATTTTATATTTCTTTTTGCAGTTGAGCTTCATCATCATTATTACTTTATATTTCTTTTTGCAGTTCAGCTTCATCATCATTATTACTTTATATTTCTTTTTGCAGTTCAGCTTCATCATCATTATTACTTTATGTTTCTTTTTGCAGTTCAGCTTCATCATTGTTACTACTTTATATTTCTTTCGGCAGTCCAGTTTCATCATCATTATTATTTTATATTTCTTTTTACAGTTGAGCTTCATCATCATTATTACTTTATATTTCTTTTTACAGTTGAGCTTCATCATCATTATTACTTTATATTTCTTTTTGCAGTTCAGCTTCATCATCATTATTACTTTATATTTCTTTTTGCAGTTCAGCTTCATCATCTTTATTGCTTTATATTTCTTTTTGCAGTTCAGTTTCATCATCATTATTACTATTTCACTAATGGATTTTATCTCTTCCTACCTATTAATTCTAGCGTTAAGAAGTAGCAGTGTTACGTATATGTTACGTGAATGAGTTTCGTATACATGCCGTGATATTTCCTCTGTTAATAAGGAAACCGGAAGTTGTAGTATATTTCAACGTCTTCCGGTTTTAGTTGAGAGAGATGGAACGTATTCTTGGGACGTTTAATTGACTTTAAAAAGCCTTTTATATATATTACCCTCGCTATATATTACCATTTTAACTCTATAACGATCAACATTAAAACCTGAAATGGTTGATTTCTGTCACTTCCAGTTGAAACAGTGTGTTTCGAGAGAAAATTGTACCTGTTCTTAGAACGATACATCTATTACGTAAAAGTTCTCCTTATTTGTTATGATTTTTCAATTAATGTAAATTAATATTGAAACCGAAAGTTATAGTGGATTTACGTGTATATCACTTCTGGTTTTGGTAGAGAGTTAAGGATGAACACTAAATACAGGGTAGCCCAAAAGTAGGTATACACCCCTGCATTGATCAAGTATAACATTATGGATTTATTTGCTTCGGCTGTTCCGGGCTTAAGGTATAAGTAAAAAGACATAAAGAACGAACAATAAAGATGCTAGGTCTACCTGTTCGATAATAATAAGAAATGGCATGAAACACAGTGAGCAGATTAGTACGGGACTGTATACCTACTTTTGGGTCACCCTGTATATTCTTGGAAAGTGTAATCGATTGTAGGAAATCATTTCTCGCTATGTATTACCCCCTTTTGCTCTATACTGTAACGTGCTGTCTGATAATCACGTTACGGGCCACTAGCCATAGTAGATCAAGACAGTTTTTTTTTTTTTTTTTTCAAGACGAAAAGTTTTCATTGTCTAATCTTCTAATATATAAAATTCAGAGTGAATATGTTTGTGAGGCTGATCTCGATCAAATTTTCAACATTGATGAGGTTTGGGACTGGGATGGTTTTCATTTCTCTTTGACGGTGCAACTTTAGGGAGGGTAGAGGAGGGACATATATAAAAATGATCAAAAATGACCGATATTAGTGTCGAATCCATAGTTTTCGGGAACACTGAGATAAACAGTGACACTTTGGAAGCCTTTTAAATCCAAATTCATCCCCCAACGTATTCTCCCCATCCGAAGAACGAGCAATATGCTAGTTATTTATAAAGTAAACAGACAATGATATAATTAAATTAAATTAAACAAGGTTACACAAAAAAATACACCACATCTTTTAAACAATCATTAAGTACTCGCGATAAATTAACAGTAACTTTAATTTCAAAATCGGAAAGTTACATCCGAACATTTGAAAATTTTAGTCAAATGATACAAGCAGAAAATGAATGTATTTTATAAATTCAACTTTTGTATTCAAAATGATTACCGGTATTTGATATAGCTATATGTAGCATATTTAACATTTTTTTCCTAAAGATTTTTCGTTACAATAGACTAAATGGCCAAAACATTTAATTTTATAAATAACACAAAATATGATAAGTGATCAACGTTAAAACGGGAAATGTTTGATTTCAACTACTTCCGGGGGATGAAACGCTTCCTAACTTTTAACCTTCTACATTCTGGCCAAAATTGATGGCGATCTATCAAGTACTTCTTCAGATTTTGTATCTCCCGGACGGACGAAAATACAGACAGGGATAATATATAAAGTAGTGGTGGACACAAAAACCAGGTTTTCAATTTTCGGTTTTTAGGAAAACCGAAACTGGTTTTCGAGAATTTTCAAAAGAAAACTGGTTTTCACCGAAACCGGTTTCGGTTTTCTCCAAAACCGGTTCGGTTTTACACCGAATCCAGTTTTGGTTTTCTTCCAAACCAGTTCCGGTTTTTTTTTTCAAAATTGGTTCTATTTCTGACCAGAATAGTGTTTCGTTGCTCTCCAGGAACGATTCCATTTCCTCAGAAATAGTTCTGTATGTGTTTTCCAAAAATTTTTACCGAAACCAGTTTCGGTGAAAAAGAATAGATTTTTGGAGCAAACCGAAACCGGTTTCGGTGAAAACCCGAAATAGTTTTGGAGAAACTCGAAATGTCGGTTTTTCTACAAACCGGTTTCCGGTTTTTATTAAAAAAACGGTTTTGCCCATCCCTAATATAAAGAATTTTTGCTAAACCGAACACCTTAAGAAATCTTTACTTTTAACGTCCCCTGGGGGCGCGGTGGCTCAGTGGTAGAGCGTTCACCTCTGGTGCTTGGGGTCCCGGGTTCGATCCCAGCCTCCGCCAAGTGAACTTTGTGGTGGACAAACACCGTGCTCGTGGGTTTTCTCGGGGTTCTCCCGTTTCCTCCCACTTTCTTCATTCCACCATTTCACTCATCTCTCATTATCACCGTCTCCTTTAGCCTAACCGGCATAACCGTGGGACGTAAAACTTAAAGATTTCATTTCATTTTTTTAACGTCCCACAATTACGTCTTTTATTCTAAAGTAGACAGATGGTTAATAAAGTGAATTCTGTTGTAGCGACCATTTAAATATTGGGTATTTGCAGGCGTTGTATAATATGGTGAGATAAATAAACACGAAGTGTTAATGCATACTATAGGCTTATATATATTAGCAACTTAATCAAGGTTTACGGATACTGAAGACAGTAAGTGTGTGGAAGTGTCGGTAGCTACATTGTTTGCATAATCAACATTGCTGAGAAATTGTCTTTAGTGAGACAACAAATACAGTACAGATGTACATAGTATTTGTGTGGATGTAATAAGAATCGTTATCATTACTGTTCCAACTATAGTGTTATCCCTACTTCTCTTTTTATATTAAATTTTAAGACAAAATCATTGACCATAAATTTGTATAGAGCGGGCTCTTTTGAATTCGAACTTGGTTAATTCGAATTACTGGATAATTCGAACAAAATTTATTCCCCTTGAAAACTGTATTACAAACAATGTTTAAAAAATCGTGGGTAAATTGAACTTTTTTTGAACCTCCTGTTTGGATAATTCGAAGTATTTAGAGTGGAAAAACTTGCAGTGTTTGACATATTGCAAACAGAACAATGCAATTTCAACTGGTTTTTGTTTACCTGTGATCTTATCCAGAGGTGACGGTGGGAAAGAGAAATCTTTGTTTGTTGATACCACCTCCGCTGGACTCCCTCCAGCTATAGAGAATCCGGCAGAAAGTGGTTGGTACGCATCTCTCCTACTCCTCAACAACCTGGAAGTGTCCATCCCTTCTGTATAAGTGTGAATGACTTTGAACCCTGTCCTCCACTAGCAAATGACTTGTAAGAAAGAGACATTTGTGAAAATCTTTTTAACTGAATTAAAAGCAGTGACAAAAAGGTAGGCAGATTCGCTTATGATCTACTGGTGTGCATTATGCATAATGTCGAATCGCGGCGCGTATTCTAATTCCTTACGAAAATGTAGTGCTTTAAAGGTAAAGTGCATTGAATGTTAACTACTTTTTCATACACAATACAGTTATTTTTGTTCCCTTGATTTGACTTAAAAATGAGAGTTTTTGGTTAATTCAGATTTTGGATAATTTGAATTTTTTCGTGTCCCCTTCGAATAACAGAGACTCTCCTGTATTTTGATTTTCTTCAATGTATTTTATGTATTAAAATTATATTAGTGGCCTTATAAGGTAGTAATGTTAGTAAGTCTGTCCGTTCGTCAGTCTATACGATAAGTGTTTAATTACAGCAAACTTTTATTTTTTTTTTTTTCATTTTTGTAATAAACAGCTAGTGGGATTATCACGCCTGAGTTCAATGATGAAGTCAATTCGTTAACAATCTTTACGGATAACGATGCCTATCCATATCCCATACATGGAAGTATATGTTGAGCTTAATTTTTTTAAGATTAAAACTGTTTCTGAGTTTGACAGATTTTTTTTGAGGGGAGGGAGGGGTTAAACCTTAAAAAAATGGATGAGATTAAAACATCACATAGTTGGAGAAAGGAAAGGCATATAAAGCATTGTGTATTGTTTATTGTTTAGTTGAGCACAGTAGTCAAGTGGTTTTGTACTCATGTTCGCGTGGTCCCGGGTCGATTCCCGGGACGGTGCTTCCCAATTTTCGGGGTCTACAGAGCGTCATGAGGCAAACTGGGGAGTCACGTGAAAACATGACGTGACTCCTACTAAAGATATACCACATTGACTTGACCCCTAGTCTTCCGTTCCAGGCGCTGCTATCGGCTGAAGGAATTTTACTCCCTTTCGTCATCCGCTCTCTCGCTTAGCAACAGCCGAACCCTAATTGGTTCAACGCGTGGGTGTCTCGAGGGTGTGACCTTTAGTTCGCATTTTTGCCACGGATCAATACATTTTGGCAGTACTATAGGTCTGAAAAGCTCTTGATGCGTTTGCTAGGGACAGGGCGTCACGTAGCAACGTGCTTACCACTAGCTTGAACGTAGTTCAGCCGGTCTCTAGCAGATGGCGCTGGAGCAGGTTTAGGCTCACAAATAGGCTGTTACGTTAAGTGCTTTGGTTTGGTTGATATTGTTTATTGTTTAAATTTATACTGAACAGATGTGTTTCCCAGAGGTTAAAAGCATTCTTGGTTAAACCCCAAAAATATTGATCACTTGGGATACGGAAGGGTATATAAAGACCAGAGTATTGCTTATTATTTAAACTAATACTGAACAGATGTGCCTTCCAGAGGTTACAAGATTTTTTTGTGTTAAACTTCAAGAAATATTGATGAGATTAAAACCTCATATACTTGGAGTAAGGGAGGGTGTATAAAGCGTACAGTATTGTTTATTGTTTAAGCTAATACTGAACAGGTGTAATTCCGAGAGATTAAAAGCATTTTTTGGTTAAACCTTAAAAAAAAATATTGATTAGATTAAAACCTCATATACTTGGAGTAAGGGAGGGTGTATAAAGCGTACAGTATTGTTTATTGTTTAAGCTAATACTAAACAGGTGTAATTCCGAGAGATTAAAAGCATTTTTGGTTAAACCTTAAAAAAAATATTGATTAGATTAAAACCTCATATACTTGGAGTAAGGGAGGGTGTATAAAGCGTACAGTATTGTTTATTGTTTAAGCTAATACTGAACAGGTGTAATTCCGAGATATTAGAAGCATTTTTGATTAAACCTTTAAAAAAATATTGATTAGATTAAAATCTCATATACTTCGAGTAAGGGAGGGTGTATAAAGCGTACAGTATTGTTTATTGTTTAAGCTAATAGTGAATAGGTATAATTCCGAGAGATTAAAAGCATTTTTGGTTAAACCTTTAAAAAAAATATTGATTAGATTAAAATTTCATGTACTTGGAGTAAGAGAGGGTATATCCTTGTTTTCATGAGGGTATCTTTTCATTATGAAGTGTCTGACGTGACTACATTTGTGGTCCTGTATTCGTTTCCAGAACTATTTTGATTTAGATGTAAACATAATTGGTTTTATCGGATCTATGCAAATATCGGATGTAAAAGAAGTATCAAAGTATAATAAATTATTATATTTAATATAAGATGGAATCATTGCTATGACTGATACGATATGCTTTGCTTATTTGTTGTTTTCTTCAGATAAATTTAGAAATAACATTATAAAAATAGATATAAAATTAACATTAAGACTGAATTATTATCATAAATGATTACATAATGGCTTTCTTCCTAGCCTTTGGTATGTCACTTCCTTCAAATATGATATTTTAATTCTCTTACTTCTGTTCTGTAATACTGTTTACTTTAGGTGTAATATTGTGTATTCCTTACTTGTATTTGATATTTTTTTTCTTTTGAATGTAACATTATGTTTCCCGTACTTATGTTGTATATATTACTTTACCTTGTCACCTAGTGCTACGGCACTGAATATTTTTGGCCTCTGATAATATCTGCCTCCATTCCATTCTGTTCATTGCTTTATTCCACTTCTTATCTACATCACCTTTATGTCATCATATTCTTGGTCCATCCACCTTATCTTGCTCTTGTCTTCTTTGCATCATTCTTCTTCGTATTTCTTTCATCCATCCTTAATACATGTCTATCCCAACTAACTCTTTGATTTACTAACTTGCAAAATGAAATGAAATGAAATCTTTAAGCTTTACGTCCCACGGTTATGCCGGTTAGGCTAAAGGAGATGGTGATGATGAGAGATGAGTGAAATGGTGGAATGAAGAAAGTGGGAGGAAACGGGAGAACCCTGAGAAAACCCACGAGCACGGTGTTTGTCCACCACAAAGTCCACACGGCACGAGCTGGGATCGGACCAGGGACCCCAAGCACCGGAGGTGAACGCTCTACCATTGAGCCACCGCGCCCCCTTAATAACTTGCGTTTGATATATTGTTTCCTTGAAATCTAATAACATGATTTCCTTTCTTGTGGTTAACATATTGTTTCCTTTAAATGTAATATTGTCCTTTCCTTACTTGTATCTGATGTACTGTTTCTTTAAATATCATAGTATGTTTTTATTTTTATTTATTTATTTATTTATTTACTTGTGTTCGATATATTGTCGCTTTAAATGTCATATTATGATTTTGTTGTATTTGATACATTATTTTCATTCATTGTGTTAGTAATGCAGAGCATTATCGTTAATAATTTCCTTATGGTGAAATTTTTGCCTTCTTTGAATCTAGCAAGGCAGAAAATACAGTGAAATGATTTTATTATAGTGTTCCTTTATGTTAGGAATTGTTTTTTGTGTATACAAGGAATGCATTCATGGGAGACGGAATACTTGTATTTTATGGGTTTTTTACGTGCATATCCGTAACATTATTTCTTTGTAAAGGAAGTTACAGTGTCTTTTATTCTAAGGAAAGTCGACTATAACCTATGTATTGAACGTACCATTCTGATATTCGTCTGGCTGACCTAAACTGGATACAAACACATCTGTAACGATAAGTAACCGCGGGAATAGAAACACTGACATCCAGATTACAAAATAAGAGCACTCTGCCGTTCGCATGTTCTCGCTCGATAGGTCATTCTGGTATAACCTGAAATAATTATGTATATATATCTTCATGTTATGCATGTTGCGTATCGCAAGGATATATTAACAAAAAACGAATGTTCTGGATAAAGTACTAGTGAATAGAAGATATAGGATGGTACAAGGGGAGAAGAAAGAGCGAGATAGACGGGAAAAGTAGGGAGGCGAAGGCACAGAGGCGTCAGGCGAAAAACACAGGAGTTTTGTGAGAAGAAAAAAAGAGAGAGACAAGATAGGAGAAAAAGTAAAGGGAAGCACGTTGGCTGAAGCTAATGCCTTACAATTGAAACATTCAGCAATTACACAATACAAAATGAAGCAGAATGGAAGAAGGAATGAGAAAAGAGAGAAAGAAAAAAAAAAGTGACTCAGGGAAAGCCCAGCCCCCCTTCGGACTGTGACAGACAATGCTATGGAATTATTGCACAATAGAAGATGATTTTCGTTCAGCACTCATTACTACGCTTTTGTTAGCGAGTGCTTTTGTTCACTCAGTTTCATAGAAGAAGAAGTACGTCAGAAAACGTGATTTTCGGGAGCAGTGTGTTTCGCTTTTCTTTTTTTTTTAACTTGTTCTCTATAGTTTCGGATTCTTTCTTCTATTCTTAACATTAGCCCTACGCCCTACTTCCTTGTATATCCTTTCTCTCTTTTTATTGCCGTTTCTGTTTTCTACGAATGGACAAAGAAAATCTCGTATATATATATATATATATATATATATATATATATATATATATATATATATATATATATATATATATATATATATATATATATATATATATATATCAAAGACACAATATTCTTTGATTATATTATTACTAGAGTCAATTACCCGCTTTGCTGAGTTAAACTAAGAAAAATCAGTAGTATGTTTCGTTAGTCAGCCATTTTTTACTAGAGCTCCCTCGTGGCTAAGTGGTTAGCGTACGGGCCTTTGGCGTGGGACACCCGAGTTCGATTCCCGGCGGGAGCTCATGTGGTTCTGATTTCACGTTAATCAGTAGGTCCATGTCTCATATAGCCTTGCTGCTGAACGGGACGCTAAACTAAAATCAACTCAACTCATTTTTTACTATTATTGAAGTGCTCTCTGATATCGGTCATTTTTGATCATTGATATATATATATCGGGTGTTAATGAACTATACCGACAAACTGTAAGAGCTGATTGCTTACATCAAAATAAGAGAAAAAGTTCATATGGACCTCTGGGAAATGTATAGTTTCAGAGCTAGGGCTGTCCAAAACATTGCGAGAAAGGCCAAATTTCAAGAGACCCTATTTCGAAATCGAGAAACTGTGGACGGTAGTCCTCATCAACGTAAAGGAAGTTACGCATACGCAATCCAAAAACGCATATTTCATTAATGTTCAATGGGTGTGCAGAGTATTCCATGCAGGATGAAGTTCCCAGACATGCCATCAACCGAATTTTGAAATATGCTCTGACTTTATGATTGGTCCAAAGCAGGCAAACGATAAGTCTTGATAGCAGTGAACACGGAATCCTTTGGTGCGATGTCGGAAGTGTTAAGGATAATCAACAGCACGGTCTCTCGTGCTCGGGAGAACGCAAACTGCAATGTTTTGTTTCACGCTTAAAAATGAAGAAAAGGTTAAATATACCGTGACGAAATACATCGCATCACACGAAGCAATGGCTGTCCATTGTTATCAAGGCTTACCTCCTGCCTACTTTGGGCCCTCCTTGAAATGAGGGAATATCTGAAAACTCTATTGAGAGCATACCTGAGAATTACATCCTGTAGGAAATACTCTGTACACCTATTGAAAATTGATGAAATATGCACTTTATCTTATCTGTTTTTCTGTCTGTCGGTGACCGTCGGCCACTGACATACAGTATGTAGTTCATGCGCCGTTATTCCATTCTGAGAAATTCACTTACAGGAAAGAAACATCTGTTTCCGAAAAAATATACATATATTGTAATTACTAATCCGAAATGTAACGTGAAAAAAGTAACGCAAACTACATACGTTACTTAAAAATTTGTAACGCGAAAAACTAACGCAAACTAAGTATGTTACTTAAAATTTTGTTACGCGAAAAACTAACGCAAACTAGGTACGTTACTTAAAAATTTGTGACATGTTACCGTTACAGTTACTTTGGAAAAATGTAACGCGTTACTAGGAAATGTTACTTCCGTTACGTTACTTCCCAAGACTGGTTGACGGTTGGAAGTTTCCTGCTCAGTGCAGCGTGAGATGGAAAAGAACTTTCTGCCCAGTGCAGCGCGAGATGGAAATGAACTTTCTGCCCAGTGCAGCACGGAGAAGGAAACAAACCTCCTGCCCAGAGCAGCTTGGAGAGAAAGGTAAAAATTGGTCAGCTGGAACTGATGTCTTCAGCCTCTTGACATACTATTTTATAGCCGAATTTGGAGATGGAACCAGTGGAGGGATTGTACGGGTTTCTTCGTGATTCTTCGTGTCTTCCTCGTATTTCTTCGGAGACGGCATCCGTCGGTTGCTTGTGATCTTTGTGGAGAAGCACGTAAGGGTGTTTATAAATATGAGGAGATATTGCAATACAGTTTAAGTTGCAATTAAATTGTCACAATAGTTTTAAATCTATAAACTGTTTGCACACTAGTGCCATCTATTAGCGTCACTAGCCCAGCTGTCAATACCCATTAGCGCGAATATGTACTATTAGTAATGTTGTCTTCCCAGTGACATCTGCTGATGAAAGGAACTCCCCTATTGAATTGGAACCTACCGGAATTCAGAGTTTCGGCGTCCGGAGTGTTAAAGTAAGCTCGACTACCCCTTTTGGATATCAAAGCACCACAAAGTACCCACCCCCTACGTTATGACTACAACCCGGCAGAGTGCAATACAATTCTGGGAAGTCCTGCCTACCTTAATTTGACATGTTGAGGTACCACGTACACTCTCGAACCGAATAAACACATTAGTCACCCATTTGGGACATGTGACAACTCTCCTCCCCCAGTAGTGCCCTGAGATGAGGGTTTTGATATTCCTACGCTCGTATCCCTTTGTTTCACCCTTATTGTACGTTACTAATATCCTTTAAGGAATAGCATATATAATCAATGCCAATTATTAATCGTAAGCTTTATTATTAAATAATAGAAATCTACCCCTGATATGTTTCAAAACAGTTAGTAAATATCTGGTTTGTGCAAAAATAATTGCAGGTTTGGAGTATCAATATTAAATCAGTGTATCTCAGCTTAGAATGAAGTTGTATTAATCGAAATAAGAACCATTGTTTTTTCCATTAAGTGTAAATGTCAAACAACTCTTGAATGGTCAACATGTAATTCTCTTGTAACTTCTCGCGTTGTTTCGCGTGGGTCCGCTTCAATACTGGCCCCTCAATTGGTTGTCGTCAATAGTAGCAGGTCGTCCTCGACTCTCCACATATTTAAGACTCTCGCCTCGTTGACAAAATTTTTGGACCCAATGTTGAACTGTACGTTCGCTGACAGTCCCCTGGCCAAATGCTTGGTTAATATTACCTGCCGCTTATGTTGATTTTCGTCCCAGTTTGAACTCATACAATAAAATCGTTCGAATTTGCTTTCTGTCTATTATTGATTGGAGAGCCCGAAAGACGCAAAGAAAAACAGTTACCACCAAACCATCACCTTGCATCAGTAGAGCGAAATGCGCTCTTTACAATGGTATATTACATGAATATAATTTAATAATACTTTATTTTTACATACGTCTCAAACTTTCCAATAGGAAAAACCACAATTATTTTTGCACCAACCAGATAGTAACATAAAGTCAAGACGATATAAACATTAGTTTTGTTTTTAGAAATTATATAATTAAAATTAAATTTTTATTTTGGACTTTTGATTTTAATGTTTTCTTAATTTTTCATCGCACTTTGTGTCTCATACTTTAATGGCTGAGATATCACTCACGGCGCAAACGTTCGTTGGGGTGCTTTTATCTAGTCAATTTCCTACTTCATTCCTACTTGCGAGTTTGAACGCTCTTATCTAGTTTACTTCCTACTTAATTCCTGATAGCAAGTTTGGACGATTTTATCTAGTTTATTTCCTACTTCATTCCTGCTCGCAGGTGTGGATGCTTTTATCTCATTTACTTCCAACTTCATTCCTGCTCGCAAATTTAGAAGCTCTTGTCTAGTTTATTTCCTACTTCATTTCTGCTCGCAAGATTGAACACTTTTATCTAGTGTATTGTCTTCTTCATTCCTGCTTCTGAGTTTGGGAGCTCTTATCTAATTTATTTCCTATTTCATTTCTACTCGTAAGTTTAGATGCTCTCATCTAGTTACTTTCTACTTCATTCCTGAACGTGGGATTGCATCTTCTTATCTAGTTTATTGCCTACTTCATTTCTGTTCGTAAGTTTGAATGCTCTCATCTAGTTTATTGCCTACTTTATTCCTGGTCGCAAGTTTGGATGATTTTATCTAGTTTACTTTCTCCTTCATTTCTGAACGCGAATTTGGAAGCTCTTGTCTAGTTCTTGTCCCTTCATTGTTCTTGTTCGCGAGCTTGGACGCTTTTATCTAATTTATTTCCTACTTAATCATAGCTCATGAGTTTGGATGTTCTTATCTAGTTTATTGCCTTTTTCATTCCTGTTCGCGACTTTGGAAAATCTTATGTAATTGATTTCCTGCTTCATCATCGCTCACGAGTTTGGATTTTCTTAGCTAGTTTATTTCCTACTTCATGCCTTGTCGCAAGTTTGGATACTCTATCTAGTTTATTTCCTACTTCATTCCTGCTCGCAAGTTTGGACACTTATTTAGTTTATTTTCTATTTCATTCCTGCTTGCAAGTGTGGACACTTAACTAGTTTATTTTCTACTTCATTCCTGTTTCTTAAGTTTGAATGCCCTTATTAAGTTTATTTCCTACTTTATTCCTGCTCACAAGTTTGGATGCTCTTATCTAGTTTATTTTGTACTTTATTCCTACTCTCGAGTTTAGATACTCTATTTAGTTTATTTCCTACGTAATTCCTGATCGCAAGTTTGGACAATTTATTTAGTTTATTTCCTACTTCATTCCTGCTTTTAAGTTTGGGCTCTTATCTAGTTTATTTTCTACTTCATTCCTGCTTGCAAGTGTGGAGATTTATCTAGTTTATTTCCTACTTTTTTCCTGCTAGCAAGTTTGGATGCTCTTATTAAGTTTATTTTCTACTTTATTCCTGCTCACAAGCTTGGATGCTCTTATCTAGTTTATTTCCTAGTTTATTCCTAGTTTATTTCCTACTTCATTCCTGCTAGCAAGTTTGGATGCTCTGGATGCTCTATCTAGTTTATATTTTACTTTATTCTGCTCTCGAGTTTGGGTGTTCTTATCTAGTTTATTTCCTACTTCATTCCTAGTTTATTTTTTACTTCATTCCTGCTAGAAAGGTTGGATGATTTATCTAGTTTATATCTTACTTTATTCTGCTCTCGAGTGTGGGTGTTCTTATATAGTTTATTTCCTACTTCATTCCTGCACACAAGTTTGGACACTTATATCTAGTTTAATACTTTCTTCATTCCTGCTAGCAAGTTTGGATGCTCTCATCTAGTTTGTTTCCTACTTCATTCCTGCTGGCAAGTTTGGATGCTCTTATTAAGTTATTTTCTACGTTATTCGTGCTCTCGAGTTTGGATGCCCCTATCTAGTTTATTTCCTACCTAATTCCTGCTCCCAGAGTTCGGACATCTCTCTAATCAAGCAAGATATGTCTAATTAAACTCTCATAAAGGCACAGAAGATCGGTTACTGTTAACGAAACTGATTCATGATTGAAGCCCTAAGTGACAGATGTTGTAAAGGGTTGGTAAAAGCATCTTTGCGGATTGTAGCGAAGCCACTGACAAATTACACCATCTCCACATATAAACAAAAGACTAGCAGGATATATATACACATACTGAGGAGGACACGAATACTACCATTCGTATTAGGTATATATTCCCCTACAACAATACTTCTTAATAAAGATTTGTACACACATACGTTCACTAGTACATATGTCATATTTGCATACAGAGATGAACCTTTGTAATGTCACTGTTCGTATCCATAGGGGAAAATGCCACAATGTAAACTTTGGAGATTAATCGTTTGTTCATTAGAGAGAGAAAGAGAAAAGAGTGTGGGATGAGGTGGGGGGACACAAAGAACCGCAGACATAAAAAAGGAGCGAAAAGTTTGAACATATAGATAGAGAGAGAGAGAGAGAGAGAGAGAGAGAGAAAGGTTTGGACAGATATTTGAACTTTGCAGATGTTACTTTTCGTTTCTGGGGAGGGGACGGGAGAAATAAATTAGAGTACTGGGAGTGGGGGGAACCTCAAGTGTATGAATGATAGATGACCATCAAAAAGCGTTGTGCAGACGAAATCGTCCAACAAATGGCCCGCAATTCTTCCATAAATTCCATCTATTTAAAACTCCATTTTCTTTGTCATTCCAGCTTTTCTCTTCTTTTATCTTTTTTCTTTTTATTAAAAAAAAATCATTTTTCTTTTAGTTTATACGCATATATATATATATGAAAGAACTTTAATTATACCATTACGTAAGCGATTGTAAACCATTGCGCGTTCTATGTCATGCTTCGAAAACCATCAAGACTACCATAAAGAATGGAAAGTGCAATTACAGTGTATGTCTATCTACAAACCAGTATATTAGCTATCATCATTTAAATCAATATATAGGATGTTCAGAAACAACACCGTTCAGGGTTCGATTCCCAGTGGGGATACTCGGTCGAAAAAATGTAAAAGCTTTTTCAGGCAAGCCATCCCGAGTAAGATTTTCCTGGATTTTCCTCATTCACACCAGGCAAATGTCGGGATGGTACTTAACATACAGGTCCCAGACTGCTTCCTTCCTTTCCTTTCCTCGGGTAGTGTGATCACCGAGGGACGTCATCGTGACGGGCTAACACGGTAATACCAAGAGCCCAGAAAACTAAATCCTAGTTTTGATTCCAGAAACAATACCAACACACTCCTCACGAAGAAACATGGAAGCGATTAGTAGTGCCATAATGTACAGCACGTGAAGATGTTTGGTTTAGTATTTGGTACAACAAATTCCTTAACAAGCTACATTTTACCAACCCCAGGCTTAATAGTATTTTACCTCAAATCGAATTAAAGTATGCTTTAAGCTGATAGTCTTTAACTTTGTCGAGTAGAAGGTAACTTAAGTCTCATTGTAGCGTTCGTATTCCATAGACAGTCTAGTATTTTGCATCCTGAGCATTATACTAACCCGCTAACCTCAGCAACACTGTGGTTAATCTATCACTCAGAAATGATATTCATAATTACTTCCATGCGAATATATAAGGAACTGATTTTTGATTGTCCATATCTTCGGATCAAGTGGATGTATGACCTCCATTGTCGAATTTGGTTCATATCTTTAAATCCTTTACATCCTGATTAAGATTGATAGTGATCCATCATGTATTAATTGAGATTTTTGTGTTTCTCGGACGGATGGACAGACAGGATTTTTTTTGGTAAATCAACTTACTTTTAAATTAGTGATAGGCAACAAAAACGGTTTTTCGACATCCGGTTTTTACGAAAACCGAAACCGGATTTAAAATTTTCAAAAAAACAGGTTTTCGCCGAAACCGGTTTTGGTTTTGTCAAAAGCTGGTTCGGTTTTCATTGAAAGCTGTTATCGGGTTTCTTCAAAACTGGTTCCGGTTTCTCCAAAAAAAAAACGATCCAGTTCTTTTACCGAATCCGGTTTCGGTTTTCTTCAAAACCGGTTCAGTTTTCATCAAAACCGGTTTCAGTTTTTTCCTAAACTTTGTTCTATTTCTGACCAGAATAGTGTTTCGTTATTCTCCGGAAACCGATTCCGTTTCCACAGAAATAGTTTTATGTGTTCTCCAAAACAGATTTGTGCTTTTAGCTTCGGAGAAAATCGAACCGGTTTTTTTAGAAAACCAAAACCGGTTTCTAGAGAAAACAGAAAACGGTTTCGACGAAAAACCGAATTGGTTTTTGAAGAAAACCGAAATGTGGGATTTTCGGATTTCGCTTTTTCTAGAAACCAGTTTCCGTTTTTTTTAAAAAAAAAAAAATAAAAATCGTTTTTGCACATACTTATTTTAAATTATAGACCAGCTTCTATAGACAAATGCATAATTTTGAAATTATAGCCAGCCGAAAACTGAGAGAAACGATAATATAAAGAGCCATATAACAGAACAAAATAATAGACCAAGGCAGTGTAAAGTGGATATGGAATTGTAGCAATTTGCTGTACCTGAATTATATTATTATTATTATTATTATTATTATTATTATTATTATTATTATTATTATTATTATTATTATTATTATTATTATTATTATTATTATTATTACTATTATTATTATTTGTTTGAAGCAGATGTCATAAATTTTCTCCTATGTGCTTCCTATGGTAAATCTGCCGACGTCCCTTTTTCCCATCCATTGACTCAAGATAATCATTATGCTCTTTTACCCAATCTTAATCTGACGTTTCGTTCTGAAGTTGCAACCCCTTGTTCTCTAATTATACATACCATATGAAGGTGTTTTAAAACGGATAGGAGAGAAGAGGACGCATTTATCCAGCATCCTTCGTAGGAAAGCCAATTGGATTGGACACATCTTGAGAAGAAATTGTCTTCTCCATTTCGCCATAGAAGGAAAAATATGAATAGGAAGAAAAACACAATTGATCGATGATTTGAAGAAGAAAATATTGTAAGTTAAAAGAGGAAGCTGAAGATCGAGAAACGTGGAAACAACATTTCTAGGCTCAAAATAAATAAACACAATACTGAATAATTATATATATATATATATATATATATATATATATATATATATATATATATATATATATATATATATATATATATATATATATATATATATATATATAACTATTTGTACATTAAGCAGGTTTTCTTCCGTTAGTTTTTTAGTGACAAAAGTTTAACTTTTATCGATTGACTTCCGTTAAGAACCGCCATTGGAAGTGATTAAAATAACAGGGAAATTAAAACCATCAGTTTTTTTTAAAAAAAAAAGTAAGAAGAGACCAATTTTTATAACAAGGTTAAATTGCTGTCATAAATTTGTTCCCCTTTAAAAGAAATGTATTATGGGTTAATAACACGTCCTCATTCCCTATGAGAATACTATGACACAATACTTTTATCCGAAAACTTTTGTTACAAGTGAGTGTGCGATTTTTTTTATTTTTTTTTATATTGAACCACAGATCTAAATTATACATCTAGTGACTGGATAGTTGAGGTTGAACAAAAAGGAAGACAATAAATCGAAAAAAAGAGACAAAAAGATATAATAAGGTAGTATGGGGTAAAACGGGGCAACGAAAATACAGTGGATTCTTAGTTATTGTTCCGCATTCTATCCAGAAAGCTATAGTGTGAAGGGTCGCTTAGAGGTGACTGAAGAGAGAGAAAGACGACTCCCTAGTGATTTTCATTTGTCGACTCATTCTTTCGCTTATCGACATCATGTAACATACATACCTCACCCCCGTCACAAAATCCACCCCCTACCGTTACAGTTCCACTCTTTTTTCTTTCTTTTGTCTCCCTTCCCTAACTACTTAGGGTCCTTGTCATTCGGCTAATGCAACAATCTTCGATGGATGAGACAGGCCAACTGACTTGGATTAGTAGTTACAGCAGGGGTTTGGCAGAGCTAGGGGAGAGGGTATAAAATGTCAACGGAGAAGGAATAAGAATACTTATCTGCAGCATAAATCAGGTTCAAGTTGTCGTGGAAAATGACACTAGTTCCGGATGTAAGAAACAATGTATTTTAATTTTCAAATATGTAACATTTATAGAAGGGGCAAACTCATCACACGTTCCTTGCCAATCTGTAGTATCTTCGAAGGGGGCGCGCGGTGGCTCAGTGGTAGAGCGTTCACCTCCGGTGTTTTGGGTCCTTGGTTCGAGCCGTGTGGACTTTGTGGTGGACAAACATCGTGCTCGTAGGTTTTCTCGGGGTTCTCACGTTTCGTCCCACTTTCTTCATTCCACCATTTCACTCATCTCTCATCATCACCGTCTCCTTTAGCCTAACCGGCATAAACGTGGGACGTAAAACTTAAAGATTTCATTTCTGTAGTATCTTCGAAGAGTCACTAGAGATTGCATAGATTAAATGAGTTTATCACTTCTAGCGAGCTTATCACTTAAAAAGAAAAATAAATGCGCATTTTGTGTAAAGATACAACAAACAAACTACATTTTAAAAATTGTTGTATGTTTACTAAATATGGGTTAAAGGTATTCTCGTTCGCGACAGGACTGTGTGAAAGTACAAGAATATTTCCAAAAGTCTCCGGGCTGACACTGGTGATATATCACATCACTGGCAATAATGAGTTCATGGCGTTTAGTGCCATCTATGGAGGGAATATTAAGCCGTTCATGGCATTTAGTGCCATCTATGGAGGAAATATTAAGCCGTTCATGAAGTTTAGTGCAATCTATGGAAGAAATATTAAGCCGTTCATGAAGTTTAATGCCGTCTACGGAAGAAATATTAAGCCGTTCATGAAGTTTAATGCCGTCTATGGAAGAAATATTAAGCCGTTCATGGTGTTTAGTCCCATCTATGGAAGAAATATTAAGACGTTCATGAAGTTTAATGCCATCTATGGAAGAAATATTAACCCATTCATGAAGTTTAGTGCCATCTATGGAAGAAATATTAAGCCGTTCATGAAGTTTAATGCCATCTATGGAAGAAATATTAAACCGTTCATGGCGTTTAGTCCCATCTATGGAAAAAAAATATTAATTCGTTCATGAAGTTTAGTGCTATCTATGAAAGAAATATTAAGCCGGCTGCTGAATCTCCCGAAACTATAGTATTTCGTTACAGCCTTGGGAAAAATAACCGTGTGGACGGGAGCATTGTCATGCGGCAAGGGAGAGCTCAACGTTCACTCGTTCAGTGACTGATTCAAATGACTGTTTTCAACAAACTGACCCAGCTAGACAGTTGAAACTGGCACATTATTTCTTCCATAGGGACTAATCTGCTAACGTTGTCTCTACGCTTTGCCAACCATTTGGCAACCTAGTCAATTGCCAAGATAGCCCCTAGGAGAGAAGCTTTTTTTTTTTTTTGTAATTATCCCTCTCCAACTATGCAGGGATTATCTCAACCAAGTTTGTTAATGGAGGCAACCGGTTAACATTATCCATTTCGTCAAGTAAACAAGGTTGAGAACCACTGTTTTAGCTGATTCCAAGTAAATCGGGTTGAACGAAACTAGAGTTTTGTTTAAAATGAAGCTTTTATGTACTTCAACGAACCAATTAATAACAGAAATTGGTGATATTTGTTGAATTCTGCTAAAGAACTTCTAGCAGCCCTTCTCTTGAAGGCAATACATATAAATAAGTCAAGAGCTCTATAGGAAAAGCACAACTACAACCTACTGCTCTATCGAATACCAAACAGGAGTCATTTCTGTGTTGTCTGCTACATTGAGCAATTATTGTTAGCTATACTGTATTTCATTGTAAGCGAAAGACAAACTTCCATCCGGCTTGGTACAGCTTCCGGTTCTCGTATAACTCCTCAAACACTCAGCTATAGAGCTCCTCTCTTGTCTTTCTACCAAAGACCGACAGAAGTCAATGTTTTATACCAGAGTGTTCTTTTATGTTTGTTATTACTAGTCCTTTACTATCATAGGGAAACAACAAAGCCCAGGGAAAGCAATTGAATTCTGAGATTGAAGGTTGTGGTCATACATACAGTTACTAAGATTATCATATTACTTGTTTCTACCGCGTAGCACACGGTTTAGAGACCCTGTTTTATTTCACTAAAAGTTTAAAAATTCAACCGTTCTACTAACTGTTTTTCGTCAGTTCCAAAATACAGAAAAAATATGTTGTTTTAAAAAATCGTACTTCCTTTCTTAAAAAAGAATCACAAACAAAATAAAACAAGTAATAATTAGAATATTAAGGAAAAGATTATTATTTTACAAAAAATCTATTTATGTATGACCAAAAAGAAAAGTATGAGGAGCGCTCTCATATGCAATCAATTTATAAATTCTTCAATTTTCATGTGAATCAAGTGATTGTAAATGAGAACGTTCCCCATGCTTTTCTTTTCAGTCATGCATATATATATATATATATATATATATATATATAAAAGAAAGCATGGGGAGCGCTTTCATGCACAGGTCAATTTATAAATTCCTTAATTTTCATGTGAATCAGTGATTGTAAATGAGGACGTTCCCCATGCTTTTCTTTCTAGTCATATCTAAATGGATTTTTTTTTTTAAAGAAAGCATGAGAAGCTCTTTCATACGCAGATAATTTATAAATTCTTCAATTCTTATATGAATCAAGTGATTGTATATGAAAACGTTCCCCATGCTTTTCTTTTTAGTCATGCATGAGGACTTTTTAAAAGAAGAAAGCATGGAGAGCTCCTTCATATACAGTCAACTTATAAATTCTTCAATTTTCATGTGAATCAAGTGACTGTATATGAAAACGTTCCTCATACTTTTTTTTAGTCATGCATAAATAAGACTTTTTAAAAAAGAAAACGACAAGCACCTTCATACACAGTCAACTTATAAATTCTTCAATTCTTCTGTAAATCAGGTGATTGTATATGAGAACGTTCCCCATGCTTTTCTTTTTAGTCATATATACTTAAAAAAAAGAAGAAGAAAGCATGAGCTCTAATGTTTTAATATGATTGTTTAAAAACGCGTTTTCTGATAAAGTTACGTCACGTTTATTGGGTTAAAACGACAACAATAACAAACATTCCTCGATTGCCATGTGTCCTCAAATTCCTGTCACTCAGTAGGAAAACTTCAGAAAAATGTCTCAATTTCACGCTTTTAAAATATGGTAGCTTTATCTATCTGCCTTTCTATGGGCAAATTATGTACGGAGAAGAGTCTATTATTATCAATGGCGGTGATTGGACTTTAAAAGTGGGGAAAGGCTGGACATGATCTGAATATTTGTTTATCAGTGTTAGTTTTCCTGGTTGTTTCAGACATTTTGTTTGACGAAAAGTTGTATAACTAATAGGATACTATCCTTTTCAGCTAAAATATATTGTATTTCATATTTTATTAAGAAAACTGACAAGAGCAACGCAAGTAGGTACTAACTCTTTATACTCTTAAACAACAAAGGTGTAAGAAGGGATTCCTTGCTCATGAACATCTTAAAATTCTGTCTGGAAGATTGTGTGATCCGATTATTAAGTAATAAATTTGCAAAACAAATAAATACAAAGGATAATATTGATCATAGTAATAAATAATGAGGCTTGTTTAGCGAAAGTTATATTGAAACTGGGCATTAATGAACAACTTATATTTTTAACTCAACACATGTCATTAAATGTATGTTATTATTCTTAGAAACTGAAAGACAGTGAATACTAGAAGCATATGCTACGAAATTTAAAGAAATACGCAATTGCAATATTAATTGCTTTGAATCAGGGTGGATTGATTTAAATCAGTCTGATTTAAATCACGATTTTAATCAAGATTTAAATCACTTGATTTTTTAAATAAAAATCGTTGATTTAAATCAAATTCCGAAATTAATTAATTTAAAGTGAAAGTAAGTAAAATCCTGTTTCTCTTATGTTATTTCGATTATGGAAGATAATAATCATAATACAATGAGACTCAAATGTATGTAAACACAATATGAAAACGAGTATTATGTAGGGAACGATCAGGGAAAATCCCGTTTGAACGGGTTACGGGTGAACCCTGCTCTCTTCTCTTTGTAACACAGGGTTTTAAAATTTGTATTCCAACGGGGAAATCACCATGGACATTTTAAGATGAAAACTCTTTTGTGTCCACGTCTAGTTGTTTGTTTCCAGATAATAGGGACGTATTTAGAGGGGTCCGATCCCCTCTCCGATACAAAAAAAAAAAAAAATTAGATTTTAAAATTTTGGGCGAAATTTATGTACTACTATGTACATAGAAGTTCCTCGGGATCGTAATACGAGAAATTTTGGATGCGTTAAAATATCGAATAATACTTTTGATAAAGTGGATACTTGAACCCTTGCAGAACATGCCGCGATCTGCGATGCGATCTCAGAAAATTTGCCGCTCCTGTGCAGGAAAAATTGTCAGAGGAAATAAAATAGCCAACAGAAAAATATAAAAACGTGCCTGCTATGTATAGATGTCTTAAATGCACGGACAACTCGCATTTGAACTGTTTTTGACGTTACATAAAGCATAATTTTAACAATCACAAGTGTTTCT
Organism: Thermobia domestica; assembly: GCF_964235325.1. Taxonomy (NCBI): domain Eukaryota; kingdom Metazoa; phylum Arthropoda; class Insecta; order Zygentoma; family Lepismatidae; genus Thermobia; species Thermobia domestica. The sequence goes on from NC_137467.1 coordinate 39,979,077, forward strand.
TCTGCTGGAACTGATCATCTTGATTTTTTTATTTTGGAATTTCTGCAGAAAATTTTTGACTTACAAAAGCTCATCGCATAAAGACAAAGGAAGTTCTGCCATCGGCTAATGCCTAGGATCAGAAAACGATATTCACGAAGAAATTAAATATCGACTATAAGCAGGGAATTCGTGTTATTATTCAGTTCAAAATCTCATATCGTCGCGAATTATGTCGACGAAAGTAGAAAATAGCATAGATGTCCCCAGGAAGTCCGGTGAGATAAGACTGATTTATCAATGTATTTCCGGTATTGGTATACACTATGTTATAGAGACTTTATGTTTTTGATATCAATGTTTTCCGGATGTTGATAATGATAAACGTTAATTGGATGTAGTGGAAGGGGGTGAGTGGTATGTTGTTGATAAGTAGAAAATGATAAATAGGAACAGGATGTAGTAGAAGAGGGGTGAGTATCATATAAATGATAATAATAAAGATAAGTTCCGGAAAAACGCGACGTGGCGCGGGGGTGTGGGCGCAGGGACGCGATAGCTAATGCCGGGAATGGAACCCGGCTTTGCTATGGCAAAGACACGCACGTTAGTTAACGCTGGGAATGGAATTTGGCTTTGCTACGGCAAAGACGTGTATGCTAGCCGTTGCCGCGGGGAATGGAACTTGGCTTTTGTACGGCAAAGACGCGCACGTTAGCTAATGCCGTGAATGGAACCCGGCTTTTGTATGGCAAAGATGCGTATGTTAGGTGTTGCGGGGGAATGGAATTTGGCTTTTGAAGGTAAAGATGCGTACGCTAGGTACAACGGATGTTTATTTTGGTGCTGGGGTTTGAAGCCAAGCGCTTTAAACTTGGAAGTTAAAAGAGCTTTATTTGAAAAAAAAAAAGAAACTATTTACATGTAATTTTAAAACAGAATTATAAAAATAATGAAGAGACTTTGCTTGATTTTTAAAATGGCTGAAGTGTTGTTAAGTATTACTAGTGTTGAATGACAGGAAGGCGGGGCTGTGGCAGGGGGTTTGAAAACTGACAGGAGGGCGTAGCTCTTGAAAATTGACCTGAAGGAGTTTTAAGCTGTTGAATGATAGGAGGCGGGGCTGAAAACTGGTATCTTGCAGAGCTCTTGAAAATTGAGCTGAAGGAGTTTTAAGCTGTTGAAAATTGACAGGAAGGCGGGGCTGAAAATAGTGCTATCTTACAGAGGGTGTTGAAGACATTGACAGAAGGGTTGACTTTAATGGGTGGAGTGTTGGTTAAGATAAATTGGTTATTGGTGGTTTTCCACCATTTTGTTTTTTCTTTTAGCAGAGTAAGAAGCAATGGCGAACATAAAGATTTTGAATGAATGAATAAATGGTGTATAAGTTTTAAATGATATTGCCTTATTTAAATATGTAGGGAAAAAAAAGAGACTGTTTTGGCATACAAAGTATGGTACATTTGCGAAATAAGATGTGTGAGTTTAACGGGAGACGTATGATTAAAGTAACTGAACGATGATGGGCGGAGAAGGGGAAATATTGAGAGAACTATGTAACGATTTTATTGTGTTACATCCCACTATTATGCCGGTGAGGTAAAAGGAGACGGTAATTTTTGCCCTATTGGTTTTATGAAACTTGTAAAGAAAGGTATATAGAAAGTGGAAGGAACTCCCGAAAAAATTGCACGCATACGGTGTTTGTTTACTACAAAGTTTACTTGGCGGGAACTAGGATTAAACCCGGGACCCAGAAGCACCAAAGATGAATGCTTTAACATTTTAGCTTGTAGACAATAATGAAATTTAAGTTAGTATATTGTTGTGTTGGTTCGAGCTTATGAATAGTGGAATAAAACAAGAAATAGTTTACTTACCTAATGTCCATATGGCAGAACACACTTTACGTTACGGTAACTGATACTAATGTATAGTAGAAACTGTACATGTTTTGAATGAAAGAACATAGGAATTTACTTGATTTATAGTAAACTGATTTTATATGTATGCGGAATATACTTTTGTGAATGATTTTGTTTATGGAACCCTATTTGTTTTGCGTGACCGCTATTTTTGTTGAGTAAGAGTTTGCAGCGGCACGAGAAATTTTTGTGACGAAGTATATGCGACCCGCCTTTTGCCGTGGTGCGATGAAAAAATGCGGGCATTGCGTATATGGTTTTGATGGTAGCGTATTATGGTGAAGCGTGCGTAAGAGATATTTGTGGAAATGGCCGCTTATAGTATGCAAAGTTGCAGATTTAAAACAAAGATGGCCGACATTGCCAAGTTTTTATGTACAGTGAATATTAATGGCAATAAATGTCACATTGTGAAAAGTATACTATATTGCGTATAGGTACACCGTGAGTAGTAATGTCATTAAATATGCACAACAATAGATGTTGTGCTATATGCAGTATACTATATTGCATATAGGTACACCGTGAGTAGTAATGGTAATAAATGACCACAAGAATAGATGCTGTGCTATATGCAGCATACAATATTGCAAATGGGTGAACAGTGTATAGCAAATTCAATGGATAACAGCGGGAAGGCATGATGTATATATCGTATGGAAAATGCAAAATACATGTACAATGCGTGTTGGGTGACAATAGTATTAATTGATGACGTATATAGCGTACGGAAAATAGATGGATGTAATGGGTGACAACAGCATGAACGGATGGCGTATATAGCGTAAGAAAATGCAAATTTAGCATTTAGTAAATATGATGGTTGAGAATGATATTAAGGGATGACGTATATAATTATACTTATGGATATGTAACTTAGTTGTATAGCGGGTGACAGTAACATGGTATGAAAGATACAGCATTAGCACAGCGGCGGTATGATAGCGACTGCTATTGTGTACATAGTATACATTAGATTTTATGGATGCGGAAAATAGACGCAAAGCGCGTACTAAATGGAATAGCTTTCACATTGTTTATGTTAGGAACTGCTATTGTGTACATACTATACATTAGATCCTATGAATAGTGAAAGTAGACGTATAGCTGATAGTATACGCAGTAGGTGCCACACTATTGATGTTAGCGAGTGGTATCATGTACATAGTACACATTATTGCTAATGGATGATCAGTAAACGTATAACATAAGAAAAGAATAGTGTGAGGAATTTCCTTATATGCATTATATGTAATAAACATGGCAACAATGCATTATACAGACATTGGCGTACACTGGGTGGCATGGATACCTTATAATTTAGTTTGATTTTGTTTATGTATAGCAAATAGGGGCGGTTATCACTTAGTATTGGCACAATTTGATTTTTATGCCTCGTATATATATTGATATACATAATACATGGGAAATATACCGCATAATACGTAATATTAGCATAAAGGGTTTATATTAGAATATAATAAAGTATTGGAGATTTGTTACTATAATAAAGTATTAGTAGACCATTGTACATTTACACATTGCCCGGCTAGCTTTTAGTAATCGTGAAACTTTTCCGCCATTTTTATATTAGTACGTTTTTAGGTGCTATATGTAATAAAGTATAGTAGATATGATCAATGCATACCGGATATCAGTTAGTACTAATATTAATGTGAACATTTTCAGCTTTGCTACAGTATATGGAATAAAGCACAGCACAGAACCGTAGTGGTTGGCATACGGGCCGTATAATTTTACTATGTCAGTGAATGGATAGCAAAGCAGTTTGTATTAGGTTTACAGCATACATATATTACTATTTGAATGAACGTATACCAGCTACCACTTATGTGATACATACCGACTCATATTGTAGACAGCAAGGAAATATTAACAGATTTTTTATTTTATGTGTATAGGAAATATATATAATGGTTGGCTAGCACTTTGTATGAAGCTTACATGTTCATTTTATAATACATATATTAATATACCATTGCACGTATACGGCAAACATATTTTATTGCCTTTTTTATCCGATATATTATAAACTGTAGTGGGTAACGATAACATTTATAGTAAACAAATATTAACTTCTGTTTATGTATAGCAATTGGTTACTAATTAGTATTCATGTTCCGCCATTTTTATATTTATTTGTTTTATATGTTGTACGTATTAAAATAGTCATAGTGATTGGTATATGTACAGTATGAAGTAGTTAATTTTTCCACCATTTTTATTTTACGTTTGATTTTTAATTATAGTACGTATAGCAAATATGTACAGTGCATATTAATTTGTATTGGGAATATATTAGTTTGTTGTAAGTGGAATGCACAGGATACGTACCGGTTAGTATTAATGTGAATGTTGTGCGTACTATAGGATGTAGTACATATATATATATATATATATATATATATATTTTAATTGAGTTGATTATTTAATACAGTTTAGTATCTTATGGAATTTTAATTGGTTCACTTTATGTTGAAGCTCCGAACAATCTATGATTGTTATTATTTATTGAATCGCTTCTTATATTTTATATTCTCCTTTTCTTTGAAAAGTCGTAAGAACACTTACAGTGTGATTATTTATTGAATCGCTTCTTATAGAAGCTCATAAAGAGAAACAACGTTTCGAACTTGTAAATAAATCGCTTCTAATATTTTATATTCCCCTTTTCTATTTTTCACGGATCGTTTGTTATACAAACTCGTAAGAACACTTACAGTGTGAATTTTAATTGGATCGCTTCTTATAGAAGCTCATAAAGAGAAAATGTTGAAAAATACTGAAAGTTGTAAAAGTAAAGTAACAAATAATTTGTTTTTTTTCTACCATTAATAAAGTTTTGATTGACGGTATAAAGAATGTTTGTTTTCGGTATTTTTCTCCTTATTATCAGTAAAGTATTTTCATTGGCGCGGCATTTGTTTGTTTTTAACCCTACTATTGTTTTATCAGCGATTTTTTTTGTTTGTGTTGGCAGATGTGTTGAAACATGCTGAAACTGGTTTGAACCAGTTTATTATCTTGTAGTGTATATATACTGCAATGTTTAGGGAATGTTATCATAGATTTGTTGGCGAGGATAGCTGTATGACGTGTTTTATTGCTTGTGCAAATTTAAGCTAATATTTTTATAATAAAGATATCACAGTTAATACATAAAAGAAGTATTGTAATATTCATTATATATTTGCAGTTGTACATATATAAAGAAGATTTTAAGAATAGCAGAGAGTGCAAGAGACAGCACAGAAACGCTAAAGGGGAAAAAGAAGAACTGTTGTGAGACTTCCACCAGAGTTAGCAGATTAAATTAGAAGAAAATCGTAAGTACATTTATATTATACATACTTGATCATTTAAGGTTGATTTTGAAAGAAATATTGAATGTTAATGAAAATTATAATTATTAGGTTTGATATATATGCGAGTATTTGAATAATGCAATACAATTATTTAAACTTAATACATTTATATATAACGATTTTAGCGAACACATGTATTTATTATTTTCAAATCATATTTTTAAATATTTTTTGGTTTACACTCATTAAGTGTTTTATTAAAATTTTAATATTTTCACAGTATAGCTGTTTTGATGTTGATTTTTTAAGATGAAAATTCCATTGTATATGTTGTATGTATTTGTTTATAAAATACTCAAAATTATTTTATGTATATTTTCAGATGGAATTCCTCGGCGCATCGATGGTAAACGAGTTTAATGAAATCGACGAAATTTACCTGGCTGCTGTTATAGAAGGCCTGCACACGAAGGAGCGCGTGTTGGAGACTTGGTGGCGTATTATGGACAAGCAACGCCAAGGCCTACGGGGAACTGAAAGGTATGATACCTTGCTTTCCACTCTTTTTAATTTTTATCAAAATGATCAGGCGGTAATCTTACAATACGCAATGTCTAGTGCTGACATTGTTGATTTGTTTACACACGGATTTTTCCGTGAACAAGTCATGTACCAGTGGGCACATGACAAATTTATACATTTAAATTATTTTAATCAAGGACAGGTTGATAGAATAAATGCAGCGGAGGTAGCCGAATTTTGTAATTATGGCTCGCGATTTATTTTGATTAATAACGTGGTGCCATCTGTTGTTCAGAATCCCGTAACTTTGGTCCACCAAGAAAGTGAACCCTTGGAAAATACACTTCAAGAAGAAGACTTTAATTTAATTGATGAAATTCTTAATGAACATTTAGTAAATGAAACAGATGGTACACACATGAATCAAAATTCCGCTGTTGTTGTGAATCGTGATGAATACGGAACATCTGACTATGTGGAGGCCTTGTTTAATGAATTATCTGAAATTGGACAAAATCAAGTGAATGTTGTACCTGAGGAAATAGAACAATCAAGTGTACAATGTTCACGCGATACTCGGGGTTACGGGATAAGGTCTCCACAGCCCGGAACGTCTGGGTACGTCCCTATGGTGCAACGTAGCGCACAAAAAGATGTTGAAAATACAGGGGAAGGTAACTTCGAAGTGGTACGTGAAAGCAGAAAAAGTTTCACTAAGTTTAACTTGGTGGGACATGAAATTGCGGTTAGGCCAAGGGGAAATCAAGACATTAGAAATCCTGCGGCCTATATTGAAAACTTAATGAACTTCGCATTAAATAATGTACTTATTGATGTGAGACCTAATCATTTTGTTGGGATGTACATTGATTCCTCAAATAGTAAGGATAACAAGGCAATGTATGTTCCGTGGAGACGCCGCAAAGATATTTCTGCACAATCCATCTTAGCTTCTATTACTAGAGTGTTAAATAGTAATGAAGACTTCCTTTTAGGTCATCATGTCCTGTTTCGTTTTCAAATAGTAAACGTAATGTTCGGTGCTGGAAAAAGTAGAAGTAATAATTCCTCACTGAACAAATATTTACCCCTGAACGAATTTTTAGTTCAGCATTTAGTAGATCTTCCGGGGAGCGATACGGACAAACTTTGTTTGCCAAAGAGTATCGCTTGGGGCATAGCTAAGCATACTGAAAACCGGAAAAATTTAAGTCATTTAACAGACCCTGATCGAAACACATTAAAGCATAGAGCTATTGCCCTCTGTACGCGTGCAGGTGTTAGTGTTAAAGGAAGAAATGGATGTGATTTTAATGATGTTGAATTATTGCAAAAACATTTAAGTCCAAACTATCAAATTATTATTTATGAAAAAGTTCCGGAAACAATACGGGAATTTAGAGTACGTTACCCAAGAACAGAAGTAGAGCGAACAGATTTACAGGGTGCAAGACCAATTTACATTTATTATGACGAAAGGGGGAGTATTGGTCATTTTAGGCCAATTAGAACCATTACTTCATTTTTAAGAAGTAGAAAGTATTGTTTACATTGTTTAGTTGGTTATAATGGAAATCCTCGAACACATAAGTGTGAAGTAGTGTGTTCATCTTGTGAACATTGTCATCAGCGAGATATTAACATGTATAAAATGAAATGTAATGCATGCAACAGATACTTTACTAGAGGTCAATGTTTTGACAATCACTTAAAAGGTAATAAAATTGGCAAAAGTGTGTGTGAATATGTTAAAGTTTGCACCAACTGTAATGCAATTTATGATTTAAGAAGACGGAAATCGGATCATACATGTGGGGAATACTTTTGTAGTACATGTCATGAACATGTACAGGAAGGTCACACATGTTATGTGAAGAAACTGAAACCAACTCATATCAAGAGGTTTCTTTATATTGTTTATGACGTGGAAACCATGCTCAAGCCGGAAAATGAGCGTGGGGAAAGGGAACATGAAGTTTGCCTAGTTTGCCTTAGACATGTTTGCCATGTATGCATAAACAAAAACATTGATGAGCCCTGCACTACATGTGGTGATGAAAACGGTAATCGTTCGTTTTCTTATAAAACCATTGATGAGTTTATTACGCATATTTTATTAGATAGACCTCTATTTATTAAGATTTGCGTAGTGGCACATAATGGGGGTAAATATGACAACATTTTCTGTTTGAGATCTCTCATTGAGTCCCAGCATATTATTCCAAAAACTTTAATTCAGGGTCAAAAGATTTTTAGTATTTCTATTCGAGATAAAATCATTTTTAGAGATTCTTTTCTTTTTCTTGGATGCAAATTAAGCAAATTACCAAAAACATTAGGCCTTTCTGGAAATTTGAAGAAGGGAGATTTCCCATATTTGTTTAATACTTTAGAAAATCAAAATTATGTAGGACCATATCCGGAAATAGAATACTATGACCCTGAATCGCGGAGTGCTGAAGAAAAGCAGCGGTTGGAGGCATGGCACGAAGAACGTGTGCGTTTGGGAGAGCAATTTAATTTGCAAAAGGAAATGCTGGAGTACTGTGAAAACGATGTGAGAATTCTCACAGAAGCTGTTATCAAATTTACTAATATTATAGAAGAGAAAACGGATGGGTTACAGTGTTTTCTTGTTTCGTCTACAATTGCAAGTTTAGCCATGCAAACGTATCGTACATCATATCTTCCTGAAGAAAGTATTTCTGTTATACCACCTTTGGGGTTCCATCATAAAACTAAAACTAGTGAAAAAGCAATAAAATGGCTAACATATATGGAACACCAATTGGGTATAGAAATCCAGCATGCTGGACGAAATGGAGAACAATCTTTTGGAAGGTATAATGTTGACGGATACCACGCAGAGCTTAACGCTGTTTTTGAATTTCTGGGCTGTTTTTGGCACGGGTGCCGGCTTTGTTTCCCGTATAACCGTAATGCCGTAGTAGATAACGCACATGGACCGTATAGCACATTCGAAAAAAGATACGAACATACGGAACTCCGTCGTAAATATTTCAAGGAAATTCTAAAAATGAATTTGTATGAAATATGGGAGTGCTCTTGGGATGATAAAGTTCGCACAGATGTACAGTTGCAAAAGTTCCTTAAAGAACATTGCACTAATGCAAGCGACTTTCTTATTCCTAAGAGTTGCTATAACGGAGGACGTACAGAAGTCTTTCGTTCGTATGTGGATTGTACGGATAATGAAACCGTAAAATATTACGATATTACATCGTTATACCCCCATGTCATGGCAAGGAAACCTCTTCCGGTGGGACCACCTAAGGTGCATAAGGGGCCAGTTTTCCCAGATGTGGGAAAAACAAATGGGATTATAAAATGTACTTTATTGGCTCCAAAACAACTCTTTTTTCCCATTCTCCCGTACGTGGCACAAGGTCGATTACTATTTGGACTTTGTAGAACATGTATGGAAGAAGAAAGTATTGACAATTGCACACATAGCGATTCTGAACGCGCAATGACTGGAACTTTTTGTACACCAGAGCTTCACCGTGCTCTTGAAAACGGTTATCAAATCGTCAAAATATATGAAATTTGGGAATTCGAACTTATGGGTTCAGAAGATCGGAATTCACCTAGTTTATTCCGGGACTATGTGAATACGTTTCTTCAAATGAAGCAGGAAGCTTCAGGCTATCCTGCTTGGTGCAAAACTGAAAAAGACAAACAAAAATACATTGACGATTATTATGCTCATGAAGGCATCAAATTAAAGAAAGAAAATATTAGGACAAACCCTGGACTTAGGCAATGCGCAAAGTTGTACCTCAATTCCTTATACGGAAAATGGGGACAACGTACAGATATGACGCAGTGTGTAATTGTTGATAGTGGGGCAGAGTTCCATAAGTATCTTACAACACCGCGATATGAGGTTCATAGTGTTATTCCAGTTGGTGACGAACATCTTATTCTCACATATAAAGACCTGGAAACTGAGAATGTACCTCTGGAATTTTCCAACGTCATACTTGCTGGGTTTATTACCTCATGGGCTAGGCTAGAATTATATGACTTGCTTGTAACTGTAGGACCTGATGACGCTATTTATTGTGACACTGACAGTATTATGTTTACGTCCAGAAAAGATAAGGAACCTCCGTTAAAGCTTGGAAACTATTTGGGTGATCTGACTGATGAAATAGAAGAAGGGTGGGAGTTTGTAACATTTATAGGTCTTGGGCCCAAAAACTACAGTATTAGGCTTAAAAATGCCTCTGGGGAATTTCGATATATACACAAAATTAGGGGAATTACATTGAATGATAGAACTTCTCAAAAAATAAACTTTGAGAGCTTCTATGCATTAGTTAGTGGTGAAATAAATTCAACAACTATAGAGAATCCAAATAGTATTGTGCGAAAACAGGGGTTCAGGATCTTTTCACGTAAAGAAACAAAAACACACCAGGAGGTAAACAAAAAACGAAAACGAATTGACGACATACATTATACTGGACCTATACCAAAGACACGAAGTTTACCTCATGGTTATGTACAGTAATTTTAGCCTGACCTATAAGTGATTATTTTATTTGATCGTTTGTTATATTTTATATTCTCCTTTTCTTTGAAAAGTCGTAAGAACACTTACAGTGTGATTATTTATTGGATCGTATGCTAAGCATACTCAGCTTATTTATTTAACTTTTCGTAATGATTACTTGAACAATCGTAGATTGTGAACCTACAAATAGTTGGATCGCTTCTTATAGAAGCTCTGAACAATCGTAGATTGTGATTATTTATTGGATCGTATGCTAAGCATACTCAGCTTATTTATTTAACTTTTCGTAATGATTACTTGAACAATCGTAGATTGTGAACCTACAAATAGTTGGATTGCTTCTTATAGAAGCTCATAAAGAGAAACTATGTTTCGAACTTGTAAATAAATTACTTCTTATAGAAGCTCAGCTTATTTATTCTTTCGTGTTATTTATAATAACACTCGTTGCTAAAATTGATTGTGATCGAATAAAATTATACGTTTCGAAAATACTAAAATGTGTGATTATATTAGGAACTCATTGTAAAATGTTAAGTCTGTGTGTGTGTGTGTGTGTGTGTGTGTGTGTGTGTGTGTGTGTGTGTGTGTTGTATGTATTTGAATGAATGTATATAAAGTAAGGTATTTGTTGTATGCATTCAGTTTAAAACAAAATGTTAAAGTTTCAACATCCTTCTACTATTTTAATTGCTGGTCCTTCACGTGCAGGTAAAACCTGTTTTGTGAACCGATTATTAAATGAACGCAATGAAATGTTTACTATAAAGTTTAATGAAATTGTATGGTGTTACGGTGCAGTAATACCAAATTTGGATGCAAGTGCACAAATTAGATTCGTAGAAGGAATTCCAGATATGAATAATTTTGAAATACAAGAAAATTCATTATTAATATTAGATGACTTAATGTCTGAAACCAATGGTGATGTTGCAAACTTATTCACAAAATATGCACATCATAAAAAATTAACTGTTATATTCATTGTACAAAATTTATTTCCAAAAGGAAAACATGCACGTGATATAAGTTTAAATGCACATTATATTATAGTATTTAAAAATCCACGTGATAAATTACAAATACAATATTTAGCTAGACAAATCATGCCCCGATATAGTAAACAAGTTGTAAATGTGTTCGAAGAAGTAACACGCCAACCTCACACTTATTTGTTATTTGATTTAACGCAAAAAACAAGTGATGCATTACGATTACGTACAAATATTTTTCCTGGTGAAACACTGCACGTATATGCAAATGTAAAAGACAGTAATTCTGTAGTTTACGTTTAGTTTAGTTCAAGATGTTGAAGGTGAAACAACACATTGATAGTCTCCGTGCTTTGTGCAAATGCAAAAGTGCAAAGCGGAAACAAATGATTCAACATGCGTCTGGTGATTTAATACGTACTATTTCACAAGTTGCTAAAAATACAATAAAAGGAAACATTCCGTTAAATTCGCGTCAGAAGCAACGTTTACGTAGACATAAAAAGATCTTGCGTGCTTTATCCGCGCAACGTTCATCACTTAAGAAGAAAAAGAAAATTTTATTACAAAAAGGAGGTGCATTTTTACCATTAATCTTAGGACCATTACTTGGTGCAGTAGCAAGTAGTTTATTTGGAAGGTAGTTATGTCAGAATTTCGTAAAATGATATTAGTTCCTGAAAATGCTATGCAACAAATGCATACAAATATGAAATCAATAGATTCACATCAATCTCGTTTAGATGAAGAAATGAATAATATTTTAAAACGTAATGATCTTAGTATTGATGAAAAATGGAAATTGTATCAACAGGCATTGCAACAGTACTTAAATTATACTTCATCAGTTTCACAAAATCCTATCACATTACCTATTATTGAAAAAGATGTTGTTGAAACAACAACTGAAGAAAAGAATAATTCTATTTTACCCTTTGTATCTGATATTTTACAATCAGTACCAAAAACACAACGAAGGAAAACAGACCTATTATTAAACAGTTAACAAGTTCCAATAAAATTCATTGGGATCAATCAGGAACAGTGCGTATTCAAGGAAAAACAATACCAGGTTCTAATATTATAGATTTAATAAATGATGTTGTACGTACACGAAAATATTCAAGAAATCCAATAGGCATTCATGAATTTAAAAGTTTATTAGATGATCTTAATGTACCACGTGAATTTATTTCTACTCCTATAGTAAAATCACATAATAAAATTAAAAAATCACAAAGTCCGTCAATAGTAGCCAATATATTTAAAAATTGGAAAGATTATAAAATGTGAAAATGGTAAAATTATCAAAATTATATTATGATTATACCAATCCTGCTTCTTTATCTAGTATTAAAACAATACAAGAGAAAACCAAATTATCAAAAAAGAAAATTAAAGATTGGTTAGCATCTCAAGATGCCTATACATTGCACGCACCAGCACGTAAAGTATTTGAACGTAAACAATATTATGTTAGTGCACCAAATGAAACATTACAAATGGATTTAGCAGATATGCAAAATATTGCAAAGTATAACAACAATTATAAATATATTTTGTGTTGTATAGATATTTTTTCACGATACGCGTATTGTGTTCCCTTAAAAACAAAAACAGGTCCTGAAATGGTAAAAGCTATCACAAAAATTTTAAAAAACTTTAAACTACCCGTGTTTAATGTACAAACTGATTTAGGTACAGAATTTTATAATCGTCATGTAAAACGTTTATTTAAAGAATATGAAATTAATCATTATAGTGTGCATTCAGAAATTAAATGTGCATTAGCAGAACGGTTTATAAGAACATTAAAAGAAAAATTGTATCGTTATTTTACTGCTAAAAATACATATCGTTATATAGATGTTTTAGATCAATTTGTAAAAAATTATAATCATACGTATCACAGAAGTATTAAAATGGCACCTGCTAAAGTAAATGATTCTAATGTAGATCAAGTGTGGAATACGTTATACGGTGATAAACTGGATAAAAAGAAATTAATATGTAAATTTCATCCAGGTGATTATGTACGTGTTAGTAAATATAAACATAAGTTTGAAAAGGGGTATTTACCAAAATGGTCACAGGAAATTTTTATTATTGATAAATGTATTCCAACAAATCCTATTACGTATAAATTAAAAGATTGGAATGGGGAAGAAATTAAAGGTATATTTTATACACAAGAATTACAAAAAGTAAATCTTAATTCAAACAAAACATTTTTAATTGAAAAAGTCTTAAAACGAAAGAAAGATATGATGTATGTAAAATGGTTAGGTTATCCGTCAAGTATGAATTCATGGATTAAAACAAGTTTTGTTCAGTCTTCAAAATGAGTTCAACGATAAAACATGATTTCTATGTTACTCTTCCTTCAAATGCTAGTAGTGACATTTTTAGTAATAATACAACGTCATCATTTATAGTAAAGCTTGCAGAACCTATTCACTTAAGTGAAGGAGAATGGTATGTTGCATTAACACAACTTAATATACCATTTAGCTTTTATAATGTTCGTGAAAAAGAAAAAATTGTAATTCAAAGCATCATTGATGATGAACTTGAAATTAATGATATTCATATAATACCAGGATATTATTCTTCCGTTCAATCTATTTTAGATATGATTCCGGAACATGTACGCATGTTAAAATATTATAAAAATAAAAATCAAATTAACATTAAGCATTCTTTAAAATTAAAAGATCAATGTATAATTGGTATAACAGAAGGATTACAACATATCCTTGGATTTCTAAATGAAAATACAAGCTATGCGCACGATACTGTTTTTCTAAAACCTTTTAATATAGAAGTTCCATCAATAACACGTGCAAAATTTCCATGTAATTTAGAGTACAATATACCAAACATTATTAATGTTTGTGTTGATATTGTAAAACAGCAAGAAAATATTGGTCCGATACTTCGTAAAATTAGTGCGTTTAATATTGAACATGGGCATGTAAAATGTTTTCTATTTCACACACCACATTATGTAAAAGTTGAAAAATCATATTTTAACACAATTGAAGTAAACTTAAAAGATGAGCACGGTTTAAAATTGCCATTTCAATTTGGAACTTCAAACTTGACACTTCACTTTAAACGAAAATGATTTCTGAAAGTATAGATGATAGTTTTTACATCACATTAGTTTCAAATGCTAGTGCCGATGTGTATCCTAAAAATAATCCGTCACATTTTATAAATCAACTAAAAAATAATATTCAATTATCACAAACCGATTGGTATGTAGGATTAACTGAATTACACGTTCCTTTAACATGTTATAATGTTACCGATGGTGAAAATGTTATTTGGTATAAACTAAAGAACAATGAACCGCAAAAAAGTAAAATTGTAAGTGGATATTATCCATCTGTACATCATATCATTGATGAATTAAATAAAGTATCAAAAGATATAAAATTTTCTCTATCAACTATTGTGCAAGTAGATTGTAATGAACGCGTTGAATCGGTTACTTTGTCACCAACATTAGCGTTACAATTAGGTTTTCCTGAAAATAAAAATCTTGTAATTTATCCTCGCGGAATTAAACAACCGTACGTTGATATTGGTTATCCACATCAAATTTTTATTTATACTGATATCATACAATATCAGTTTTTAGGTGATACAAAAGCACCTTTATTACGTATTGGAACAATATCAAATGTGAAATACGGTAAAGTGCGAACATTAACATTTCAAGATATTCATTATTTACCACTTGCAAAATTTTCCTTCAACACTATTGAAATACTACTAAAAGACCATGCAGGGCGAAATTTGCCATTTCGTTCTGGGACGCTGAGTGTAACACTTCATTTTAAGCGTGCTCCTAATAAAATATAATTTATTTAAAACATGAAATTTAGACGACATTACGGGCATGGTATCCCATACTTTTCAGGACCTGTATATCAACGGGGACATGGCATAGGTAGTTTTTTCCAAGGTTTATTTCGATTCGCATTACCATTTCTTAAACAAGGTGCAAAAACGATAGGTCGTCAAGCATTACAAACGGGAATACAAGTAGCGGGCGATGTATTACAAAATAAACCGTTTAAAGAGTCTGTTCGCGCACGTGTAAAAGAAGCTGGTGAAACATTAAAGACAAAAGCTGCTAACAAAGTTGGTCAGTTATTAACTGGAAGTGGTAAGAGACGGGCACGCAAACGTAAAGCTCCGACCATTATTCGATTTGGGCCTCCAACAAAACATAAACGCACAAACAAAAGTAAAAGCAAACGAAAAAGGAAAATAAATCGTGTTAAAGATATATTTTCATAATGGCATTACTTAATTCAGGCAGTGTAGAATGTTGCACCAATGATTTTGATTTATTTAGTACGCCAATGACACAAACTGCAATTGAGTCTTCAATCAATGCTGAATATCGTCCTATTTCTACATTAACTTCTGATGGTCCTATTGAATTTTTTATACCGGGTGAAACAGGTGAATTTATTCATACTGCATATCTTTATCTATATGTTCGTTGTAAAATTACAAAACCCGATGATACACCTTTAGGTGAAAATGATAAGGTAGCACCAACCAATAATTTTTTACATTCATTATTTAGTCAAATTGACATTTCATTAAATGATAAATTAATTACTTCATCATCAGGATTTTATCCTTATCGTGCATACATTGAAACATTATTAAATTATTCCCGTGATGCTACTGATACACATTTAAAACTAGGTATGTGGTACAAAGATACCGCAAAACAATTCAATACATTAACTGCTGATAATACAGGTTTTCAACAACGTGCTAATTATGTTAAAAATAGTAAATCGTTTGAAATGTATGGTCGTTTGTATACAGACATTGCTGGATTGCCACGAGCACTGGTAAATAAAGTAGGTCTTCGTATAAAATTGCATCGTACTAAAGATGCTTTTTGTTTAATGTCTCCTGCAAATACTTCTTATAAAGTAAAACTTGAAGATGTAACTTTACATATTCGACGTATAGATGTTGCACCCCATTTAGCAATGGAAATTAATACTAACATGGTTCGGGAAACAACAAAATATCCTCTCACAAGAGTTCAAACCAGATCTTATACTATTCCTGCAAATGTTAATTCATACAATCTTGATAATATTTTCTTGGGTAACGTACCTAAAGGTCTCGTTATTGGGTTTGTTTCTAATTCGGCATTTAATGGAAAATCTGAACTAAATCCATTTCATTTTCAACACTTTAACGTTAACAAACTGCAGCTACAGGTCGGATCAAAATCTTTTCCTCCCAACCCTCTTACCCCTGATTTTAAAAATGATTTGTACCTTCTAAGCTACCATTCTCTGTTTTCCGGTACTGGTTTATATTATAAAGATGATGCACATACTATTACTCCTGAAGAATATCCACACGGCTATACTCTTTATGCATTTATCCTATCACCTACAGCAACATTAGATGACTGCACTTGGGACCTTGTGCATGATGCACCTGTAAATATCAAAGTTTCTTTTTCTGAAAATTTAACTGAACCTATAACTTGTATTGTATATGCACAGTTCGATTCCTTAATTCAAATTGATAAAGATAGGAATATATATACCGATAATACTTTTTAAAATTATCATTTTACTAAAAGAAGTATAACTGTAAACTTCTAATCAATCAATCAAATTACATGTGTTCTACTGGTACAAAGTTGGCGCTAGACATTCTATATTGTAATATACTGCCTGATTATTAAAAGAGTTTGCAAGGTGTCATACCATGAAGTGTGTGAAAAGTATTTTCCTATCGTTAGCACCATTTATAATTATTGGTAAAGTTATAAAAATATCTGTCAATAATATTTTCAATATGTTAATTGAATTCATGAGAATATTTCATATACGTCACTAAGTCTTCCAACATATACGCACGTATGTATAAAATGTGATGTGTTCCAAAAAGTCATGTACACGGACGATATAATAAAAGTGTTACTTCGTGATAAACTCACTGGTGCAAGTATTACTGGAATTTATGCAATTGATAGAATACCTAAAAATGTGCAACCACCGGGTGGACTTATCATAAACTTGGACAGTTCTGCTTCTACTGGATCACATTGGGTGTGTGTATTCATTGATGAAAATCAAAGAGGCTATTACTTTGATAGCCTGGCATTACCAATTCCAAAAGAAATAAAAACGTTTTTAAATAAAAATTGCAAAATATATTTTACAAACAGTTCCGCATATCAAGATGGAAATTCAATCTTGTGTGGATATTTCGTTCTATATTTTCTTCATCATATTGTACGCAAGAAAAATTTTCAAGCATGTTTA
Organism: Thermobia domestica; assembly: GCF_964235325.1. Classification (NCBI taxonomy): domain Eukaryota; kingdom Metazoa; phylum Arthropoda; class Insecta; order Zygentoma; family Lepismatidae; genus Thermobia; species Thermobia domestica. The sequence continues at coordinate 39,996,690 of NC_137467.1, forward strand.
AATTTATTCAATATAAATAATCTTAAACAAAATGATAAAATTGTATTTAACCATGTAACCAAAATATTAAAAAAAAAAGAAAAAACAAGTAGATTAGATTAATAAAATGTTTTATTTACAATTTTAAATCTTGTGTTTTTATTTACAACAACAACAATAATCACATTCTTGCAAATGCATTAGTTAATGATGTTGATCTTACATGTTTCCACCAAGAACATAATTGTTGTGCATTACGAAATGCACATCCGGATTTTTTCTCAAGTTTAATATTTTGTTCATGAAACGAACACAAATCATTAAATACGTTCGCATGCAATGTGTTTAATGATGGACATTGTTTCCTTTCTAAATCAATAACATTATCTAATGCAAAAATCTTTTTAATCCAAACTGATTTTTCTGCACCTTTGGAATAAAAGGTTGCATCGTGTTTACAAAGTTGATATACAAGGTTACGTATGTGTGATACAGTATAACCACATTTATCATTCCAACTTAGTCCATGTAAGTGTAATGTTAACCAATCAATTTGTTTTTGACAACCTAACGGTAGTAAATTATATTCTATTGGTGATCTTATTAAGCAATGCAAATTTACTGTATCATCACATGCAGTTAAACAAAATTCACGAATAATAAATTCATGATTTGAAATCTTGAAACCTTGTATGTCAATAATGTATTCATTAGCAAATGGTGAAATTTCATGTTTACGTTGCAATAAAAATGGAATAATTTGTCCAACAAATTCAGTGTTCTTTAAACATTCACGCGTTTTTCGTATAAAGTTTATACTTGAGATTTCACTATGTCTTTCTTCAAACACTTCAAACAAATCAATAAGAGTTATTTCATTGGATAAATACTGCACTGCAAAATCACCAACGTTCTCAGAATTCAGTACAATTGGATTAAAGAGTAAGTATACGTTTATAGTTCTCAAAACACATTGTTCACTAATTTCATCATCACTACAATATACACATATACTATTTTCGCAAGACATTTTGTTAACACAGTTCAATCACATTCACTATCAGGATTATATCTGTCTTTTTCAAGTAATATGCGTACGAGATCTTCTCGTGCATTCATATCAACCGTCAGTTCACCATATGTAATATTAAAATAGTCTCTTGTTAATGGACCAATAGCATGAGTTAATCCGTAAATATAAAACAATTCGTCTTGTACACGAGGAGTCATCAACACAGACCATGCACGTATACCTAAAATGTCATCCTCACAATAAAAACATTCATGAGCCCACTGAAATGTTTCATTCCAATAACATGCATAACATATCACATAACCATCGGGAATCCATTTCACAATACAATCTCTAATACAGTTTACATCCACCTGGTTATCACTACATTCACAATTCCAAGCTAATTCCGATGCAACAGGTGATGGTGCCGACGTATCCACATTTGATACCACGGCTTCGTGTGATTCCGCCTCAGAATCCAATTGATCCTCCGAAAACTCGTACACTTCGTCATCGGATAAATCATTTGTTTCTTCACTATCTGATGATAAGCAAGGATAAACTTCTACATTATTTGCATATCTTTCTAACAACGTTTCATTAAATGATGAATCGGGAGAATCTGGATGGTCTTCTATTTTTGATTTCTTTTTACAAGATGTATCATTCTCATCGTCAGACTTTCGCTTCTCAACAAGTTCTTCAACCAAGTGATGCTTGTCCATGGCTGACAAAACTATACACTCAAATTTTAACAGTAATATTTAAAGAAAAATTTTCAATGACGTCACGCGCTCGCGCCCGCGCCCGCACATATTTCCCGTTCGCGTCCCTGCGCCCACACCCCCGCGCCACGTCGCGTTTTTCCGGAACTTATCTTTATTATTATCATTTATATGATACTCACCCCTCTTCTACTACATCCTGTTCCTATTTATCATTTTCTACTTATCAACAACATACCACTCACCCCCTTCCACTACATCCAATTAACGTTTATCATTATCAACATCCGGAAAACATTGATATCAAAAACATAAAGTCTCTATAACATAGTGTATACCAATACCGGAAATACATTGATAAATCAGTCTTATCTCACCGGACTTCCTGGGGACATCTATGCTATTTTCTACTGACGAATTTGAAGCTTTAAAATATATAAAACGATAATTATGCCTGTTCCGCTGAGGGAAGAACGCAGACTGAAAGTATTTGAGAATAAAATCCTGAAACGAATATTCGGAACCAAAAGGAACGGAAATCAGGAATGGCGAAAACTTCATGATGAGGAACTGTATAATTTATACCGTTCACCAAACATTGTTAGGGTCATCAAATCTTGGAGGCTCAGGTGGGCAGGACATATAGCGAGAATGGAAGAAAGTAGGAACGCTTTCAAAGTTTTAACTGGAAGTCCAATCGGAAAACGACCATTAGGAAGACCTAGGCTAAGATGGAAGGACAATATTAAGATGGATCTCGCAGAAATAAGAATACAAAATAGAAACTGGATTCAGTTGACTAAGGATAGAAGTCAGGAGAGCTTTTGTGAACATGGCATTGAACCTCCAGGTTCCATAGGTCATAGAGTGAGTTAGTTAATTTTAGGCGAAATTTATGTACTTTATATGTATTTCGTGCCGCTAGCTAGTTCCAATTGTTTAAAAATATGACCCTGCCAAATATCAGTAACTTTCGTGAAAAGAAAAGTGTCATGTTGATATACATTGCTGTACTTTTTTCCTTAATACTTAAGAAACATTGTTTGGGATTGAAATAGGTTAACGATTGGGAATTAATTCAAAATTAAAACCCAATACTTTCATTTAAATGGCATAATTGACATTTAATACTAATTCCTAATATTTTTCTTCAATTCGCGACTTGTATTATACGAAGAAAAAGATTTGATTTAAATCAAAAAAATCGATTTAAATCAAAAAAATCAACAAAAATGATTTTTTTGAAAAAAATCATGATTTTTTTCCACCCTGCTTTGAATTGCAATTAAAACGCAATTCCTGTAGCTTTCTTAACTCCACGGGAAGACAAATAACCAATACGTACTCATGCAACGGCAATTATTACATGGCACAATTTTTTTTTCTATGAACTAATAATACATACAAAACTTGAAACTATATACATTAAGGGGTCATTTCAAAAAAGTGGGGAACAACTGCCCCCTCTTGCCCCCTAATCACCGCCCCTGATTATAGTTATAGCAAGGCATAAGACTGCAAAGAGAGAGAACAATAGCACAGCTAATCAGAGCACAATGCATAGAAACATTATGAACGGAACATATTGAAGCCTGATTGAAGGTACTTCCTCCTAATTTATGAAGCGTATCTAACTATTAGATACTATCATTCCCTATAATTAATTAGAACAAAAGCTTTCAAACAGAAATCTTCCATTATTTCATGCATTGAACAACAAGGCTATAGAAAAACAAAACACTCCCGTCCCCCCCTTACAATCTCTGCGCTCTTCCCCCTTTAATTATTTCTTCATTTACACTTAATAGCGCAATCTCTTTCGACCCATAGCGACCTCTATGTCAAAAAGCAACCACCGCTCCCATTACTCTAATAAGCTTTGACTATTCCTCTTCTATTATGCTACCCCACTCCCTAGAACAAGTCCATACATGTAAAGTTTTTTTTTTTTTTTTTTAGTCCTTTTCTTCAGAATTGCTCCATACATATTTGATTCCACTAAAAGGCTCTCGCAATGTTGTTTTTTTTTTTTAAATATATATATATATATACACACATTCTTTCACTGTGTGTATGTATAAGTGTGTGTGTGTGAATAGGGAGGGAGGGGTGCTTCATAAAAAAAAGACTCCCCTTGCGTTCCTCTTTTCTGTGCTCTTGTTTAAGTTCCCAGATCTTCCCTCATTCCCTGTTTTTTTTTTTTCGTGCCGCCCACTTTCTAAAATCTCTTTAAATTTTGATGTTGATGTCTCATTTTGTGATTAGTGGCCCTGTCGGTGCGGAACCTTTTCATCAGAGGATAAAGGAGAGAGGAAGAAAGAAAAAAAAATATAAAGAGGGCAAAGTGGAAGACTACAAGGTGCAACCACCCTGTCTCGTCATCCTCCTTTTCTACATTACTTACTTGCTTACCCTTCTTGTTCTGTGATTTCAAAGTATAAACATTGATTATGCAAGTAAACTTACTTAAACGTTGCTGTTTTTAAATAGATAGTTGGATAGTCTTTGTAGATAAAATCAAGATGATTTTCTACTACTAGTTGGTACGCTCTGTCCTGAAACTATAGTGCTGCCAAAATGTCTTGAGCCGTGGCAAAAATGTGAACTAAACTTTCACCCTCGACACACCTGAACCTTGAGAAAATAAGGGTTCAGCTGTTGCTAACCAACAGAGCCCTAGCGAAAGGGAGTGGAATTCATTCACCCGATGGAATGAAAGACTAGGTATCAAGTCAATGTGGAATACCTTTAGTAGATGCATATATTTTAATCATGCTCGATCTTAGCCATAGGAGCTAAATACAGGGTTCTGATTGGTTGAAGTTATCTGTTTCTTGCCACATAGCATACATATAGCACAAATCAACCGCGGCCTCGTGACCGAGCGTGCTATCGAACGGGCTAGTAGTAAAAATCGCTTTTGGCGTGAGTTCAAACCGGCCCAAAGAAAGTTCTTTTAATTATGCTATCGAACGGGCTAGTAATAAAAATCGCTTTTGGTGTGAGTTCAAACCGGCCCAAAGAAAGTTCTTTTAATTATACTATCGAACGGGCTAGTAATAAAAATCGCTTTTGGTGTGAGTTCAAACCGGCCCAAAGAAAGTTCTTTTAATTATGCTATCGAACGGGCTAGTAATAAAAATCGCTTTTGGTGTGAGTTCAAACCGGCCCAAAGAAAGTTCTTTTAATTGTGCTATCGAACGGGCTAGTAATAAAAATCGCTTTTGGTGTGAGTTCAAACCGGCCCAAAGAAAGTTCTTTTAATTATACTATCGAACGGGCTAGTAATAAAAATCGCTTTTGGTGTGAGTTCAAACCGGCCCAAAGAAAGTTCTTTTAATTATGCTATCGAACGGGCTAGTAATAAAAATCGCTTTTGGTGTGAGTTCAAACCGGCCCAAAGAAAGTTCTTTTAATTTTTTTTAAATCATAACACTTTTATAATTAAATAATATAAAAATAATACTCATTTCTCGTTTACGCAATATATAATGCATAAAAAGGTGATTTATTTACGTTACGAAACATAGCTAAGCGAGCGTCAGCGAGGGAAGGTGGTCAGAAGCTCCGTAGGGCTCGTTTTGTTCCACCTTTACCAACATGATAATACCACGTGACCAGGGTCGGATCCAGGATTTTCTGAGGGAGTGTGCGCCAAATAACTGCCAGTACATTTGAATTAAAGTGAGTTTTTTTTAAATGTCTTTAGGCATCTGTGGTGTGAATGAGGAATTGCCTTGGAAATGCTAAGTGTCTGCTCTCGATGAATCCTGTTCCTTCAACCTTCTGAAAATTGACTGAAACTATTAATTTTTGAAAAACTCACTGCCGGCTTCTCATTTTAGGTAGTGTATATTTACAATGAAGGGGGGGTGCACGTGCACCTTTGCACCCCATAAATCCGGCCCTGCACGTGACATTTCGTCATGCTCGGCTGGTCCAACTTTGAACCTTTATAGTACGATACGAAATTCAAAGGAAAAAAATTAATTAGCTAAGCTCCTGGGAAAAAGCTTTCAGTTTCTTATGATTCAGAATTAGTTCGCTAATTTTTATGGAACATATATATATATATATACACAATTCGAATCCGTATGCACATTTATTATCGTACGTAGGTAGGCGTTCGTATGCGAGAGTGAATATATGGAAATCGGGAAAAGTTACATGCGTCATACACAGTATTTAAGACGAGATAATAAAAAATAATAATAATAATTGCGCGGACAGCTTGCAAAAGGTAAAACTGTTTATCTTATGTACTATATAGTCACACTACGTAAGTTATACATACTAATATACACACAGACACACATACACACACATACATGCAAACACAAGTATGGAAACCAAGGACTATAAATTCTGCAGTATATATGACTTGTCACCCAGACAAATACAGCCGAAACAAGGAGAGCGTTTGTGCACTCCAGCGACCTCCTGGTCTTTACAACCAAAACCTTTGAAACATTTTATTGTTGAGGTGATGAGTGAAGTAGTCCAGTGGTTACCGCGACCACACGTGCTTTATACAGTATATAGAAGAGAGAAGGAAACGAAAAAAAAAAAGTCCGTTTTGGCTGGAAGCGCGCAGAGGCAAAGACAAAATAACAAATAACGAACGAACAGATTTCTGAGAGGTAGTGATATTTTAACACCGGAAGCCTTTGCTTCTCACATTCAGTCGTTTTTCTCCCCTTGCACACACACAAGAATCAAGAACAAGAGGGAATCTGTCAAAAAAAAAAAAAAAAAAAAAAAAAACCAGGACTTTTGGAACAAACATGACTGTTGTTTACGTCTTAACAGTAACTACTACTGTTGGTCCGTCAAAAACTGAATATTTCTCTGTGCGGCTACACTGTGCAAATTTTCCTTTATATCTTGCGCCATTCTTTACGTGCTCTTTTGATATCTGAAGTATCGTTCTCTGTGAGATACTCTTCTATAAAAGATAGCTTCTCTCTTTTTTTTTTAATGTTATTCAAATACTTTTTTTTTAAATTATTTTACTAGTTACCGCTAAGTAAGCGCTCCCAGCATATATACAGACACACAAAAGATTCACACACGTGTGAACACAACGTTCCAATTGTAAACGAGCATCTTCATTCATTTATATTAACTGTGCCGCTCCCGCTTTCATCTTTGCGGCAAACTGTAATTTTATACTGTTTTTCCCGGAACGAATGTATGTTTACTTGCTTGGTTTTTCAGTTGCTTTTCTTGCTTTCTTCGTACAAGTTTAGCATACTGTTTTGTCTTTCATTGTCACAAAATTCATTGTAAAATTTGATGTTCAATATGTTCTGATATCGATTCCCGCCGGTAGTCATATTGAGATTAAGAGTCTTCATCCCGGCGAAATTAAAATACCGCTAATTTTACAGTAATTATGTGATATCTTCAAATAGATAAAAGATAATCGAAATGTGGAACAAGAGCGCCCTAGACAATATTATTTTACTTGAAAAACCGTTATCACGACTCGCTTATCTGCTTTCGATTTCGAGCCATCTTGAAAATAGGCATTTATTTTCGCGTTTCTAAACAGCTGAAAAGGAAAGCCACTAGGTGACTTGTGATAACGGTACCTCGAGCAAAATAATATTGTCTAGGGCGCTCTTGTTCCATATTTCAATTATCTTTTATCTATTTGAAGATATCACATAATTACTGTAAAATTAGCGGTATTTTAATTTCGCCGGGATGAAGACTCTTAATTTCTACGGGCGTTTCAGACAAAATGTTCAACGCTTATACGTAAATAACAAACGGCCTGGAGAGAATGAACAAAAAGGTGAGCTATGAAAACGTCAGACAGCGCATAGAGTGACGCCATGCTCAACTTGTCCCCTATAATGAGGCCTAGGCAAGACAACCACAAATATTTAAGGCAATGTATATAATTTGATACGTCGCTGAAAAGATAATGAAAAACAAACAACAATTCATGAGGGACGCCGTTAACGAAATGGACACCTATAATCATAAGTTCTACACATTCAAACGTGAAACGTCTAAGACCCATAAATCACAAAACTGCTGGAGATAGAAGAATAAACCAGAAAGTGGAAAGTAAGAGAGGAAAATATCAATTGCTCAAATATATCAAAACATATCAAATGAAACGCTCAGCTTGCCTTACAGGGCCTCCTATCATGGTACTCCACTTGGTCACACGAATATTTTGAACGGAAAGGTATGTAATTTGATACATTATTCAGAGGACCATGGAGACCGAAACGAGTAAGAAGTATTTTGGATGTGGTAACGATTACGAAATGACCACCATTAATTTTGCATACAATTTTGAAAGTACTCGTTGATCTTCATAAGATTATGAAAGTACTTGTTGATTTTCCATAAGATCTTGAAAGTGCTCGTTGATTTTCCATAAGATCTTGAAAGTGCTCGTTGATTTTCCATAAGATCTTGAAAGTACTTGTTGATTTTCCATAAGATTTTTGAAAGTACTCGTTAATTTCCCATAAGATCATGAAAGTACTCATTGATATTCCATAAGATTTTGAAAGTAATCGTTCATTTTCTCCGTAAGATTTTGAAAGTACCTATAATAATTAATAAAACCGTGTGACTGTAGTATGTCATAATGTAGGAAGATAATAAGTTCACATTCTCTCTAGAACAGTTACTGTGAATTTCTAGCGTAGAGGACCGCAAAAGATGCCTATTATTTATGCTCGATTACAAATAAACCCAAATGCACTGCAGTCCGCTCGCGACATTACGCATAGATTTAAAAAGAATTGGCACATATACTCCAATTATGGATAATGTTTTCGGAAAGTGAGACTGGGAACCGAATCTGTACTAAGTATCCTTCATCACTCCCATAAAATCAATTCACAGTATAAATTTAAAAATGTGGTCGGGATCCACAATACAAGAAAAATCTCTTCTCGTCTCAATTTTCGACACGAGAAGTATTTTTTTAAAAAATTCGAGACGAAACTAGAAACATGACCCCATCAGGATCCTGCCGCCTACAGTCGGACAATTTGTCCATGCCGACCAGATGCCGCGGTCGGCTTGCCGGCGCCGGACACCGACGCTTTTTCGCTCGATTTTCGACCGCGACGAATAGTTGTCTTGCCGAACAGTCGGCAAACAGCCGGAAATGAGCATTAAATGCGCCGGTGCCGCCGTCGGAAAGAGGCCGGAATAAGGAGTCGGCAGAGGATCGAAAAGAGAATTTTCCAACTGTTTTGCCGACTCTGACGGTCGCCAACAGGCGGCAAAGGGCATTTTATTTTACGATTTTCGACCGCTTGCCGCCTCGGCAAAAGGTCGGCAACTTTGAACAAGTAGGCCTAGATCGTCGTGCCGCCGCGGACGGGTGCCGGCTGCCTCCGGCGGCCCGCCACCGTCGACGGTGGCAATCCCTCTTTCCGACCGCGACTTCCTGATGAGGGATAATTCTCGTCTCGTTTTTGAGACAAGAAATCACATAGGTCTAACACTAGTTTATTGAAGTCTTACATCTCAAAAATTGTTTTAGACTTACTTGATTCATAGTATTAAAAAAAGCTATAAAATTGGTAAAGAGATTGTACGAACATTATCTGGAGCATTGATCAACGTTTAAAGATGCATAAGTCATTATTCAATATATTCCAATAATACATGTAAATAGGCTTAAATGTTGTTATATCACATCCTCCGTAAATCTCTCGTGACGCAAAAGAATTCTATTAAGTTCTAAATATAATTACGAAAAAAATAGGTTATAAATTTTGAGCATGGGAAATAAATATAGTTTCGGGGAGTTGGATATTTCTAACGATTTCATACATGCAACATATATATATATATATATATATATATATATATATATATATATATATATATCCATCAAATCGTCTTGACGAAAGAAAGAGATCGGTACCAGAATTGGTCACTTCAGATCAATCACTTCCGGTACCGGGTACCTAATACAGTTTCCGGGGTGGGGTATATCTAGTGATTGCACACATCCAGCATATATATCGATTTTGTCGTCTTGACGACAGAAAGGGATCGGTACCAGAGTTGGTCACTTCCGGTATGCGGTATTTAATACAATTTCCGGTGTAGAGTGTTTTCCAGTGATTGCACACATGCAACATACGTATCAATCAGCTCGTCATAACGAAAGAAAGCGATCGTTACACGAATTAGATTACCGTGTACTGGAATTGGGTTGACCAGAAGCCATCAATTCCAGTACCGACCGTTTTCTTTCGTCAAGATGGGTTCCTTGATATATATGTTGCGTGCGTGCAATCACTGGAAATATCCTACCTCCGGAATCTGTGTTAAGTATCATGTATCGGAAGTGATTGACTGGAAGTGACCAATTCTGGTACCGATCGCTTTCTTTCGTCAAGACGAGTTGAATGATACACATGTTGCAAGTCTGCAATCACTGGAGATACCCCCCCCCGGAAACTGTATTATCCCTTAGCATAAATTGGGACGGGATGAGACGAAAAGATCCAATATTGGGACTTAAATACAAAATTTTCGAAAATTTGTACGAAATTTCACAATTTACGAAACGAGAAGAAAAAATATAACACCTGCAAATCACAGCTTGTAGTTGCAGGGTTAATATTTAGGGAAGAGAAAGAAGATAATTACATAATATGAATTTCTCGATCACAAAGGAGAATCGTCCACCATGGCCCTTAGTCTCTGACGCCACTACATACGAAACCATTTGCTACTGGTTATTTAATTACTATTGAGAATTAGAAAAAAAAGACAGAGAGACGGGCAGGGGAGAACATAGAAGGTGGAACTCATTTCTTACAGGAAACCCCTTGTTAAGCAACAATTGATCATGGAGCATATTGCAAAAACAAAAGTATTCTTAATCTTTTTTTGTTGTTCATTTCTGGCTTCTGGAGGCGGAACATTGTTACACACAGTTCGGAAATTGCTCTTGACAGCATATTCTCTACCTCCCCCATATTTCCTATAAGGGGAGGGGAGGAAGTATAGGGGAAACTTCGGAAGCCGCATGTTGTGTGTGGTAATGGTGACTCGTACGTATGTTAGGGAAGGAGTAGTACAATTTGAAGCAGAGAGGGTATCGTTTCAAAGTCAACCAGAGCATTCTGTAAAAAGATGTCCTTGGACCATTTAGCAGCAGAAAAAAAAACTAAAAAGCAGAATGTGCCGTTGTAATATATTGCTATTCTAATAAGCACAAACGAGGAGTTTACATTGGCATAGTTGTTAAGAAGAAGTTGTCTACGGACTGTGAAATGTATGCTTTCCGTTCGAAACTGTGATTTGTTTTCTAAGAAAATTTCTCTATTGAGCGTGTTTCCAATTGTCTTTTTCCTTTCTCGTGTCTCCCTTCAATATTTTTTGTTTTGTCATCAGCTTTAAAAGTTTTTTTTAAAAAAAGTTTTTGTGTTTTATCTCATCTCGTTTCGAATTTTTTAAATTTCATTTTGTAAATTTATGTACAAAATTTATACCCCTGATTTTTTTTTTTCAAAAATGTTATCTAGAAGTTATCAAAAATCCTTTCATCTCACGAGAGGTCCACGAAGGATATGATATAGCTTACCCGAGATTCACCATGTGTTATAATTCTAAATTCGGATAAACAAACATTTCAAGTAACTTTAGTAATAAAAAAAAAAAGATTTGCTTTTCATATTCAGAAATTAGTTAAAACTCCGAATATTGTGCTGCAGTCTCCGGCTGCATTTCACTACACCACAAACGGCAGAAAATAATGATCAAGTTTTGAGTGTGTTCACGAAATAGAAGTTCAGGCATGGAAAAAAAAAATGACTGTCTTAATATAAAAGCCAGTTGAGAATGCTCCATGAGCATTGTCAGAACAAACTAAAATAATAATAATAATAATAATAATAATAATAATAATAATAATAATAATAATAATAATAATAATAATAATAATAATAATAATAATAATAATAATAATAATAATAATAATAAATTTTGTTATTGACTTCTACAGGTTTTATACCAATTGTTCTATGTACTTTATTATTATACTCATTAAACAATTCTTGTAATATATCTGTCCATTTACAATTTTCTTGAGTACGAAATTTTTTCTACATGTTTTGTTTGAGAGTTCTTTCTGGTAAGTGTCCTACGATATATTGTTTTATGAAGACACATGCTCAAAATGGAGAGCTCAAAATTAAAAAAAAAGCAAATTATCATCATCTCTCCATGACTTACGGCAGAGACGTACGCAGGAATTTATTTCGGGAAGATCTAAAGCGTTTCCAGTGGGGTCCAAATACAATTTGAGGCTAAATTATATGAAAATTTCTAAAATTGCCCCTAAAAGTAGACTACGTTTACAAAAAAATCGGGATTTTTTGGGGGGCGGACCCCCAGGACCCACCCCCTGTTTACACCCCTGACTTACGGTGTGCGAGATAAGGCTCCTTACATCTCTGAAAATCGGAACTTTTTTAGCCAATATCTTGGGAACGGTAAGAGTGACGCGAATAAATTCCATCACTTCTTTAAGATAGTTTTTGATGCTCTGTCGAATGGAGGGTTCAATTTACAACTTCGCAAATAACAGACATACACACATACAGAGAGACAGAGGATTCAGTAAGGAACTTTTTTAGTTTGTTGAAAATACCCGGGATAAGGAAGTACGTAAAACCCCTGAAATGTTAGATAACCCACCTGACACCGTTGTAATAGATGGTTGCAAACAGCATGGAATATTTTCTCCACCAGAGCTTGCTTTCTAGTTTTTTTTAGTTTCTGTAACTACTCTGTTGTTTTAAAATAAAACCACACACTGAATAACGCCATAGTTTATATAAGTAAGCACTTTAATTCCATTGTTTTTTAATAACATAAAAAGACCTAAAAATGGAGAAAACCGTAGGAACTGGAACTTTGACCACACGATAAGATTGGTATTTATCAACTACTGCTACACTTTACTGATTTTTTTCAACTTGTCATAGGGTTCTTAAAAATTAAACCTTTCAGTTTAACGTCCCACGATTATTCCTGTTAGGCCAAGGGAGACGATGGAATCAGCATGTGGGAGGAAACGAAAGTACCTCGAGAAAACCCGACACGATGTTGTCCACCACACACTTTACTTGGCCGGGGATGGAAACAGGGACCCTACGCATCAGATGTAAGTGATCCATCACTGAGCCACTATCCCCCTTTGGGGTTCTTAATCTCAGTGGAGTCGCAAGATAGGAAACTAATGCTAAATTTTCCTCAATTGAGGAAAAAAAAATTTCATAGATTTTAGAAAATATGTATCATAAGTTGACATTGAATTTACTCAATTAACAGGCGTGTTCCAATTTTGCCCCAATTCTTCTTCTAAATAAGGATGAGTTATTTTCTTTTCGAAAACTTTTCCTAAATATAAACCCAAAATTGAATTGTCTGTGACTAGGAAACCAAAGATATGCACCAGAAAATATTTATTATACGCAGTCGTGTTATTCAGTCTGTTGACACGAACCGGTTGTAAAAATTATGTTTCCACCTCTAGATGAAACATTTACGCAAATTACGATATATTTGAAATTAAAATCTAATTTTCAAATTCTAATATTATTTTTCCATTAAGGTATAAAAAAGGACCCAAAACAAGATTATTGTAAATGTGTATGTAGGTTTAAAAATTTACTAATAAAAATTAAAAAACACAATTATATATTTGTCTATAAATTTACTCTATGTGCCAATAATAACATTATTATTATTTAGTATTCTGCCTTTTGAGAGGTCCTAAGACCAACGATAGTTTTCTTTTTTTCAATTTTATGTTTCGGCCTGGAAATGATTCTTCCACGTTTCTCGATCTTCAGCTTTCTCTTTTAACTTCCAATATTTTCTTCTATTTCTCAAACCATCGATCAGTTGTATACTTCTTCTTGCTATTCCTTGCTTTCCTTCCATCTTTCCTTCTATGGCAGTATGAAGAAGACAATTTGTTAGCAGGATGTGTCCAATCCAATTGGCCGTCCTACCAAGGATGCAGGCTATAAAAGCATCTTGTCTTCTACCCGTTTAAAATACATCCCCATCTGTTACTTTCTCTGTCCATTTTATCTTCTCCATCTTCCTCCAACACCAGATTTCGAAGCTCTCTAAATATTTTATTTTCTTCTCTAATTTCCGTAATGTCCAAATCCTTGTGAACCACACAGTCGAATACTCCATACATAACAATTGACCAGCTTCTTCCTTAGTTCAATATTAAGAGTCTTCTTCCCGGCAAAATTAAAATACCGCTAATTTTACAGAAATTATGTGATATCTTCAAATAGATAAAAGATAATCGAAATGTGGAACAAGAGCGCCATAGACAATATTATTTTACATGAGAAACCGTTATCACGACTCACTTATCTGCTTTCGATTTCGAGCCATTTTGAAAATCGGCATTTATTTTCGCGTTTCTAAACAGCTGAAAACAGAAAGCCACTAGGTGACTTGTGATAACGATACCTCACGCAAAATAATATTGTCTAGGGCGCTCTTGTTCCATATTTCAATTATCTTTTATCTATTTGAAGATATCACATAATTACTGTAAAATTAGCGGTATTTTAATTTCGCCGGGATGAAGACTCTTAAACCTACAAGTTAAGAATGATCTTTCGTTGTTGAATGCTTCTTTGGCTATGGCAAATCTTGACCTCATAGTTCACAAAGTAAATTATCATTATGTAAAGATTACATGAACATATTTCTGTCCATAAACAAAATTCCGTTTTGTTCGTAGACTCAGATTTGTGAGGCAAATATCTAATAGTGGTTGGGTTTATGTCAAGACAAAGGGCTGTTAGGATAACAAGTTCAACAAAACTTCTGTCATAAAACCGTTTTATTTTTTTAAATGCGGATTTCTGTCACTTTGAGATCTTAGTAGAGAGTTGAAGGTGGAGAAAAATGTATTCATGGAACATTTAATCGATTGCAGGCAAATGCTTCTCGCTATCTATTACCGTCGTTGTTCTGTAGTGATCAACGTTAAAACTGGAAATGGTTGATTTCTACCACTTCCGGTATGAATATCACATCTACGAACGAAATGCATTTCTAACTTTTGCCCATGTGCATCCTGCCCAAAATTAAAGGTGATCCATCAAACAGTTCTAGAGATTTTTGTCTCCCGGACAGAGGGACGGACACACTTACAGATAAGGACAAATGGACGGGCATACGGACAGACAGTGACAGACGGACTGACACACGGACAGATAGGGACAGAAGGATGGACACATGGACAAATAGGGACAAAAGGATGGACACAGGACAGATATGGACAGACGGGCGGACACACGGACAGATACGGACAGATGGGCGGACACATGGACTGACGGACGGATACACGGACAGTTAAGGACAAACGGACGAATACATGGACAGATAAGGACAGACGGGCGGACACATGGACAGACGGACGGATACACGGACAGTTAAGGACAAAGGGACGAATATATGGACAGATAATGACATACGGGCGGACACATGGACAGACGGACGGATACACGGACAGTTAAGGACAAACGGACGAATACATGGCCAGATAAGGACATACGGGCGGACACATCGACAGACGGACGAATACTCGGACAGATAGGGATAGACAGGCGGACAGATAGGGTAACTACGTACATAAAGAAGCTTTAGCTATTCAAATTTGTTAATCAAATGAAACACGAAAACCGCGTGAACCGGTGTGTTACCATTAATAAAAACTTTGCTGTTGAGTGAATTAATAAAGATATTTTGTTTGCACGAAGAGAAACTCAAATCACTAGACATTTTTAGCTAAAGAATACTCAAGTGTTTGTTCTACTTTTGGACTCGTGTTTGTGCATCCCCGTTTTACTGGAATTTCTTTCATCTGCACTGAGGGGTTGAAACAAAACAGACGAGAACTCCTGGGGGGAAAACGAAAAGATAACAAAGGCGGAAGGAAGTTAGAAACACAAATGAACCAGAAAACAAGAAGCACCAGTTAATCTATTATTTTCGTTTCCTTTCTCCTTTTTTTCTCCTTATTCTTTCCGGAAGTGATCCGAAGAAGTATTTATTGCTGTCTTCGTCTTGTGATGTCTTCGGTATTTGTCTTTCTTCTGCGTTGACATCCCACTCGAACGCACACACAAACACACAAAAGGACACTAAACAAAATCTCCAGGCATTTATACGGAAACGAGGAAAGAAATATGAATAAGCCTAAGCACATAGCAGGCTTCCCATTCTGTTTTATATAGTTAAAAATACCTGTGATGAAATTTTCATAACTAACTAATTCTATTGCCTATGGAACCCAGAGGTTCAGTGTCGCGTTCACAAAAGCTCTCCACTGACTTCTGTCCGTAGCCAATTGGATCCAGTTTCTACTTTGTATTCCTATTTCTGTGAGATCCTCTTAATATTGTTTTCCCATCTGCGCCTAGGTCTTCCTAATGGTTGTTTTCCAATTTGTCTTCCAATTAAGACTGAAAGCGTTCCGACTTTCTTCCATCCTGGCTACATGACCTGCCTACCCAAGCCTCCCAGACTTAATGACCCTAATAATGTCTGATAAACCGTATAAATTACGTAGTTCCTCGTTATGAAGTTTCCGCCATTCCTCATTCTCATTCTTCTTGGGTTCAAATATTCTTCTTAGGATCTTGTTCTCAGATACTTCCAGTCTATGTTCTTCCCTCAGAGTAAGCGATCATGTTTCGCAACCATACAGTAGAACATGCATGATTATCGTTTTATATATTTTAAGCTATCTTTCTTAGGCATAAGCTATATCTTCATTCTTAAATAAAATCTATCACGTGTATTTTCTATGTGAGTGGTATATCCCACCTATATTAGTCACTTAGATCCTAATACCCAATTAGAACTCTATGGACTTCAAGCATATTTTCTATGCTAGGAATATATACAGGGTAAGTCAAAATGATTGACTCGATTTTAGAAGTTTATTCTGTGAAATCTAATAACCATGTTATTGTGAAACATGTGTTAAGAAACGTAAACAGTAAAAGTTTTCTTGGAACATATTCACAAGTGTTCTAGGTGAGCACGTTGCGTAACACGGCACACATCAAGCCGATAGTCTATCTCCTGCCAAATCTTTTATAGCATATTGCGGTCAATATCTGCAATTCATTTCATGCTCGCTACTTACTCCTAGCGGTAGAAAGTGTAAACACCACATGGAAACTAAACTTTGAAAGCTAATCTTTCGGAGCACATGTCTCACAATAATATATGTTTATTTGATTTCACAGAATAAATTTCTGAAATCGGGTTCATTATTTTGACTTGCTCTGTATTACCCATGTTAGATATATCGGGCCTGATGTGTAGAACTAGAATCTTAGATTCCAAGAGATTTTCTGTGCGAGAAATGTCCTATTCATTAAACATCTCAATCTTTCTGATACCCAATTAAAGCTCTATAAACCGCAAACCATATATTTTTTTTTAGAGTGATATGTCCCATCTACATTATACTCTGAATTACAATTCTATAGACTTCAATCGTATTTTCTATGCGAGGCAGTCATATATACTATCTCGAGCCTAATACTCAGAATCTAATAAACTCCAAGCGTACTTGCAATGCAAACGAAATGTCTAATTAAACTCCAAGCGTATTTCCAATGCAAACGAAATGTCTAATTAAACTACAAGCATATTTCTAGTGCAAACGAAATGTCTCATTAAGCTCCAAGCGTATTTAAAATGCAAACAAAATATCTCACTCGCAAAAGACATTACCCGTATAACGCACCTGTATGTGTTCTACTTAATAGAATTTTGACTTAGAAAAGTACTTACCCTTGAAACCAAATATTTCTGTCATTATGCTTTTGAACTTACCTAAAACAAAAGAAAAGAAGAGAAACGTAAGTGAAATGCATTTATGGTATTATTTAACATTGAAGAACATTTAATAAAAATCTAGGCGGTCGCTTGGGAAAACCCAGATACAGTTGCAGTGCCACATTCATACACTGATATTAAAATATAGTCTCATTAAATTTTACATTATGATGCTAAAATGAATATATAGTAATGGTTAATAAGGGTGAACCCAAAATTATGATTAACTCTAAAACTTTAATCCTTGTTGAATTACCATATAGTTGAAAGATGAGATATACAACAATCGATCGATTATAATATCGAGTTGAATAGAACGGCATACTTGGGGGACAAATTCTCATAAGTAATTTTATTTTAAAAAATCGAGGAAAACTGATTTTTTCAAAAGTAGCGTATGTCTTTGTTGTTAAACTCGATAACTGGAACATCGATAACTCGAATTCCTTGATAACTCGATTTTTTTATTGCACTCTCTTGAACTCTCCATAACATTCAACATTTTAAAATAACCTCTATAGCTCAAATGTTTAAAAAAAAAAATTGCAAACCTCGATAAGTCGAATTTTAAGGGTTTCATAATCATATTTAAAATACCTCAGCAACTCGAATTTTCATCTCTGTGAACTTCTACAAGTCGAAGTTTACCTCTATAAGTCGAATTTCTCTTGATGTGACCTTGATAACTCGAAATTATAGCTGGGGGCGCGGTGGCTCAGTGGTAGAGCGTTCACCTCCGCTGCTTGCGGTCCCTGGTTCGATCCCAGCTCGCGCCGTGTGGACTAACACCGGGCTCGTGGGTTTTCTCGGGGTTCTTCCGTTCCCTCCCACTTTCTTCATTCCACCATCTCATTCATTTCTCATAATCACCGTCTCCTTTAGCCTAACCGGCATAACCGTGGGACGTAAAACTCAAAGATTTCATTTCATTTTCATTTCGAAATTATAGCTCTATGCTTTTACGTAATTGTCATTGTTACCTACTCCTGTCCTGTAAAATTATCATTAGTTCTTAAATTTTAATATCTATTTAACTAAACTATTGTTCTAAGATAAGGTATATATATATAAATTGATAGGTAGGATTGATCTGAATCAAGTAACACTCTTGCGGGTAAATTGTCTTATGTAACTTTTAATAAAAACGAAAAAGCAAAAAAAAAAAAAAAAAAAAAAAATTGGGGGGGAGACTGTAAAAGTACGTTGATCATTAATACAACAGTATAATTGGTAGTTTTTAATTTGGTGGAAGAAATGATCTATTTATGAACTCTTAACGAAGGAGGTCGGTGTCAAATATAGAAACAAGAAGGGAGAAAATATACTAGTTTTCGATACCTGGGTACTACTATTAGCGATTATATGAAGTGTGAAGGTGAAATAAAAGCAAGGATAGGAATGGCGAAAGAAGTCTTTAAAAGAAAGAAAAGACTATTTTGTGGGACCTTAAAGCAAGAGTTGAGAAAAAGACTCATAAAATGCTTCATATGGAGTATTGTACTGTATGGGTCAGAAACATGGACATTATGCAAAAATGAGAAAAACGACTGGAAACTTTCGAAATGTGGATGTAGAGAAGAATGGAAAAAAAGATCGAGAGGGAAACGAATGAAAGTATGTTAAGAATGATGGAAAAGGAGAAAAGAACAATTTTAGATATTATTAAGAAGAGGAAGAGAAACTGGTTGGAACATTAGCTAAGAAGGAACTGTATCATGAGGAACGTGCTAGAGGGTATGGTGGCAGGAAAGAGAGGAAGAGGGCAGAAGAAGTTACAATTAATGGATGATATTGAAACAGAAATATCATACGTGAAGACGAAGAGATTAGCGGAAGACCGTGTAGGTTGGAAACTTCTCAGCTGCAGCAAGTGACCTGCCAACAATAGCAGAATACCTAAGATAATGATGATGATATGTAAGAAAATACACAGTCAAAATTAAAAAAAATGGGCGAAAAGAAACAAATTGAAAATATATTAATGAGAATCAATACTGTGCAAAAGAAAGAGAAAGAGGGAGAGAAAGAAGAAGATTAACAATGACGATAAAAGGAACAGGGGTGTCATTTAGGGGGCAGAGAGGGGCAGTTGCCCCCCTGAGTTTGAGGTTTTTATAGATTTTATCAATAGAATAGTAGAAAATCAGTGAAAAACGCGAAATTTTACTTATATCAAGGGGTCTTGTCCCCCTCCCCAAGCAAAATCTGAAATGACGCTCCTGAAAAGGAAATGGCTTTTAAGGAAATAACGGGAGTACAATAAGGTCCAATAATCAGGAACGACAGAAGAGGGGAAAGTAGAAATGCAAAGAATGTTAAAAATTTCAATCTCTGAGAAGCAACCAAGCAAAAACACTATTGTATTGTGTAGTGTTGACATTATCAAGAAAAACAAAAGAAGATGGGAGGGGGAAAAAGAAAGAAAGCAGAAGTAAAAGTCTTAAAACAAGACAATCTCTCCTTTGTAGAGTGTCAACTGAGATGCAAACAAGAGGTTTCTGATGATTAAAAGAGTTAAAAAATGTCTTCTCCATCACAATAATGATTTGTTAAAAGCGAACAGCTGGAATGCTAAATGCTTGTCTGTTGTTTTACTTGACTTTTAGTACCTTTCGTAGTGGCAATGGAAGTCAAAAGAGGCAAACAACTGTTGGATTTTCCCTGCTTCTCTCTCAAATCCCCTACTTTCAAACTCCATTACCATTGTGATCGTCTTTTGTTACCAGGGTAGAATAATGGTTTTTAGACAGGGGTGAGAACAAGGGAATGCTGTAACAATTAGCTTCAGCTTTACGCCTTGAATGCCAATTCCGCATTCTCTTTCTCTTCCGCTCAAATCTCTCTGCTCCCTTAAAAAACCTCTTCTTGGACTTCACTTTCAGAGATGTATGGCTTTTCCAGCAGGGTTGACAGTAGCCTCAAAACTTTCATTTAAAAAAACTTAAAATTAGTACTTGGAACTTAGTGTTTCTTTTCAGCACCTAGAGCAGCGTTTCCCAACCGGTGTACCGTGAATGGATCGCTGGTGTGCCGCGAGGAATCGAAACAAAATTATTAATTTTAGAAGAATCAAATTGTAAAACGTAGGGAAACATATATATTTGTATTTCACATTACTATATACCTATACTATGAATCTATAATTTTAAGTTTCATACCGTGTTACTGTTCTGTACATTTTTAATGTTTTTAAAAAAAGTATTTGTTGTCATTGTTATGACTATTATTGCTTCTTTATTGTTGCAGACTATTTCGTAACTTGAAAATTTAGAATATCATTCAATCCTTAGGACAAATTACCTACATTTGTCTTTTAAAAGTAAAAGAGATTTGTTTGTTCGTTCGTTATTTAGTGATCTAAGATTGGATAGTTTAAAAAAAAAAAAAAGCGTACTTTTAAAAACCTAAGTTCAATATTTCATTGTAATTGTTTTTTTTTTTTTATTTTTAAATTAGAATGAAAAATAAACATAATGATTTACCATGGAGAAAAACCAGTGATCAAGTTTTCTTCTCTGTGAGAAGGAGATTAATAATCACAGAAAAAAAAATACCACTGTGTTTTATATTTACAAATAATATCTATAAGTGTGCCGCGAGAATCCAAGTAACACCTGTAGTGTACCGCAACTTGAAAAAGGTTGGGAAACGCTGACCTAGAGTATATAAGAGGTGGACCTAAAGCTTAACATGATATTTAAAATCATGAGCTCCGATGGGAGTCGATAGAAAGGAAGAGTCTCCCACATAGAAAGGAAGAACGCTAACCATTTTGAAAGAAGATCTCTAGTTATTAGTATCTTGAGAAATCTTTTTCCTTTCTTTCTTTAGAGTGGCATGGTGGCTCAGTGCTAGAGCATTCATTTTGTGTAAAGGGTCCCTGGTTCGATAGCAAACCATGTAAGTTGGTGGTGGATAACATCATATTCCTAGGTTCTCCTGTTTCCTCTCCCACATTATACTTCTACTAATCGCTTCATCAATCATCCGTCTCCTTTAGTCCAAAAAGCATAATGGTGGGACATAAAACTACATACACCATTTCAATATATTTTTCTCTTCTTCGGTATGTGTATCTGTCTTCGGGTTCTATCCTACTTACCTTAATGTAAGTAGGAGAAGCCACTACGAAAATTCAGCAAGTGCAAGGTGATCGGATTCCTTCCACTGTGATTCAAAAAGAGGCTAAGGCAAACTGGAAGTCTACAGAACAGAGATGACGTGTGTCAATGAAAACTTTACCCACCATCCACTGGACCCACGACCTACCGTGACCCACTCTGACTCACAACCCACCATAACCTACTCGTGAAATACTCAATTTTTCGTGAAATACTCAATACTCAAATAGGATTCCTCCGTAGCATAATGCAGCCCAGGAGGAAGGTAGTTGTAGGATATCTCTTTCGCCCAATGCAGCCTCCAGAGATAAGGTTTAGAAGATCTTCATAGCCCAATGAAGCCTCCAGAGATAAGGTTTAGAAGATCTTCATAGCCCAATGAAGCCTCCAGAGATAAGGTTTAGAAGATCTTCATAGCCCAATGAAGCCTCCAGAGATAAGGTTTAGAAGATCTTCATAGCCCAATGAAGCCTCCAGAGATAAGGTTTAAAAGATCTTCATAGCCCAATGAAGCCTCCAGAGATAAGGTTTAGAAGATCTTCATAGCCCAATGAAGCCTCCAGAGATAAGGTTTAAAAGATCTTCATAGCCCAATGAAGCCTCCAGAGATAAGGTTTAGAAGATCTTCATAGCCCAATGAAGCCCCAGGAGAAAGGTGTTCGCTTAATGATCAGTTGATAACTGATACTTTTGTCCACTTGTGGTCCTCTTTTATATGTGTCCCCTGAAGGGGAGGCATGTGAGGAGAGAGTCGTCCATCTCCGGTCTCCTTCGGAACCAACTTCGTGATTTCCTGGTGTTCTCTTTCCACCCTCTGCTGATGCGAATATTTGTGCACAGTAACACGTGGTTGGGAATGAAACATATGCTTATGAAGGTTGTTTACACGTGAGTGTAGGTAACGTTATAATATAAAGCATTCTGACAGTGAGTTCCTACACTGTCAATAAATCAGAGCCCTGACAGAGGGGTTTTCAGCTAGATGTAACGCAAAATTAATTACAAAGTGATGGACACTTTTTAGGATTGTTCTGTCTTCAGGTAAGCTAAAATGAATAAACACTCCCATCTTGAGGATTTTCTTGCATTTCTACTAGTTTAAAAACTGCTGTCCTTCACGACACAGCAACACTGCTGATAAAATTCATAAAATATTCCTTCAGGATATTTAAGAAAATTTACGACAAATTCCTTACACGTTAGATATTTTCTTTGAAATGTTGAGACGTGACTGGCATATTAATTAAGTAATCCTCTGGGAACATTATAATATTCCCAGAAAAAAATCCCTCATGTATTAATATAAAAATGTTGGAATATTAGTGAGTAAAAGTCATAATGTTGATTTAAACATGTTGGAATATTAGCATAAAATCCATGGCATTCATTTCGAAATATTGGTGAAAAAGTCGTGATATTTATTTCAACATGCTGGTATATTGGTAGGAATAAGCACAAGACAAGACTTAATTATGTCTCGTCTCGTCTCGATAAAATGCTTAATGATTAATTAAAATGATAAATTGCAAATGAATTATTAGAATAAGAATATGGGAAATATCCGAGAAAGTCCATGAACACAATGTTTTCTAGTACAAATTCAGACAGCTTGGGGTCGAACAAGGACCTCTTGCACCAGAGGTGTGTCTCTAACACCGTGCAATGAGGTTAATGAAAAATTCATTGAGAAAAGCGACTCGAGCACGAATCTATGAAAATCTGAGTTAACATGTTTCTCATTGATATCAGTGAGCGCGAACCATGTTGAGTGAGTCCAATTAAACTTCGCCCAGACTACAAAAAATGATCATCCCGTATTAGACACCAGGCATTATGGCAACTCCACACATGATATTATTTTCAGCGCTAGTGGCAACCCTGTGCGTTGTTTCCGTGCGGACGACATTCCCTGACACTTTATTGTTATCCTGTTGATCTACTCGTTGCGGTTGGGGTGGCAGAGAACAACGGAGCCCTGTCAACCGACTCCTCCGACTCTCGTTAGTCAAAAGCGATCAACAACAAAAGCCTCCGCACCAATGCATTTGGGGGGGGGGAGAGAAATGCCGCAGGAGACAAACAGCAAGAAAAAGAAGAAAGAATGAGTGGGATGAAAGAAAAGAGAAATAAGAGATGAAGAAAGAGAGGTCAGTGTCACAAGGAAACAATGCGGAATATGCTAATATTCTTGTGTACATTGTCACAAGAACAAACGAATTAAATCACTGCCACAATGATTTTTCTCTACTTCCAAATAATGCAAAATATTATTGTTAATTGTAATTTTAAATATTATACTATTGTTTTTTTTTTAATTAACGATTATGCTTTTTAGGCCAAGAAAGATGAATAGACGAAGACTAACAGAAAGAAATGATTAAGGGAAAATTTGGTGGAATGAGAATGTAGAAGGAAATGGGAGAACCTCGAGATATCCCTAGGATACGATGTTGTCCACCATAAACACATATGGTCTGGCATTGAACTAGGGACCCGCGAATCAGAGGTGAGCACTATATCATTGAACTATAGTGCCTTATTATTAGGTCTATAGGATCATCTAAGTAGGACTTAACAGAATTGTAGTGCTAGTACTATACACCCGTCTGTCCGTTACTCCACACTATACGAAAGAGAATTTTTGATTTTTTTTTTTTTTTTTTGCAATAGAAGTAGTCGTATAAATTCAAGCCTAGCCCTTACCGTCATCGGGGCTCGAGTGAAAAATAATATGTCTAAAATTATCTATATTAATATTGAAAACAGTTTTGGGAATCGCTAAGTTGATTCGTGACAGTCTCGATGAGATTTAAGCTTAAGTGTAGGCAATAACGAACATATCAGCTGCCCCGGGAATTAACAAGGGAACGCCGAAGGCGTTACTCTTCGTTATTTAGTTTTTCAGTCATATTGAGAGAGACAGCGGTAAAATCGTGCGGGATACGGACAAAATCTCGCGGCCGAAACATCGCCGCCCAAAATCTCGCCGGCCAAAACCTCGCGGGACAAAATCTCGCCGGGCCAAAACCTCGCGTGGCCAAAACCTCGCCGCCCAAAACCTCGCGGGACAAAATCTCGCCGAGCCAAAACCTCGCGTGGCCAAAACCTCGCCGCCCAAAACCTCGCGTGGCCAAAACCTCGCCGCCCAAAACCTCGCGGGACAAAATCTCGCCGGGCCAAAACCTCGCCGCCCAAAATCTCGCCGGGCCAAAACCTCGCCGCGAATGAAACTTTTCTTTAAAATTTACCCAATGTGTTTCTTAATATGCAATTCCACATTACAAATAATAATAATAATAATAATAATAATAATAATAATAATAATAATAATAATAATAATAAGAAGAAGAAGAAGAAGAAGAAGAAGATACAAAACATCGTGTGCGTGGGCTTTCTTGGGTTATTCCCGTTTCCTCCCACTTTCTTTATTCGATCATTTCCTTCATCCTGGTCATCTACGTCTCCTTTAACCTATAGGACATCAAGGGACGTCGTAAAAACGCATATATTATTTCATACTTTCATAAATATTATTAGATTTTTGTTAAAATTTTAAGTTTTTGGATGTTCCAAAGTTCACGAAACTAACCTCGTTAGTTGTCATTACTTTCCTTATGCAGACTTTCTTTCCCTATAACCAGTTTAAAAACATCCTGTCGCCCTACCTTCACATTGAAATCCCCTAATACAGAAATAGAATTTTCATATGGTATCGCGGGTCTTGGTCAAATACCCGTGATACTTCTTCTGAAACAGCGTCTTTTATACCGTCATCCTTATCATCTGTTGGAACATTTACATTTTGGTCAGGCGAGATTTTGGGTATGGCGATATTTTGGGGCGCGAGGTTTCGGCCCGGCGAGATTTTGGCCCGCGAGGTTTTGGGTGGCGAGGTTTTGGCCCCGCGACGTTTTGGGCGGCGAGGTTTTGGCCAGGCGGGGTTTTGCCCCGGCGAGATTTTGTCCCGCGAGGTTTTGGGTGGCGAGGTTTTGACCAGGCGAGGTTTCGGCCTGGCGAGATTTTGGGCCGCGAGGTTTTGGCCAGGCGAGGTTTTGGTCCGCGAGGTTGTCGCCGCGAGGTTCTGGCCGCGAGGTTTTGTACCCAAACCAAATCGTGCTCTTTATTATTTATTTGTTTATTTATTTCACTCATTTCTTTACCCGTTTTCATTATGTATCACCTGGCACAGGAACTGATAGGGGCAACGCCAATGGCATTTGCTGTCTGTTATTTATTTATTTATTTCATATTGACAAGGGGACGAAAAAGGCGTTACTCTTCGTTATTTGTTTAATTGATTCATAATGACAAAGGAACGTTAAAAGCGTCACTCTTCGTTATTTATTTATTTCATTCATATTGACAAAGGAACGCCAAAAACGTCACTCTTTGTTATTTATTTATTTCATTCATATTGACAAGGGAACGCCGAAGGCGTTACTTTTCGTTATTTATTTATTTATTTCACTCATATTGACAAGGGACCGCCGAAGGCTCTTTCCTATTTATCTATTTCATTAATTTCTTTACATACCCTCAAATATTTAAAATAAACCTTACCTACTACGTGAGAAGGACGGGTAGTTCAGCGGGTTATCTATAAATTTAATATTGCTTATATTATATTTGATTATTCAATATTAAAGTTATACGAGGTGCATCCAGAAAGTAAATACCGATGAACTGTAAAATGAAAGACGGACACAAGAAGAAAATGGTTTTACTACTGTGGAGTTAGCGATAAATAACCTACTTTTCAACACGTGCGCCGTCGTAACGCGACACCACCTGTGATATGTCGTGTCAAAGAACTCTACATCAAAGGAAACTTCCTCGTGGTTGTATGGCGAGGGGGACTCGGGTTCGATTCATGGTGGAAGTTGAGCTTCGAATCCCACATTAAGGTATAGGTCCTCATTTTATACCTACACGGAAATCCAAAGCTTAAATCACCAATCTGCCTCCAAAGACTAGAATTAGGAGGTCACAACCATCGAAACTTGGTTGCACAGTCAGAGCGTTGTCTGAACCGAATTCGCTTCAGATGTAGGAACAGATGGAAGTTGCTGGACGAGAAGTCGAGGCTATAGGGAGAATGGTCAAAGATATCTCAACCAGCCGTGGTCGTTCACTACGATGTTAGTCGTGCTGTCTGTTGTGAATTGTCTCCACCACGTTCTGACCATACCTTCAGTTATGACTTCTTCATACAGTTCACACAACTGTCGATAAATCTCTGACACTGACAGCTTCTTAGCGTCTAGGAGTCTGATTTCCACGTGTACCTCGCACATCGAGGGGCATTGAATGTGCCCAGCTATATTTATCGTACAATTCTCTCACCACTTAACCCAACTGCGCTCGCGCAAGGCCATGGATAAATGTTCCTCTTCCTTTACTCTTGTGCGAGCGCGTCCTGCTCTGATCTCGTACAATCTTTGAGCACTTTGGGAATTCACTTTCTGGATGCACCTCGTATTTGACAAAATTTAATTTTCACTAAGTAAGGGATTTTAAAATAAATTTGAAGATTAAAAAATAATTAAAATTCGAGTTTATTTAAGAAACAGAGAAATGATTGTCCTTATAAATCAATAGATCGGTTATCAACCCTGTTAAGTAGTAGTTGATCCTTTTTGTTCTAGGCAACTAAGGGGTTAAGAATCCACGACCAGCGGTCACTTCAGACAGCATAGTGAAATACAAATCTTAACCATTATTCCACGCAGGTTGGGTGTCGTCAGTAACGGAGTTAAGTATCATTTGAAATAGAGCAAGCAATCAGGAACTAGGAAAGAAACAGAAGAACAAAACAGCGATACGCCTAAAAAGCAAAATCAATGATATAGCCTATATTCCTTTACAATAGGTGTATCGAGAAGACAAGTACTATACAAGGGATTCCTTTTGAAAATATCTTTTTACGTCTGTTCTTTACAAGGACATGGCGTTAAATAGCTCATTACAATGGAGAACGCATTAGGAAATACACTACATATTTCACACTGTGGTGTTCGTAAGACGCTTTGTAAAAAGCCGTTCCGATTGTTGTTCCGCCTCATTTATTCTTTAGTTTTCTTTTTTCTTTTGTATTCTGCCAAGAAATTCGTGAACAAACTGATTTACAGGTATAACAAGGAATAATTTACACATTACACCTTCTCCACTATACGAGAAAAAAAAAATACGAAATACAATACAACGCTTTGCGCATTCATAACGAATAGAATCCAGGTTACAAACAAGTGAATTTCATTTCGCACTGTAATACTACGATATCCTTCAAAGTTAAAAAAAAATAAATACTAAAACCGGAAATTTTAGTAGATTTTTGAAACTTCTGGTTTCAATAAGAGCTGAGATATAATCTATTTTTAATGTTGCTTGTATGTATAAAGATTTGTCGCTATAACTTCAGTTGTAATAAGAGCTGAGATATAATCTATTTTCAATGTTGCTTGTATATATAAAGATTTTTTGCTATCACTTCTGGTTTCAATAAGAGATGAGATATAATCTATTTTTTACTGTTGCTTGTATATATAAAGATTTGTCGCTATCACTTCTGGTTTCAATAAGAGATGAGATATAATCTATTTTTAATGTTGCTTGTATATATAAAGATTTGTCGCTATCACTTCTGGTTTCAATAAGAGATGAGATATAATCTATTTTTAATGTTGCTTGTATATATAAAGATTTGTCGCTATCACTTCTGGTTTCAATAAGAGATGAGATATAATCTATTTTTAATGTTGCTTGTATATATAATGATTTGTCGCTATCACTTCTGGTTTCAATAAGAGCTGAGATATAATCTATTTTTTACTGTTGCTTGTATATATAAAGATTTGTCACTATCACTTCTGGTTTCAATAAGAGCTGAGATATAATCTATTTTTAATGTTGCTTGTATATATAATGATTTGTCGCTATCACTTCTGGTTTCAATAAGAGATGAGATATAATCTATTTTTAATGTTGCTTGTATATATAAAGATTTGTCGCTATCACTTCTGGTTTCAATAAGAGATGAGATATAATCTATTTTTAATGTTGCTTGTATATATAAAGATTTGTCGCTATCACTTCTGGTTTCAATAAGAGATGAGATATAATCTATTTTTAATGTTGCTTGTATATATAAAGATTTGTCACTATCACTTCTGGTTTCAATAAGAGATGAGATATAATCTATTTTTAATGTTGCTTGTATATATAAAGATTTGTCGCTATCACTTCTGGTTTCAATAAGAGATGAGATATAATCTATTTTTAATGTTGCTTGTATATATAAAGATTTGTCGCTATCACTTCTGGTTTCAATAAGAGATGAGATATAATCTATTTTTAATGTTGCTTGTATATATAAAGATTTTTTGCTATCACTTCTGGTTTCAATAAGAGATGAGATATAATCTATTTTTAATGTTGCTTGTATATATAAAGATTTTTTGCTATCACTTCTGGTTTCAATAAGAGATGAGATATAATCTATTTTTAATGTTGCTTGTATATATAAAGATTTTTTGCTATCACTTCTGGTTTCAATAAGAGATGAGATATAATCTATTTTTAATGTTGCTTGTATATATAAAGATTTTTTGCTATCACTTCTGGTTTCAATAAGAGATGAGATATAATCTATTTTTAATGTTGCTTGTATATATAAAGATTTTTTGCTATCACTTCTGGTTTCAATAAGAGATGAGATATAATCTATTTTTAATGTTGCTTGTATATATAAAGATTTTTTGCTATCACTTCTGGTTTCAATAAGAGATGAGATATAATCTATTTTTAATGTTGCTTGTATATATAAAGATTTTTTGCTATCACTTCTGGTTTCAATGAGAGATGAGATATAATCTATTTTTAATGTTGCTTGTATATATAAAGATTTTTTGCTATCACTTCTGGTTTCAATAAGAGATGAGATATAATCTATTTTTAATGTTGCTTGTATATATAAAGATTTTTTGCTATCACTTCTGGTTTCAATAAGAGATGAGATATAATCTATTTTTAATGTTGCTTGTATATATAAAGATTTTTTGCTATCACTTCTGGTTTCAATAAGAGATGAGATATAATCTATTTTTAATGTTGCTTGTATATATAAAGATTTTTTGCTATCACTTCTGGTTTCAATAAGAGATGAGATATAATCTATTTTTAATGTTGCTTGTATATATAAAGATTTTTTGCTATCACTTCTGGTTTCAATAAGAGATGAGATATAATCTATTTTTAATGTTGCTTGTATATATAAAGATTTTTTGCTATCACTTCTGGTTTCAATAAGAGATGAGATATAATCTATTTTTAATGTTGCTTGTATATATAAAGATTTTTTGCTATCACTTCTGGTTTCAATAAGAGATGAGATATAATCTATTTTTAATGTTGCTTGTATATATAAAGATTTTTTGCTATCACTTCTGGTTTCAATAAGAGATGAGATATAATCTATTTTTAATGTTGCTTGTATATATAAAGATTTTTTGCTATCACTTCTGGTTTCAATAAGAGATGAGATATAATCTATTTTTAATGTTGCTTGTATATATAAAGATTTTTTGCTATCACTTCTGGTTTCAATAAGAGATGAGATATAATCTATTTTTAATGTTGCTTGTATATATAAAGATTTTTTGCTATCACTTCTGGTTTCAATAAGAGATGAGATATAATCTATTTTTAATGTTGCTTGGATATATAAAGATTTTTTGCTATCACTTCTGGTTTCAATAAGAGATGAGATATAATCTATTTTTAATGTTGCTTGTATATATAAAGATTTTTTGCTATCACTTCTGGTTTCAATAAGAGATGAGATATAATCTATTTTTAATGTTGCTTGTATATATAAAGATTTTTTGCTATCACTTCTGGTTTCAATAAGAGATGAGATATAATCTATTTTTAATGTTGCTTGGATATATAAAGATTTTTTGCTATCACTTCTGGTTTCAATAAGAGATGAGATATAATCTATTTTTAATGTTGCTTGTATATATAAAGATTTTTTGCTATCACTTCTGGTTTCAATAAGAGATGAGATATAATCTATTTTTAATGTTGCTTGTATATATAAAGATTTTTTGCTATCACTTCTGGTTTCAATAAGAGATGAGATATAATCTATTTTTAATGTTGCTTGTATATATAAAGATTTTTTGCTATCACTTCTGGTTTCAATAAGAGATGAGATACAATCTATTTTTAATGTTGCTTGTATATATAAAGATTTTTTGCTATCACTTCTGGTTTCAATAAGAGATGAGATATAATCTATTTTTAATGTTGCTTGTATATATAAAGATTTTTTGCTATCACTTCTGGTTTCAATAAGAGATGAGATATAATCTATTTTTAATGTTGCTTGTATATATAAAGATTTTTTGCTATCACTTCTGGTTTCAATAAGAGATGAGATATAATCTATTTTTAATGTTGCTTGTATATATAAAGATTTTTTGCTATCACTTCTGGTTTCAATAAGAGATGAGATATAATCTATTTTTAATGTTGCTTGTATATATAAAGATTTTTTGCTATCACTTCTGGTTTCAATAAGAGATGAGATATAATCTATTTTTAATGTTGCTTGTATATATAAAGATTTTTTGCTATCACTTCTGGTTTCAATAAGAGATGAGATATAATCTATTTTTAATGTTGCTTGTATATATAAAGATTTTTTGCTATCACTTCTGGTTTCAATAAGAGATGAGATATAATCTATTTTTAATGTTGCTTGTATATATAAAGATTTTTTGCTATCACTTCTGGTTTCAATAAGAGATGAGATATAATCTATTTTTAATGTTGCTTGTATATATAAAGATTTGTCGCTATCACTTCTGGTTTCAATAAGAGATGAGATATAATCTATTTTTAATGTTGCTTGTATATATAAAGATTTGTCGCTATCACTTCTGGTTTCAATAAGAGATGAGATATAATCTATTTTTAATGTTGCTTGTATATATAAAGATTTGTCGCTATCACTTCTGGTTTCAATAAGAGATGAGATATAATCTATTTTTAATGTTGCTTGTATATATAAAGATTTTTTGCTATCACTTCTGGTTTCAATAAGAGATGAGATATAATCTATTTTTAATGTTGCTTGTATATATAAAGATTTTTTGCTATCACTTCTGGTTTCAATAAGAGATGAGATATAATCTATTTTTAATGTTGCTTGTATATATAAAGATTTTTTGCTATCACTTCTGGTTTCAATAAGAGATGAGATATAATCTATTTTTAATGTTGCTTGTATATATAAAGATTTTTTGCTATCACTTCTGGTTTCAATAAGAGATGAGATATAATCTATTTTTAATGTTGCTTGTATATATAAAGATTTTTTGCTATGACTTCTGGTTTCAATAAGAGATGAGATATAATCTATTTTTAATGTTGCTTGTATATATAAAGATTTTTTGCTATCACTTCTGGTTTCAATAAGAGATGAGATATAATCTATTTTTAATGTTGCTTGTATATATAAAGATTTTTTGCTATCACTTCTGGTTTCAATAAGAGATGAGATATAATCTATTTTTAATGTTGCTTGTATATATGATTTTGTGGCGAATCAAATTTTGAATGTATTCACCAAAATATATTTTCGTTATTTTTGTAGTTTATTTTGTTTTGTTATATGTTGTTATTTATTGGATTGTTATATGTTATTAGTTTATTTTTTTTCTCAATGATGCTATATGACTAGTTTTTGTCATACGTTATTAAGTAGTGCATATTTGAGCGTATGAATATGGAGGCAAAGTTAGTTATCCTTGTAAATTTTAATATTTATAAAAATATTTCTAAAGTCAGATAATTAAGAGCCTGCCTTACTAAAAATAATACAAAATTTATTATTTTTCTTTTGCTTGATTATTCATCAGTGAGAGGAGATAATGAAATGCAAGTCACCACAATCATAGATAATGCTATTCTACAACAGAAAATATGGACCTGAAGAATGTTCAGTGTTGCCATCCATAGAAATTACAGTGTTGCCAGAAAAACAATTTCCCCAAAATCAAAGTTAAGACAGCGAGTAGAGGAACAAACTCATCTGCATTTGGTTACTTATCATGTCTTTTTGGTTTCCTGTGAACTACTTTTTAAATAATAGTTTTATTTAGTTTGTAATAAACAAAATATTTTTAACATACAGTTATTAAAACTAAATAATAATGTTAATTAAAAAGCAGTTCACAAGAAACCAAAACAACATGATACGTAATCAAATGCAGTTGAGTTCATTCCTCTACTCGCTGTCTTAACTCAGATTTTAGGGAAATTGTTTTTCTGGCAACACTGTAATTTCTATGGATTGCAACACTGAACATGCTTCAGGTTCATATTTTCTGTTGTAGAATAGCGTTATCTATGATTGTGGTGACTTGCATTGCATTATCTCCTTTCACTGATGAATAATCAAGCAAAAGAAAAATGGTAAATTTTGTATTATTTTTAGTAAGGCAGGCTCTTAAGTCGATTTCTAACTTATATTTCAATCAGCAGAAGCCTACGATTATTTAAACAAATTAACTAGACTCGACCATGATTACAAAATCATATGTTTAATATACACGTTTCCATGGATACCGCTGTGTAAATCCCAAACTCTGATATATAGTAAAGCAAAAGTGAGGTTGGTTGGGTTCGAGAGTTCGTAGAAAATGGAAATTTTATAAGGTCCATCCAATATGATTTAGTCAGCAGCAAATTACGTAATTTTTCAAGTTTTAAGCTGCCTTCGAAATCAATAATTACTTAAAGGATTAAACAAAGTGAGTTTAGTTTAAACTGGATTGTATTTAAATGTAAATTTGTCTGAAAATAGTAAATTGTACACAAATATATTGGCTGCGAACTGATCAAAGGAAATTTGGATCTTGGTGTAGTAGCTGTGAATAATGTAAACTAGATTCAGCTATATAATTAGCTCATTCAAGTGATTTTTAATTCGTCTTCAGTGGAATATATTTTACAAGTGAAATAGCCTTCAACATGATCAGTACTTAAGAAATTTCAGCTCGCCTCTCTCGATAGGGGATGGCTGATACCTAGATTCACTACACAAATGTCTTAGCTACAACAAAATTTTAAAAGTTCAGAAATGTTGACTAACGTATAAAAATTAATTTACGTAAATAAACAAGTCTTGGCCATTGTAAAATATCATGTATAATAACATTATTTTCTGAGTTGAAATATAGTAAATCTAAATCTGCTCTGTACTAAATCGATTCTAATTCTTCTTTAATTAAGTAGTAAATGAATTGCATATTGATCTCATGTTACTTTGAAATTACAGTGGCTTTGACTCACCTTACGCGCGAATCACGGTTTACAGTATGGCTGCTTGCGAGGAATATGTAAAACACCGACAGGGCACAAGCACGTGCTTCTCGAAAGAAGCGCTGACCGATAGCCAATCATCCGATGACTGGCGGAGTAATACCATTCTGTAATGTTTACATCAGGATCAGAAGGTTCGTTGAAAGAACTTTAACTAAATTAAGCATGTACATTCTCTTCGTGCATAATCCAGAAGACAGATACAGAATGTTTTTATCTTAACCTAGATGCTTCATAAATCATGGCAATAAATGTTAGCTAACAGATATCAACCTTTTTCATTTAAATATACATTCAGTTTATAGCAATATAAGTCCTTTGTTTTATTAAATTACACACATATATAGAGACAGATCTCTGGCTATCACTTCTAGTTTTATTAAGAGCTGAGATATAATCTATTTTTTAATGTTGCTTGTATATATAAAGATTTCTCGCTATAACTTCTGGTTTGATTAACAGTTGAGATATAATGTATTTTAGAATGTTGCTTGTGTACATATAAGATTTCTCATTATCACTTCTCGTAATATTAAAAGCTGAGATATAATCTTTTTTCTAAAGTTACTTGCATATGTTTTTCGCTAGCACTTTTGGCTGAGATAATTTATTTTTTAAATGTTGCTTGTATATATAAAGATTTCTCGCTATTACTTCTGGCATTATTAAGAGCTGAGATATACTCTATATTTAATGTTGCTCGTATATATAAAGATTTCTCGCTGTCTCGTCACACAAGCTACAACCCCATACTGGTAAGTTTAAGCCAAGCTACAACTCAATTCTGGTAAGTTTAAACCAAGCTACAAATCTATACTGTTAAGTTTAAACCAAGCTACAACTCCATATGGCAACTTTAAACCAACCTACAAATCATACTGGTAAGTTTAACCAAGTTTGATACTCACTTGGCTTTCTAAGACAAAGTTGATATTGTAAGCTTAATTGAAGCTTGTATTTGCCTTACACAAAGCATGACGACTTTTGACATTACTTTTCCCGTAAGAAAACCTAGTGTGAAACGCATATCAAGTGTCAATGTTAGAAATCCTGGGAACTCATTCCTAGATAAGGCGTCCCTAAAGCATTCTAAAAACGCCACCATGATGTCAATATCAACAGGAAAGTTTCCAAGGTTACAGACTAAGTAACAGATATAAGTACACAATAATTGACATTTTTTTTTTTTTTTTTTTGGTTAATTGCATGTAGAGTATACTATTTGAACAATCAATGAAAGCAAAGAAAACAACTAAGTTTTAACACAACCAGTAATGAGAAATAGTAACTATGAAAAGATAGTACTGAAAAAAGTAGGTTAAATTAAAGACAGAATCGTTTGCTATAATTACCCGTATAATCCTTAAGGTCTTTGTAATCACGCGAACTTCTTGAAATCCAGGTGTTACGAAGAATCGATACATCCAAAGAAAACAAACAAACAAAAAAAAGATAAACACGATAATCAGAAACAAATGAAAAACGAACGTAATTGTAATACTTTGCAGAAAGAGAGAGAGAGAGAGAGAGAGAGAGAAAGGAGAGGCAAGACATGTAACAATAAGCCAGAGAGCAGGGAGCGGAGGGGGAGAGATTCTATGTAACAATAATAAGTGCCGGTGAACTGGCTTTTTCTCTA
This sequence comes from Thermobia domestica, assembly GCF_964235325.1. Taxonomy (NCBI): domain Eukaryota; kingdom Metazoa; phylum Arthropoda; class Insecta; order Zygentoma; family Lepismatidae; genus Thermobia; species Thermobia domestica. The sequence continues at coordinate 40,032,453 of NC_137467.1, forward strand.
TTGTCAAATGACGTAGGTATTTAGCAAGCCTTTCGTAACAAGGCTTCTGTCCTTGTGCATTCACTATAATCATACCGCCTCTCCTTTTAGAGTTAGCCGATGCAGCCAGATGGACTCTGCAGGAGAAACTTCCGTGAAAGAGAAACATTCAAGTAGACAGTGTTGCTAATCGCATATATTAAGCATTAACATTTTGATATTTATTAAATACCAGCAGAATACCCGTTCTTCGCAGACTTCCTTCGTGGCTAAGCGTACATGCCTTTCACGTGGAAGATCCGGGTTCGATTCCCGGTGGGAGCTAATGTAGTTCGGATTCCACGTTAATCAGTAAGTCCCGTCTCATATAGCCACGCTGCTGAAAGGGACGTTAAACTCAAACCAACTCAACCCGTTCTTCGCACGGGGAGAATACGTTCTATTTTGGATATAAAGAGCTGAATTTGAATTTAAACTGCATCGGAAGTGCTATTGTTAATCTCATCGGCGCCGAAAGCTATGGATTCGACACTAATATCTGTCATTTTCGATCATTTATATATATATCCACACAGGATACCATCAAATCCACTAAGGATATTTTTCTAGCATCCACACAGGATACCATCAAATTCACTAAGGATACTTCTCTAGGATCGACACAGGATACCATCAAATCCACTAAGGATACTTCTCTATCCTAACTATAGCCAAAGACGCATTCAAGAAGAAAAGATCCCTTAATTAGCGAGCTCAATGTTGAACTTACGAAAAAGTTGGTCAAGTGTTATATATCTATGGAACATTGGACTGTATGGTTCAGAGACTTGGACATAACGGAAGTTAGAGAAGAAATGCTTAGAGGTACGAAATGTGGTGTTGGAGGAAGATGGATAAGATAAAATGGACAGAGAGAGCAACAAACGAAAATGTTTTAAAACGGATAGGAGAGAAGAGGACACTTCTAGCCACCATCCTTCGTAGAAAGGCCAATTGGATTGGGCACATCTTGTGAAGAAATTGTCTTCTCTTCACACCGCCATAGAAGGAAAGATGGAAGGGAAGCGAGAAATAGGAAGAAGAGGAACACAACTGATCGATTATTTCAAAGATAGGAGAAAATATTGGGAGTTAAAAGAGGAAACTGAAGATCGAGAAAAGTGGAAGAAACATTTCCAGGCCCAAATCTAAAATTGAAAAAAAAAATCTTCATTAATCCCAGGACCTGCTGAAAGGCAGAATACTTAATAATACTTATATATCCCCCTCCACCTCTCACAAGTTGCTGGGCTGAAGTTGGATTCAAACGGCATCGAAAGCGTCGTCTCAGCGACCGCGAAAACTACGGATTTAACACTAATATCGATCATTTTGGATTCCTTTTTACATGTCTCGGTATCCTCCCTGGTAACCCCCGATCCGCAGAAGAATGGGGTGAATTTGGAAGGTAATGAGATCGGAGTTTCACCATTGATCTCAGAGACGGCGAAAACTATGAATTCGACACTAATATCGGTCATTTTGTGCCACTTTTACATGTCTCGGCCGTGTTAAATTCAGACACTTTCACCCGATGGGGAATGTGAACTCTTCTGGGCAGCGGAGTTTGGATGAAGTAAATTCTACAGTTTGTGATTTAAATTTTGAGTTTCTCCGGAGGGGAATTAATTTTCTTCGGGGGGAAAATTGCCCCCCGGGCTACCCCTGAATTCATTCCTGTGTTTCGGTAAACAGCCCCTTCCCCTGGTTCGAAATTTCAACGAAAAAACGCTTCGTCTCGGTCTGAGGCATGGGCAAAGGTATTCGTGACCCAAATTTGGTAGCTCTCGGTCCATTCGTCTGGTCGCCAGGCCGCATACAGACAGACACACAGACAAACTCTTTGTTTTATTTATATTAGAAGATATTGGAATAATTGTTTGAATATTGAAAAGGAATATTTGAATAACAGCAAAAAATGTTTATTTGAAAAGGAATATTCGGGTAATATTCCTATCAGCATTAGTACGCACTTAATCTTTTTCCTGTGATTCATTCGCAAGTTCTATGTTTTGAGGGAGTACCGAATAAATCTTTGCTTCGTACTTCATCTTCCAGTCTTTCATCTTCGATGGGATAAAGCGTGGCTCCAAGCAAAACAACTAGCTTTTTTTCTTTAATTTCTTTATGAAAGACATATTTAATAACGGCTAATGGACAAATTCACTTTCATTTGGCCAGTAACAAGACTTACAAAAAAAAAAAAAAAAGTATTCGTTTCCTCGGCCTTTGTGGTCACTACAGAGACGGAGCTACTTACCCCTATTGTGTAATTGACAGTTCAAAGAAGACATCACACAATTTCAGATAGTAAGTCCAGATAAACGTGAAGCATCACATCACGAACTAAAACCATGGCTACTACTAGTAGCTTTAGTCTTTCGTGCCATCTGAGTGATTAAAACCATAATGGGATGAGGAAATGGATGGATGGATGGTAACTACAGTAGTCTTCAGCGCGGCGGTACTTCATCAAAATCTGTCGATCAAATTCCTTTTCCGTTCATCTGTCTTAGGCTCTAGAATGTGTCTTCCAGAAGTCTCACACACCCTCTCCCTTCTCCCCAGCACACTCAAACCTCATTCCTTAACCCTTTTGCATTAACCCATCACAGTAGTCAGTGAAACACTATATATACATAGCCTGTTTCATTCGCTCACCCCTATCCCTTTACATATATATATATATATATATATATATATATATATATATATATATATATATATATATACCCCTAATAAAGCTAATACCACGTCACGTTAAGAAGACGAAGTCGAAGTTGGATGAACTTTGTCGTAAAGGCTTGTCATATATATATATATATATATATCAATTAAATGGAGTGTGTTTCTCCTTAGTTGCCGTCCTACAATTTCCCGCGGGCCTTATCCATATTCCTTCAGCTAAGGCGAAACAAAAAAGCAACTTCTTAGTTACCTCGAGACCCTAGAATCCCTCTCTGTGTTTGAACTAATTTCGCTATGTCGCGACGCCCGAACGAAGACGAGTCCCTTACTAAGATCCCTAACCTACCTACGTGTGTGTTAGGTACCTATATAACTACCAAACGAACCGTCTACTAGTAAAACGTGTAACAAATTATCAGAAATGTACGTAATGCCCAATTAACTTATGGAAATGTCAACCTTGTTTCTTTTTTTTTTTTTTTCGTCTTTTATCCCCCTTTTACCTCCCCGAGCGACATTCGTCTGCAGCAAGATCTTTCAACTAATTCCAATTATGCTAATTTTGTTAATTATTAGACCTGGTTATCTTCAATACAATTATATGTATCTCTCTCTTTCTCGTATGTCAGTCACTTCCATACGTTCATATTTTTTTCTTTTTCTTAAAAAAAAATATGATTTTTTCTTTCTTCAATGATTCTCTGTAAGCATTGAATTTACAGTCTCCTATATATATAAGCAATGCTTCAAATTTAATTATAATACGTGCCGCCTACTAGATCCAATGAAGTTTGCTGCTTTAGAAAACACCTGTCACGTGATTATCAATGCCAATCACCATTAATTTCCAGAGCGTCATGAAGTAAAAACTAGTGACTCTGGTAAACCCGTGCTACAGACATGTTTCTCTTTTGCGTGTTGTTCTTATATATATATATATATATATATATATATCCAGCGGTTGGACAAAAAATCTAAAACGTTTGCAAAAGTGTAAAAATTATACCTAGGAATGGTGTGGAGCCTCCTTTTGCGTCCAAAACAGCTTGGATCACACGTAGAATGGATATATACAGCTCCTGAATCGTGGTGTGTGGAATATTGTACCATTATTCCTCCAAAACATACTCCAGTTCCTTAAGGGATGCTGGTGGAGGGTAATGAGACCGAACACGCCTTTCTAACTCAGACCACAATGGTTCAATGATGTTCATATCTGGTGATTGTGGGACCCAGGGGAGGTGTGATAGCTCCTGGTCATGCTCCTCAAACCATGATTTCACTGTTTTTGCAGCGTGACAGGGTGCCAAATCATCTTGGTAGATGCCATCATCATCAGGGAACAATATTTGGGCCATGAATAGAACCTGGTTCCCCAAAATGGCCTCATACGCCTTAGCATTCATCATTCCATGAAAGGCTATGATGGGACCTGCGGAAAACCACAATATCACTGTCCATACTGTAACAGAACCACCCCCATGCTTTACAATTGGGAGTAGACAGTCTGTATCATTGTCCTGCGACGGTGTTCTCCATACGTAAACACGACAGGTTGTTGGAAACAAGGTGAAGGCCGATTCATCGGACCACATCATCTGTTTCCACTGCTCATGAGTCCACGCCTTGTGGTTCTTGCACCACTGGATACGCCTCTTCACATTTTCTGCTGTGACCAGGGGTTTGGCGATAGCGGCCCTGCCATGAATTTTCATTTTATGAAGTTTCTGTCGCACTGTTTTTGATGAAACCGGATTCTGTAGACCGGAATTGAGTTCAGATGTAATTTTCATTGCAGTGCTCTTCTATTTAGCTGCTACAATCCGTTTTAATGCCCTCCGGTCCCTATCTGACAGGATTGTCTTTCGACCACTGTTGTGCTTTGCAGACGTCGTTTGTCCATAAATTGTGTATGCCCTCGTGACATTGGACACAGTGCCTTTCGATACCCCCACAATGTTCGCCACTGTTGCCACTGAAGCTTCAACCATCCCAGAAGGACACCAACGATCATGCCTCTTTGGAAGTCAGTCAGGTCGCCCATTTTACCGCACCACCGCGCCACTTTCACACCACGACACTCACAGGTGAACTGGTTACTGTTGACGGAAGAGGAAGATCCACATGACACATTGAAAACAAAAAACGATCGGCAACCGCAACACGCGTTGTACAGTGGAGGGCCAAACTTACATGTCCTGTATAAAGTGATTTTAGATTTTTTTGTCTATCCCCTATATATATATATGGTATAATCGAAAAAAAATGCCGGGATTTTGAGTAGTTACTAACAAAAATCTTTGAAGGTAGTTCAGTGGTTTTAGGCTTAAAATGTGCAGAAAATATCGAACTTTTTTGTACATATCTTAGTAAATTTCAATGTGTGCTCCGCTTGTTGCTCTGCATACGTCTAATCTAAAGTCAATTTCGGTCCACGTGCGTTGAAGCATATCAGGAGTAACAGTCAAGATGGCGAAAGAAATCTTACTCCTTTAGGTTTCTTTTTCTGGGGGTATATCAAAGACATTGTGTATACAGAGAAATTTTGAGATTTAGTACGTTTTCAGCAGCTCATTTCTGTCGGCATCTTGACTTACTCCTGATATGCATCAACGCCACGTAGACCGAAATTGACTACAGATTAGACGTATGCAGAGCAACAAGCGGAGCACACATTGAAAATTACTAAGATATATACAAAAGCTTTGGTATTTCCTACACATTTTAAACCTAAAACCATTGAACTACCTTCAACGGTTTGTTCGTAGTAACTACTCAAAATCCCGGCATTATTTTTCGATGACCCTGTATACATAGACTATATTTTAACAAGGGTGGGCCACGCTGGCTCGTGGCAGAGCACTTACCTCTGGTGCGTGCGGGATTCCTGGGTATAAGGAACAAAGGAGAACTGAATCAAGGCCCTGTGAAGAAGACAGCAACTCATCAGAAGCCTATTCTGAAAGGGAGGACACCATCTCCAATATCGAGGACGAAGAAAGAAGACCACGTCGATGAAACCATATACACGTAAAACCTAGACATCTAAGGTATTTTAGTACTAATAATACTCGCGTGAAATTTAGTGAAATATGATCCTTAACTAAATTCAGCGGTAGAACTGAGGACATCCCAGCGAGTACCTTTTTAGAAAAAAATTGAAGAAGAATGTGAACAAATTGGTATAGATAAGGCTAATTTCCTCAAAATATTACCACATATTTTGTTACCACCTTGTATGGTATAAAGCAATCAGAGGTAGTCTGCGTGTTTATTCAGATTTTAAAAATTCGCTGTTAGCAAATTTTGGAAACGATTTTATGTTAGCAGACTGGGATGCTCAGATCAGAAACCAACGTTTTGATCCTAAAGTGGATCAATAAAAATATTATTACCGTTTAGGCTACAGCAAGCATTGATCACTTCGCAGTATATTAATTTTAATCACTTAATAATAATAGTTCAAAATTATGAAAGTCAGTCTAGATTGCAAGGTAATACTAACCGAAATCAAGCTAATCATATTCCCGTTCGAAACATTAATGTTAGAGAAGATTGCAATTATAATACAAGAGGTAATGTTGATTTTCTCGTAATGGTAATACGACCGAACCTAATTTTAGAAGAAACAGAAATAATAATTGTACCGCTTTTAGGAATAATGTAAATAATCGAGCTAATTTCTCACGAACTCCCAGACTTCGTACTAATTAAATAGGTGGCAGAAATTTTCAAAATAGAAATCAAAGAACTGGTGAAGTAAATAGTATACAGGACTGTACTCAAGATTGTGCTATACAATGTAACTTAATCGAATCTTTTGGTAATGTCACTTAAGCTAAAAGTTATGGCGTCCGTCAAAACATATTCAATTAGTTTTTGTTTTATTTCACTTTGAATATTGTTATGATTTCATTTGTAATTCGTACATCGTTTGAATTCTATACAGATATATTAATGATTGCGAAGAATGGTTGAGAATTAAGCATAATTTTCAATCTATATTCAAACCTGTTTAGAATCTATTTAGATCAGGGCCGTGCCGGGCGAGCGGGGCAACGGCCCCGGGCGCCGAAGTAAGGGGGCGAAAAATTAGGGGGAAAAGGAAAAAGATAGGAAAAGTTGCTTGGAATATATGTATGGTGGCGCCGTCGTATACTCTCGCCCCGGGCGCTGATTTTCCACGGTACGGCCCTGATTTAGATTATGATTTCTTTGTAATCTGTACTTCATCTATATTTTATGCAATCACATCTATGCATCAATACGAATGTTGTCTATCAAAGTTATGCTAATTATACCCGAATTAATGAAATATGTTATGTTGTATTTCAGCTTATACTATATTGTTAACAAGTATAAATGATATTGAATTAAAGAATCTATTTAGGACCTAATAATAATCAACAAACTTATCCTATTTTGAATATGTCTTTCTCATCGATAATTTTGTAGAATTAAAATAAAATTGATTATTGAACAAATATAAGAATGATATTGAGATAAGATGAAAATAATATATTATTTCATGAATTATAATTTTTATATATACTGTATAAAAACTTCAAAAAGTAAGGTAACTATGTATATGAAATGTTTAATGGTCCAGGATTCTTTCTTCAATTGCAACCAATTTAAGAAGTCATGTAGTTCGGGATCCATATACAATGATCGATAATGTATATTTTGTGTGTACTTCTAAGTATTGTTTCTGTTTTTACGGGCAAAAGTGGTATTTAAAAGAGCACAAGCGATTAAGAAGAAGAAGAAAAATATAAAGAAATAATTTAACGGGATGATCTACCTTTTCTCGGCACAAAAATTTTTATATTGGACCTTATGGGGAGAACATGGCTACCGAATTTCCTCAGTTTCTAAGGAACTAGGTATCTCTAATAGAAAAGAAAAATTTTGCAGTATTCTACAGAAGTTTATTAACGGGTTGAAATACTTAAATTGTATATTTGTTTGCTAGTTTAGCAGAAATAAATTATTAAAAAATAAATAAATTAGTTTCTTCTCATACAAATTAAAATATGTCTAACTTTGGAACCAATTATGGTAGAAAGATCAACTTTTTTTTGTTTTATTCCTTGAGAAGAAACGACTCTAATAGTTTTAATCACAACCATATCTGATACGCCAATCAAAAAATAGTATTTTAATATAAGTATTAAAGTCCACCTGTCAAGAAGTTTGACGAGGGTAAGGCATCCGCGCCCACCCTTTTCTTTTGTTTTCGTCCCGAGAGATATGAAGGGAAGGGTCTTCACAAATCTCTTTCAGCTATGTACACAGACCGTTTTCACAGCAGGTGTCAATGCGAATGTAAACATCTTGTCCTCACGTTCAATAGCCCAAGTTCGGCCACTTTCTCTCTCTTTTTTTCTCTCTCTCTTCCGAGGAGGTGTTTCTACCCTGTAAGAAAATTATAGATATGTAGAGAAAATGGTGATCAATTATTTCTGATAGCCAGATGATAGACAAGCATTCTAAAATGCCTTCGAATTCCAAAAATGTATCGACCATAACTTTACCATCTGGTTATTTTTAGGAGACAAAAGTTTTTTATTATTACTATTATTATTATTATTATTATTATTATTATTATTATTATTATTATTATTATTATTATTATTATTATTATTATTATTATTATTATTATTTGGAGTTAGAGTGCAAAGCCTCGAAGATACAAATGGCTCTATTGGCTAAACATACACATAGCTGCCCCCATTCAGAACATTCCTTTGTGCGTTTAGAAAACATGCTATAACAATGCGCCCCTGGCAAAAACCTAATTCAACTCTTATTGACCTCAGTAGCGCTTACTAATAGCGTAAATGCTATAAATCAGGCATTTGCAAGTAGGAACAGGGATTGGCCGAATCACAGAAATCTTACTGTCGTCACGGGCTGTAAAAGGTAATATATGACATTTTCACAAGAAATAATTATCGGACCTACCGTAGTCGGGTCAAGACTCCACTTAGGAACTAACAGGTGCGCTATCCAAAAATACATGTTTCAGAATCCTAAGGTACTCACGCAACATTTTTTTAATAGAGGGGCTTTAGCTACGGGCATATAATTTGAAGTAGTCACCAACTACCTCTATAAAAATCATTGCGGAAGTATATCGCAGGATTCTGAAATTTCGAGTTGGTCTATACATTTTGTCACAACTAGCTATATACCGTATATATGCTAGTCAGTGGCGGATCCAGGGGGCAATCGCCTCCTTCCCCAAAAGAGGAAACTTTCTTATTTTTTATATATAAATAAAACCCATCCCAGAGTTTGGAGCTCTTAAAAGTACCTCTAAGTAGCAGTATTACAACCCACCGTAGTCCCCCCAGAAGTCCGTTCTGGATCCGCCCTTGATGCTAGTCCTTAATACTTAATGCTTAGTCTTAGCGAAGTAAGCACGAGAATCGAGAAACCAGAAATATCACAATAAACAGGGCTTTTGCTCCGCTGTTCCCCCGTAAAAATGCACGGTTTACACACAATACAGATTGGATCTAACAGGGCAATTTAGAGAACGTCTTATAGAGCATTTGGTGTGCAGTGTTGTCTGCGGACAAGGAGGCAAAACCGAGTTTTTCATTAAAAATGTAGTATTTGAAATTTCCCTCGCCCCCTCAGGAGACGCTTCTTCAATGAGACCGTATCCTGTCTCTTTCTCCCATTCTCTAGGCTCTAGGCCAATTAGGACTGACAGGCATTTGAATAAGTCCATTACTTGGTTGCCTAGTAATTAGCCATCATATTGACTGCCATATTGGATTTAGACAAATATTCTCTCATGTTACCATGTAAAATATGTCTTGTCGTGATGAAAGCTACCAGAAAAAGTAGGTTTCGCTTAGTCCTGAGGAAGTACGCTACATCCTAGAGTAATGCGTGCATATACGCAATTTGTAACTTTGTACAGTTAATCGTTAGACAACAGTGTTGCCAGGCTGTAAGGTTTCTAAGTGGCAATAAACAATGCCATATTTAAATTCATCGGCCTCAAAAACCTATACTTTGACACCAAAATTATCTTTCTAAGTGCCTTGGTTCACGATCTCTCTCTTTATATATATATATATATATATATATATATATATATATATATATATATATATATATATATATATATATATATATATATATATACAGAGAGAGAGAGAGAGAGATTTACGTAGGGCGGTGGCCATATTGGAAAATGACGGCTACCAAGAAAACACCTCAAATTTGAAATATATTCCAAAACATTATAAAAATACTTAGGGGACATTTTTTTACGGACATCTATATATAGGGCCAGGACTTTACATTGTCGGAATCCTGTGGGGGCACCCCTCTGCCCCCCTTCCCTTCGCCGCTACTGTATGCTATAATATTTGTCCGGAAGGGGGAAAAATCCCAAAATAACAGCGTTTTCTGATATATACTGTTCTTCCCGCGCACTCTAGAATGCATCTTGATGAACTTCCAGAGGTAACGGGGAAAAGAGGATACTTCACACCAATCGTCCAGTCTCTTAGAATGGAACCATTGAGGGAGACAAACTCTATAAAGCTAACAGTATTTGGCAGCTGACAGGTAATCTCAGAAACTGGTCGAGAACCTGTTTCATTCAGACATCCACCCCCTTCCTCCTCCATTTCACCAACCCCCGCCCTTTCCGCGGCCAAGCTTAGAGTGGGGCGTGACTTACCCTCGTCAAACTTCTTGACAGGTGGACTTTAATACTTATATTAAAATACTATTTTTTAATTGGCGTATCAGATATGGTTGTGATTAAAACTATTAGAGTCGTTTCTTCTCAAGGAATAAAACAAAAAAAAGTTGATCTTTCTACCATAATTGGTTCCAAAGTTAGACATATTTTAATTTGTATGAGAAGAAACTAATTTATTTATTTTTTAATAATTTATTTCTGCTAAACTAGCAGACAAATATACAATTTAAGTATTTCAACCCGTTAATAAACTTCTGTAGAATACTGCAAAATTTTTCTTTCCCATTAGAGGTACCTAGTTCCTTAGAAACTGAGGAAATTCGGTAGCCATGTTCTCCCCATAAGGTCCAATATAAAAATTTTTGTGCCGAGAAAAGGTAGATCATCCCCTTAAATATTTGTATTCTATTGACATTTCTCTTGTTTTGGTTGTTATGACAACTTCTTTATCTAGTTGTTAAGGTAACTAAGGAAAGATATAACGAAGAACCATCTTGTGAGAATAGAATATATATTATTTCAATGTGTCAAATTTGGTATATATGACGAAATATATATTCAAAACTGCGTGACTGTGTTGTTTGATTCATGGTAATATCGTGTACTCTATAAATATTCAAAATATATTTGGAATCAAGGAATGTAACGAATGAAATAACGTTATATAGTTATTTAATTGCCACACCTCGTAGGTAACATCAAGTAGCAAACGTAAAATTGAAAAAAGTATGTTTTATAATACTTCCATCTACACGCACTTTCCGCATGAAACAAAGAAATATATATTGGCGGTCACGATCTCCATACAGATGGACGTATATAACATATAGCTGACGTATGTAACATACGTATACATATGTAATATATTTTTTTTTCCTACGGAAGACTGTTAGATGTCAGACATCCTACAGTGGCATGATGTAACAGCTAAACGGGAAAAAAGCAGTATGTTTGTAGTGTATGAATAACGTATGCTCCGTACAGATTTCAGTAATAAACTTATGGATTTATTATTATTATTATTATTATTATTATTATTATTATTATTATTATTATTATTATTATTATTATTATTATTATTATTATTATTATTATTATTATTAATGCATATTAACTAATTTTGCAGTCAAATTCGAAAAAGGATCGTTCTTATTGGCGGAAACGATATTGACAGTTTGTCCAATCTCTATCACGATTGGAGGTGGTCTTTTTAGCTCCAAGACATTACGAATGGTAATGCCATTTTCCTTGAATATACACTATACTGTATATATATATATATATATATATATATATATATATATATATATATATATATATATATATTGTAAAAACGCATTAGTTTGGCAAACAATAACGCAAACATAAGACAACGAATGCAAACACGATTCAAAAGCGCTTTCTTGCTATTCCCCTTCCTCCGCGCCGCTCAATATCTTTACTTTTGCTCTACAACCGAAAACCAAGTGAACCCCGCCCAACCAACCCCAATCTTCAAAACCATGTATTTGCCGCTATTTCGCACAAATACACACACACACACAAAATACAGAACTAAACATGAGCAGAAAACCATCCTGTAAGAGCAAACCAAAATGGAGAAGTGAAGAACCAAACAACCAGGAAAAAAAAGTGGTTATTTTTCCGTTTTCGTATTCAGAATCTATCTTTGCAATATCTTTGCTTGTTCTCTTTTAGTACGCCATTACTAACATTCTCTCTCTCTCTCTCTCTCTCTTTCTTTATCGTTTCGTTAGAGTTCTTGTTCACTTTAACTGAAGTTTTCTTTCTTTTTTAACTCTCCCTCTCTCTTCCTTCCTTGTCTCATTCTCTCGCTTTACCCCTCTCCTTTCGTCGTTTCCCATCTTCTCTTTCTCTCTAAGTTTGTTCATTGTTTAAATACAATTTTGTTGTTACTAATTAATGCTAAGAACATCAAAGAGGACATTCCGTTCTTGTTATATATATATATAACTGTAAAGTCAGCCTAGACAAACCGCGCTCGTTTTCTCCGGGAAAACTTAAAGAGCTAAGGAACGTGGAAAGGGGACCAAAAAAAAGATTATAGGAACAAGAACAGTGCAGAGAGAGAGAGAGAGATAGGATCGAGTAAGGAAACTAAGTGTAAAGGAAGAGGTAAAGATGTTGATGATAATGATGATGAAGATAAAGGCGGAGTAAGGAGAAAAGCATGTTGAACATAGTTCTCTTGGTAATTTTCCTTTTCTCTTCCTTTGCATCCAACCAGAAAGCTGTGTACTATTGCAGGGAAAAACCGCTCAACTGCCTTCTGTTGTGTCTCGGGGGTGTTTTCATGTGGGACGCAAACTTTTACGTGGGCTGGGATCTTCAAGAACTTGGGAGGCCCTTGTTTCTTGAATCTACACGCATTTACAGTATATTTCAACACATTATCTAAGATTTGTACTCAGAACGTCTTTGGTAATGGAAGAAATGCTTTATAATGTCTTTGAGCTCTCTCTCTCTCTCTCTCTCTCTCTCTCTCTCTCTGTGTGTGTAAGATGGAAGAATACATCTGGGTATTCTACGAAGTAGGGGCAAAGGATGGTACGTTATATGACTTGCTCTCCGTTCAATAGGAGTGAAACTAGTGTTTGGTGTAAGGATAAAACTTAATGTACACATCAAGACAATGTGTTAACATATTGGAAATACGAGTAAAATTTGCAAATTTTCAGTCTATGGGGTGGATGGGAAGTAATCTCATTGTAGAATATGATTACTGTATTGATTTCAATATGCTCGTTGCTAGTATTTGTACTTTGATGGAAATTTCCCTAATCTAAGAAAATTTCATAGGTAAATTTAGCGAAAAAAGGGAATTTTTCGATAAAACGTGAAGATCCAGGGAAATTCTCGCTCTAACTGACTGATCAATATAAATGCTTAATTTTTTCTTTGTTCTTCAGAAATAAACCAATACAATAACAATAATTTGCGTCTGTGTGTATCTGTTCAAAGTAGCATAATTTGCACCAATAATAATTATTGGCTTGGTGTATTTGCGTGTAAAAAATCAAGAAAAAAGTAAAAGGAAATAAAGATGAAAAGCAAAAGAAAAGAACAAATGTGGTTGAAACGAAATGAAAATAAAATCTTTGAGTTTTATATCCCACGATTATGCCGGTTAGGCTAAAGGAGACGGTGATGATGAGAAATGAATGGAATGGTGGAATGAAGAAAGTGTGCCGAAACGGGAGAACCCACGCACACGGTGTTTTTCCACCACAAAGTTCACTTGGTGGGAGCAGGGTTTGAATCCGGGACCCCATGCACCAAAAGTGAACGCTCTATCGCATAAGTGGGGATTGAACTCTCAATAAACCAGGGAAATTTTGATTAAGAAAAGGGAAAATTTTGAGTGAGTCAAGAGAAAGTTTCTCAAGGAAATCTACGAACACTGGTCGTACAGTACAAACTCAAATATAATATGGCCCTAAGTGTTTGGAATAGTTCCAGTGGGAAAATAAACTCTGGTGGGCAGTGAAAAGGATTGCACTTTTCGTCTGATAGATGTCACCCACTGGACAACGTTTACTGCCATCTAACGGGCGAGATGTGTAACTTCTACTGCTTTGACTTCAATAGTTGAAAGTAATATATGAATAACTACTTTTAAGTCACCGTTACCCAGTAAGATGTTAATAGATTCACTTTACTTACGAATTCGGCTGTGATACTAGCTATCTTTTTTTAAAAAAATGCTTCTATTCTACCGTTATCGTGTGGAATAACGGACAAACGTAGGTCAACGTTAAGATATTAATGGATTGACTACATTCACGAACTGAGTCAAGATAATTGCTATAGTTAAGATATTAATGGATTGACTCCATTCATGAACTGAGTCGAGATAGTTGCTGTAGTTAAGATATTAATGGGTTGACTCCATTCACGAACTGAGTCAAGATAATTGCTGTAGTTAAGTTATTAATGGATTGACTCCATTCACCAACTGAGTCGAGATAATTGCTGTAGTTAAGATATTAATGGACTGACTCCATTCACGAACTGAGTCGAGATAATTGCTGTTGCGAGATAATTGTTAGCCAAACAAACAAACAAACAAACAAACAAACAAACAAACAAACAAAAAGAATTCGAAATTCACATTCATTCAACAGTTATATGTTACTTTCATTCACTTTTATTTATCCGTTATCGAGGAGTAACGGATGAACATACGACGTACTAACATTACGATATTATAAGTAGAGTCTACGATTTTCATACACGCTGAAAATGTTACATGTACCTAATGGAAAATTCACCAATTTAAACGCATTCCAATTCTTCACTGCTCACTGCTCCCAGTCTCTGCTAGTTATCCCTTTGTACCTGTCCATCAACTCTAGGTTCTTTTCCTATCCCTATTTTCCCTGCTACCATACTCTCTAACGCATCCCTTATGATACAGATCCTTCTTACCCAATAACCCAACCAATTTCTCTCCCTCTCTTTAATTAGATCTAAAATTGTTTTTTTCTCTCCTACCATTCCTGTCACTTCTTCATTCGTTTTCCGTACGACCCAGCTAATTCGCTTCATTCTTCTCCACACTCGCATTTGGAAACTTTTGCGTTATTTTCCGTCGCCTTTGCGTAATGTGAATGTTTTGCCTCATGGAAAAACAAGACTCCACACACAAAAAAGCAAAAACTTATTAAGCGTGAGTGGTTACAGCGTTCAACTCACGTTCACATCGTCCCAGGTTCGATTCCAGACCAAGGCTTCTCAATTTTCAGCGATCATCGAGTAAACTGGGGAGTCACGTGATTGAAAGATGTGACGACCATTAGGTCTAGAAAGCTATTGGATACACCTATTAGAGACAGAGCGACGTAGCGTAGAAAGCTATTGATACACCTATTAGAGACAGAGCGACGTAGCGCACTGACTATGTGTTCTTCGCTAGTCACAGTTGGTCACTAATAGAATGCAATTGGAGCGGTTTAGGCCTACAAGGGGCTGTTACTCCAAGTGGCTTGTTATTAGGCTTATTATTCGACAGTATATCATTGCTTTTATCAGATTAACTGTTGGATGCTACTGATATCGTCTCTGATTAAGGCAATGATATGTTTCCGAAACTGTGCTACAGATTACTAATAGTGATAATAAGTATTATAGTAATAATAGTATCGTCATTATCATCTCAGGTCAGCAATCACTTTATTCACTTTACGCAGCTTTCCCTCCTTCCTTATCCTAAACCAGGCTCTTAATTTCTTTCTAGCTTTTTTCCCCTTATTCTTGTGTTATTTGCTCCATATATTTCAATCTTGGTCTTTCTCTAGTTATTTCTTCTCCTTCTGGAATTCCCTCCATAGCTGCTAAGGGATTTCCTCCATTTCTCATAATATATCGAATCATCCTATCTCATCTTTTCGAAATATTTCTCAATATACTCCTTTTTTCCTCCTACCATTTCCAATACTCTCTCACTTGATACTTTGTCCTCCGTCCATCTAATTTTCAACATTCTCCTATAACACCACATTTTTAGTGCTTCCATTGTCCGTTTTTCCTCTTCTTCTACTGCCCATTTCTCACATCCATACTGTAAATACTCTTTTCATTTGATACATTTCTCTGTCCCTCTAATTTTCAACATTCTCCTATAACACCACATTTCTAGTGCTTCCATTGTCCGTTTTTTCTCTTCTAGAGCCCATGTCTCACATCCATACTGTAAATACTCTTTCATTTGATACCTTTCTCCGTCCATCTAATTTTCAACATTCTCCTATAACACCACATTTCTAGTGCTTCCACTGCCCGTTTTCTCTCTTCTAGTGCCTATGTCTCCCATCCACACTGAGAAAAATCCGTTATCCTGTCAGCGGTATATTGTACAAATATACAAATGAATAACAAAATATTGTATAAAGGGTAATCAAACAATAATACGTGTGATATCAGAGATACTTCGAATTGAGAAAGAAAAATAAATATCTCGAGGTGAAAAAATTGTAATTCTCAATTTTGGAGAATAGCATTAATAAGAACAATTTTATTTTTTGGATAACATTTAAAAAATCATGCAACAAACAAATACGAAAGCAGACAAAATGTAAACGTATATTCGTGACAGAGACGATCGACGTTAGGGAATTCTTGACAATTCTTTTAATTATATATAAATCTTTTTTTAGTTTAGACTCCAATCAATATAGAATGTGAGGCTTTGTATTGGAATACTCCTGGTCCAGTGCAGCCGAGCGGTCCACCAGGGTGGGAGAAGTTGGGTAAGGTCACTAACAGATAAGATTGACGCTGAGATGTTCGCTGTTTCTTTTCTTTTCTTTTCTTTTCTTTTCTTTTCTTTTCTTTTCTTTTCTTTTTTTTAAAGAGGTATCATCTGTCGGTCGGTTGAATCTTCGGCATTGATGCTAGTGCATGTGATGTCTTCTTTC
The DNA here is from genome assembly GCF_964235325.1 of Thermobia domestica. Lineage (NCBI taxonomy): Eukaryota > Metazoa > Arthropoda > Insecta > Zygentoma > Lepismatidae > Thermobia > Thermobia domestica. Next base: position 40,049,328 of record NC_137467.1, read on the forward strand.
TTCTGTGACGTGTGACAACAGGTAAAGTATAGTCTGCTATTGCTGACAAGTAGAACGCGGCTGGCAGGCGTCACATGGCAGGGCACATTACAATATAGACTTCGCCAAAGTCTTTGATAGTGTCAATGGTGATAGTTACTCTCTTACCGGGGCAAATGGCAATGACAATTTATCCATTGTGGAGTGGAGCAAATATCTTCTCCTCAGTCAGGGGAGAATTAAGAGATAGTAAACCCCAATCTGGAAAGCCAGAAATAACAACGATAAGTTGACCGCATATCATTTCACTAAAAACAGTTTATCCACAGACCATCGAGGGTTGTACAGCGTGGAGTTGAGTTTATAGTAAGAAATTAAGTAACTAAGAAAATAAGGAAAAATTTATAGAAAGTGGTAACACAAAGAAAACAAATGAAAAGGGGGAGATAAAAGTATAGAATGAAAAATGAATTCAGCGCAAGATCTATATAGCTGAATAAACAGAAAAAAAAGAAGAAAGACTTGGGATGGGGAAATTGGCAAGGAGTTGAAATAGCTTTAGAAAGTTGAATCCATTTTTTTTCTAATTCTCTGCCAAGACTGATAGTTTGGTTTGGGTTTTTGTGGTATGGGTCTCTATAGATAGGAAGGCGGGGTGCAAAAACACAGTTTGGTGGAGGACTAAAGCAGGGAAATTCTAGAAATAGGAGAGAGAGAGAGAGAGAGAGAGAGAAAGAATGAAATTGCGCGCGGGGGTTTAAGTAAGTAAGACCTCCTCTACTAAAGGTATACAGTAGGAGAGAGAGAGAGAGAGAGAGACGATGAACGAGAAAATAACGTGGAAGGGAAGGAAGTAAAGTTTAAGTAAAGCAACTGTGTATCTTGATAGCGAAAGGCAAATTTCGTCTGTAGAGCAGGAACAAACACCTTGAAGGCCTCCTATTACTTTCCTTTGATGTACCCAAAATGTACAGCTTTGAAAATTCAGGCATCGATTTGTTGGAGTAATTTGCATAGTGGGTTCATCCTTCCGTTATAGCGAAAATGTTGAATATCTACAGTATTTCCTTTCTGTTTTACGAAGCTTTCTTTTATTTCTTTTCTCCTCCCCTCCTTCATGCTCCCCACTACCATATCAATTTTGGATTTATCTATAGCGCTTTCTGTTTCAACCTAATGCGTGTGTTTATAATTCCAGGTTCTCCTACATATATGGAGGATATATGTGAAACCGCTTTTTTTTTTTTTTTTTTTTTTTTTTTAATGCGGCATTTTCTTTCTATACAAACTTGAACATCAAGAAAGATTGGGAAATTGATATTTTTATTCATCGTACTATAAACGCCGAAAGCATTTCTTCAGTAAGTTATTAATTTTCTGGAATATTTTTTCAAGGTCTTTGTTATTTTAAGTTATAGCGCTCTGAACATACTTAGATGCATGTGGTAAGTAAAAGTGAAGTTGGCGGTCCGTAAACCGCAATCAGTTAGACTCTGGACTAGGGACGGCCAATTCCGTAATTTTTACTTTCTGGAATCCGAAAAGTAAAATCGTAAAAATTCTGGAATTTGAAAAAAAATCCGAATTTCGAAAAAAAATCCGGAATTCAGAGAAATTACGGAATTTAGAAACTCCGGATATCTAATTCAGAAACAATTTCCAAATTCCGAAATTTTTCCGAAATCCAAAAAATTGAATTTTTTGATTCCGGAAAATAAATATTCCGGAATCCGGATTCTGGAAAATTTTGGCCATCCCTACTCTGGACCCAACAGTCCCGACGACCCGGACAAACTCGTGGCCTTGACAGACTCGCCACCGGGACAGTTTGGAGTTACTCGAGTTAATGTTATTCACGAGATGAGGAAATTCTTTTTTCGTCTCGATTTCCGGATAAGAGTCGTAACAAGAAGTGCATTTACAAATTCGAGACGAGACGAGACGAGACAACAAAATGTAACATTCTCATGGGCAGAGGCGGATCCAGGAAGTAAAAACTGGGGAGGGGGAGGCAGTCGGAACCAGACTATGATAAGTATATTATATTTACTATGAGCTTTAAAAATATATAAATAATAGCTTAAATTATTTTTTCACTCAGAAAACTAGGAGCCTAGGCCCACCAGCCCTGGGCTAGATCCCCATTACTCGTGGGCAACACTAGTTCACCCAGGTCTTAGATATCAACCAATGTTTTAGTGTTACACGATTTTATAGTACAAAATCTATAAATTGATAGAGCGCTTGTGCGAACACAATGAAGACAACATCTACGTTTAAAATCAACGCAACTGATGCTAACAAATTCATTAAACGCCATATCACAGTCTTCGTGGACTTCTTGTGATGCGGAAGGATACTGATAACTTCTGGATGAAATTAAGAAAGAATAGGCCATAAATTTTGTATTATCTGTCATTAAAGAAAATACATTTTTTTTCGTAAGATACACCCCTTGCCCCCTTAATATAATAATGAAATAATCGGTGCTCGTACCTTTCTACAACCTCGCGATTTAATTAAATGTTTTAAAGGTTTTAAAAGGCCCAATCGCTACCAAAATCCATCAATGTATTAGAAATGTATGTATGTTTCTTTGCAGTTCATACAAGACACTATAGAAATATCACAAACCTTAATAAAAAGAACAAAATAAAACAACAATATTTCACAGTACAATTACAGTAAAACTACAATTTACGGCTATTAGCCACATATTTACAGAGTACAGCTACATCTTATTTCGTCGCTCATTGGTTCCTACTAGTGGTGAGCACAGAAACCGTGTTTTTCGGTTTCCGGTTTTTAGTTTTGAATTTTTTTTTAAAAAAAAACTGTTTTTCACCGAAACTGTTTATCGTTTTTCCAAAACCGGTTCAGTTTTTCATCGAAACCAGTTTCAGTTTTTCCAAAACTAGTTCTATTTCTAACCGGAATAATTTTTTATTGTTCTCCGGAAACCGATTCCATTTCCACAGAAATTGGTTTGTGTGTTTTCCAAAACAGTTTTGAGTTTTTACTTTTCCTAAAATTCTTGATTAAAGCTTATTTTTATCTCTTACTTTATATATATATATATATATATATATATATATATATATATATATATATATATATATATATATATACAGGGTGGTTCAGTAATGTTGGACAGCCCTGAATAAATCGGAAACCAGAAGAGATATTAGCAAGCGTTTGGTGAATCCAGATACTTGTGGAAGGGGGACGTCTTTTGAGGTACCACACAATGTTACCAGGTCAACAGTGTTGCCAGCTCAGTACAAAGTTGTATTTTTTTAAATGGAACATATAGAAGTTTATGCCATCAAAAGAATTAGCACAGAATGTGAATACCAACAAGCGAAACCGCACCTGTCAGTGTTGCCAAATAAGGAAGTTATAAAGCTTCAAAGATCAAGAAATTAAAGTGTCCGTAGAGCAAAACTAGCAAAAAGACAAGAAAAATAATACTACGGAATGAAAAGAAGTAACCGAAAGAGTAAACCAAAGAATGCACAGCATCCAGTGAGTAACAGGGTTGCCACAGCAAAGGGGGAAAAAATTGAAAATTTTGCAGTTGCTATAGGAGGAAAAGTGCCCATATGACATAATGCTGGAAAAACCATAGAAAGTCTATGTAAGATTCAGGAATCCTAATAGCGTTTGTTCGAAAGCGATATCTCTAACCGTTTTCGAGATACACCAAAGGTGTGCGGGGTTTGCAACACTGCATAATTGATTTGACGATTAGACCCGTGTAGTTCTTACATTTTGTTGGGCGTATCATTTTCATTACTCGTTCCTGTAGTTTGGAGGGCGAGGGAATTATTATGCAGTGTTGCAAACTCCGCACACCTTTGGTGTATCTCGGAAACGGTTAGAGATATTGCTTTCGAACAAACGCTATTAGAATTCCTGAATCTTACATAGACTTTCTATGGTGTTTCCAGCATTATGTCATATGGGCACTTTTCCTCCTATAGCAACTGCAAAATTTTCAATTTTTCCCCCTTTGCTGTGGCAACCCTGTTACTCACTGGATGCTGTGCGTTCTTTGGTTTACTCTTTCGGTTACTTCTTTTCATTCCGTAGTATTATTTTTCTTGTCTTTTTGCTAGTTTTGCTCTACGGACACTTTAATTTCTTGATCTTTGAAGCTTTATAACTTCCTTATTTGGCAACACTGACAGGTGCGGTTTCGCTTGTTGGTATTCACATTCTGTGCTAATTCTTTTGATGGCATAAACTTCTATATGTTCTATTTAAAAAAATAAAACTTTGTACTGAGCTGGCAACACTGTTGACCTGGTAACATTGTGTGGTACCTCGAAAGACGTTCCCCTTCCACAAGTATCTGGATCCACCAAACTCTTGCTAATATCTCTTCTTGTTTCCGATTTATTCAGGGCTGTCCAACATTACTGAACCACCCTGTATATATATATATATATATATATATATATATATATGATGCCTGTCGACAGATAGAATAGTTTCATATGAAAGTTTTCATACTTATGATTAATGTACCTTAAAAGTCGACAACAAGAAACTTCACATTAAATTTTCAATACATAATTGCAGAAAGAAGGAAATATTTCCTTTTGGTGTAATGAGGGAAGTCTAGTTCATTTAAATCTTCTTTGCTTTCACATTTCTTCTTCACTTAAATGAAAAAAAAATAAAATAAAAGATAAAAGAGAGGGGGGAAAATATATACCTTTTGTACTGAGTATTACACATAGTGTACATACACTCTCCGAATTACGCATGGTACAAAAGAAAGAATAAAAAAAAATTAAAAAAAGATGGTTGACTTTTCGTTTCATAGTCCTTTAGCAGTGTCAACAAATGAAAATCGTCCCTAACAGGAGCGGCTAACTTGTCAAACAAAAAAAGACAGAGAGAGAGAGAGAAAACAAGGAAAAGAACGGAGTAATTTAAACAATAGGGGAAATCACGATCGGCATCTTTGATGTTAAATAGTTAACTAAAGTGGAAAAAGACCGGAAAGATGGCTGATCATCAATTGAACAGCTTTTTTTTTCTTTTAAAGAAGGCTGGGGAGAGTGCCGGAAAAGAAACACACACACAACAAAGCTTAAGTTCTGAATATGTTAACATAATGGAGTTGTTCGAAGAGTATCTCAAAGTACGTACAAGGATACCTCTGACAAAGTCCTAGTGTTCATAATAAGTAGTCTGCATAAGAAATTATTAACTACACAATGCGGAATTAAATGATAATTTTCGATACGAGATGGAGTTTCTTAAGTCAGTAGTACAGTTTGAGTCTGAGTGAGATTGAAACTAGAGGTGGGCACAAACCTTGGTTTTTCGGTTCTTAAACCGAAACTTTCAAAACTTTAAATAAAACTGTTTTTAAAAGTAAACTTTCAAACACCAATTCTACCAATACCAAAACATTTCTTCGACTGTGAATTCAAAGCCGTAGCTAGAGATTTCGGCGCCCGGGGCGAAGCAGAATTTGACACCCCTTACAGTCACCTTACCAAGTTTTGACTTTTTTTTTTTTTTTTTTTTTTAACGTATAAGGAAGCAGCTTTTGTTGTTATAATGCACTGGATTTTTACCAAGCTGCTTGGACAGACCATTGCAATAACCAAAAGCGATCATTATGTATTCTTTCACAAATAAGAGCTGTTTTCAAGAGGTTTATTTTGGATTTCCTGTTAAATTTGACAAAACTACGTTTGGTTGTATACAAACTCACTTGGAGAACAGTTATAGAAATTTACAACAATTTACAACGTTTCATACTATTGATAAGAACGGAAATTTCAATAAATTAGAAACTACGTGAATTTAAAATCTTCGAAATGGGTAACAGCATTAATTTCCAGTAATAATTGTAAACTTTTGTTATTTTATGCTGAATGTAACCACACAAATAACATTTTAATTTCGATTCTTTTACAGTAACGAAATAATTTGAGAAATGTAATGGAAATTCAGAAGGAGCCTTCTTTGCGAGTTTCGCAATATTGATCGATGAAGCTGAAGAATACGGTTAATGTTTGTATTTAAAATCTAAAATATAGTTTGGCTGCTACATATGTTTGAAATTCATGGGGGCGCGATGGCTCAGTGGTAGAGCGTTCGCCTCCGGTGCTTGGGATCCCTGGTTCGATTCCAGCTCGCGTCATGTGGACTTTGTGGTGGACAAACACCGTGCTCGTGGGTTTTCTCAGGGTTCTCCCGTTTCCTCCCACTTTCTTCATTCCACCATTTCTTTCATCATCACCGTCTCCTTTAGCCTAACCGGCATAACCGTGGGACGTAAAACTTAAAGATTTCATTTCATTTTTCATATGTTTGAAATTACAATAATGACGTAACTTCTTAAGGAATAAAACTTCTGAGTTTATCCACTGTGTACGTTTGGACTGAGAGCAGAGCGAGCAATAAAAATTTTAACAAACCTATTTCTTTGTAAAGCGACAATATTGATTTAATAGGGCGCCAATACTTTTGGGGGGGGCGACGTGTCGTTTGCTCATTTCCAACACTTTTCAATTCTTGCTCGTTCGGCGCGTTTTTGCTATGCTCCCTTGGCGACGGCCCTACTCGCCCTTCTCTAGTTACGGCTCTGAGTGAATTTCACTAAATTTAAACAGATGCAACATTAATGTATCTTTGGTATCAGATTACATATTACACTTTATTCAATAGAGCATTAGCATGCTTTTTTCGTAGTAAATTTCGTTAATTTTTGTTGTTGCATCTTGAAAATAAAATAGGAATAAATAAAGTATTAATAGTTTAGAAAAACAACATATTTTGCTCTTTCTTTTCGATACGAAATAAACTATCAAGTAAGAAGACAATTCCTAATTGTTACGAACTTAAAAAGTTCGTTCCTGAATTCTCTATGTCAGTGTGTCTGTCTGTCTGTTATTTGCGATTTTTCCAATTTTGATTTTGAGCCTTCCATTCGATAGAGCATGAAAAACCATCTGAGAAAGTGATGGAATATTTCGCGTTGCTCTTACAGTTCCCAAGATATTGGCCAAAGAATGGCCGATTTCCAGAGATTTAAGGAGTCATATCTCGGGAACCGTAAGTTGTAGAGAGATGACATTGGTGTTGATCAATACCTAAGAGAAGAGCGAATATTTTGGTACCAAATAGTAACTGATGGCCTCTGTCGAAATGGGCACTGGTTTGGCCAGTATCCACCAATTAATATCGGTACCAAAATGTTTAGCATCCTCTTAGTCTCTCTATGACTTACCGTTCCTGAGATATTTGCCAAAAAATAGTTCCGATTTCGGGAGATTTAAGGAGAGGTCATGTTGATGTTGAATGATGGATAGTGAACATGATCCTAAGAGAAGGGTGAACATTTTGATACCAAATAGAAATCGGTGGCCACTGGCTAACTGACTACAGTTCTTTAGATATTGGTCAAAGAAAAAGGTTCGAATTTCGGGAGATTTAAGGAACCAAATCTCGGGAACTGTAACTCATAGAGAGATTATATTTTGCGAATATTTGCAAGAAAGAGAAGGTGCGGATAGAAAGATTTACTTTTACACGCAGGAAAATTCACAGTTATTCTTCCCACTGCATCTATCCTTTTTTTTTTTTTTTTTTTTTTTTTTTTTTTTTTTAAAGCTCGCTCTGGCAATGTTCTTGGAGCATTCTCAACTGGTTATATTTTATTTTTCGAAATGATAAAAAAAAAACTTTGTCATTGAAGAATTTGATATGATAAAAAACAAGGCAATTGTAGGCAAAAGATAGGGACAAAGAGGGACAGAATTGTCCCAATAGAATAAAAAATGGTGAAGCAAATACATAGGAGAGAGAGAGAGAGAGAGAGAGAGAGAGAGAGAGAGAGAGAGAGAAAGAGAAGCCAAAGAGCCCACAAAGGAAATCTCAATGAGGCGTATCACAACACAATTCAAATTTCTTCCGACAAATGACTTCATAGGGAGGGAAAGCAAAGGACTGTCAAGCCAATATATAAATATATCTTTTCTGTTTGTTTTTCTGAGTTTACATAAGCTTCAGGCAAAGAAGGGAGAGCTTTAAAAAAATGACACACACACATACATGGACACACACATGGACATGTGAAAGAAGGATATCATTATATAAAGGGCGGATTCGTATCATCGGAACACATAGAAGCTAATGTTGTTCCGGACTTCAATGACAAATACTGGTCGGAAAGAGAGAGAGAAGGAAAAAAAAACAAAGAAGATTGATATATATTTGACCATTAAGTGGGTACATTAATCAATATTACTGAACCAACGCTAATATAATCTCTCGTAGAGATTTGACCACTTGAAAACCAATCGCCTAATTCTATACGTATTGATTCGATGTGTTAAAATGCTTCTGTAAGTCTCCCTCTACTCACGAAATTTACCTTCTGTTTTCTAATGCATCATTTTTTATAAAAAATCCCCTGTAATATCTTTACTGTTTGATCTACGTAAACAGAATCAGGATGAACAATTTTTAAGAAGTTTTTATTTTTTCGTTTACCAAAACTTCCTGTATATATATTTATCCTATCTATTATAACGATAATATGTATATGTTACTATGGACAATGGTCCGTAACGTATGATACTACTTTCTTTTTTTTTTGGCCAGATCTGCCGATTTACGTTTTTTTTTTTTTTTTTTAGTTTGGGCCAGACATAAATATCTATGCTTTATATATAATTAGTTTAGAACATAAAAGATACACCATTGCGAATGAGTGTATATTCGTTAAAAAAAGATATTATGTAAAAAAAAATTAAGAAGGTAAATATTAAAGTATTTTCGAAAAATACAAAAAATTCGCATATATCGTACCTCATGACACAAAAGGGCGTATCTCATTTCCGTAACTTTTTCAGGAGACAAGTTTAAAGCTTTTCTCATTATTTATTCTATCGACTTCCTTTAAAATTTAGTTTGATATCCTTCGTGTCAGGTATCAAACTAAACTTACGAGATCAAATTAAATTTTAAAGGAAGACGATATAATAAATAATTAGAAAAGGTTTAAACTTGTCTCCTGGAAAAATTGAAAAATGAGATACGCCCCTTTGTCTGGAGAGGGACGATATACCGGGTAGTCCAAAAGTAGGTATACACCCCTGCATTGATCAAGTATAACATTCTAGTTTATGGATTTATTTGCTTCGACTGTTCCGGGATTAAGTTATAAGTAAAAAGACGTTAAGAATAACTAATAAAGAAACTAGGTTTACCTGTTTGATAACAATAAGAAATGATGTAAAAAATATGGGACGGAATGTGTATACCTACTTTTGGGCCATCCTCTATATCGTATTCAGTGTTATGTCATTTTGAACAAGTTGATTAGTGAATTACGCTTTAAGAAATTCTTTAGTACATCAAAACGAACGTAGGGCATATACAAGTAATATAGCGAAGTGTGAACTGATATAAACGTTCCACTATCCGTATGTGTCTACGTCCATCCAGGAGTTAAAAATCTCAACTATTTCATGAATCACCATTAATTCCCAACACCTCCAACAGAAGTGGTGGGATTGACCGCTATAGAGTAAAAACCGAAATAGGTTGCGTTTTTTTTCAATCTGTTAAACAGTCTTCATCCCGACGAAATTAAAATACCGCTAATTTTACAGTAATTATGTGATATCTTCAAATAGATGAAAAGATAATCGAAATGTAGAACAAGAGCGCCCTAGACAATATTATTTTACATGAGAAACCGTTATCACGACTCACTTATCTGCTTTCGATTTCGAGCCATTTTGAAAGTCGGCATTTATGTTCGCGTTTCTAAACAGCTGAAAACGGAAAGCCACTAGGTGACTTGTGATAACGGTACCTCACGCAAAATAATATTGTCTAGGGCGCTCTTGTTCCATATTTCAATTATCTTTTATCTATTTGAAGATATCACATAATTACTATAAAATTAGCGGTATTTTAATTTCGCCGGGATGAAGACTTAAACGTCTGAAGAATATGGACATTACGCAAAAATGATTAAAAGCGACTGGAAGCTTTTGAAAGATGGGTGTGGAGAAGAATGGAGAGAATTAGAAATGGTGGGTCAGAAAAGAACATTTTTAGATATTATTAAGAAGAGGAAGAGAAACTGTTTAGAACATTGGGTAAAAAGGAACTGTATCATGAGGGACGTGCTAGGAAGTATGGTGGCAGGAAAGAGAGGGTGAGGCTGAAGGAGACTACAATTGATGGACGATATCAAAAACAGGAAAATCGCACGTGAAGATGAAGAGGTTAGCGAAAGACCGTGAAGGATGAAGCGTTTCAGTTGCGGCAAATGACCTGCCAATAAAGACAGAATACCTATGATGATGATGATGATTATAATCTATTACTCTTTTCGGTATCAACCACTCTATACAAAACCAAATTCCACCACGAGACTGCAATTTGTTGATATTATCAATAGTTATCTAGTACAGTTAAAGATCTCTCGCTTTCGGGTCAGGTCACGAAGGTCCAAGAGCTGTTAGTTAGCGTAAAGATTGCGCACTTTCTTCACCTTGGCACTGATGTAGTGAACACCACACTCTAGTCTCCTTTAATCCCCAGATTCGTGCAAGTATCCATTTTAAAGAGACAGGGTGTACCTTAGAACCATATTAATATGAGGATAGGAGAAAATCGGCAGGATTCAAACTCGAGCCGTCCAACTGGCAGATAGATGTCTTTCCGACTTTAATTCTTCCATTATGGCAACTAGCACATAGGTTGGATTAATGGAAAATTTTGGTATTTTGAGTAGTGTAGGTGTTCAGAAAAATAAAAATAATGATAGAGAAAAATAGCTGGTAAAACGAAACTCCAACTGAGGAAGAAGCAGCGAAAGTTTAGAAAAGAAAAATAATACTGAAAATGTTTAAGAAGAGAAATAACTGGTTACAATATTAAGAAGAAATTGTCCTATTAAGTATAAGGTAGGAGATAAGGTAGAAGAAAGAGGAAAGAAAAAAATGCGAAATTTGTGTTAAATCATAGCGTTTGGAATGTCCTAATTTATGACGAGTGTTCTTCCAGCATTGGCACAAAACACTTCACCATGACAGCATATTTTAGCAATATACTTTTTCACTGGCGCACGCAGAAGTTCGACAATTGCATTGGCGCACGCAGAAGTAGGGGCGGTACAAGCTTTCAAGTTCACATAATTTCAGACGTTTGCATAAACATCTTAATATCATAAATGTTTATTATTGCATAGTTTCTTGCTCAAGTTATGTTAAAATCCCGAAACTCCCCTTATGTACGCCACCGTACTTTTTAATTTCAACATATGCAGCACTAACGTTTCTTTGTACTAAATTCTATTAAAATTCAATGCATGCAGCACTTACGTTTCTTTGTGTTAAATCCATTAAAATTTCAACACAGGCAGTACTAACGTTTCTTATACTAAATTCCATAAACATTTTAACACAAGCAGCACTAACGAATCTTATACTAAATTCCATTAACATGTCAATACAAGCAGCACTGACGTTTCTTATACTAAATTCCATCAAAATTTCAACGCAAGCAGCAACATAAAATTCTAGTAAATTTTATTTAGAATTTTAACCAATCCATCACAAGATTCTTTGTAGTAATTTTCATCATAATTTTAAGAAATGCAGCATTCTTTGGTGATAATGATTCTTTGGTGATAAATTTCATTAATTTTCAAGAATGTATCAACTTTATGTGAAATTTCAATTAGTTTCAACACACAAATCATTAATGTTTATTTATTGTATTTTACATTAAAATTTCAATCCATACAACATTAACGTTTCTTTGTCGCACAGTAACCTTTTCTCCTCCCACCAGAATGTTGGAAATTAACAGGCATCATCACAGCAAAATTAAAATACCGCTAATTTTACAGTAATTATGTGATATCTTCAAATAGATAAAAGATAATCGAAAACTGGAACAAGAGCTTGCTAGAAAATATTATTTTACATGAGATACCGTTATTATGACTCACTTGTGTGCTTTCGATTTCCAGCCATTTCGAAAATCGGCATTTATTTTCGCGTTTCTAAATGGCTGCAAACTAAAAGCTACTAGGTGACTCGTAATAACGATACCTCAGGCAAAAAAATATTGTCTAGCGCCTTTTGTTCCACATTTGGATTATTTTCTTTTTATCAATTTGAAGATATCATATAATTACTGTAAAATTAGCGATATTTTAATTTCACAGTGATTAGGCCTCTTAGAGCAAGACAGATCCAGCAAGTGTGCTTGTGAAAGATTTAAAATAACAATTTAAAAATACATATTCAAAAGCGCAGCACTCTACAAGAGAAAAAAAAAATAGAAGAGGGAAATTTGAATGCAGAGCAACATCTGCCGAGTATAAAAGCAAACGAATCTAACACCATAAAAGAAAGAAAACAGATTGTAAACTCAAGACAGACGACAGAAAATCTTATTGTAATTTCAGGATAAAAAAAATTCGAGCAGGCCATCAAGCATTTTACGAGCAAAGACTTGAATAATAACAATAATAAAAGAAACATACATCCTATCCCTTATCGTTTTGTCTGTTTTTGTGGCCATTGTCACAATGAAGAAAAGCTTGCGTAAACTTGCTCGTACGCTGACACAAAGGTATACAATGGAGTACGCAACTAACAGGAAAATTGCTCTATTTTAGCCCTTGTACTTTTTGTTCTGCCTTAAGCACACTAGTGCAAGAAAAGGTCTTATACGTTCCTTTCATTGGACCTAAACAACAAAAAGAGGTGTACGACGAAGCTCAGATTTCAAGCGACGACCATAGTACTGGAAAGGAAGAAGAGTGTAATAATGATGTATACCGAGTGTTCAGTAATTCTGTTCTTTTCTCGTTGTGTTCAAAGAAGATTATTTGTGTTGATTTTCTAAATTTACTTGAAGTCTGTTTTCATCTGGATTTTTATGAAGGAAAATAATTTCCAGGAGATCGTGATCGTATCCTCAACTTGGTGTTGCATCCAACGTTCATTTCCAGCAATGTTTGAGCATGTGGCTATGCATTGAGATAGACATTTTGCAAAACTAGCTGACTCGAACTCATGCTCATGTCCACAATGGAGTTCGAGTTCACAAATCTCAATGAGGCTCACGCTAGCTCAAACTCCCATTCTTTCAAGCTCATTATCCTCAATGTGGCTCGCGCTAGTTCAAACTCCCATTCTTTCAAGCTCATTATTCTCAATGTAGCTCGCGCTCATCACTGAGGCTCATGCTAACTCAGATCCTCGCTCTTTCAAGCTTACTATCCTCAATAGGGCTCGCGCTCATAAATCTCAATAAGGTTAAGGCTAGCTCAAACTTCCATTCTTTCAATCTCATTATCCTCAATGTGGCTCGTGCTCATTAATTTCAGTGAGGTTCATGCTAGCTCAGATTCTCACTCTTTCAAGCTCACTATCCTCAATAGGGCTTGAGTCCTAGTAATCTCAATGAGGCTCACGCTAGCTCAAACTTCCATTCTTTCAAGCTGATTATCCTCAATGAACCTCGCGCTCATTTATCTCAGTGAGGCTCATGCTAGCTAAGATTCTCACAAGCTTACTATCCTCAATGGGGCTTGAGCTCACAAATCTCTATGAGACTAACGCTAGATTTGATTCGCAACTGCTCAAGTTCCCAACCTGACTCATGCTCATTAACCTCATTGGAGTCGGGCTCGTACTTGCTCGTGATCATGCTCACGGCTCGCACTCGCTCGGATTTGCGCTCTGGCTAACTATCTATTTATACGACCTGTGCTCACGCGGGTCTGTATTCTTTTATTGAGTTCAAGGCCCGAGAACTAGGTTCGCGAGTTTCAGCATCTTTTGCTTAACATGCTGAAAGCGAGCACTTCAGCTGGGAGGGTACATGATATATATCGAGCATGAAGGCTCGGAGGGGATAATTAAATGTGAAAGAGTATATTAACACTAGGATTGATGTGCATGAGTTGAGACGACATAGAGATTTCCGTAACAAGACACAATTCTTGAAATAGTAACAGATACACTTTCCGAAAAGAGAAATCACTTTCACGACACCTTTTCGAGATAATGCAGCCTTAATTTTTGTCTCATAGATAAGGAAATCTAATTAACGCTCATCTTCTATGTGGCCAAGGTGAGACAGTTCATCTAAGAATGGGGTAAACATGAATCTTGGTAAATAAAACAAAAGCCGATCGAGTCCAACGATTCGTAACGAATAAGATATTGTAATATAAATTAATACAAAGAAGAAAAAGGTGAAATTTTTAAGACTCTTGGGGATAAGCGTATAAGTGTTTTTTTTTAATTCTGTAATTTTAAATTCAACTTTCATAGGTATTCATTAATATGGACTTATACAGTCCATGTGGTCTTAATGGCACATAATATATGTGTAGTCAGGAAGTGGACTAGGTAGCATAACGGTTAGGGAATCGGCATGGTAAGCCAGAGAACATGGTTCGATTGTCGACCCAGTTGTATATTTTTAACAGAAGAAATTTTATACCGTGCGGGGAAATTTCTATACTCCAATTTTTCTATAAAAAGATCATCAGTTCTAACCATATAGTAAGAGTAACATCTTGTTTCATTATCTTTTCCACTTGTTTTCAGTAATGATAGACTTTAGCCCTTATGAGCTTGAGCCGCTCCAACGCCACCTGTTAGCGACTGGCTGAACTAAGTTCAGTCCAGCGACTAACACTGTCTCTAACAGGCGCATCAGGAGCTTTCTAGACCTAATGGTCGTCACGTCTTTTATTCACGTGACTTCCCAGTTTGCATTAAGACCAACGATGAGTGGACGCCTAAAAAATTGAGAATCACCAGCCGAGAATCGAATACGGAACCACGCAGACGTGAGTACAATACTTTAACACTTATACTACGGCGTCCCTTACTCTTTTTGTTACATGCTAATAATTTTGTACAAAATTAACCTACACTGAGACATAATAATGGGGTATTAAGCCAGGTATTTAATTTATTGTCAAACTTCACAATCATCATACAGGCGAAAATAATGATATAGAGTAAAATTATTACAATACTCATTCACTAGATTTAGGGTGTTCCAAAAATGTACTCACTTGTTACTTCCAGAAATGTGTGGCAATTACCCACTTCCATCGTGATGTAAAGGACTATTTCAATGCCACACTCCCACAAAGATGAATTGGTCGGAGTCTTCTTGAATTTCCTTCGCACTTCCCGAGCCCCCAATGGACAATAAAAAAAAGTAAGTACTGTACCTTGGTTACGAGTGAGTATAGTTTCGTTCTTGAATCGGAGTGCAGTTGTATATAAAGAATGCTGCCTTCTACTTGTGGTGGCTCGTGCCAGAAATAAGTCATCGTCTAGGGACCTTGCGGAAAACACCCCCCGGTTAACTAAATGACCAACCAGAAACCTCATTTCAAACCATTGATAATCGCTTGTCAACTCCACGTGGACTCTTAGTTGCTACCCTTTAAGTTAGTGCTCGATTCTCTGTTCCCAAGACCAACTTCCTTGTTCTTACATTGCCTGAAGTCTATTTCATATTAGCCGTAGTATTGGGAAGAAAGAAGAGACACAGTGGATGTTAACACGTTACAACCAAGCAAATGCGGTCAAAAAAGGGTGGAAGGAAGGAAGAGGTACTGTTGCAAAATTCAGGATGAGAGCTTCAAAGACATTTGTCTAACTGCACTCCTATTGAGTGAATACACTATACATTTTGGGATATCCTGTATTTAACTGAGACACCAAGTAATACGATGCATACGTATTAGCAACACGTTCGAAAAATCACCATTACCCCACACACAGTTGAACTAAAGAACGGATGTTCAAGACACATGCAGTGTCTCTATGACAAGCACACATGAGGTAACAATAACTTCTAATTCCTTGCATGTGTGAACAAGATGTCCCAACCTACAACAATAGAGAGAATTTCTCTTTTCTTTAAGATGAGCTTGTTTTCACCAGGTGGATTGTGTCCTTATCATAATAAAAAAAAGAAGGAAAAATGTAATAAAAGAAATTGGTTGGTGGTTGGTAGTGGTGACAGTGGACTTGACACACGTGTTGCGTCTATTATTTGAGAAAAAAGAAAACAAAAAAGGAGAGAAAATGGTGAAATGGATTTTTGTGGACAGCCAAACCTTTTGTCAACAACGTGTGCGGTCTCCAACCTTGTTGGATCTGCCATACGTTTATTAAGGTTTGCCAAGAAGATGACAGAGCGAGAACAATTTCTGAGCTACGATTTCCCAGAGAGACACAATACATTTGGTGTTCCATAAGTTCTTTCTTTTTTGTACCCTAATACCTAGTGCTCAACGGTTAATGGAATAAATAAATACAGAGTGTTCAAGAAATCTCCGGTCGTTTTTAGTCATTACTTTAAAAAAAAGTTATAATGTGAAAGAACTTTCTTATGATCTATATTAACCCTCCATCGCACGCGTGGCTTGATGTTACAATTAAGCACGCGTGCGTCATTTTCATCAGCCGATTGCTTACTTTCAGAATTGTGATCGCCTTCCTCGACTACGTCTACATCACTACCATCTGAAGCTCCTATTTCATCTTCTAGTATACGCAGTATCCGTTCTTGTTCTTTTTCGTCCATATTTGTGTAGACCACACGCTGAGGCAAACTCCTCAACTTCGAAAACACTAAAGCACGCGCGCGGAGCGATACTCCGCACCAGTATTGTCAGATTCAGAGTAACAAACTTCCAGCCCACAGCTCTAAAATTTCCCGATCGGTTGTAAAAATTCCCGCCAAGAAAGAATACTAATCACTAATTCATTAATTAATCATTAATTAATTAATTACATTAATAATTTCAAATTAAAATCAAATAACTATCGACATCAATCAGAAGTACATATTTCCCTACGGGAGGAGAAATCTATTATAGGGCCATTCTTCTATTTTCTATCTTTAGTTTATGTGGTATATAGAGAAATATAGCCTACATATTGTGTGTGTGTGTTACTTCCAAGTATTATATCATTCTCTCCTTCCCCTCACTTCACCCTAACATTCCATGAGTGACTGGTTATAACAAATATAGTAAGCAAAATACCATAAACCCTCTCTCCCTTTTTTCTTCTCGAAGAAAATGGATATTGGTGCGATTAACTAACAATCAGTTCCATTTGGTTCCGTTTATAAAGCTCTCTTGCCGGACAAGAGGTCAAAAACCGAACTGTTCGCCAAAATACCGGACGTTTGGCAATCCTAGGCACTAATATTATGATCTTTTTAAAGGCTATCATGATTCTAATGTAATAAGAAACCGATTGAGAATACTCCAAAAACATTGCCACAACGAACTTAAATAAAATAATTAATTTTTCTTATTATCTTCTATAGACTTCATACCATTTGTTCTATGTACTTTACTATTATACTCATTAAATTCTTTTTATATATATCCATTTATAATTTCATTCAGTACTATTTTTTCCCACATATTTTGTTTAATAGTTTTGATAAAACGTTCTACGATATTTTACGAAATTGGATTTTTTTAAAAGCCAATATCTGGGAAACGGTGGCCAGTTGGCCAGTGGTCACCAGTTACAACTTGATACCAAAATATTCACCATCCTCTTAGGTATTGATCGACTCCAATATGATCTCTCTATAACTTACGGTTCCTGAGATATGGCTCCTTAAATCTCCCGAAATTAAAACTTTTTTTTTCGAATATTGGCGCGAAAAATTCCATAATTTTTTCAGATAGTTTTTAATGCTCTATCGAATTGAGGGCTCAAAATTGAAAACTTCGCAAATAAGAGACATAGAGAATACAGTGACGAACTTTTTGAGTTTGTTAATAAACAAAATGACTGTTTTGTACTTTTCCTTATGTGAGTGTATATGTTTTAACTATATTACCTTAACATAGGTAAGAAACCAATCAAGCTTTCTAACTAAAATATTGATTATTAAAAATATTTCCTGTAACATAACTCATATATATATGCGTAAGAGAAACAAAATGAAGAAGACATAGAAAGGCTGATTTCTAGCCAAGAGCTATCTAGAAATAGGTTTTCCTTGAAAATAAGTAATTCAAAGACAGCGAACTGTTTGTTCCTCATTAACTACACAATTACCTAGTAATCTATATTATTCTAAAATTTTATAGAGCGATTTCCATACTTGAAAAAGGAAAAAAAAGGTAAGTGTGCAATTATGTCAACACATATTTTCCTGCATCTCCTTTTCTTTCCTTATTCTTCTTGTTTTGTGTCAATAAACAAACATATTTACGTATTCATGTCATCTTTACAAGGTTAGTTGCTGTAAATGTAGGAGTTACTTCCTCCATACATTACAATAGTATCGATTGGTGGTCTGTGAAGGCAATAATTGCAGTAACAAAAGTGTGTGCCCCAACAATGACGTGCCTTTTAATTACTAGCATTGCTTCAATATTTGTAAAATAAGGACATGAGAATAATCATTTTTCTCTATTTTAATGCTTAAAAATTTAAGTTTATATTCAGGGGTAAAAGTGAGAGGGGGACGCGGCAGGATGTCGTTTCCCCACTTCCAAAGAAATATCTCTCCCATCCCTCCACTTTCTAAAAAATGACAATGGGCAGAGATAGGCACGGGGAACGGCATGGTGTCATGCGGCCCCCTACCTTTTCAGATCTACTTTTACCCCTTTTCATATTCCCTACTATTACTACTAATATAGTTAGTATTCACTTTCAAACATAATAAACAATTGATACGTCCAGTGCACAAAGGAATCAAGTTCATTTAATTTTTTTAAAATCATTTTGGATATATGGGTATGAGGTGTGAAAGTTATCAGACTGATTTTCTTGTAATGTTGAATTTTATTACTTTTACAAATCAAGGTTACCTTAGGCAGCATGCATTTTTACCGATCCCAATGTGGGTGGAGCATGTTGTTCTCCTACAAAAATCTCAATTGACGCCACTGGATTGGAGGTTTTCATCACGAGATTCTCAGCCTTCTTAAAAAAAAAAAAAAAAAGGACATGTATCTTTTGAACACTTGTATCCTGAATAGAGCATGATCTAAATAAGCCCTATGTAACAGTGCGGACTCGACAAGCATTACACAAAATTTGAATGCAGAAGGTTGCTCAAATTCCATCGCCAGTCCAATTTCGAAACGGACCTCATAAGCAGTTCATTCCAGGCTCTCTCAATAATTGGGTAGCAAACTGGAGCATGTTCGAACTTATATTGTGGTGAGTTGTGTGAAAATGTAGGCATCAGTGTTGTCAGTTCATGCATAGTATTGGTAATGTCAGTATTTTTATAACACCTATTGTGTTTCATCTTTAACATTTTATCTCAATGTTCTTTCAGAAGTTTAAAGATTCATGTCCAAATATTGTAGATACCTCTTCTCTTTTCCATGTAATTATGTGCACCACACAAACTTTAAGTCTCTATTTTCTCACAACGTTGATAATTGGATTTGATTCCCTTGTGCTCTGAACGTCACAATTACTGCTCAACGTAAATTCAAAAGTTATCTTTGTATGATCTTTCTTTATTGGTCTCATTAAGCACTACTTAAATGAAATAAAGCATATACTATAAGACATATGCTATATATAGCTTACTTTACTTTATTAAGTATACTTTAATAATTACTTATGCTTTATTTTAATTACAAAATTGAAATGTCTACCATTTTCTCGAGGTACACTTGAGAAACAAAGACAACACTGAATCGTCTCGTTTTTTTTTTTTTTTTTTTTGTAAGAGAACTAAAACAAATTCGAATCAATTTAAGCGAAACCCACTCTGTTCGTGCGAAAAAAAACTCGAATTCAATTGCAAGTATCAATATGACGCCCATTTTTATTCGGTTTTTTGAAACGAGTTCATCATTCATTCATTCTCATTCCTCCATCTCTTGCCCGAGAGGAATAAAAGAAAGTTGAACCAAGTGCTAGTAAGTGGAGAAATTCGTAGCTATGATGGATGTAGATTGCTGGTAGTTGTACAGTAAGTTCACAATATGAAACAATACGAGAAGATAGGGATAGACACAATATAAATATGCTTCTCTTTGTTCAGAAATAGGAGCCCTCTGATATGTGCTAAATGTTACTGGATATAGTTGCAGCGGTCAAGCAACCATGAATATAAACTATTCATTTTCTTTCAGTATTATATAAGAGCTAGCTGAAATGCTCATTCTTTGCACGAGGAGAATAGATTTATGGAGGATATTTGAATTCTCTCCGTAGGACATGCATTTCAATGAAAATGTTACACCTGTTGGGTAGACAACCAACATTGTTTCAAGTTACGAAGTGTTGCCTAATGTATTACTTCTTACCCGCCCCCACCCATAGTGACGCTAGGAGTGTCTTACCATCAGAGTATTTTCTCCAGATTGTAAGTAATATGTGTATGAAGTTTGGTTAAAATTGCTTCAGCCGTTTTAGAGTTATGTTGGAACATACATACCTACATGTATTTTTTTTCTATATATGCAAGATTCTTGAGAAATGCACGAATATTGCCTTGCTGCACCCAATAGCTACATCCTTTATTTTTAATCTAGCTTCTAAAATATCATAGTCTTGGTAATCTGGCTGCCCCCTTTACCTTCTAGATGGTCCTCTGTTCTTGGAGCCTGATTTGATGGAATTCACTACAACTTTCGGTTTCAATATTGTTCCTCCAAAAAACAGAAACGGTGATCAAAGTTTTTTTTATTATTATCTCGTATTATTTCTTTTTAAATACAAGTATCTTACAAAGTGGATAGTTTCAAATACCTAGGATCAATATTAACAGAGGAAAATCATATTCACGGAGAAATTAAATGTCGACTAAAAGCAGGGAATTCGTGTTACTATTCGGTTCAAAATCTCTTGTCGTCGCGAACTCTGTCGAGAAATTTGAACTTAAAATATACAAAACGGTAATCATGCCTGTTGTTTTGTATTGCTGCGAAACATGGTCACTTACTCTGAGGGAAGAACATAGACTGAAAGTATTTGAGAACAAGATCCTAAGACGAATATTCGGACCCAAGAGGAACGGGAATGGGGAATGGCGGAAACTTCATAACGAGGAACTACATAATTTATATGGTTTACCCAACATTGTTAGGGTCGTCAAGTCTAGGAGCCTTAGGTGGGCGGGTCATGTAGCTAGAATGGAAGAAAGTAGAAACGCTTTCAAAGTCTTGACAGAAAGACCAATCGGAAAACGACCATTAGGAAGACCTAGGCGCAGATGGGAGGACAATATTAAGATGGATCTCGCAGAGATTGGAATACAAAGTAGAAACTGGATGCAGTTAGCTAAGGATAGAAGTCAGTGGAGAGCTTTTGTGAATGCGGCATTGAACCTCCGGGTTCCATAGGCCATAGAGTTAGTTAGTTAGTATCTTACAAAACACTAGAATTGGTTCTGTCTGAGCTCTTGTCCTCCTGTTAAAGTCATAAGAGGTTGAAATCGATTGCAACTTCTGGTTTTAATATTGATCCTAAAACGATAATATAAAACGAGATTTACTTTTTTTTTTTTTAACGGAGATATGAATTAAATACCTCAAGAAAAAGTAGAATATCAATTCGCAAACTAACCAGTAACCAACTAAAGCAGCTGATAACAAATGACCAAGTTAATTAGAAGGCATAACAAAAAAAAAAAAAAAAAAAAAAAAAAAAAAAAGAGAGAGAAAAGGTAATGTAAGCTTGCGACCAACTTAAGCATATTTCCAACTTAAACATTCGCAAACTACATAGCTTTAACTTGGTGGCGGATCTAGGCCAGATCCGGCGGGAGGCCTAGACCCCCAGTTTTTTTCAGTGACAAACTAATTTAAGCTATTATTTATATATTTTTGAAAGTTCATATATACCTATTATAGTCTGAGTACTGGCTGCCCCCCCCCCAGTTTTTACCTTCTAGATCCGCCACTGGTTTTAATATAAAAGCAAGTATGTTATGAAGTACTTTTAAGTTGACCATTTCAGTAGGGCCTAAGTTTGATCGTTTTTTGGACAAGTCATTGACCATCTTAGGAGAGATTCATTACACATCAGAATAAATCTCAAAAAACGTCTAGGAACCAGATAATTAGAAAAATAACACGTTCATTTACCAGTTCTTTTTTTTTTTCAGTTGTTACGTTCACCTTGAGATAAGTCAGCAAGTAGTTAAGGAGACGTACGTTGTATTACGGAAGCGATAATAACATGAAACTCTTAAGCAAAATAAATAAAAATAAAAAATAAAATGAAAACGAAACACCATTTAGAGCTTGTTTTGGCAATGATTTACAAATTTTGGTTAGTACATTACTCAAGAGGAATTTCAGTTTTATAGCTTTATGGTTTTACGGCAGTAAACACATAGACCCGCAATAAAAATTAATAAAATTTCAATTTTAACATTTTATTATTATTTAATTAGGCACACAATCAACCAAAGCAAGGTAAATGTGTAAATGTGATTAACAGTATAAAATAGAATACTTGATTTGTGGCCTTCACCTAATTTATGTTAAAAATCAAGTTGTTTTTCTTTTCTTTTCTTTTCTTTTCTTTTCTTTTCTTTTCTTTTCTTTTATTTTATTTTATTTAAACCAGGAAGGAAATTCGTAAATACAGTACTGGTGTCCTTAACGGAACTGGTATTGTAACTGCTCTCATTTATTGTTCTAGTAAATTAAGTTTACTCGTCCCTTACATCAGGTATGTGCAATTTGGAACTGAGGATGGCCTAATCACAGAAGATTTACTGGCATCGAGGGCCGTATGAGACAATGGGCCGTATGTATAACATTGTCACAATAACTGAATAAAGAACCACTTTATCGTACACTAAGTGCACGGCTATTCGATGTGTTTGCAACGCGCTTTTATGGCTCACGCTTACGCTTGGAATACGCTGACCATGTATTTAAATATGGATGGCTAATCACAATGCTCCTCAAACGTGAGAGCAATTAAAACGCGCAGAATACGTCGGCTCGAGGGTATTTGGTGCGTTTCGGAATAATAGACTGCCTGCTGTTTCGGAATCAGTAAAAGATGTCCATGTCCAAAGGAAGGGGAAAAAAGGAAAAGACGCATTGCAAAGCAAAGGGATTTTTTTAGCAAGAAACAGCTGCTTGGAAGATGCTTTGTGCAGAGTATTGGAACTCTGCTGTTATAAAGTATGTGCGTGTATAACAAGAGAAATTCACAAAAATACAAGGAAATTCCGAAAAAAATTAGCTAATCACAGAAAAATTTATGTAACACAACAGGGTTATTTCTCGTGATTCGCATGAATGAGAATAAGGGTGAGACAGTAAGGCCTGGAAACCCTGACTGGCTCGCAGTATGATTTATAACTCTGGTGAAAGTAAAATTACCGAGTAGCCACCTAGTTCGCGTTCGCTGCGAGGGGTAACGCCAAGAAAACGCATCCTGAAGAAGCCATACGCTAACATCACAGGAACATAAAGCCTGTTATAACGGTAATTCAAATATTTATCTACTGAAGAAAAGGAGAAAAATCTATTCATTTACCGTTTCGGTAGAAACTTAAACCTTCTTGTTCTTAAATAGGCTCTCTACGTTCGGTGGTACACTGTATGTTCCAACGCGGAGGATATTTTGAAGGTTTACGTCAGTTATCCAAGGGGAAAAATCAATTCAGTGTAAGAGATATATTTTCAATGACAAGTAATCAGGTCAGATGAAAGAGTTCAAAGGGCCGGGAGGGCCAACTGTTGCACATGGCTGTCTTACCCAATTTTTTTTTTTTAATTTGGGGGTCGGGTCCCCTAGGAGGGTCGCGCAGGGAGATAAAAAAGAAGGTAAATGTAATTGAGATCTAGCGAAAAAAAATACTTTTAAAGATTATTTTTATTTTCCACTAGAATCTTCGTTATGAGATACGAAACGAGATAGAGGTTGTCCAATAGAACCAGATACATTTTTTTCGAGACGAGACGCCACTTTCTCGATATCTTTTCGAGACAAGACAGCCCTTCTCTCGTATGCAACCGTCATCCAAATAGAAAAGTTTTGATTTTGCAGTGATGAATCCTCATGTTAAACCCATAGATTTAGTTTGTGTAAGGCAGAGATGACTTACATAGCTTATATTTTCTGATTGTATGAACGACGAATCCCTTAACCCTTTGTTGTCCTTTGTCGAGTGGTACTCGACATTTAATGTTGTCCATACTACTCCAATGTCGAGTCAGGTCCGCGGTAGCTCAGTGCAGCCCTCCCCCGTGTCTAGTGGCTAGAATGTGTGCCTTTGGTATACAGGGTTCCGGGTTCGATTCCAGGTGGGAGAGCCTTCGGAATTTTAACTGTCTTCGTAATTTCTCTGTTCGTGTCCCTGTCGTTCTAGGAAATGTAAGTAAGACATTAGTAATAAGTAGGAAGACCATCCATGGCTTTGGATTGATTATTTTAACAAAAGAAACACTGATCAAAGCTTAATACACAGTTTTTTTTTAAAATTATAATAACGGTTTCGGATATCTAACATATCCTTCTTCAGACAATATCGAAAATAAATGAAAATACAGACACATATATATATAGTCATTGCTATCAAAACATTTAAATTCTTTTAACAGACATATATATAGTTATTGTTGTACTTTTTTTTCTCCTATTTTCTGAGGCCTTCAGCCAATCCCGTACGCCTTCTTGTTCACTTTCCAACTATCACGTTCTGCCATTTTTGTTTCTTATAAGGGCCTTTTTTATTTTCTTCTTGTCTATGTTATCCAAACTTCCTTGCCATAATTCATTAATAAGTAAGCCTCCTGTCCAGTTCATCAGTTTATCTCTTCCTACCTTCTTTATCCAATCTGCTTCTTTCCACTTCTTTATTATCATTCTTTTCTCCATCTCCAATACTTCCGTCTTATCCCAATTAATTCCGTGATTCGACATTCCATGATAACAATGTCTATATATATGACTGTTGAAGAATTTAAACTTTGCCAGAACAATGACTATATATATGTCTGTATTTTCATTTATTTTCGATATTGTCTGAAGAAGGATATGTTAGATATCCGAAACCGTTACTATAATTTAAAATAAAGTGTGTTTTAAGCTTTAGTCAGTGTTTCTTTTGTTAAAATAGTAATAAGTAGTTAAGGAAGTTAATGAGGCACATTTCGGTGAAACAGTTAAATTTAAAAAAATAAAGAAAAAATAAAAAAGTGATAGAGCGTTCACCTCTGGTGCATGAGGTCCTTGGCTCGATCCCAGCTCGCGCCAAGTGGACTTTGTGGTAGTTAAACACCGTGTGCGTGGATTTTCTCGAGGTTCTCCCGTTTCCTCACACTTTCTTCATTCCACCATTTCCTTCATTTCTCATTATCACCGTCTCCTTTAACCTAACCGGCATAACCGTGGGACGTGAAACTTAACGATGTCATTTGATTTAATTTTTCCAATGTCGAGTGAGACTCAACATGCTTTTCACGGTTGATTTCGATTTAAAAATATGGAGAATGTGTTACTTGATTTTTTTTTGTTGCTACATCTAGTGGGCAATTTTTAAACTTAGATTTTCACCCCTACTTTAATAGATGGCTTTTAATGTAGTAGGTTTTAACTTTGGAAACCCGTCGTTATATACGAAACGCTGTAATTTGGCAAATTTCTTCAGACAGCAAAGGGTTAAGATACCCGTCACACATCAAGAAGAAGAAAAAAATGTGCGCGTGCCCCAGGTAATACAAAAACAATTTTGTTTCTTCTTCCAAAAAAAAAAAAAAGTAAATCCACAGTTCGTCCTACTTTAATTAGACGACAATTCATTCTTTTACCAGTCTCTGCAAAAAAAAAAAAAAAAAAAGTATATATAATGTTATCATTAATAAAAGTAACATTTTTCTTCTGTAGCTATAGAAAGCCGTTTTCGTTACTTGACTTAAACATATGTATACAAGACAAGTTTTGCGCATATATAAATGAATATATGGTAGGTGCGTGCATAATATACACAACGACTACCTATATATATATATTTCCGTATGTCCTGAAAGTAAATACTAGTAGAGATTTTATTTTTAAAAAAACAAAAAACAAAAATGTAACATAATATCCTGCACAGAACCTGTTGGTACCAATATAACAAGAGACTCTCCTTGCCAGAGGCCCAAAAATTTTTTTTTATTTTTTAATCTTTCATCTGATCAATTAAACAATTAAGTAACATAATAAGAGCAAGTAGTGGGAGGAACAACTGCGAAACGAAAGCAAAAATAAAGAACAACAAAAAGAGGACCAAGAAACAAACCGAAGGAACAAGTAGAAAATTAGAGCAGCCGGATTACAGCCACAGAGAAAGATTTACTTTGTGCGAAAAACTAAAGAAGTCTAGGTAAAGAAATCTGTAATAAAATTAGACTAAGGAATTAATTATCTGACGTATATATACAGGGTGGTAAGTAACTCCACCGACAAACTTTGGGAGGTGATTTCTTATAGGAATTGAAAGAAAAAACTTCTTATAAACATAGGTCGAAAAACGTCTCCTTTCATAGTTATGAACCGCCGAAAATTCAAAAAATCATGCTTCGAAACGCCCTGCCTTAGAAACTATAGGACCTATCCCGAGCGGTTTAAGGAATTACACAGAAACTAGTATGCAAACTATCTAAATATCTACGTTTTACCATCCTCCGTTATCGGCGAAACGAACGCGTTATTAGTACTTAAAGGAGTATCCCTATACCTCAATTTCCTTTCTACAGTTCGTTCGTTTCGCCGATAACGGACCACGGTAGAACATAGATATTTTGATAGAGCGCTTGGGATCGGTCCTGTAGTTTCTAAGGCAGAGCGTTTTCAAATATGCATTTTCGAATTTTCGTCGGTTCTTTCATTTCATATAAGGAATCACCTCCCAGAGTTACCTACCACCCTGTATATATATATATATATGCAGGAGTGGCCCCTGACGGTAAGGGACAAACCAAAAACGAGACTTTTACGTAAATTAAGTCTAAATTTAGCAAGGATGTTATAAAATAGAGGATCTACCCATACGTATCTTCATCATATAAACTCAATGAAGCCCCCTCCCCCCCAAAAAAAACCGAGCATCGTCTAAACCGGCACGTCTGATTGGCTACTCTCGTTTCCGCCATGATTGTTTGCTCGAAACATTGCGATCTTAGTGGCGCAGAGTGAGCAGATTAGGTGTGGCGAAGCTGTGACATATGGCTTCACGATTTTGTTGTATGGGCAGATCCTCTATTTTATAACATCCTTGAATTTTAGGGTGATTTTACAAATTTTAATATAATTTATCCTCACATTGAATTTGGACCCCCCCCCCCAGAAATAAATTTCTCCATACATATACATAACTGAAACTGGCGACGTGGTTTTATAGTATAGTAATCTTAGTGGTAAGGTGTTTGGAGTCCCGGGTTCGATCCCAGCCCCCGCCAAGTGAACTTTGTGGTGAACAAACACCGTGTTCGTGGGTTTTCTCGGGGTACTCCCGTTTCCTCCCACTTTCTTCATTCCACCTTTTCATTCATTAGTCATCATCACCGCCTCCTTTAGCCTAACCGGCATAATCGTGGGACGTAAAACTCAAAGATTTCATTTCATTTTTCAGTTCCTGTTTTTCGTAGCCTCGGTTGGTTGCAGTGTTGCCAATTTGAGGGAAAAGTCGCTAAGTCTAGGGAATTTGAGTTCCAGGATAGTGATCAAAAGTTTTTTTTCTAATTAGCGATATTTTTGGTGATTTTTAAATTACGATTTGGCGACGTACTTACAAATCTAGCTATTTTTGTGCCACGAGCAACTTGTTTTTCCGTAATCACGCACTATTAATTCCAAGTTTTCTTTTGTTAATTTGAAACAGGGGAAGCGTCCACGAGTTCGGCAAGTATACAGGGTGTGATACATCTCCGATTTGTTTTCTGATGCCCACTACCCCCCTAACGGAGCACAATTTCAACCTTGAATGTCAATTAGTTTGCAGAGCTTCCATTGAGAGGCACAAATAATACAGCATTACCGAATATGTGTAGAAGCGTGAAGCGCAGTGAAGTAGCTGTAAGATTATTATATCCATCGCAGATTTTTTTCCCCTAAACTCATGTTTGATTTCATTGAAGTTAAATTGATCATATAATCGTATACTGTATATAATCCTAAAAAGGAAAAAGATGTTCAAGTACTGTAATCTAAATGATATATGGCCTATTATTAACATATAATTCGTTCGACCACGATTTTATTTCTATGTTTTTGTAGCGGAGATAGATCTATGAGGGAGAGACAAACAGAGAAACGTAATATTTCACGAATAATGTTTTAGTCATTTCGTCTCCCATTTGGCGACTTTTTTAAATCAAATTTTTATCAAAACTGGTTGGTTGGTTAGAGTGTAGCAACTGGACCAGCGGAGAGGACTGATAACCTTGGTATTGTATAACAATGTAAAATACAATAAATAACTTGTAAATACATATATTCTGGATTTTTTTCCCCGAGAAACGTCTTATACCATACATAAGGTGATTAACGAATTATTTATTTATGAAATATAAGCAGAATCATTAGAAAGAGGTTTTCTTGAGGGGAACGAATAAAGAAACTTTTTACTTTCATCTTTTAGTAAACCGCCACTCATATTTTTTGAGAATATTACAAAAATTCGGAAAAAACAAAATCCTTTAAAAATCTTATAAAAAGAAAACCTTAAGTTTAAAACTTGGATTGGATTAAATTTAAATGAAATGAAGCTTAACCTCCTACGATTATGTCCTTTTGGCTAAAAGAAAGTGTAGATTGGCGGGGCTATATAAGACTTGGACTTACAGCCTAACATAGGATTTAAAACACATGAGCTCTCACCGGAAATCGAACTCTGGTCTCCCGCGCCCAAGGCGCGTATGCTAAACTGAAGAAGACAGACGATGAATGAAAGTGGATGATTATGAAAGAATTAGTGCAATGAAAACGTGGAAGAAAATGGGAGAACCCCCCCCCAAAAAAAAAACTCACGACATTGTTCACAAATTCATGCCTGGGATTGAATCACAAACTCAACGCACCAAAGGTCAGCGCTCTACCACTGATTCACCGTTCTCTCCTGACTCATTGAACGATATGGCCTCTAGACGATTATACGAGAAGGGACCCAAAAATAACCGGAATCGTACTCCTACGCATTGTGTACTTGTGATACGACGTTGTGCCGCTACGGCGTTGTGGGAGGACCTCACCTGAGTCAGTACTCCAAGTGGCGTCAACCGACAACGACGCAAGTACTTTCTCTGGCAGTTCTGTATGTGTGTCCGTAGCGCAGTCGTGACACG
Organism: Thermobia domestica; assembly: GCF_964235325.1. Lineage (NCBI taxonomy): Eukaryota > Metazoa > Arthropoda > Insecta > Zygentoma > Lepismatidae > Thermobia > Thermobia domestica. The sequence goes on from NC_137467.1 coordinate 40,078,645, forward strand.
GAGAAATGGCAGATTCTCACGAACAATGTACGGTTGTGAAATTTTCTTTCTATTCAAGAACACAGCAGAAAGTGTTGTCGTGATGCAAACAGCTTACAAATAACATATTCTCAGTAAAAGGCAAGTGTACGAATGGTTTGCTCGATTTAAAATGAGAGAATTGATCACTGAAGATCAACCCCGTTCCGGTCGTCCTTCAAGTGCACAAACCGAGGCTATCATAGCCAATAACGTTTGAGCAAGTGCGTTAGTACTAAACGAGAGTACTTCGAGGGTGATTAAAGTTGTATTTAAAACTAAGTTGTATTTTAAAAAAAATAAAGTCCAGCTTTTTCTCAGGAAATTCGAGTTATTTGGGATTCCCCTCGTACATACATCAGAATACACAGACGTCCAAAAATACCTTTTTGATATAGGGAGAGGCTCAAAAACGTGTACATCAGTTGAAATATCGAATTCATTTTTGTCTTTCATGATCACCTTACTTTCTTGTCTTCTTTCGTCAGTCAAAAGTTAAAAAAAAAAAAAAAAAACAACCTTAAAGTATTATTTCCAGCCCCCTAGAGAGAAAAATATTCATTAGTTATTTCCTTATGAACTTTTGTATATGTCTTATGGATATGCCCATTCCTCTTGCTTCCGGGATATCCTTGTCTTAAACACATTTATCTTTCTGCAGTATATCCCAATTGTAAGATATACACAGCTCGCAAGGTCTTTTAATGTTTTACCCCTTCGAGATCCAACAAACCTCATATATATCTCCTGCAGTTCTTTTGTACTTCATCCAACTCAAAAAAGGCCATTATTCAAATTTGCATATTAGCTATTCCATTCTCGACCATGCTATTGTATGTTCTTTGACTGTATGTGCCTACATGAGAAATGCCCAAGCCGGTTTTTCCCATCAACATATGTGTATGTGTATACATATATATATATATATATATATATATATATATATATATATATATATATATATATATATATATATATATATATATATATATATATATATATATAAACAGTTGCTTCGATATCGGTACGTGTATTTTGAGTTCATAGCAGCGTTGCCAGAGATATGAAGGTTCTCCGTAGAGATACACTCACCAGCATGAAATAAAATACAATTCTACAATTTTGGACATGGACGTAATTGTGGTGTTTTCAACGTGAGCATTAACGCCTTCCAGGGTTGTTCCTATTTCCAAAGGCGGCGATGGAACAAAGCGGGATGTTTCATGCCTGTTGGACCTTTGTCTTATTATTGGCCAGAAAGTATTATGCATTTCACAAATTTTACAAATTATTATAATTTTAGACCTTTTTTGTACAAATAATAATGTAGATTTCTCAAGGCTGATTTTACAAATTGTAGCCTCTTTTTGGTTCTTCCAAGTCTTACATTCATCCTCATGTATGGGCAAGGGCGCCCATCAAGGGGGCAAGGTGGGGCGATCGCCCCCACCTAGAAGAAATTGTACTTCAGAATATCGAAAACCCAATAGAATTTTTACATAACTTACAGCAAAATTTGAAACTATATTTGAAACGTTGCTTGTACTTGTCCCCTCCCCTTGGTAACCACAACATGGGCGCCCTTGTGTATGGGTGGATTGAGTTATGATGACAAGGAAGGGAGTGGTAGGCGCCAAAAGGTTGAGTACTACTGCTGTAACCAACAATAATTTACAAATTAGAAAAACAGACTTAAAGCTTTTCATTCTTTTCTGAAAATTATTTTGCAGAGCTTTTAATTGGCAGCTAACTAGTACAGTCAACGACAAAAGTTGTTTCCGTTTGATGAAATTAGTTTCCTAAATAACTTCAGAATGAAACGACAATTTGAGTACAGTTATCACCAATTTTTTTTTTTTAAAAAAAAGAATTATCTTTCTGTATGTTCCACGCATACAACGTTCCAGCTATACCACCGTTATTCCAAAAATAAATTTTACCAAATGGAAAGAAACTTTTGTTGCTGACTGTACAACGAAACTCTTAACTTGTATGCTGTACTGTAGATTTGTACTCACGTCCGTAGCCAGCTCGATTTCTTAAAGGGACAGAAATTAATACCAAGGAGGGGGGGGGCATGACAACATCAACGAACACCCCCAAAATTATTTATTTATTTATGGGATCTGTAACGAAGCGATAGATCCTTCTCAATTTTCTTCCTTATTATTATTTTTTTAATATTAACTAAAAGCAGACAATTAAAAATTTCAGGGAGGATTCAAAGTATCCAGAGAGGTCTCAAGCCCCCGTGACTATTCTGTAGTTATGGGTTTGTTCTGCAGTTTATGTATGTCCACAGTTAACGTTGGATACCTCCATGTAACTATGCTTCGGAAGTGAATCTGGTCCGACGCCTTTGGTAATTATCATGGTGCAATAATACGACACTTGCGTTTATAAAATTAAGGCCAACGGCATATGGTTGGTGCAACTAACTAAGAAGAAGTGATAATTTCAGATTTCCTCGGAGAGGAATTTCAGTGCAAAGGGAGTTAAAGTAATACTGCAAAAAATACTGGTAACTCACATTGAACACGATCCGAGATGCCCCGAGTTAGAAATAATGTGATAAACCAAGTTCATCTTTAAACTAGACCCTGTCTATTTCAAGTGTGTCCTCGGAAAATATGCAAAACACTTCGGCCTGACCCCTGCCACCCTCTGACGGAGGAAACCCTCTCTTTGCTTAGTTTGCTTAGGGAAAAGAAGTGATTGACTTCAGCTGTGTTGCCAAGTTGTCATTCAGTCGTGTGGTCTTGGCAAGTGAAGATCGTAGACAGCGCACAGAGAACTCCGTGAAATAATTCATTGTGGCAACACTTCCGCACCCAACAACTCGGCCGCAGCAACTTATCTCTCCTCTTTCGAGAGAGGTACGGGAAAACACACATCGACAGCAGCACCAGCAAGGGCACAGTTGAAATTGAAAAGCTCTAATTACATTAACATAATACAGATAACAGGGACTTCGCATTTACAAACACTCGCTGCAGGTCTAGTGGTTAACACGCGCAATTTGATGCGCGTAATCCCGAGTTTGATTAACAGTGAGAAAACATTGAACGTATTACGGTAGTTTGGATTCAATTTTAAAATATAAATACACGTATCATGTAGCCATGGTGCTGAAATGTACACTACACTCAAATCAACAAAACTGACTTTACAAGACAGGAAAACAGTACGAGAATTTGACCCAAATTTTTATTTATTATGGGGCCGCGGTGGTTCAATGGTAGAGCGTTCACCTTTGGTGCATGGGGTCCTTGATTCGATCCCAGCTCGCTCGAAGTGAACTTTGTGGCGGACAATCACCATGTACGTGGGTTTTCCTGGGGTTCTCCTCTTCCCTTCCACTTTCTTCATTCCACTAGTTTAATTCATTTCTCATCATCACCGCAGGCACGTAGCCAGGATTTCGTGAAGGGGGGGGGGGTCCGTGACATGAAATACTGTGGTCATCACAATAGGGGCTCGATCACTCTAAACTATTTTACTGGAACATGTATTGGTTCGTTTAGCCAGGATTTCGTAACGGCGGGGGGAGGGGGGGAGTGACATGAAATTCTGAAGGCTCAGGAGCTCGATCAATCTAAACTACTTTACTATCAACATATATTGGTTTGTTAGGACAATAAAATGAGGATATGTTGCCAAGTATTTTAATAACCAACTATGAAGAAATTTCGAGCAAAACAATAAAAAAAAAGCATTGAAAAAGATTTTGCAATATTTACATCCTTCTCCTGTTTATTCAAATATAACAATTTTCCTTTCGTTATGACCTCAATTATTATAAAAAGTACATACTGAATACTGTCTTGTAAACTATCTTCTAATATAAATAAAATAAAGAGTTTGTTTATGTGTTTGTCTGTCTGTCTGTCTGTGTGCGGCCTGGGGACCAGACGAGTGAACCGAGTTACCAAATTTTGGTTAGGGTTGCCTCGGCCCAAGCCCCAGATCAAGACGAAGTGTGTTTTTCAAATTTCGAAACAGTGGGGTCTCAGGGGAGCGTTTACTGGAACCGGCTTGGGAACCAGACAAATTGACCGAGAGTTACCAAATTTTAGTCACGAATACCTTGGTCCAGGCTCCAGACCAGAGTTAAACGTTTTTGTCGAAATTCGAACCAGGGGGTCTCAGGGGGTAGTTTACCGGGACATGTAAAAGTAGTAGAAAATGGCCGATTATTTATTTATTTATTTATTTAACAACCACCAGATACAGCTCAGAGGCCATTTTACATTGAATATTCCCCAACATTAACAATGGAAAGGATTTGGGAAGGTATCGGCCAGGGCCTGTTTAGTAGGTGCCATCCCGGCATTTGCCTGGTAGGACTGAGGGAAACCCTGGAAAACCTCAGTCAGGATGGTAGACAGCGGGATTCGAAGCCACGACCTCCCGAATGCGAAGCCAACGCTCTACCACTTGAGCTATTAGTGTCGAATTCATAGTTTCGCGGTCGCTGAAATCAATGGTGAAAGTCCAGTCGCATTAACTTCCAAATTCATGCTATTCGGCTTCGGGCTGGGGGTCACCGGAGGGGGGTGAGATACCAAGACGTATAAAAGTAGTCCAAAATGACCGATATTAGTGTCAAATCCATAGTTTTCGCGGTCGGAAATCAATGGTGACACTTCCATTAGCGATGACTTGCAAGTATGCGGGCCGGGAGTCAGCGGGGGGTGGATACCAAGACATGTAAAAAAAATAGCCCAAAATGACCGATATTAGTATTAAATCCATAGTTTTCGCGGTTGCTGAGATCAATGGTGATACTCTCACAGGCGTTGACTTCCAAATATAGCTCCTGTGCGAAGCATGTGTATATTCAACTAGTTTTACAATATATGCGTTCCTTTCTCTGTTGAATCAAATGCTAACAGAACTTTCTTTCAACATAATTTTTTGTTTTTATTATTCCGTCAACTACTATCGGTTCCGAATGACAGGTTAAAGGAGCAACAGAAAATTGTCCTTGAAATAACATGTTTGATACTGCAAGGATGCGGTGACGAAAAGTTATGATTAAAAATGTCCACGCTGTTACATAACGGCACTTATGCTTTCGAAAGCTTGAAATCTCTCTGGCTAGTAGCAGGAATTCTGAGAATTCCATAAGTTTTCTTGAAATTTCAAATTCCCTGACTCTTCCAGAATACCTCGCTTACCTCGCCACCATATTGCAAGTAATACAAATCTCATAAGAAAAAGTAAGCAAAAGCTTCCTGTAGTTTTCTTTTTAATTTTTAACACTGAACCTTCTTTTTGTCATTTCATTTTGTTTTATCCTTCCTTAATTTTTTCATTTCTGGTCTCGAAGGGGGGGGTCCGGACCCCCGGACCCCCTCCCTCCCTTGGCTACGTGCCTGATCACCGTCTCCTTTAGCTTAGCCGGCATAATCGTGGGACGTAAAACTTAAATATTTCCTTTCATTTTGTTATTTATTTTTGTTTTGATACCAAGATTTGAGCATGAGATTTTGGCAACCTTGACACAAAGTGGACAAACCCTCAAATACTTCCCTTGCTAAAATGTCGAAGCAAGGGTTGGTAGTAGCAGAAACCATATGTGAAAAAATGATTTGGCAAGAAAGAAGAACGGGGAGGGGAGAATGCAAGATTTTATTTTTTTAGAAAAAGAAAAAGAAGAAGTAAAGGAATTGTTGGAGAACTAGTCACAGAATTCATCCATTCCAGTGGTCATTCATCAACAGGTGTGTACGTGATTCATGGATGCGTGCATTGCGTGTGTGTGTGTGTGTGTGTGTGTGTGTGTGTGTGTGTTTGCGTGCGAGTACTGTGTTTAGTTGGGAGAGAAGGAAGGAGATAAATACAGCAGATGGATAGAGTATACACACAAGTTGCTCTTCAGGTGCAGTCAAGTTTTTTTTTCTTTTTAATCTTTCAAATTCCTCTTGTCTCTTCTTTTCCCTTCTCTTCCATGCTATTGTGTGGGAGGTATTCACACGTCAAATAACGTAACGGTATGAACGTCGAATAATTACTTGTTTCAAATGCCAAACACTAAAAAACGAAAATACCTTTAATAATTAATGGTTTAAGTCGAAAACTCTCTTTTCTCTTTTTTTAAATATCAGAACTTCTCTTCTTGAACTAAGTCGATTTTTTTTTTAAGATATCAGAACTTCTCTTCTTTAACTATTTCGCTAACGAAACTGGAAGATTCATCGCTTTAAAAAAAATTGTGATTGTGTATTGTATCCTCTGTCAATTGAAATATCGAATGCAGTCTGGATTCTTCTTATCCACCTCTATGAAGTTCACATTCATATTACTACCTTCTAGGCCAGGATGGCACAGCCTTAGTCCACAGAAAATTTCAATTGTTTCTTGGCAGTGCTGTAATTCTGAAATGTTCACATAGTGCTGTTTTCTGATTGCCATAAATACATACAGGATGGCCCCTGCATTCATCAAATATAACATTATAGCTTATAGATTTATTTGCTGTGTCTGTTCCGAGCTTCAGATATAAGTAAAAAGACATTAAGAACAAATTATAAAAGAAAACTAAGTCTACCAGATGGATAACAATAAGAAATGGTATAAAAAGCAATGAGTTGATCAGTACAGGACTGTATACGTACTTTTGGGCCACCCTGTGTATGACGATGATGAAGAAAAAAAATAACAATGTAGTTCATTTTCAATAATGCAGTTACGTAAAATGTACAACTGCGATTCTGTTTTATAGTCTAAAAGCTTTTCATGATATTTTCTTGATAATATTTGACAGATAAATTACTCCATTAATAACATAAACAATATACAGGGTGGCCGCTAATTATATACAGGGTGTTCATTTATTATGTAGCCAAAATCCACTGGTAAAATCCTCACATCTAAACAAGAAAAAAAGTTCATATGAACATAGGGCTAGAAACTAGTTATTTCAAAGTTATGAGATGCCGAAGTCTAGAAAATTGTAACATTGAGGCTGCCTAGCTCGAAAACTATGAGAGATATCAAAGGCCAAACTATGAGAGTTGGGTTGTACCGGCGCACATGATTTTAGACAGAGGTGGAAGAGTGCAACCTATACCGTAGCTCCCTCTATAAAATCTGTTGCACCGATATGTCCTAACTCTGAAACATGGTTATTTAGATAGACAGTCTACTGGTTCCTCTAATATTTCTTTAACCGCCTTTGATATCTCCCACTACAGTGGTATATAAGCTGAGGGCTTCCTAGTTTCATTTAGTTCGATTTCTAAAAATGAAATCTTTAAGTTTTACGTCCCATGGTTATGCCGGCAAGGCTAAAGGAGATGGTGATGATGAGAAATGAATCAAGAAAGTGGGAGGAAATGGGAAAATCCTGAGAAAATCCACGCACACGGTGTTTTTCCACCACAAAGCTCACTTGGCGCGAACTGGGATCATACCAAGGACCCATGCATCAAAAGTGAACTCTCTACCACTTTTTTTTTTTAAGTTAACTGATTCACCGAGCGTGCCTCATTAACTTGTTTAACTACTTATTACTAGGTTTTTCCTTTAACCTTGAACGCCAGGGACACGAACACAGAAATTTCGAGGCCAGTTAAAATTCCAAAGGCTCTCCCAACCGGGTATCGAACCCGGAATCCTGTGTACTAAAGGCACATGTGCTGGCCACTAGACCAGCGGAAGGACAAGCCACTCAACCATAGCAGCCCGCAGTTCAGTCTCTAGAATAGTCACCCGTAACTAGTAGACCAACACCTTAATCTTTCAGAAATAAACAAGTTCAGGTTCAGCAGATGTTATGGTTTTAATTTGCCAATGAATTTTCCATACTGTAGTTTATATAAACACTACGAAAATTATGAAAATTTTATTTATTTAATTAACTTGAAACAAACAACAACATTTTTTTTTTTTTTTTTTAAATCAACACATGGAATGTTCGTTTTCCCCTTTTAACCTTCCATGAAAAGAACGTGACGATCTATATAAGTAATAACACTTTTCGAATAAAGAAAAAAATAAAAATAAAGAATTCTCTAAAGGTACAACAATCAGATCACAATAATTGTCAGAGTTTAAATGTTTCCAGTGCGTGAGAAACTTCTGTTACAACAAGAGCATGAATATTAAGAAATTACGAAACAATTGAATGTCTTTTTTTTTTTTTTAAAGAAAATATGAAAAAAGTTCAACCAATTGCTCCTACGTGACTTTCGTTTCTGTTTTGAAGGGTTTGCTAAACAATTGGCAACGATTTTAACGACACACGTTTTTCCTTTAGCATCTCAGAATATAAAGCTAAATTTTACTTTTGTATTTTGTTTTCCAAATATAAGAAAAACTTTGCAGAACAGGAATACAAGTAGCTTTATAATTATGAGATGCAGCTGTATTTCCCTTGCACTTATAAGTAATGAGAATCACTGTTAGAAGTACGTCTGTCACTCTTAGAACTATGTGCGCCACTGTTAGGAGTATGCGTCACAGTTACGACTAAAGATGACACTATTAGGACTAAAGATGTCACTGTTAGAACTATGTGCGTCACTGTGAGGACTAAGGGTCTCACTGTTAGAAGTATGTATGCCACTGTTAGGATTAAAGATGTCACGGTTAGGACTAAGAGGTGTCACTGTTTGGAATATGTGGTCACTTTTAGTACTAAAGGTGCCACTGTTAATATTATGTGCGTCACTGTTAGAAGTGTGTAGTCACTGTTAGAACTAAAGGTGGCATTGTTAAAAGTATGCACGTCACTGTTAGGACTAAGGGTCACTTTTTGGAGTATATGGTCACTGTTAGGACTCAAGGTGTCACTGTTAGAAGTATGTATGTCACTGTTAGGATTAAAGGTGTCACTGTTAGGACTAAGAGGTGTCCTGTTTGGAGTATGTGGTCACTTTTAGGACCAAAGGTGTCACTGTTAAAATTATGCGCGTCACTGTTAGAAGTGTGTAGTCACTGTTAGGACTAAAGGTGTCATTGTTAGAAGTATGCACGTCACTGTTAGGATTAAAGGTGTCACTGTTAGGACTAAGAGGTGTCCTGTTTGGAGTATGTGGTCACTTTTAGGACCAAAGGTGTCACTGTTAAAATTATGCGCGTCACTGTTAGAAGTGTGTAGTCACTGTTAAGACTAAAGGTGTCATTGTTAGAAGTATGCACGTCACTGTTAGGATTAAAGGTGTCACTGTTAGAAGTATGCACGTCACTGTTAGGACTAAGGGCGTCACTTTTTGGAGTATATGATCACTGTTAGAACTCAAGGTGTCACTATTAGAAGTATGTACGTCACTGTTAGGAGTATGTCAGCATTAATCCAACATGAATACATACAGGGACAAGAATGGTGCAGTAAGAAGATGAAGAAACAAAAAGATATCCAATAAAAAGAACATCAAAAATATCCAAGAAGCAAACCGCCGTATTGAAGATATTAGACGAAACAACAAAGACATAGCAAAAAGACAAAACAAAATCAACAACGTCCGTTATCAACAATGGACAATCTTCCATTTTGAATTGAAGCTGTTTGTAGCTTCTATACGGTAAGTAAGTACTAAAAAAGGAGGAGCTATGGGCTGCAAGGAAGGATCTTACATTCTTGAATGGCTTCTGAAGTCCTTTGAAGAAGCAAAATACACAACGCATTGATGACAAAAAGAAAGGCGCATCAGATGAAAAGCTAGAAGACAAAAAAGGCGAACAACGAATAAAAGAACAGAAGAATAAAGACCAAAGAACACAAGATGACCATTCGATGTCGTGTTTCGAATCACCAAACAAAGACCATATCTTCCATACTTATTATGCAATGGTAGCCACTCCCTCTTGCTGCTGTTGGATTGGTGATCCAAAATTTTTTTAAAAAAGAAGTCTTTGCATTTCCCCTCCTTTATTTCTCCTACTATTCTCATTCTCATTCTTTGAGGGCCCAATTCTTTCTTTTCTGAAACTTGTGTCTCCATCTTCTGTTTCCATCTTTTCTCTATTGGGAGAAGACCTCCCTCTAGGAAAGGAACAGGTAATGCGGTTCATCTATCATGTGGCTCTTGTTTCACCTGCCTGTACAATACGATTTTTGTGGTCATAAAAGAAGAAAAAAAGAGGTTGGGGGATTGCAGGGAGATAGGAATATATGTATTGAATACGTTCCTTTCACACGTGTGTATGTATGTTCTTTTCTAGCTATCTCGCACCCCGCACTCTTCAGCATCCAAAGAATGCATGAAAAGACCTATTGGAGAAATGGACCTTTGATGATCTTCAGTGATACCACCTCCGATTGTTATATCTACACTCAGCTGTACTCTTATTTCCTTATTTATTATTTTTAAAAAAGTAATAATGCTGCAAACGTAAGACAATGATGGGTAAACTTCCCATCTTTATTTTAACTTCCTACGGCTATGATATTTAAACTAAATCATTATTATAGATATTTTTGCCATTATTGGGAGGTCACTTGCTGCAACTGAGAAGCTTCCATGATCCAAGGTCTTTAGCTAATCTCTTCGTATTCACGTACGATTTTTCTGATTCGATATCGTCCATCAAATGTAACCTCCCTCGTCCTCTTCCTCTCTTTCCTGCCACCATACTCTCTTACACGTCCCTCATGATACAGTTCCTTTTCAGCCAATGTCCCAAACAGTTTCTCTTTCTCTTCCTAATAATATCTAAGACTGTTTTATTCTTTACCATTTCTAACACCCTCTCATTCGCTTTCCGCTCGACCCAACTAATGTTCTCCATTCTTCTCCACATTCACATTTCGGAAGATTCGAGTCGTTTCTCTTTCATCATTTTGGCGTAATATCCATGTTTCTGCCCAATACAATACAATACTCCAGACGAAGCATTTTATGAATCTTTATCTCAACTCTTTATTCAAGGACTCACAAAACCGGCTTTTCTTCCTCTTAAAGAACTCTTTTGCTATTCTTGTCCTTGCTTTTATTTCACGTTCGGACTTTATATTTGTATCATCAATTTTAAGCCAAAGAGGATGAATAATTAATGACAGTAAATGATTACAAAAGCTGGTGCAATGACAATGAGAGAGAAAACAAGAGAGCCCCAAGAAAACCCACTAGCACAATGTTGCCCACCACAAACTCACTTGGCCTAGAATCAAATCACAGATCCCTGCCATTAGAGAAGGCAGTACCACTGTACTATGGATAATCAGTATTTTACCAGATTTGGTAGAGCGTTCATCTCTGGTGCTTGGGGTCCCGGGTTCAAACCCATACTCCCTCCAAGTGAACTTTGTGGTGGACAAACACTGTGTGCGTGGGTTTTCTCGGGGTTCTCCCGTTCCCTCCCACTTTCTTCATTACACCATTTCATTCATCTCTCATCATCACCGTCTCCTTTAGCCAGAGGTGCCCACAAAGGGGGGCTATGACGCAAACTGCGTTATTGAAATATTTGGGGGGGGGTAAAAATCTATATAAATGTGTTTGAGGGGGTGTAAAAATTAATCGAAAAGATTTTTTTCATGGAAGAACACCTACGGATAGACAATTGGGGGGTGCGTCATGGACATAAGGGGGGGCACCACTGCTTTAACCTAAGCGGCATAACCGTGGGACGTAGAACTAAAAAAATTTCTTTGAATTTCTTTTTCTTAATTTTACCTGATTGACAATATTCACAATAATTCAGTCATATCTAAGAGATGGAAGTTGAAACTTTGTCCATAGATAAATGGAACCAATATTCAAAGGATAAGCCTTCATTGGGCTGTTTGCGGTATCCACAATTCAAAATTCAAAAATTAGATGTTGCAACTTTCTTTAAAGATAAATTGAATTTAAAATAATCAAAGAATAAGTCTTCAATTTACTGATTGAGAATATGCACAATAATTCGTTTATTTATTTATTTGTTTATTGAAATTCAGCATTGCATTTCAGCGCTGGAACTATATAAAATGTGGACCTACAGTTTAAGACGGAATCCAAACCACAGTAATGCGTTTAAATTTAAATGTTCTCTCACTGGGAATTGAATCCGGGAAAGAGATGGATATTAAAACTTTGATTAAACACAAGTTGAATCAATGGTGGCACGGTGGCTCAGCGGTAGGGCGTTTACCTCTGGTAGATGGAGTCCGTGGTTCGATCCTCCGGACAAATAAGTTTGTGGTGGATAACGTCGTGCCCGTGGATTTTCTCGATCTGTTCCGGTTTCCTTTCATATTCTCATTCCACTAATTCTTCCATTATCATTCACATGCCTTAATCATTCGTCTCCCTTAGCCTAAAGGCCATAATCGTGGGACGTTAAACAAAAAGATTTCATTTATTTTTTTTTTTTTCGAATTGAATCAACTCCTGCAACGAAGGTTTCTTTGTCTCGTTTCATAAATTTATGAACAAAATTAATGTCTCGATCTCTTTCTTAATTACATGTAGAAGTTACTAGTATTCTTGCACCTCACGAGAGGTCCACGGAGGGTGTAATATTACAGCGTTGCCAGACTCACAGCTCGGAATTATTCCAAAACCTGATTGAAATTATGCTAGATTTGGTCAAATTATGCTAGATCCTCATAATTACTAATTCAGGAGTTTTAAAAGAAAAATAAACGAAGTTGAGATACGATAACGTAACTTATAATATGCAGAGCGCAAGAATGCGTGGATAGAACTCAATACTTCACGCACCAAAGCTTTAATTCAACTAAACTAGTGCAGTCGCTGCCAGACTCAATGGCGTATATATCGTATACATTAATGCAAAGTGTTTGTTTACATATTTTGAAAGAAAATTACCTCGCAGCATAAACGAAGTTGGGAATTGTCTGCTGGGGGGGCAGATTTTTGGTCGGTCTCGGACCATTCATTTCAGGAATAAAGATGGTCATGAAGTCAGAAATAAAGATGGTGAAGTTGTCAAAAAATTGAGGGGAGAATGGCCCCCATAGCTCCGCCCATGTCTCGCAGTTACAGGATTAGAAAGCCGTTTCTAACTTACTTCGGCAAATGAGACTGCCTGTATGGTTTACCGACTATGAATCAATGGAAGAGGATACATTTCTGCCGTTCTTTTTCTTCCCACGACCAACTTCTTTCTCATCTCCAGGTTTTGCGGCTTTTTGATAAATTTGCTGAAATTATGCTAGATTTGGGCAGGATGCTAAAAGCAAGATGCTAGATGCTAAAGACATGCAAATTATGCTAGATCTGGCAACGCTGGTGATATAACAACACTTATGCTATTATATCATGTAATGACAACGTAAAAGTTGATAAGTGCTGTTCATTGTGTTCGTACAATCCCTTTATCAAATCATAGTTCTTATTCTATGAATCATGTAACACTAGAACAATGTTTGATATCGAAGACTATAGTGAACTAATGAATCATGTAACACTAGAACAATATTTGATATCGAAGACTATAGTGAACTAATGAATCATGTAACACTAGAACAATGTTTGATATCGAAGACTATAGTGAAGTAATGAATCATGTAACACTAGAACAATGTTTGATATCGAAGACTATAGTGAACTAATGAATCATGTAACACTAGAACAATGTTTGATATCGAAGACTATAGTGAAGTAATGAATCATGTAACACTAGAATAATATTTGATATCGAAGACTATAGTGAAGTAATGAATCATGTAACACTAGAACAATGTTTGATATCGAAGACTATAGTGAAGTAATGAATCATGTAACACTAGAATAATGTTTGATATCGAAGACTATAGTGAACTAATGAATCATGTAAGTAGTAGGGGTCCCGTTATGGCCGAATGACTCATCCTCACTCTTGTGACGTCATAGGTCAAAGGTCAATGACCTTGGCCCGGGGTCAATGACCTAGGGGTACTTAGGACCACCCCCTCTAAATTTTGGCAGGGGTACCTTGGCCCACCCCCTAAATTTTGGCAGGGGTACATAGGACCACCCCCCTTAAATTTTGGAAATTGCCAAATTTAAAAATTGGGTATGGTAGCCTAGGACCATAGTATGTACCTCTATCAGTATTGGGGGTCTATGTCGTTCCCTTTCATGGGTAAAAAATTGCCAAAAATTCAAATTTCGGGGTTTTTTGACCTAATTTATCCCCTTTGATGAGGTGTTATTACCCTATATAGTTATATGGGCGTATACAGGGGTCCATTACCTTTCATAACATATGGGTATATTAATGCACCCCTTGAAAAATTTGGGAGGGGTACCTTGGCCCACCCCTTAAATTTTGGAAATTGCCCAATTTAAACATTGGGTATTATAGTATAGGACCCTAATATGTATCGTGATAAATTTGGATGGTCCACCTTGTTCCCTTCTAGGGGTACAAAATTGCCAAAATATAAACGTAAGCAATACGTAGTACCACGTGTTTGGTTTTTGGTCGATTTTATCCCCTTGGATGAGGTCCTATTACCTTATATGGTTATATGGTCATGTATAGGGGTCCATTACCTTTCATAAGATATGGGTATATTTGTGCACTCCTTTAAAAATTTGGGAGGGGTACTTTGGCCCACCCCTTAAATTTTGGAAATTGCTCATTTTATATATTTGGTATTATAGTACTGGACCCTAACATGTATTATAATAAATTTGGGTGGTCCACTTCGTTCCCTTTTAGGGGTACAAAATTGCCAAAATATAAACGTAAGCAATACGTTGTACCACGTGTTTGGTTTCGACCCAAGTTATCCCCTTGGATGAGGTCCTATTACCTTATATGGTTATATGGTCATGTATAGGGGTCCATTCCCTTTCATAACATATGGGTATATTGGTGCACCCCTTTAAAAATTTGGGAGGGGTACATTGGCCCACCCCTTAAATTTTAGAAATTGACCATTTTACATATTTGGTATAATAGTATAGGACCCTAACATGTATTATGATAAATTTGGGTGGTCCACCTCGTTCCCTTTCATGGGTACGAAATTGCCAAATTGTTAGTACAACCACGTGTTTCGTTTTTGACCTAATTTATTCCCTTGGATGAGGTCCTATTACCTTATATGGTTATATGGTCATGTATAGGGGTCTATTACCTATTATAAGACATAGGTACATTTGTGCACCCCTTTAAATTTTTGGGAGGGGTACTTTGGCCCACCCCTTTAATTTTGGAAATTGCCCATTTAATATATTTGGTATTATAGTATAGGACCCTAATAGAGATTACTATAAATTTGGGTGGTCCACCTCGTTCCCTTCTAGGGGTACAAAATTGCCAAAATATAAACGTAAGCAATACGTTATACCACGTGTTTGGTTTTTGGTCGATTTTATCCCCTTTGATGAGGTGTTATTATCCTATATAGTTATATGGGCGTATACAGGGGTCCATTACCTTTCATAAGACATGGATATATTAATGCACCCCCCCCCCGGGAGGGGTACCTTGGCCCACCCCTTAAATTTTGGAAATTGTCCAATTTAAACATTTGGTATTATAGTACTGGACCCTAACATGTATTATGATAAATTTGGGTGGTCCACCTCGTTCCCTTCTAGGGGTACAAAATTGTCAAAATATAAACGTAAGCAATACGTAGTACCACGTGTTTGGTTTTTTTTGTCGATTTTATTTCCTTTGATGAGGTGTTATTATCCTATATAGTTATATGGTCATGTATAGGGGTCCATTACATTTCATAAGATATGGGTATGTTTGTGCACTCCTTTAAAAATTTGGGAGGGGTACTTTGGCCCACCCCTTAAATTTTGGAAATTGCCCAATTTAAACATTTGGTATTATAGTACTGGACCCTAACATGTATTATGATAAATTTGGGTGGTCCACCTCGTTCCCTTCTAGGGGTACAAAATTGCCAAAATATAAACGTAAGCATTACGTTGTACCACGTGTTTGGTTTTTGACCTAATTTATTCCTTTGGATGAGGTCCTATTACCTTATATGGTAATGTATAGGTGTTCATTCCCTATCATAAGACATAGGTACATTGATGCACCCCGGGAGGGGATTCGGTATCATAGTACAGGCCTCAACATGTATTATGATAAATTTGGGTGGTCCACATCGTTCTCTTTTAGGGGTACAAAATTGCTAAAATATAAACATAAGCAATATGTTGTACCATGTGTTTGGTTTTTGGCCCAATTTCTCCCCCTTTGATGAGGTTCTATTACCTTATATGGTTATATGGTCATGTATATAGGTTCATTTCCTATCATAAGATATGGGTACGTTGATGCATCCTTTAAAAATTTGGGAGGGGTATCTTGACACATCCACTCGGTTTTAGAAATTGTTTAATATAAGCATTTGGTATCATAGTACAGGTCTTCAATATGTACCACTATAAATTTGGATGGTCCACATCGTTCCCTTTTCATAGGTAAAGAACTACCAAAAATCAAATTTCGGAGGTTATTGACCCCTATTTAGAACGTTATATGGTTTATTACCTTTATATGTTTATGTTCCCTTTTAAATTTGGGAATTATCGAATAACAAAATTCGGTAAACGTTTTCTAGGACCCGTTGGTATTTCTCTTATGGCCAAATATTCAAAATTTAAAGGTTATTGACCGGCTTTATTATTGAATAAGTACAGGATTTATTACTTTTTTCATAAGACACAGGTGTATTTGTGTACCAATCTTAAATTTTGGGAGGGGGGTACATTTCTTATTATCATATCAATAATTGGTAAATGTTCTTTGGGTAAATCATTGTGATCACGTGATCAGTTATTGACCTATGATGGGATTAGGAGTCCAGGACATTGGTACATTGAAACTTTGTAGGATAATTTGAGAATGCGTCATTGGTATTGATTATTACAGCCAAATATAAACGTAAGCAAGACGTTGTACCACGTGATTGACCTTGATGAGGTAGTGTACAGGGATACATAGCTAACCTTATTGAAACTTATGACTCATAGTCTTAAGGGAATACATGCTACAACACTGGCAAAGTTATTGTTAATGCAATTTGATTGGCTGATCACTATCTTTCGTGCAATCTGATTGGTTGATCACTATCTTTCGTGCAATCTGATTGGTTGATGAGTTTTAAATCTTTGCTGTATTCAGTTTTTAAGTTTTGTTTTACATTTAAAAATCTTGTTTTTGTTCAACATTTTGCACTCAATGATAAATATGATCAAAACCGTTTATTTGTTAATCGAATAGTTAAAAACCGGATAGTTTGACGGTTAACCGTGAAACGTAAAAATTTTTTAGTTTGAAATTTTTTTTGCTTGAAACATTTTGTTTGAAAATTCTTGCTTTCAAATTTTTTTTGTTTGAATTTTTTGTTTGAGAATTTTGTTTGAAATTTTTTTTGACAACTTTTGTTTCAAAATTTTTTGTTTAAAATTTTTTTGTTTGAAATTTTTTTTCGTTTCAAAATTTTGTTTAAAATTTTTGTTTGAAATTTTTTCGTTTCCAAATTTTTTGTTTGAAAAAATTTTTGTTTGAAATTTTTGTTTCAAAATTTTGTTTCAAAATTTTGTTTGAATTTTTTCGTTTGAAATTTTTTGTTTAAAAATTTTTCGTTTGAAATTTTTTCGTTTCAAAATTTTGTTTAAAATTTTTTTCGTTTCAAAATTTTGTTTGGAAAATTTTGTTTGAATTTTTTTCGTTTGAATTTTTTTTTCGTTTCAAAATTTTGTTTCAAAGATTTTTGTTTGAAATTTTTGTTTCAAAGTTTGAGTTGACATTTTTAAAAGTTTGTGCACCTATTAGTAAAGAACCGGAACTGTTTAGAACAAAAACCTTTGACAACATTGCGGTGCAATAGTACACGTCAGAACCTGGGGTTGTACTTGAAATGAAAAAACACAATTCATTGAAATGGATCATTTTATTACACTCCACATACATCCATACCAGATAGTGGTTCTGGATATTGTCGATACAATGTATTTTGAACTTCTTGCACTAGTTTGTCTTTAGCATATAATTTTAATTCCAGTTGAAGTCTTTTAAGGTCTAATGCAATATCAATTGGTGGAAACTCAATGGCCATTTGATCACAAATAAACTGTTTATCAATACAGGTATGCACTAGTCGGAACTGTTTAGAACAAAAACATCTGGCAACATTGTGGTGCACGTCAGAACATGATCATGCAACGTCATCAGTTTTGCATCATCGTTCGAGTTAGTATTCATGATAACGTCATCATGGCTACTTGTCTGCAGTTTCTAAACACACGTGATGTGATGAAATCATTTACCAAGATTACTGATTTACAACAGAATGTACCTTATAGAATCTTAGCTTAGCCAAATGATCCCTACAAAGTTTGGATTAAGAATCGTAGTGAAGCTTGAAAATGATAAGAATATAATTTTACCAGCAAGATATTTACCCATGGAGGCATCAAAACAAGAAGAACTGCTGCGTTTCTTAAATACTGGATCTGTATCTTTATGTTACAAAGGATTCTTGGGTCGAAGTCATCAGTACACAGCCAGATTCGTCAGCCATTGTGATGAAATCATGAATCAGCACATTTCTTTCCAATGACGTCAGCTGTAGTTGTATGAATGTGGTTGGTCGGCATGACGTCAGCAACTGTGATGAAATCATGAATCAGCACATTCCTTACCAATGACGTCAGCAATAACTATAAACCAGTAAATACACTGTCATCCCACGAAATCATTTGAGCAAGTGCTTTTCAGGAGGAAAGATGTGTACTTCTAACGATAAAGAGTTCATCTTCGCAAGCTATTATCCAATAAATATATTTCAAACAAAACATGTGATGATTGGTATCAGTGCTAGAACATTTGAACCTGTGATTCGATTGGGTAAAGCAGAACAATTTGGTGTACAACTGACCTGTGAAGAATGGCAGTTAAAATAAAACTGAATGCAGCAAAGATTTGAACATCAGCAACCAATCAGATTGCACGAAAGATAGTGATCAGCCAATCAGATTGCACGAAAGATAGTGATCCACCAATCAAATTGCATCAACAATAACTTTGCCAGTGTTGTAGCATGTATTTCCTTAAGACTATGAGTCATAAGATTCAATAAGGTTAGCTATGTATCCCTGTACACTACCTCATCAAGGTCAATCACGTGGTACATCGTATTGCTTACGTTTATATTTGGCTGTAATAATCAATACCAATGACGCATTCTCAAATTATCCTATAAAGTTTCAATGTACCAATGTCCTGGGCTCCTAATCCCATCATAGGTCAATAACTGATCACGTGATCATACTCATATTTGACAATAATTTACCCAAAGAAAGAGATACCACCCAATTCTAAGAACAATTACCAATTATTGATATGACAATAAGAAATGTACCCCTCCCAAAATTTAAGATTGGTACACAAACACACCTGTGTCTTATGAAAAAAAAAGAACCGGAACTGTTTAGAACAAAAACCTTTGACAACATTGTGGTGCAATAGTACACGTCAGAACCTGGGGTTGTACTTGAAATGAAAAAACACAATTCATTGAAATGGATCATTTTATTACACTCCACATACATCCATACCAGATAGTGGTTCTGGATATTGTCGATACAATGTATTTTGAACTTCTTGCACTAGTTTGTCTTTAGCATATAATTTTAATTCCAGTTGAAGTCTTTTAAGGTCTAATGCAATATCAATTGTTGGAAACTCAATGTCCAGTTGATCACAAATAAACTGTTTATCAATACAGGTATGCACCCACGAACGATGTTGACAACCATCACAATATCTAGATACATGTTGTACAATATGCATAACACATTTTTCAAAATAGTACTTTTTCAGGAATATACAAGTTTTGTTGCACACTTCCACTGCATGTTTAACACACTGAAATACGTTGATAAATTTGTTCCATTCAGTTTGTGTTAGATACACCATGTTGCGAGGGACATGAAATGTACTCTTTTTACGTAACAGCACCATCTTCTCTTCGAGGACTGTACGCAGCACCACTTCATGATTTGAGCCTAATGATTTGACTATGGTCACATTTAGCTCATCATGAAAATAATCGTTCATTTGGTCGATTCGTGAACATAATATTTGCCATTCTTCACAGGTCAGTTGTACACCAAATTGTTCTGCTTTGCCCAATCGAATTACTGGGTCAAATGTTCTAGCACTGATACCAATCATCACATGTTTTGTTTGAAATATATTTATTGGATAATAGCTTGCGAAGATGAACTCTTTATCGTTAGAAGTACACATCTTTCCTCCTGAAAAGCACTTGCTCAAATGATTTCGTGGGATGACACTGTATTTGCTGGTTTATAGTTATTGCTGACGTCATTGGTAAGGAATGTGCTGACGTTTGAATTCATGATTTCATCACAGTTGCTGACGTCATGCCGACCAACCAAATTCATAGAACTACGGCTGACGTCAAAGGAATGTGCTGATTCATGATTTCATCACAATTGCTGACGAATCTGGCTGTGTACTAAATTCAAGTTGATGACTTCGACCCAAGAATCCTTTGTAACATAAAGATACAGATCCAGTATTTAAGAAACGCAGCAGTTCTTTTTGTTTTGATGGTTCCATGGGTAAATATCTTGCTGGTAAAATTATATTCTTATCATCTTCAAGCTTCACTACGATTCTTACTCCAAACTTTGTAGGGATCATTTGGCTAGCTAAGATTCTATAAGGTACATTCTGTTGTAAATCAGTAATCTTGGTAAATGATTTCATCACATCACGTGTGTTTAGAAACTGCAGACAAGTAACCATGATGATGTTATCATGAATACTAACTCGAACGATACTTATATATGATGCAAAACTGATGACGTTGCATTATCATGTTCTGACGTGTACTATTGCACCATGATAAACAACGTTGCCAGATGTTTTTGTTCTAAACAGTTCCGGCTAGTGCATACCTGTATTGATAAACAGTTTATTTGTGATCAAATGGACATTGAGTTTCCATCAATTGATATTGCAATAGATCTTAAAAGCCTTCAACTGGAATTAAAATTATACGCTAAAGACAAACTAGTGGAAGAAGTTCAAAATACATTGTATCGACAATATCCAAATCCTTTATCTGGTATGGATGTGTGTGATTAACCAGTGCAGTGTAATAAAATGATCCATTTCAATGATTTGTTTTTTCATTTCAAGTACAACCCCATGTTCTGACGTGTACTATTGCATCATAATAAACAGTGTTACCAGAGGTTTTTGTTTTAAACAGTTCCGGTTCTTTACTAATGAGTGCACAAACTTTTAAAAATGTCGAACCAAACTTTGAAACAAAAATTTCGAGAACAAAAATTTTCAAACAAAAATTTTCAAACGAAAAAAATTTCAAACAAAATTTTTGAAACGAAAAATTTCAAAACAAAAAATTTTCAAACAAAAAATTTTGAAACAAAAATTTCAAACGAAAAAAATTTCAAAAATTTTGAAACAAAAATTTCAAAACAAAAAAATTTCAAACAAAAAAATTTTGAAAAAATTTCAAACAAAAATTTTTTAAACAAAACTTTCGAAACAAATTTTTCAAACTAAAAATTTCAAATCAAAATTTCAAACAAAAAAATTTGAAACAAAAATTTTCAAACTAAAAATATCAAACGAAAAAATGTCAAACCGAAGTTCCAAACAAAAAATTTTTCAAAAACTTTTTAAATGTTAAACAAAACAAAACTGAATGCATCAAAGATTTGAAAATCAGCAACCAATCAAATTGCACGAAAGATAGTGATCAGCCAATCAGATTGCACGACAGATAGTGATCAACCAATCAAATTGCATCAACAATAACTTTGTCAGTGTTGTAGCATGTATTCCCTTAAGACTATGAGTCATAAGAATCAATAAGGTTAGCTATGTATCCCTGTACACTACCTCATCAAGGACAATCACGTGGTACAACGTCTTGCTTACGTTTATATTTGGCGGGAATAACCAATCAAATTGCACGAAAGATAGTGATCAGCCAATCAGATTGCACGACAGATAGTGATCAACCAATCAAATTGCATCAACAATAACTTTGTCAGTGTTGTAGCATGTATTCCCTTAAGACTATGAGTCATAAGAATCAATAAGGTTAGCTATGTATCCCTGTACACTACCTCATCAAGGACAATCACGTGGTACTACGTCTTGCTTACGTTTATATTTGGCGGGAATAACCAAAACCAATAACGCAATTCTCAAATTATCCTACAAAGTTTCAATGTTCCAATGTCCTGGACTCCTAATACCATCATAGGTCAATAACTGATTACGTGATCATACTCATATTTCACAATGATTTACCCAATGAATGAGATACTATCCAATTTTAAGAACCATTACCAATTATTGATATGTCAATAAGAAATGTACCCCTCCCAAAATTTAAGATTGGTACACAAATACACCTGTGTGTTATGAAAAAGTAATAAATCCTGTACTTATTCAATAATAAAGCCGGTCAATAACCTTTAAATTTTGAATATTTGGCCATAAGAGGAACACCAACATCTACAATGGGTCCTAGAAAAAAGGTTTACCGAATTTTGTTATTTGATAATTCCCCAAATTTAAAAGGGAACATAAACATATAAAGGTAATAAACCTCTGTACATACCCATATAACATGTACCCATGAAAGAGAAACGAGGTAAACCACCCAAACTTATCATAATACATGTTAGGGTCCAGTACTATAATACCAAATATATAAAATGAGCAATTTCTAAAATTTAAGGGATGGGCCAAGGTACCCCTAACAAATTTTAAAGGGGTGCACAAATGTACCTATGTCTTATGATAGGGAATAGACCCCTATACATAACCATATAAACATATAAGGTAATAGGACCTCATCCAAGAGATAAATTGGGTCAAAATGTCAAACACGTGGTACAACGTATTGCTTACGTTTATATTTTGGCAATTTCGTACCCATGAAAGTGGACGATGTGGACCATCCAAACTTATCATGATACATATTAAGGTCCTGTACTATAATACCGAATGCTTAAATCAAAAAAATTCCAAAATTTAAGGGGCGGGCCATGGTACGTACCTCTCCTAAAATTGAAAGGGATGCACCAATGTACCTATGTCTTATGATAGGAAATGAACACCTATACATTACAATATAACCATATAAGGTAATAGGACCTCATCCAAGGAGATAAATTAGGTCAAAAACCAAACACGTGGTACAACGTATTGCTTACGTTTATATTTTGGCAATTTTGTACCCCTAAAAAGGGAACGATGTGGACCACCCAAATTTATAGTGATCCATATTAGGGTCCTATACTGTAATACCAAATGTTTAAATTGAACAATTTCCAAAATTAAAGGGGTGGGCGAAGGTACCTCTCCCAAAAATTTAAAGGCGTGCAAAAATGTACCTATGTCTTATGATAGGAAATGGACCCCTATACATGACCATATAACCATATAAGGTAATAGGACCTCATCCAAGGGAATAAATTAAATCAAAAAACAAACACGTGGTTGTACCTAAATTTGGCAATTTCGTACCCATGAAAGGGAACGAGATGGAGCATCCAAATTTATCATGATACATAATGAGGTCCTGTACTATAATACCAAATGGTTAAATTGGAGAATTTCTGAAATTGAAGGGGTGGGCCAGGGTACCCCTCCTAAAAATTTAAAGGGGTGCACCAATGTACCTATGTCTTATGATAGGGAATGAACACCTATACATGACCATATAACCATATAAGGTAATAGGACCTCATCCAAGGAGATAAATTAGGTTAATAACCAAACACGTGGTTGTACTAAAATTTGGCAATTTTGTACCCCTAAAAGGGAACGAGGTGGACCACCCAAATTTATAGTGATCCATATTAGCGTCCTATACTATAATACCAAATGTTTAAATTGGGCAATTTCTAAAAATGAAGGGGTGGGCCAAGGTACCCCTCCCAAATTTTTAAAGGGGTGCATTAATATACCCATGTCTTATGAAAGGTAATGGACCCCTGTATACGCCCATATAACCATATAGGGTAATAACACCTCATCAAAGGGATAACTTAGGTCGAAACAAAACACGTGGTATAACGCATTGCTTACGTTTATATTTTGGCAATTTTGTACCCCTAAAAGGGAACGAGGTGGACCACCCAAATTTATAGTGATCCATATTAGCGTCCTATACTATAATACCAAATGTTTAAATTGGGCAATTTCTAAAAATGAAGGGGTGGGCCAAGGTACCCCTCCCAAATTTTTCAAGGGGTGCATTAATATTCCCATGTCTTATGAAAGGTAATGGACTCCTGTATACGCCCATATAACCATATAGGGTAATAACACCTCATCAAAGGGATAACTTAGGTCGAAACCAAACACGTGGTACAACGTATTGCTTACGTTTATATTTTGGCAATTGTGTACCCCTAGAATTGAACGAGGTGGACCACCCAAATTTATCATGATACATATTAGGGTCCGGTACTATAATACCAAATGTTTAAATTGGGCAATTTCCAAAATTTAAGGGGTGGGCCAACGTACCCCGTCCCAAATTTTTCAAGGGGTGCATTAATATACCCATGTCTTATGAAAGGTAATGGACCCCTGTATACGCCCATATAACCATATAGGGTAATAATACCTCATCAAAGGGGATAAATTAGGTCAAAAACCCCCGAAATTTAAATTTTTGGTAATTTTTTACCCATAAAAGGGAACGACATAGACACCCAATACTGATAGAGGTACATACTATGGTCCTAGGCTACCACACCCAATTTTTAAATTTGGCAATTTCCAAAATTTAAGGGGGGTGGTCCTATGTACCCCTGCCAAAATTTAGGGGGTGGGCCAAGGTACCCCTGCCAAAATTTAGAGGGGGTGGTCCTAGGTACCCCTAGGTCATTGACCCCGGGCCAAGGTCATTGACCTTTGACCTATGACGTCACAAAAAATTTTGCTGACTCGACTAGATATACGGGGACCCCTACTACTATGTAACACTAGAACAATGTTTGATATCGAAGACTATAGTGAACTAATGAATCATGTAACACTAGAACAATGTTTGATATCTAAGACTATAGTGAACTAGTGTTTCTCACGAGGCTCGTAAATTTTTTTTTCGCTCGTCTCGATTCTCTTTCGAGAACAAGAAGAGAATTATCATGTTTGTCATTCTCGTCTCAAAATTAAAAAGTGAGGAAAAATCGCTTGTGGGCAGCACTACCTACATCTAACTAATTTTCTTTTCAGATTCCGCAATAATGAAGGAAGAAGGAATACGATATCAAAAGACAGTTTTCTTAAAGATAATGTGATTATTTTTTTTCTTGGTACGAGATGATTTTTTTTTTTTTTTTTTTTTTGTACGAAGGAAAATATCGTGGTACGCTCTGCGAACACTACCAAACAGAACAAATATATCTTAGCAATATTTGATTCTTTGATTCCGGTCCAGTCTGAGGACAAAAGGTAAAAGACCGAAATATACAGATAGTCCATAATGGACAACTGCTGTATAGAAATTTTGCACTCCTCAAAGACTCACTAGATCTTATATAACACATACATACTCACACACTAACACTTACATAAAGTATATAGTCAGGGGAGAAGCAATATGAGCGAGAGACCATGATATGCTTTGCTTTCTTCTTACAAAGATCACGACATGTTAAAGGAAAAATCTGAACAAATATATTTTTTTCTTCTCCTTTCTTTTGGGTTTATAAAAGAGCAAACGGAGACAAACGATCAAAGAATCTTGGGAGTCTATTGTAAGGGCGAAAACTTAGAACAGGACCAAAAGGGACAGCGAAAGAAAAGGGCAGCTAGTTGTTTTCAGAAGCCCTTTTTCTCCTTCACAATTCTTTCATTTCCCTCTCTCTCTCTCTCTCTCTCTCTCTCTCTCTCTGTAGTTGTCGCAACTTACAATGTAACGCTTACATCAAATGGTTTGTTCTTAATGGTGTTGTGTTACTAGTCCTTTCCTGAGTGTTCGCAGTTTCCATTATTCAATGAATACTTTCAAGGTTTCCTTTTTCCATTACCTTTGACCTAATACAATGGATAAAAGCAAATAGACAAATAGCACAAAGCAAAGAAAATAATATATTATAGTCCTCTCAGTGCACACTGGACTGAACACGCTTTAGTGGATATTTAACCAAAACACAATATCTTGTATATGTTGTTTTGCAATACTAGTGTGTAGTGTTGGGTTGCATATCCTTTAGGAAATATCTTAGTATTGTCTCCGAGACGAGACAAGAAATAAGGTTTTCTTGTTTCATTTTATACATTCACATACAAAACTTATGTTTTTTTTTTTTTTTTTTTTTTGCATAATTCAATCTATAAGTTACCAGAAAATTTTCACATCACTAGGGAAATGAAATGAAGTCGTTAAGTTTCACTTCTCACGATTATGCCAGTTAGGCTGAAGGGGAGGGTGAGGATGAGAAATAAGTGAAATGGTATATTAAAGAAAATGGCAATAAATGAGAGAACTCCGGAAAACCCCACGTACACGTTGTTTGTCCGCTAGCAAGCTCACTTGGCGCGAGCTGGGATTGAACCAAGGACCCCATGCACCAGCTGTGAACACTCTACCGCTGAGCCACCGCGGTCCCTCTCGCATCACAAGAAGTCGACGAACAGTATGATATAACAACATTTAAACCATATGTTTTTATTGGAATATATTGTGTAATGGCATACGTATCTTTCAAAGGTGATAACGGCTCTTCATTATGTTTGTACAATCAGTTCATAAATTGATAGTTTTACGCTAAGAATCATATTAACATCAAAATAGTGTTTGAGATATAAGAGTCGGAGAATTAGTATTGCTCACAAGATTCGTGTCACGAAAACGAGGCAAACAACTATAGTGTTTATTATCTCATCCTGAATTTAAAAGGTACTTCTCTTCTCATTTTCGAGACGAGACGAGACGAGGAATATCAATCATATTGTTGTTAACTGCTTTCATTTTGTCAAGCACTTTAATTGATGAACTTGTGTTTTTTTTTTTCACTACGACCATGAAATACCATCAATGGAAGCAAACCAAGGATATTGGGTCCCGTAAGAGCCTGAAGCATAGAATATATGGGAAATTAAGCTTTGGGAAAAAAAAATATTTCAGTTTAACGGCCACGATCATGCCCTTTACGCTATGGGAGACGGATGACTTACGCATGTGAATGATTATGGAACAATTGGTGGAATGGGAATGTGGAAGGAAACTAACGAACACGATGTTCTCCAACATAAACTTACTTGGTTCGGGATCGAACCAGGGACCCATGCACCAAAGATAAGGTCTCTATCACTGAGCCTTGGAATGTCTAGACCAGCGTTTCCCAACCTTTTTCAACTTGCGGCACACTAAAGGTGTAACTTCAATTCGCGCGGCACATTCATATATATAGATTTATATTTATTATTATTATTATTATTATTATTATTATTATTATTATTATTATTATTATTATTATTTGTATATATGAAATACCGTGATATTTTTTTCTGTGATTAGGCCTACTGATCTTCTCACAGACAAGAAAGCTCGATGACTGGATTCCTTTGTGGTAAATCATTATGCTTATTGTTCATTCTAATTTAAAAATAGTAAACAATTGCAGTGAAATATAGGACTCGGGTTTTTTAAAAATCCACTTTCTCTTTCGAAAACTGTATCCAACCTTTTACTAAAAAGAAAGATCACTAAATAACGAACGAATAAACAAATCTCTTGTACTTTTAAAACACAAATGTAGGTAATTTTTTACGCATGTTTGCTTTGTTAAAACGATTGAATGATGTTTTAAAATTTCAAGTTACGAAATAAACTGCAACAACAATGAAGCAATAATGCTCATGACAATGATAACAACTACTTTTTTCAACATTAATAATGTACAGAGAAGTAACACAGTATGAAACTTTTGTAGATTCATAGTAGAGGCTCATAGTAATGTGAAATAACAAATATACATTTTCCCCCTATGTCTTGCAATTTGATTCCTATATAATTAAGAATTTTGTTTCGATTTCCTCGCGGCACACTAGTTGGGAAACGCTGGTCTAGACATTTGCATAGCACAATTGAACCCTAACATCAAGATTGCGTCAATTTTTTGACTCATATAAACTTCTCGTAATAAATATTTTGAAAATAGAAGGAACATTATGTCATTGTTAGAAATAGTGTTCACCGCGATACGGGAAATGTCTTTTCTCGTGTTTAAAACGAGACCAAAAGGATACATTTTAAAATTCGTTACGAGACTATTAACATAACAAATCTTATTTCATTTGCAAAACGCGACTCTTTACGAGTCTCTTGGACAACACTAGTTTACCCACATCTTAGATCTATAACACCATTTAAGTGTTACATGATTTATTAGTACAAAAACTATAAACCAACACAGTGACTATGGAAAGAATGAAGAGTATTTATCAACGTTTAAAGATACTGAAATCATTACACAATTTACTCCAATAATAAACATAGTTTAAATGTTGTTATATAACACCCTTCGTAGACTTCTCATGAAGTGGTAATATTCTGATCACTTCTACATGAAATTAAGAAAAATAAAATCAGAGTACAAATTTTATACGTTTATTTATTTATTAACAATATAACAGGCATAAGCTCAATTATAGTGTTGTTGTATTACAAAGTAAATTTACAGTAGTTTTCTTAAACATATAATTCATATTACAGATGTCAATTTCTTTGTGTTCGATACATATTTTGTTATAAGAAGTGCATATTCTCCAGATTGGTGACTTCAATAATATGTTGGTCCTTGCTTTTTTTTTTTTTTTTTGCAGTAGAAAAGGTTAGTTATCAGCACTAGTTTTAAGTGTCGGGACATGAAAATTTAGTGTCGATATCAGAGCCATACAGTTAAACTTGTTTTGTATTATTTCATGGAGAAAAATCTGATATATCACACTTCGCCTTTGTTCAAGTGTGGGGATACAGAAGTTGTCTATTAATGTAAGATAGTTCTCGTAAGATTAGTAGATTCCAGTTCTGTTACACAGTAAGTATTTAATGAATTTAGATTGGACCTTTTCCAGTTGGTGTCGATATTGCTGTTGCAATGGATTCCAGATCACAGTAGTACATTCCAGTTTTGATTGGACATTAGAATAATACATTTTTGTCAGTGTGGTAATATTGTTAAAAACTTCTTTCCAGTTTTAATTATGAATCCTAACATCTTAAGAAATTCATGGCATGGCTATTAAATGTTAAGTTTCCTACCAAACGTAACCCCAAGATCTTTAACTGTATTTAATCTATTTAATAAGATCTGACTAATTGAATAATTAAACTCTGTTTGACTTTTGTTTCTAGTAAACAAAAGAATGATACATTTATTTATATTCGTGATAAATTTATTAAGAGAACACCAGTTTTCTGTCATAAGGTATTAAAACTTGAGACAGTCATGGATGGTCTTTATCCTGGCGTATATTTTGAGGTCATTCGCAAAGAGCAAATTGTGACTTAATAATACTATACAGGGTGTAACATAAATCCATGGCCAAAAGTTACGATGTGATTGCAGACATCCAAATAAGTAAAAAATGTTCCTATAAACATGGGTTCGATTCTGCTTCGCTTCCGAGATACAGGGTGTTCAAATGTCGAGTCGCTCTAATGGCTCACTATGGGGAAATGAATGGAAATGTTCAATATTATAGGAATAATACAATCAAATGGAATTATGCCTGTGCAAATACATTTATACTAACATGGAGAATGAAACTCATCAACATTTGAGGTTATATGGTTGTCAGTGTTGCCAACGTGCTACAAAGTATTATGTTTTCAAATAGCACTAGACATCCACACGTTAGCATGCGATTGCTGCAAAACGTTCCTAAACATGAGGAAGATTCCGCTTCGTTTTCGAAAGACAAGGCGTTCAAGTATGAAGTCAATTAACGGCTCACAATAGTAAACAACAGTTCATAGGTACCAGGTTGGTAACACTGACAACAACCCAATAACTTCAAGAGTTGACTAGTTTCCTTCTCCATGTTGGTACAAATGTATTTGCACATCAACAATTCCACTTGATTGTATTATCCTATAATATTGAACATTGCCATTCATTTTTCCATAGTGAGCCATTGTAGGGACTCGACATTTGAATACCCTGTAACTCGGAAACGAAGCGGTATTGGATCCATGTTTATAGGAACATTTTTACTTATTTGGATGTCCACAATCACCTCGTCACTTTTGGCCACGCATTTATGTTACACCTTGTATAATCAGGAAGATCATTAATGTATAAAAGAAACAATAATGGATCTAGGTTGGAGCCCTGTGGAATTCCAGAGTACGCAGCACAGTCACTTGATGTAAACTCTTTGTAGATAATATTTTGTTTATGATGGTTTAAATATGATGAGTAGAATTTTATCAAAGAAGAAGAGACAAAACGAGAATTTAAAAAAATCAAGGCGGGACGAGTTTGAGATCTAAAACTTGGGTAATTTAATGTTGCCCACGAATCTCGTGATATTTCCCGTTTCGTCTTGAATTTAAAAAATATACTTTTATTTTGTCTCGACTCGTATCTTTTAGGTAGCAGTCATGGATTTGTCGCATTAGTTAGTTTCTTCTTAAAGCTTATATATATATATATATATATATATATATATATATATATATATATATATATATATATATATATATATATATATATATATATATATATATATATATATATATATATATATATATATATATTTTGTCTAGGAAATTCTATCTGAGTTAAAATGTGTTACATCAATAAAACTGAATATGTTTATTTCCTATTAATTCTGTAAACATTAAAGGCTTGAATTATTTGATTACGTTTAATTGTATATCCGTTATCTTTTTTGTTTAAAAAAAACGTATTTGAGAAATCCTTTTCTACACATTATTCTCATTTTTGAGAAATATATATATCTCAAAATTTAATGAGAATATGATTTTCTCTAATTTGGGAATATCATCTCATTACTGAGAAAGTTACTTTCTCATTTTTCTCATAAACACGAGAATTTGCATCTTCAAAAATGAGGAAAAATATAAACTTTTAGTATCCTAACTATAGGCTATATAAAACTACATGAACTGATATAAAATAAAGAGGTACCGGTACTTCCAGTTGACGTGGAAAGTTGAAATTTGGCATGATTGTAGCTTTTTGGAACTAATCCACAAGAAAATTGCCAAAAGTGAATATTTTCAATTTTTAGGAGGTCTAAAGGAGGCATGAAGAAATTCTCCACGTTATTTAAATGGGTCTTTGTTGGACTTATAATCTCATGTTTTGGGTACTTGGAATTGGAATAAAAAGAAAGTGGGAGGAAACGGGAGAACCTCGAGAAAACCCCCACACAGTGTCTGTCCGCCACAAAATGAGCGGGAATCGAACCAAAATCCCACGTACCAGAGGTGAACACTCTATCACTGAGCC
Source organism: Thermobia domestica (assembly GCF_964235325.1). Classification (NCBI taxonomy): domain Eukaryota; kingdom Metazoa; phylum Arthropoda; class Insecta; order Zygentoma; family Lepismatidae; genus Thermobia; species Thermobia domestica. The sequence goes on from NC_137467.1 coordinate 40,110,102, forward strand.
ACCGCGACCTCTAAGATCTTAAAATGATTGGTGAAATGAGATTGTAAAATTGAAACAGAAGAAGCCGAGAAAAAACAGGGATACAATATTGTACACCACAAGCTCACGTGACCGGGGATCGAACTATGAAACCCTTCTGACAAGATGTAAGCACTCTACCATTGAATCACCACTATACCACCAGAAAGAAAGAAAAGAATAATATAGGCAATTGATCCAATTCTTTTCGGAAAATAAGTTTAAAAAAATAAAACGTGCAACTATGCACTTAATAGACAAATCCTGTTTTGCCGCAATCTACGTCATGTTATATTCATAACATGCTTTGTCTTCTTTGGGAAAACTTAAGGAAAAAGAGGGTTATATAGTTTTTTTTAAAAAAAATACCAATCATATACATATATTTACATCAATATAACTTTTTTTTAACGGATCAGCCTGATAGCCAGACCTAGTTCGTTTAATCATCAACTTCAGGACACACACAGACATACAGAAGAAAGAAAGAAAGAAAGAAAGAGAGAGAGAGAGAGAGAGAGAGAGGACATCACACATGTGGTACGCTCGTCTCAGTTATTTTTTTAAGAGATCACACATTCTCATACGTATACGTACTCTATACTTATATAAGAGAGTGAGCATCTGAGAAAAGCATAAGATAATACGTGGTCCAGCACTCGGGAGAGAAAAGAAAGATAGATTATGTGTGCACGAAATGGAACACCCCTGCCCTCCCAATTTCCTCCTTCCTAATACCGACATCTATTGAGCGTCACGACAATAATAGGGCCTCAAGTGATAGATGTTTGGAAACAGGTGTAGAATAAGTTAGACAGTGTCATGGCGTGACCTCTTCGCCAGGTACACACACTTACATACACACACACACACACACACACACATATATATATATATATATATATATATATATATATATATATATATATATCGCCAGACCAACAACAAACAAGTCCTGTAACTTCTCAGGGTGCATTTTGTCATGTATAGCTGAAAAGCAGTTTTTTCTTTCTTTTTTTTTAGGTACAGTGCAAAACGTGAGGTCATATCATTATTCATGTTTCAATTTCTCGTCTCATGCTACTCGCATAATACTTCTTTTTTTTTTTTAATGTATGTGTGTGCCCCATTAGATACACGATTGTCCTGATCCAACGATTAAGTACTTTATTTAATATATTTTTTTCCTAATCAGTACATCATGCTCTTAATGGAAAAATAAATTTAAATATATATCAAGCTTCGTCTCTCCGTTATAAGTTCTCTTTACCTTTCTCCAATTAGCCTTCCGTCCTGTTCTCATTATGACATTCAACTTTCTTGTACAAACATCACAAAAGAAAGGTCAGGGATTATTACTGTTTGGGTCTTCGAAGATTGACACAGTATGAAAATTTGCGATAAGTTTGATGAAAAGTCATGGTTTCGGCGAAGAAAAACTTTCCAGAACGGCTTACTATACAACTTAACAAATAATAATAGTAAGAAATAAAAACAATTGTTAATACTAAATTATCATTTTTAGTATATACTTACATATACATTTATTGGGTAAAAAAATAATAGTCGTATAATAAATTCCATTATTACGTCTTCCCTCTTGCTGTAAGCACAAGACCATAAAATATCAAATATATTCGCTTACCTATTTTACGTTTAATTTCAAATTATGCTTACAATATTTAGTTTTATTTGAGATGTTTGTGAAATTGTAATATTCGATTTGTTCTTAAATCTATTCAGTTTTATTCGAGAGTTTGTGAATTTTTAATGCGAGATCTAATCTTACACCTGTTCAGTCTTATTCGAGAAATTTGTGAACTTTTAATGCGGGATTTATTCGATGTTATTCGAGAAGTTTGTATATTTTTGACGTGAGATTTACTATTACATATATTTAATTTTATTCAAGGAGTTTGTGAACTTTTAATTCAAAGTCTATTCTTATAGGTATTCAGTGTGTATTGAAGAAGTTTGTATACTTTTAATGTGAGACTTATTATTACACATACTTAATTTAATTCAAGGAGTTTGTGAATTCTTAATGTGAGACTTATTCTTATAATTTTTAATGCAAAATCTATTCTTATAGGTATTCAGTGTGTATTGAAGAATTTTGTATGCTTTTAATGTAAGACTTATTATTACACATACTTAATTTAATTCAAGGAGTTTGTGAATTCTTAATGTGAGACTTATTGTTATAACTACTAAGTTTCATTCGAGTAGTTTGTGAACGTTTAATGCGAGATTTATTCTTATACATACAATTTTTAGTGCAAGATTAATTCTTTCACCTACCGTATTCAGTTTTATATGAGGAGCTTATGAACTTTTAATGCAAATCTTATCCTTCTACTTTTTATCATTTTAAATATTGTTTACACCAATCCCTTGTAAATTCACTGATAAATTTTGTGTGCTTTTCAATGCATTGTTTAATTTAAATTTTGATCAGTATATTACACTTGATTTTATAAAATGTTCACGTCCATTTAACTTTGCTAATGAATTTTGTGTACTTTCCAATGTCTGATGTCCTTTAAACTTTGGTACAATTTCTACACTGCAATAAATTAATGTTTGAATTAAAATCTATACAGATACATATTACGGGGCTTGTGTATAGCCCGCTCCTCCCAGTTCTTTGTCACCGGAATTGGAAGAGTCACTACTACTGCTACTGCTGCTGCTACTGCTGCTGCTGCTACTACTACTACTACTACTACTACTACTACTACTACTACTACTACTACTACTACTACTACTACTTATATCAGGAACAGAACCCAACCAACCCCTGCGGGGCTTCTAACCTGTTCCTCCTCCTCCTACTACTACTACTACTACAACTGCTACTACTACTACTACTACCGCTACTATTACTACTACTACTACTACTACTTCTACCGCTACTAGTACTACTACTACTTATACTAAAGCTTCCTTACCACAAAATTTACATCTTAAATCTTTATAACATGTGATTCCGATTCATTATGAACTAATATGAATCCGTAGAATCACTATGATTCGTTTAAAATCACTGGGGGGAGCAGGCTATACTTAATCCTATTACGGAAAAATGACATCTTTCAGTTTAACGTCCCACGAGTATGTTCTTTGGGCTAATGATGATGGAATAACTAGTGGAATGAGAAGATGAGATGAAACGGGAGTACCCCGAGAAAACCCACGGACACATTGTTGTCCGCCACAAACCTACTTAAGCGAGGATCGAACCAGGGACCCTATGTACCGGAGGTGAGCGGCCTATCACTGAGTCACAGTGCCCCCTTCAAATTATGAAATTAATGTAAAAAATATATGCTTATTTTAGATTCTCTCAAATGCAGATTTTGCAACAAAAATGTCAAGTTGATAATGTACTGTACCTGCAAAATAATTTTCGAATACATCTGTAATATGCGCACAGCTCTAAGAACAAGTAATAGTGTTTTTAAATATATGTTTTAGCGTACACGTTTTCGACCCAGGAAATGTGAGTTCGATTCTCGGGGGTAGCTCATGTGTTTCGGATCCCATGAAGCTGTAGGTTCATATCTTATTTAGTCTCTATGCGGAAAGAGACGTTAAAAATTAATGCAATCAAGCAATCAAGTAATAAACTCAGTTAAAAACAACAAATAGGATCGATCACGCGAAACTTCCATTTAGGAATGAAATATCATCTGTGCTGGTAGTTAAAGCAGTCAGTGTTCCATGTATAGGATACGGACAACCATTGTTAAAGTCACTGTTATACGTGAAGATTTATTGACGAACTCGGTAGGCATTAGAAGCTATATCTGTCTATCGCAAAAACAGAATTAGCTTTTCGTTCAAGAGTTATTGCATGAAGTAACGTAAGTATTAACATTACAATCTTAAAAGGCCCACTAGCGTGATACTAATAACATTACAATCTGATAACGCTTACTAGCGTGATCATAATAAAATTACCATCTTATAAGATCCACTAGCATGATCCTAATAACATTACAATCTTGTAAGATTCACTAGAGTGATCCTAATAACATTACAACCTGATAAGGCCCACTAGCGTGATCCTAATAACATTAAAATCTTATAATATCCACTAGCATAACAATCTTATAGGACCCACTATCGTGATCCTAATTGCATTACAATCTAATAACGTCCACTAGCGCGATCCTAATAACATTACAATCTGATAACGTTCACTAGCGCGATCCTAATAACATTACAATCTGATAACGCCCATTAGCGTGATCATAATAAAATTACCATCTTATAAGATCCACTAGCATGATCCTAATAACATTACAATCTTGTAAGATTCACTAGAGTGATCCTAATAACATTACAACCTGATAAGGCCCACTAGCGTGATCCTAATAACATTAAAATCTTATAATATCCACTAGCATAACAATCTTATAAGACCCACTATCGTGATCCTAATTGCATTACAATCTAATAACGTCCACTAGCGTGATCCTAATAACATTACAATCTGATAACGTTCACTAGCGCGATCCTAATAACATTACAATCTGATAACGCCCACTAGCGTGATCATAATAAAATTACCATCTTATAAGATCCACTAGCATGATCCTAATAACATTACAATCTTGTAAGATTCACTAGAGTGATCCTAATAACATTACAACCTGATAAGGCCCACTAGCGTGATCCTAATAACATTAAAATCTTATAATATCCACTAGCATAACAATCTTATAAGACCCACTATTGTGATCCTAATTGCATTACAATCTAATAACGTCCACTAGCGTGATCCTAATAACATTACAATCTGATAACGTTCACTAGCGCGATCCTAATAACATTACAATCTGATAACGCCCACTAGCGTGATCATAATAAAATTACCATCTTATAAGATCCACTAGCATGATCCTAATAACATTACAATCTTGTAAGATTCACTAGAGTGATCCTAATAACATTACAACCTGATAAGGCCCACTAGCGTGATCCTAATAACATTAAAATCTTATAATATCCACTAGCGTGATCCTAATAACATTACAATCTTATAAGAGTCCCTACCGAACGTTATAGAACAAATGAGTACAGCAAATAATAATAATAATAATAATAATAATAATAATAATAATAATAATAATAATAATAATAATAATAATAATAATAATAATAAAAAACACTGGACGTAGACAAAAGTTGAAGTAGCAACGTATAGGTTGAGAAAAGACATATCATGAAAATGCTTTTCTCCACTGTACAGGAAAAGATGTCATCGAGAATTGAACTCTAAGCCTTTCTTCTCATCCAATGAGGTTGATATTGTTGTGATGACATGAATTAGAATTTCCTTTCAAAACAGGAAGCTTTCCATATTACGTTAAAGAGAAAGAGAGAGAGAGAGGGAGAAAAGACAAGTATTTTGCGTTTGCTAGTTCGTTATCTTCGGAGTCGATTCTTTTTTTCATCGCCTAAAGCAGACGGAAATCTGTTGACCATTCGGGAAAGAAGCATCATCGTTGGTGTGTATATAGAATATGCGCGTTGTACTGTGCCGCCGACACCACTACTACTACTACTACTACTATTACAAGAAGGGCATAAAGGAAGAAATCACCAGAAGCCGAACAGAACAAAATACGTATACACCTAACATATATATAGGTTTTTTTTTCTGTTCAGGTACACGAATTTTCAAAGGCGGCACGGGCCTTCAAAAGAAGATAAGAGAAACGGAAGTTATTCCTTCTTGCTCACTATCTTTTCGAGATGATGTAACAGCAGAAAGATGGTTTAAAATAAAACAAGGAAAGAAGAAGAAGAAGATAGAAAGAGAAGGGACGAGGTGAACATGCACACTGAACAACCAATAAGAGTCTGTGTTTTATGCGGATGTACACACGTATCTACTATATTTGTGTGTGTGTGTGCACTAGGTCCTTGTTGAATTCTGTCTCATCTGGCGGAGGTCCATCAGTTTATTTGTATGGGTGCGCGTATATTTGAATGTTGAAAGGATTAAGAAACAGAATATAAGAGAAATGTTAAAATAAAAAAAAAAATCTGTTCCGTTTTTACTGTTCTAAGGAACATTTCAAGGACTTATTGCCTCGAGATATTATTATTACTATTATTTTTATTATTATGTTCATCTTCCTCCTGCTGTTTTGCCAGAAGGACATAAAAGCCATATTGCGTATTTGGGTGATGAAAGGGAGGGGAAAAACATGCCATTCAACATATATGTATGTGTGAAAGAGATATTCATACTATGAGCTGAACTACTCCCCCGACCATTCCACTTTTCTGAAGGTTACTTAGAAAAATCTTAGACCCTCCTTACTTCCGACAGTGTTGTCAAATAAGGACAAAATTCCCTTTTTCCTACGGATCTTTAATAATAATAATAATAATAATAATAATAATAATAATAATAATAATAATAATAATAATAAAGATAACATTGGCGTCGCGGATACACATACTAAAACTCCACGAAGAACAGATTGAAGATCTTTGGCAATATTTCACCAACAGAAAAGAAACCAATCATATACAGGGTGAGCATAAAGTCTTGCCCTGATTACAAAAAATTATTACAGAAGAACCGTTTGACATAATAATGTAAATACTGGTCAGTTACATAGGTTAGTATTACAAGTTTTTTTTTTAAGACCACTTACGTTAGACCACTTCAACATGTGCCCCCTTGGTAGCTCGGAGAATGTCTAAGCGGTATTCCAGTTCCCGCCAAGTGTTTTGTAACTTGTCTTCGGTCACAGTACCCACAACTGCTTGTATCGTAGCCTTCAGTTCCTCGATGTCACCAACAGGTGTGATAGGCTCTGTCCTTGATACGGCCCCATAAGAAAAAGTCCAGTGGAGTAATATCTGTGGCGGGGAGAGCGTGATATCACAGCACGCATTGCGCTTTCTTCTGCGTCGATGCAATTTCGCCAACTAACAGGTCGTACTGTGTCACTCTTGGGTAGCACTAGTGTCATCTATTGATCTTAAAAAACTTGTAATACTAACCTATATAACGGACCAGAATTTACATTATTCTGTCCAACGGTTATTCCGTAATAAATTTTTATAATCAGGGCAGGACTTTATGCTCACAATGTATTTTATGTAATGTGTGATGCAGACACAAAAGCTACACCACTCTATCTAACAATGACAGAGTTCACCACAAACTATGCATCACATGAATAAGAGCATAGTAAATGGAAATCAAAAGTTGGAAATGTCAGAAAGTTGCAGTAAGACCAATCACTATCTCAACTACAGCAATTGTTCCTAAAAGTACTGTGACAGAGCTGGATACAGACAAACGAAAAACACCTAACAAATCAACAAAAATCAATAATACTTGACACCTGTCATATGATCAGACGCAGTGCAACGTGTACACCACGTGAAGTTTGGTTAGATTATTTAAAAAATAACTGAATGATATGCAACCAACACGATAAATATGTAATTTGGGTTGCATACTATAAGGGGGTAACTCATCTAATTATAACTCCCTATGGGGACATATGGTTGGGAGTTGGATCTTCGGATCAACTACATGGATTACCTCAATCAACAAACTCAATTTTCAACTTTTGATCCCTCTCCGCACAGTCTGGTCAAAATTGAGGGTGATCCATCAAGTAATTCTTAAAATATTTCGTCTCCTCGATGGATGGATACACACACTAACATGGTAAATATACTAGGTATAAAAGACTTTTGGAAAAACCAACTCCTTACAAATTGATTTGTCACACGCAATTTGAAAGTTGTTTCATACTTTTCAGGGCACTTTTAGTGTTGCAATATCCATTTTAGTGAAATTATTACATCATTTTCAGAAGTAAAGAACTTTTAATTTCTAATATGGAAAAGTCTAGAGATGTCTGTACCTCAGAAATCAGGCAGATCGAATTCATTTTTCAGTGATCCAGTGATATTATTGGAGCAAACTCTGGTAACAAGCCGTTCAACTATTTAACGGGATTCCTAAATTAAAGAATTTGCAAAAGTTTCTGGTGACGCGTATGTCTCATCCGATTAACAGCTAGATAAGAACATTTATCGGAGGTAACTAAGTTGCCTTCATATAATTTCCGCAAGTACGTTTCTTTTTATTTTATTTTATTTTATTTTATTTTTTTAATGAATTTGAATCGGTTTCGTGCCTTTTGCGTTGAGAGCCCGAATAATTGCACGAACTTCTCACTTTGTGGTAGCGCCAACTGGGAGCTCCATTACAAACGGTTGTCAAGCCAAGACTGAGTGCCAGTGTTGCCAGGTCAGAAAGTCAAAATATCTGTAGATTTTCCGTAAAATACTAGTAAAAATTTATATATTAATTAAACCATCTGGATAAATATATGTAAAAGTTAATTGCATTTACCTCAACTTCTGCTACTTCTTCAACACGGTCAATTTAATAGATATGTTTAATGCTGGACAGAGTAAATAAGAGAATTTTTTTCTTGCACCATTCAGAGGCATCACAAACCTCAATAACATAGGCAATAATCGATGTTTTTATTAATGTCTAAATTCAGATTTATATTACAGTTCAGTTTGTTATGTACAATAATATAATACAAAACTAGAAAATACACAATACATAAGAAGAAATTTGCAGATCACACCTAAAATTCTAGTTTTCCGATTTGCTTAGAAAAAATCTCTGGATCAACAGATAAATACGTAGTGTCTTACGAGTTGCACTCATATTTGTTTCGGAGTGAAAAAAAAAATGACAAAAACAACATTGTTGTCAACATCCGCAGCTCTTCGGAGACCTTACTTTTGGTTTTAGAATTTAGGATTTAGATTTCTGGGCTTTCGTCATCTATGGCTATGTTAGCCCGTCTGTATGAGAGGGAAGACGTCCCTCAGCGATCACACTATCCGGGGAAAGGGAAGGACGAAAAGATTGGTTAATGAAGGGAGACGCCTGAGGTCTATATGTAGGTACCACCCCAACATTTGCCTGGTATGAATGAGGAAAACCTCATTCAGGATGCTTGACCTGAAAAAGCTTTTTTTACACTTTTTCGACCGAGTGCCCCCACCGGGAATCGAACTCTGGACCGCTCGCACCGAAGGCGAGGGCGTTAGCGAACTTTACTTTTGGGATGACCCTCGTATAAATTAGTTTCAGTAAAGCAAATTTCTTTTAAAAAAAACGCTTCTCGTTGTCTCCCACCTTATGCTGTGATATATATGTCGACAGACAGATGGACGGACATAGCAGTACTAGAAAACTTTCCATACTTATGCGTTGCATAGTTTTGAAGTCTAAAAATGGCGAGAAATGATCAGAAGCTTTGGAAATATAATTTTAAAGAAGAATAGACGAGTAACTTCTACGTTCAGAAAAAAAAGTTTACCTTAGGGTCAAAGCGTATGGAAGCTTCTGAAATTGCCAGAAATGATAAATGATGTAAGCCTTTCTGCACTATCACAACATTTAAAATGTTTCTGCTATGGCCAGTTCCATTCTGAAACAACCACAAATGGAATATCTAATTATAAACGCATTAATACTTAGGTATTAAGACAAGTTACAGCGCATACATTGTCATTCTCATCTGTGGCAAGGTCACTTCGTTTCCTTGAGTGTGTATGTATGTACATATACATGTATGTATTTATCCAGGTATAGCGTATAGACATTTGTTTCTTACTATATTTACAAATCGTGATAGTATGATTTGAACCGTTGTCATTAGAGGTTTGTAGTCTCTAAAATATATGGAATTGTCTCTGTGTGTTTCTTTAAGTGATGCAGGACAGTGTTGCCAATTACTATTCATTGATTTCTCTTCGTTGAATGGATGCTTTTTTTTTAACTTTTTATTTTTGCTCCATAAGAATATTAATAGCTGTACCATCTAATTCCATTGATCCGTTGATTTAAGTGGGGAAATATTCTTCTTTTTGATTTGAAGTGGCTTTGAAGTAGATTAAAACTATTTGTCTATGTAGAGAGAGATTATTTTTGATACGAAGTGGGATATGAATTCATTAAATCCATTGAATTACATGGAGAAAATATTCTTCTTATTTGGTTTGAAGTAGACTAAATGTCATTAAACCCATTGATTTATGAGGGTGGGGGGGAAGAATTATTCTTCTCGATTTGAAGTAGGCTAGAAAATCATTAAACACATCGATTTATATGAGGAAATGTTCTTTTTCATTTAAAGCAGGCTAAAAATCACTAAATTCACTGATTTATATAGTGAAGTATCGTTCTTTTTTGATTTGAAGTAGGCTAAAAGTCATTAAACCCATTGATTTATGTGGGGGGAAATTTTTCTTCTTGATTTGAAGTAGGCTAGACAATCATTAAACACATCGATTTCTATGGGGAAATGTTCTTCTTTTTCATTTAAAGCAGGCTAAAAATCATTAAATTCACTGATTTATATAGTGAAGTATTGTTCTTTTTTGATTTGAAGTAGGCTAAAAGTCACTATATACTCATTGATTTATGTGGGAGAAAATTCTCCTTTTTGATTTGAAGTAGGTTACAAAATCATTAAACACATCGATTTATATGGGGAAATGTTCTTCTTTTTTATTTGAAGCAGGCTAAAAAAAATCATTAAATTCATTAATTTATATAGTGAAGTATTGTTCTTTTTTGATTGATGGAGGGTCCGAACCTCCAACATTTTGATTACTAGCTGCGTGCTCTTCCGACTTGGCCACGGAGGCGATGAAGAAAACGTCGCTTGTAGAGAAATAAATTGTTGAGGTCTTTTGAATTTGGCTAATCAGAGTGCTCCTTTAAGCCGCTTATATTCAACGATAACCGTTTGGGATAAGATAAAATCTGCTCACCATGTAATTTTATAACAAAATGACGACTGTCTATTTACTTTATTTTATAGTTCTTGCATATTCACTTTCAAATGATCGGCGACAGTTGCCATCTAATAAAGTTGATGCGTTTGTTGCTTCTAGTACAGAATCGCTTAGAAAAAGAAGCAATAAATGCATCAAATGTGGGAGATGAAATTTTACGTATACCTGGATTTGTTTAAGTATTTCTTTCTACTGTGTTTGTCTGTAGCTTCACTTTATAAGCCTTTATAATTAGATGCCCAACATATTTGGCAATCACGCAGAAAACAACACCGAAGATTCTACACTTGTGTTGATTTAACACACAGGTTGTGAGTCATTTCAACTATCGGCATTTGACACACAACTCCAAATGGAGAGTGAGTTGAGTAGTTCTAACCACTTGTTTGTGTTATATTTTAACACAATCGTGTTAACACATAGGCATGTCGTTGAAATAACAACGATTTTTTACAGTAGGTAGTCTAACAATTTTTTAAAAATCGTTTTTTGGTATGCATTCAGTGCCTAGAAAATAGATTCTGTTTCCCCTTTTATCTATCTATTGAAACCGTACAGAATAAATTTACTTCCGGTTTCAATAGATATTTCCATAGTAAGAAGACAGTAATAGTAGGCTAGAGACAATTCTTTTGATATGGTGCACAAATCTTTAGTTCTTGAGTTATGGGCCATGAAATTTAGGATTTTGATTTTTGATTTTTGAAAAAGATTTTTCTACTTGCAGGGACGCCTGCAACATTTTTTCCAAGGAGACTGGGCAAAAGACCAATTCCAATGAGGAGGGTCGAAGCCCCCCCCCCCAAAAAAAAAGACACAAGCATAGTTGCGTATACACACACATTAACGAACGCGTGTATACGCACATACCAATATTAACTACAGAAAATATATTTTTTCTATTACATTAGACCCTGTAACATAGCATTTAGTAAATTTAGTAGATAAGTACTATAATATATGAGTAACTAAATTATGTTGTCTTGACACATACTTCGAAGAATTGAAGAACCTTCGAAAATCAAGAAAGCAAGACCTCTCCCCTTCGTCCCCACTACGGGCGGTTCATGTCTACTTGCTATCTAGAACCATGATACATGAAATAATCATGAAATAACCATGATAAATGTTAATTTTGTATCATACACACAATTAAATATTGCGGTCATACACAGAATTAAATTAATAGTTCGTTTAAAATTTCTTTAATAAGCACCAAAACTTACTACGATAATTACGGCAATATTGTGCCCTAGACAATATTATTTTACACGAGAAACCGTTATCACGACTCACTTATCTGCTTTCGATTTCGAGCCATTTTGAAAATCGGCATTTATTTTCGCGTTTCTAAACAGCTGAAAACGGAAAGCCACTAGGTGACTTGTGATAACGGTACCTCACGCAAAATAATATTGTCTAGGGTGCTCATGTTCCATATTTCAATTATCTTTTATCTATTTGAAGATATCATATAATTACTGTAAAATTAGCGGTATTTTAATTTCGCCGGGATGAAGACTCTTAATACTAATAATTCATTTCGCAGAAATTAAGAATACACTTCGATCAAGTATGGCTTCCTCACTTATTATATCCCTAACAGCATACAGTGACTCACATTAATATTCGGACACTTGCATTTTGTTAAAAGCAGGAAGGATTATGAAATAAATGAGAGCCTTGTGAGTGAAAAAAATAGGTATTTAGATATTCATATACTTACAGAAAGAAAGGAAGTACAAATACGGTGTCTTGAACGAAAGAAGTAGAAAGAACTTACAGATACTGATGACATTGTGTATTTGCAACGTCACTTTAATATTCGGACACCTAGTACATAAATGTTTTGTGTGTGTTGTTTCTTGCTCACAAACGCTTCACTAGTACTTAATGGGAAACCCACGACGTTTCATGACTTCCTGTAATCTGTTGGACATGCTTCCAACAAGTTTGTTGGTAGAAAGGGGCGATATGTCATCCCGTGCTGCGCGGAGAGCCCTTTTCAAATCGTCTCGTGACGTTACTTGTACCCGTTTGACCTTATGCTGTAGCTCATCACAGATATGCTCTCTAGGGTTAAGTTCGAGATTGCGATGGTGTTTCAAGCACTTTCGGACAATTATACAGTAACCATTCGCGCACCAAATGCGCTTTATGCTTCGGGTCATTATCCTGGTAAAATTTAAACATCCCCATATTTTCTAATTTTTCAGCACTTTGGTGGAGATTTTGCCGGAGAATATTCAAATAAACCTCCTTTTGCATAATCCCTTCAACAAACACCAGTTCTCACACTCCCGATGCAAAAATACACTCCCATACCATCACACTTCCTCCTCCATGCTTTACGGTAGGTTGAAGATTTGCAGGAGCTAACTCTGTATTTGGCTTCTGACACACAATTACCTTGCTATTGAACTCATAGAGATTGAATTTTGATTTGTCTGTGAATAACACGCCATTCCATCAAGTTGCGGGCTTCTCAATATGAACTTAGCGAACTTAACACTTCTATCTTTGTTAATTTTACTAATAGAAGGCTTTTTCTAGCTATTTTTCCATTAAACCCTTCACTTCATAACACTCGCCGCACAGTTTCAGAATGCACCGTCTTCTCAGTGACTCCATACAGCTCTACTGTTCATTTCGGGACAATTATTCTGGAATTTGTCTTCACTTTCTGAATCAACTTGCTTTTCTCTCCATCATTCAGTTTCACAGGTCGACCCTTTTGAGGCACTGACTCGATTCAATAATCTCTATTAAATCTTTGTACAATGTCAAAACGGTGCTTTTGCAAATATTGAGTAGATCTGCAATTTCCCTGTACGATAGACCTTTCACGTGGTGAAATATTACTAACTGCCGTTGCTTAAGCGTTGTATTTGGACCCTTCCGCCCCATTTTCCTTTTATGCTTTCTCTTGGTCAAACTAACCACTCGTAAACTAAGCAGCTACACACGTCCTGTCTCGGGACAACTTAAACTGCAACTGGAACTCTTCCGCTGTCTGGCTTACTATTGATAAACAAACGTGAAAACAACTGTCCGAATATTAAAGTGGCGTCCAAAATACGGTATATTGCAATTACGTGCTCATAAAGTGGACTTAATTTGCATAATTTAATTAACTGATAGCATATTTGCTTGACCAAACCATTGCCTTTTCCTTGCTTTCCGTTGGTTTCCCATTTATTACTTTTTCATGTACAGCAAACAAATTATGTGTAATATCTATGGTGTCCGAATATTAATGTGAGTCACTGTAAATAAAACAAGTTTAAACAAGTCTGACCACAACATTTGATATCATAAGGTACCGGTCTATTGTCCTTGTTGACCCATACCGGTAACTAAATATACATAAACGTCGTCGTTGTAATTTGAAGTATACGAAAATAAAATGTCAGGACGTTTCATTAGCTACGTGTCAAACGCAGTGTTTAAAACCAATGAAATGAAATATTTCACTTTAAGGCCCCACGATTATGCCGTTTAGGTTAAGGGAGACGGATGGTAAAGGCAAGTTAATGATGATGGAAGAATCGGTGAAATGATGATGTGGGAGGAAACGAGTGTACTCTGAGAAAACCTACGAACACAATCTTGTCCACCACAAACGTACTTGTCCGGGGGATCAAACCAGGGACCCTACATGCCACAAGTAAGCGTGCTCTACCTCGGAACCACCCAAATACAGTATGTAGATATAATGTGCTCCAGGCCCGTATCCACGGAGGGGCTAGGGAGGCCCTCCCCTAAACTTTTCTTGGCCCCCCTAAAAGTTTCACGGTAGGCTTGCAAATGAACTGTAATATGGTGATGAAGTATAATATGATTGGGTCGGGTCCCCCCTAACTTCTACCGGGGCCCCCTAAATTTTTGAGCTGGCTACGGGCCTGATATGCTCAATAATAATATTTAAAAAGAAAAGAATCAGTGCAGGACAAATTATTTTCGCTGTCGAATTTGCGATTTTTTTTTTTTTTTTTTTTTTTTTGTGAATTTTTCGTCTTTCTTTCTCCAGATGTATAGAGTAAGTACTTCATGACACGTCTTGGAGCATCCGATGCATGCGTAAGAAAACAAAATTTTAAAAAAGAGAGAGAAATAAAAGAAAAGAAGCTTAAATGAAGCCAAAGAAGAAAAAAAGATATTAGGCGCATATGTTAAGAGGAAAAATGCTAAAAGTGGATTTTTAAAAAAAAAGGGGAAAGAACACCTATATTTTTTTGTAATCTGTTGTAATATTACTTTTTTTCATCAAGGACAAAAATAAAAACTTGAACTTCTGAACTTAAAGAAAGAAAATATTGTCTACCATTCTATACAGAAGCGAAAGAAAATAAAAAGCAGCTTAGTCAGATTTCAAAAGATCACAAAGACAGAATTAGTTTCTTTTATTATTACATGCTGCATTTTTCTTCCCTCCCCTTTTTCTCAAAGAAGAAAAGAAAAATTTTCCTTTAGAACAAAGTTAAGTTTATAAAAAGGAAATGTTTCCTACATAACAATATTGTGATTAGTATCTGATTCTTTCCACAAAATAAGACTTTTGCAAACAAAAATGTCATTAACGAAATGTAATTACATTAGTGTAATTACTTTTATTGGACGGCGTATAATTATTTATATATACAGTGGCGGCGGTTGGACGATAAAAGTGGGGGGGGCAAGACATGATCTTAACAATTGTATATCAATGTTAGATTTCCTGGTTGTTTCTAACAATGGTTGATGAAAAGTTGCATAACTAGCAGGATACTATTTTGTTTTTACTTAAAATGCCGTATATCGTATTTCTGTTTTATTGAGTAAATTCGTAAGAGCAATACAGGTAGGTACCTAGTCCCTTATACTCTTAAACAACGAAAGTACAAGAAGAGATTTGATTCCTTTCTCATGAATATCTTACAATTCTGTCTTGAAAATTGTGTGATCAGATTATTTAATAACAAATTTGCAAAACAAATAAATAGAAAGGATAATATTAATCATAGTAATGAATAATGATGCTTGTTTTGCAGAAGTTATATTAAAACTGGGAACTAATGAACAACTTATACTTTTAATTCCACACATGCCATTAAATGAATGTTTTTACTCTTAGAAAATGAAATACAGTAAGTACTGCAAGCATATGCTATGCCATTTAAGGAAATATGCAATTGCAATATTAACTGCTTTGAACTGCAATTAAAACGCAATTCCTGTAGGTTTCTTAACTCCACGGGAAGACAAATATCCAATACGTACTCACGCAACGGCAAATATCATATGGCACCATTTTTCTTTGTATGAACCAGTAACACATACAAAACCTTTACCAGGGTGTCCACATTCTTGTAAATAAGTGAAAGTCAGTGAAAGGTCAGGGAAGTAAAATTTGTCATGTGAAGTCAGGGAAATGGCAGATTGGTCAGGGAAAGTCAGGGAAAAATCGATTCAGGTCCGATGTTCAATTACTGAATATATGAAATAGGGTTGACTTCTGTACTGTTACTGGATGCAAAATGTAGTGTTCTCTGATATAGTTGTTGAAACTAATTTTCTGCGAAAAACACATATCTAACTGCATCCTGGCATATTTGCTCAAAAGAGTAGACGCTGTTCTAGAAGAATTGCATGGTGCCAAGAGGATATCTGAACAAGTGGCTGAGGACGCGAAGAAATATTATCTCCAGCTCACAGTAAAAGCTCAGAATGAAGAATGTAAAGAACACTCGAATGAATTCATAGCCAATGATAGAGATTGTATTGGACTTGATGAGTTTTTTACTTAGTCTTAGGAAATGGGAAGAACCTCGTTGACTTATGGTCAGATATGAAATTGTGTTTTATCTTCTTTCACGGAAATGCATTTTTTGAAATTGGTTTCACAATAAATAAAATTCTCATTGTTGACAACTTACAAGAAGAATCTTTGGTGGCTCAACGGATCATATATGATTCTGTGATGAGAATATGTGGATCATCAGGATTAATAATTACAAGAGGTATGATAAATTCAGTGAGAAGTTCAATGAGGCAATATCATGTGTATCTGGAAAAGAAAAGAGAAATAAATGCTGGAGACGAGAAGAGGAGAGAGAAACGGAAGATTCAGCAACAACTAAAGGAGCTGGAGGAAGAAAAGAAAATTAAACTGCGGAGACACCAAGAAGGATATTCATATCAATGAGAAGAAAACTATGCGAGAAAGGATAAAAACAAATTTCTAAATGTGTTGCATTTAACAACTGTCCCAGCAAAAGTATGTGTGTGTCTGTGTATTTTTTTTAATAATCAGTAAAATTATGTATGAACTGTTTATTACTATAGGCAATATTATAATGCTGTGTAATTGGTATTATAATGTGTAAGCATATAATGTGTATTTTTTCATATCTTAAGTACTCTGTATACTGCACACTTCCGTTTGTAACTTTACATTTAGTGTAATATGTAGGCCTAATCAATATCGGCCTAATGCATATGTTTGTAAATTTACATTCCTTTGGAAAGAAATTGAAAAAAAGAAAGAAACAAGCGGAAGAGAACAAGGCCAACTATGGGGAGTGTGGAGGCTGGAGTTTCTTTCTTTTTTCTATATTTTTAAGTTATTTAGGGGCCAGGGAAATCTGGAACTTTTGTCATGGAAAGTCAGGGAAAAGTCAGAGATCCTTTCTCCAAATTGTGTGGACACCCTGTTTACATTTCCAAATGAAATTATATAAATTAGGACGTCTCTTCAAAAAAGTGGGGGGGGGGGAAACTGCCCCCTCTTGCCCCCCTAATCGCCGCCCATATATATATATATACAGGATGTTAATGAACTATACCGACAAACTGTAAGAGGTGATTCCTCACATCAAAATAAGAAAAAGAGTTCGTATGGATCTATGACGAAAAGTGCATAGTTTCAAAGTTAGGGTTCTCCAAATTCGCGAAAAAGCTAAATTTCAATAGGCCCTATATCGATCCAGAAACTGTGGATGGTGGTCCTTATAAGCGAAGTCAGGCATACGCAATACGCAATCCAAAAATGCATATTTCATTTATGTGGAATGGGTGTACAGATTATTCGCTGCAGGGTGAAATTCCCAGACATACCATCAATCGAATTTATATATATATATATATATATATATATATATATATATATATATATATATATATATATATATATATATATATATATATATATATATATATATATATATATATATATATATATATATATATATATATATATACGATTTTTCTGTTTTGATATTGTCCATCAATTGTAGCCTTTTTCACTCCCTCCCTCTCTTTCCTGCCACCATACACTCTAGCACGTCCCTCATGATACAGTTCCTTCTTAGAAATGCCCCAATCAGTTTCTCTTCCTCTTCTCAATAATGTCTAACACTATTCTTTTCTTTCCCACCATTTCTATCACCATCTCATTCGTTTTCCGCTCAACCCAATTTTCTCCATCCTTCTCTAAACCCACATTTCGAAAACTTCCAGTCGTTTTTCATCATTTTCGTCCATTTTTTCTGCTCCAATACAAAACAATATAATACTCCACAGAATCACTTTATGAATCTTCTTCTCAACTCTTTATTCAAGGTTCCACAAAACCTTTTCTTCTTCCTAAAGGCTTTTTTCAAGATTCCTAATCCTGTTTTTATTTCACGTTCACACTTCATATCATGATTAATAATACTACCCATGTATCGAAAACTAGTCACCTGTTGTATTTTCCCTCCTCCTATTTCTATATTTAACACCGATTCCTTCGTTCCAATCATCACGGCGTTTGTCCTAATATTTATTTTCATACCATATTCTCCACATCCCTTCCTCGAATTTTCTAATACCTTATTGATTTTCTTTTTAGATTCCGCCACAAGTGCTATACCATCTGCAAACCGTATACATCTAATCATTCTACCTCCTATCGGAATTCCGTCTTGTTTATGTAGGATCTTTTTCACTATCTCTTCTAGATAGATATTTAAAAAAAACTTGGCTAGATATAGTATCCCTCTCGGACTTCCTTACCAATGGCATTCTCCTTTGTCGTTTCGTCCCCTATTCTAACACTTTTGTTTGTTCGTATATAAGTTTCTGGCGAGTCTTCGAGCTTTCCACCATCCCAACCTTCTTTAGAATTTCCAAGAATTCCCAATTGACACGGTCAAAAGCCTTTTCTAGATCAACTACAGATGGTGCTTTATTCAAAGCTTCACAATTTATTTCTGTGAGTAGCTTGCGGCGCTTTTACTTGCTCTTCACGCCCCCATAAGAGGGACCGCCAGTAGATTGGGGACCACTGATCTATCATTTACGATCAATATTCACATTAACTTATTATTAACTACCCTATTAGAAAAACACAAATGCTAGGCTCGTATACACGACAATTTAGGAGAAAAAATAGAAATGAAGGAAGATGAAGACGATCAAACAGCGACTTGAAAGCTAAGATGATGATAAAAAAAGAAGAATGTAAAACAAATAAGTAAAAAGTCTTTAAAAAGTTAGGACATTGGAAGTGAAGAAAGAATACAAGATTGACAGTTTGATGAAGATTGCAGGCCGAATTCGTGAGATGCAAACGCCGCACGAAACAGGTCAAACATTTGCTACCAATTACTAATGTCAAGGAATCTGAAAATGCCCATACCTCCTCCCCTTCTCCTCCTCCTTCTCCTTTCCCTCGTCATCAAAGTCATTCACTCTGACCTCTTCATTTTCCTTGAGAACAACAGGCAGAAACAAACAAACAACTAATGCTAGACCTAAAATACTAGTAATAATATTAAGAATGTTACTCTTATTGTAACAAAATGGTGGGAAACATTCCCATAGTTTTAAACATAACAACAATAACAACAAATGACATATCGCTAACAAGATTGATTAATATATAAACACACTTAAAGAAAATGTCAAAAAATTTTAGGAGAGATATTTTAGATAATTTACATACGCCCTTAGGAGAATGTCAGAGGGGAAAAGAGGGAGGATATGTTTTTGGCAGACTTAAGTGAATAAGACTTAAAGGATTCATCTTTACTTTTTTGTTCATGTGTGGGCCTACCTATACCTTGTTCTCCAACTACTAAAGTATATATATATGTGTGTGTGGTGTCGATTTGCTACGTATGTGTATGGTGGCTCTTAATGTGAGCGTTTTCTTTTCCACTTCGGGCTTAGTCACGACACCGCTGTCTCGAGTGAACTGATAACGTAATGTGGCTAGCAAAAGTATGCAAAAGGACCAATCAACACACACAGTATATATATATATATATATATATATATATATATATATATATATATATATATATATATATATATATATATATATATATATATAAGATAGTTATGTATGTGTTTGTTTAAAGGAGAAATGGGTTAATTTTACAAACAAGTTTTAGTATACAAGTAATATTATAATTAACGTTTTTTTCCACACTACTTTGGTGGGAAAAAATACATCTAACAAGATTGTGTGCTTTTTCTAATTAGACATCAATTCTGCTAAATGTTAAGTAAATGCGAGTTTTATATAGCAATTTACTCTTTATTTATTTATTTATTTATTTACTTATTTATTTGTGAATAACATAACAGGCATAAGCCCGATTATAGTGTTGGTGTTAGGGGTAAAAGTGGATCTGAAAAGGTAGTGGGACGGTAGAAAGTGGCATGACCTCACCCCGTCCCCCAGCCTATCTTTGCATATTGTAATTTTTTAGGAACGGGGAGACACGGTATATATTTTTTAGAGGTAGTAGGACGACATCCCCCTGCGTTCCCCCTCACTTTTACCCCTGGTTGGTGTACAAAATAATCTTACGATAATTTCCTTGAACATATTTCATTTCATATTACAGATATCAATTTCTTTGTGTTTCATACATAATTTGTTATAAGAAGAGCATATTCTCCAGATTGGTGACTTCAATAATATATTGGTCCTTGCTCTTTTACAATAGAGCAGACCACAGTTTTCAACACGAGTTTCAAGTGTCGGGACGTGAAAATTTAGTATTGTTATCAGATCTGTACAGTTAAACTCATTTTGTACCATTTTACGGAGAAAAAACAGATCTATCACATTTTGCCTTTGTTCTAGCGTAGGGATACAGAAGTTGTCTATTAATGTCAGACAGTTTCCGTAAGATGGATAGATTCCAGTAGTATTTGATAAATTTGGATTGAACTTTGGTGTCGGTATTGTTGTTGCGATGGGTTCCAGATCAGAGCAGCATATTCCAGTTTTGATAGGACATAAGAGAAATACATTTTTGTTAATTTGGTAATAGTGTTAAACTCCTTTCCAGTTCTAATTATGAATCCTAACATTTTAAAAGATTCGTTAACTATGTTCACTATATGATCATTAAATGTTAGTTTCGTATCAAACGTAACCCCAAGATCTTTCACTGAATTTCATCGGTTTAATACGATCTGATTAAATGAATAATTAAATTGTACTTGATTTTTGTTTCTAGTAAATGATAGAAGGCATTTATGTTTACATTTATTTATGTTTACACTAATTTTATTAAGAGAACACCAGTTACCAATATTTTCTAAGTCAACGTAAGTTGAGACAGTCATGGATGGTCTCTATTTGCCTTGATCTACCAGAGTTCAGAGTTCTCTTAGGTATAACGTATAATATCCTAAAACAGGGGTTTTGTAGTAGTTTAGAGAGATAGCATGTGCAAAGAAAGTCAAATTATAATGGAAGGTACAATATAATTGTAGTAATTATGAAGATATAGATTGCTGTGTAACAAGATTAATGTACTTGTGGACTACGGTTGATATGGATAGTTGTGTTACAAAAGGGCACAGATTAAGAATAAAGATATAGTTGAATTCAAGTGTATATCTCTTCTTGTAGTTTTGATTAGTTGTTGAATTTTGAGTAACTAGCACATATGAATGTATTCATATTTCTGTCTACTACATGCCCGTCCATAAGAGTTTAGACAAATATTTATGTCAACATGTGTAGAAACTTGTAAACACATGTCTACATTACTAAGATCTTAGATATATTTCTAATAACTTGACGAGTACATTTTCATATATTTCTACATTGGTGTATATGATTTCGGATAGATTTTAACGCTGAAATATTCGATTTCATACATATTTCTACATTTGTGTATACGATTTCAGACCGATTTCTATGTTGATACACAAGATTCTAAATAGATTTCCTTCTTGATATATAAATTGCAGACAGACTTCTACGCTGACGTAGAACAACTTCATAAATTTATACGTTGATGAATAGGATTTCGAACAAGCTTCTACATTGATGTACATTGTATGGTTTCAGAAAGACTACTGTGTTTACTTAATACGATTTTAAACCTTTTTCCTGGCATTATACAGTACCTAAAGATGTAAGCAGAGTTTTACATATAGTTTCACATAACTTTTTTACGTTCATGTGTAAGATTTCGGTCAGGTTTGTATAAATAAGTTAATGTATAGGAATTCACACAAATTCTATAATAATGCAGTCTTATAAAACTTTAAAATAGTTTTCTAAATTGACGTATACGATTTCACAGATTACTGTGTTCACGCAGTACCATTTCAGACAAATGTCTTTCTTTGCTGGCGAAATATGGGTATGACATCAGGCAAGTTTCCACATAGATGTATGCGATTTAACACAATTTTTAGGTTGATGCATATGATTTCAGGCATTTTTGTTGATGTTGATTTACAACAACAGCGGTACTGAACATTAGTTTTTGAACATATTTTTAAGTTGATGTATATGATTTCACGTGTTACTACGTTGATGTATACGATTCCAAACATATTTCTATGTAGACGCAATGCGATTTCAGACATGTGTCTTTATTTTCTTATATAATACTTGAAGATGCAGACAGATTTCTACATAGATGGATATTATTTCGCAAAACCTCTTATGTTAATGTATAGAGTAGTCTAGAATACCAGGTATCTTTCTACACTGTTGAATTCAGACAGCATCTGAATGTCAGTTTATAGAAATACAATTAAGTTGATGCTTTGATTTTACCATATTGATGAACATTATTTCAGGCAGATATCAATCAGATATGTTTCTGCGTTGATCAAAAATAAAATTTTTGAGTTTTACGTCCCACGATTATGCCGGCTAGGCTAAAGGAGACGGTGATGATGAGAAATGAAAGAAATGGTGGAATAAAGAAAGTGGGAGGAAACGGGAGAACCTCTAGGAAACCCACGCACACGGTGTTTGTCCACCACAAAGTTCACGTGGCGAAAGGAGGGTTTGAACGCGGGACCCCATGCACCAGAGGTGAACGCTCTACCACTGAGCCACCGCGGACCCCTTTCTGCGTTGATGTATATGATTCCGTACAGCCTTTGGTTAATGCAGAACTCAGGCAGACTTTTTTTAAGACTTAAGGTAGGCTATACAATAATTTGTAAGGCTTTTTAAATAAAATTTCAAATTGATATACATGATCTTTCAGTTTCCTACGTTGATGAATAAGATTTCTGAAAATATTTCTATGTTGTTGAATACGATGTCAGTCAAATGTAGTTGAAATAGTTGAAATCTGAAACTTAAAACATTTTAATGTTCATGTGTAAACCTATATATTTCTACAGTGGTGTCAGATATATTTCGGACAGATTTCTATGTCATAAGAAAAATAAAACTCTAAACTTGAAAAAAGATGATATTAGCACATGGTATTAGCATTAGGCATTAAAAATAACCGTTTGCTGTCGTAGTTCTTTTCAAGATATAATGGCTTTGAAAGGAAAGCTCGCAAAATGGGACAGAAGAAAAGACAAAATGAATGACAAAAGAAAAGGCAACAAAGAAACACGGAAGGAACAAGAAAACAAAAGATGAAACACCCTCCTTTGTATTCTCTTGAGTTTTCTTTCCCAAGATATAATGAAAGTAGCAATGGCTTTAGACAATCTTTCACTTGGTATCCTTAATCTTAGGCAGCACAATCAGCACGGGCGTTGTGCGGGTTTTGCATGCAAAACACTTAAGAACAAGTCCACCATTGTCTCTATTATAGAGTTATAACTATACATATTGAGTCTTAAGAACAGAAAATAAAACGCTGCCTTTGTATACGTATATCACAGAGGTCTCAAAACTTTTTGCTTTGTAAATTGTTTAGCTTTATGTACTGGTGGCTGTAGCTCTGTATACAAAAGCTAAAGAAACAAAACAAACAACGCGTTTTCGTCTGAATAGAGCAACAGAATATCTCTTGAACAAACAAAAAGAAATGCCACACAAATAAACAAGAACAAAGGCAACAAGAATCAACAAAGAGAGCTTCAAGAATCTGCAAAAGGAGTGAAGACGTTGCTGAAATGTATTCATCTTGTGGGTTCCAAAAGACGCTGTGTAAGCCAACCGTCAAGAGGATTTTCGCTCTCTTCGAGTATGCAGAAAAGGTAATGAAGTTACAGTTTACAGAAGAATATATTGTTTACGTTGAAACGCAGGCAGAGCGAGCAATATAATACCGAAAACATTGTTTGTGTTAGTACAGAATGTGGTGGTATTACTATTATAATTCCTTTATATTTTTAATCATCACTCATTATACATTTTGAAAGTTTTTTCCTTCGCATTAACCTTCTATATTGGAATCAGACAGAAGTTTACGTCCCTTTCACCTTCTCCGCTCGAACAATGTCGAATCGGGGTAAATAAATTTGACTACGTTCAGTTCCTTCGTTCGTTTCTCTCTTTTGGGAGGCCTTTGAGACGTGGAGGTTTGGAAAAAAGATCCTTCCTCCTCCACCCTCATCCAGGATCCCCCCGCTGCATCTGAATTGAAATTGCAAGACAATCCGTGGCATGGTTTCGTCTTTTGTGATACTGTGATTAGCAAACAAAAGTCAAGACTTGAGTTTACTGTTTATAGCATGCACTATATATATATGGTATATACATCTACAAAGTTAAGTTCCTTTTATATTCCCTCCGAAAACCACCTCTGTGCTCCGATTTCAAATTCAACTCTCTATCCGCTATCTATCTACCTCTCTTTCCTTCTCTTTGTTTCTCTGCGTCTCTCTCTCTCTTTCTTTCTCTTTGTCTGTCTTTGTCAGTATGTCGAGGAATGACAGACAAACCAAGAGAAAGAGCGACTTCGAATTTGTTGACAATAGCCTATATAAATGGCAACTGAAAATAACATTCCCAAAGCTATTCATGCTGCAATTTCTCTTTAGCAGGTACGTATATATGTATGTGTGTGTGTATATGTGTGTATCTTAGTACTACTAGTACTATTACTAGCACTAATAGCACGAATGATAATGATAGAGAACTCGATAAACAAAGAGAAAGCATAAAGCTGAAATTCAAGGCTCTTTCAAATAATGGTTAACTGTATTATATACTCTGTGAAATTCTCTAGTTTCTGAAACTAAATCTTCACGTGCATACCAAAAGACTGTGCACATAATAACACAGGTGATGAAGTTGAAAGCAGAAATATTGTAGTATCAACATAGTGCATAATGAAATACATTTACCTCTTTGAACTAGTTTCCTTGTTGCGGAAGAAAAATGTCCTTCTTTCAGGAATCTTTATTATTATAAACTAAACAAGTCCATTTACAACACAGACAATCAACTGTCATACCATTTACTTCCTTATGCCTCAAATTAACGTTTAACATTAGCGGAAGTAAAAACTGGGGGGAGCCAAAACCCAGAGTATGATAGGTATATCATGAGTTTACTAAAAACTTTAAAAATATATATAAATAATAGCTTAAATTATTTTTGTCACCCAAAAATCTGAGGGGCCCAGGACCCCGGCCCCAGACTATATTCGCAACTGAAACTAGTGTTGCTTTCAAGACGAGAAGTACCTTTCTAAAATTGAGACGAGATGACAAATAGGACAATTCTCGTCTCGTTTGCGAAAAGAGGTGTGAAATTTCAGTAGCATCATTACTTCACTCAAATCTTAGTTCTCGAATACTGTCTTAGTGTTACATAACGCATAGTATAAATTATTAGGTTCGTGGAAAAGGTTTACCCGCGTTTCGTGTGCATATGAAAGTGCGACGAACATGTAATATAACTCATCTATTACTGTGTATAAGTACCAATGTGATCAATGACATCTTGCTATCTTTTCCGGTAGAAAATGACCCAGTGTTGATAGAACTCTTTAGGCTTTAAGCTGAAGAACTCACATTAAGGGAATTTTTATACTCTCCAGATCAGCAAAGATCTTCCCAGTGAAGGAGGTTTGCACGGCACGAGCAAGATAAAAAAATATATATAGGGGTCAAGTCAGAGAAATATGGCGGGTGGGGTACAAATCTCCCAACTAAAGTCCATTAATTTCTGACGTGTCATCGCAGCAGTATGTGGTTTAGCATTATCGTGTTGGATGATAATTCCTTGACAATTGACAAGGCTTGGCCGGTTCGACTGCAATGATTCCTGCTGTTTGTCTAACTCTTGACAGTAGAAGGTCTCATTACTTGTTTTCATTAGGTTCCAGGATCTATTACAACTTCAACATCTCACTACACATGCAACAAAACCTTCTTGAGATGAAGTTCTTGTTTGGACGTCAATGGAGACAGCTCAAACACGTGACACACAGTCCTGCGATGCTTCACGTTCCGGTATATAGCCCACTTCTCACCTCTGCGTCAAGAAGAAATCATTTTTGTAACCGGGAACGCAATGAAACACATGTCGTGACTCGCCTCTAGTCATTGAGTTGCACTCAGCTGATGTGGAACTCGACGATCGAACTTCGTGGTGAAACCCAGTCTTCCTTTCTCTGTTGTTCTGTATACCTGTGTTTCCGCCAGTTCCTCTACAGTTGGATTCGAGACGAGATAAGCTTTTCTAGAATTGAGACGAGATGAGAAAATTCTGATGATTGTTCTCTATAAAGCCCTGTCTCAGAAATTTTTCCTTGTTAGACCTATCTTCCTGAAGTCATTATTAACCATATCCACCCATTTCGTTTCTGGCTCCTCTTCACCTCTCTTCTCATCCACTTCCATTGTCATCAATCTTCTGTCTACATAGTTATTTTTTCTTCTCATTAGATGGTCATTCCGCTGTAGTCTTCTGTATGGGATCTTCTTAGACATCTCTATACCCTTTTTTGTTCCTCCTACTCTCTCATTTCTCACTCTGTCTCTTCTTGTTATCCCACACATCCAACGTAGCATTCTCATTTCAGTAACATTCAATCTTTTTCCCTGTGCTTTCTTTATTGGCCAACTTTGTGCTCCATAAATCCCTAGTAGTAGGGACAACTTGGAAACCGCTTGCTGTAAGGTTGCATTGAAAGTCGGCATGCTGGCATCCGGTTTGATTAGAAAGCATGCAAGCATGCCGCAAGCTAGATTCTAGTAACGGAGTTACATGGAGACAACACTTGCATTCAGTGTTCTATTCAAGCTTGACGCAAGCGTGTTACAAGTAAAGTCAAATCAATAGCCAATGAACGGCCAGTGATGCTATAACGCTCTGCAAAGGATCTACAAAAGTATCGCTTGCAAGTACAAAAAAAGGCAGATTGTATGGAAGTACGTGTTGAAAAGGCAAGCGTAGAAAGCCAAAAGCCAAGCACGCACCAACTGGCCGCTCTACTTGGGATTATTGTTGGTATAACCACTATTTTGTAAATAATCACTTTATTCTTTACCGTGATTATAAGCTCACACAGAACTTCACATACTTTCTTCCAATTCCTCCATCCCTCTTGCGTTCAATGCGTTACTTTCACGTCCAAATCAGCATTATTTTAGCAACAGATGAGCCTAAATATTTACAAATTTTCATTTCATTCACTCTTTCTTTTTGTAGCCTCACTTACCCATTGCCTTCTCCGTTAAACTCGAGATATTTAATTTTCTTTCTACTGGTTTTTAGGCCTCTATCTTAGTAAGATTTTATCCAACTATCAACTTTTCTTTGAACTTCTTCCTTGTTCGTGTTGCGAAGCCCAATATCATCGACAAATATCATACACCAGGGAGATTCGTCACACTTACCCTGAGTTATATAATATCCATGACAGAGGGATTCAAAGGTTGAGTTCTGGAGTAATCCAAACCGACTTCTTACTTGGACAAGGGCGCCGATCCTGGGGGATGGGAGCCCGGGCCCCCCAAAGCTCATGTGAACCCCCCTATTGTATTTATGAATATACACTATTTGCCATAATTTAAATGCAATTTGTCTTAAAATCCTCATATATATACCTCCTGCATCTGAATGGGCCCCTCCAAATTTACAGAGAAATCGGTGCCCTTGTACTTGGATCGTAGCTTCTGTATACATTATCCTGAATTATTTTTACGTATTTCTTAAAAGAAAAAAGGATAAAATCAAATGAGGGACAAAAACTGGCGAAAACTGTCCCTGTTCTATTAGGATTAACATTAAAACCGGAAATGACAGATTTCTACCACTTCCGGTTGGAATAGGAAAATGAGGACGAGGATGGATCTTATTCTTGAAATATTGGACCCATATCAGAAATTCATTTCTCGCTACCTGTTATTGTTTTTGTTCTCACATCTGTCTATGAACAGACTGACGGACGGACATATCTATTTTATCGTAGTTTGGACCTCGAATCCTATTTATAATACAAAAATATTTCAGGCTGTATGTAACACTAATATCCTGAAATGTTATTCAACCTTGTTTAAAACGTGTGTAATGTTCGGTGTAGAGTAGAGAGAAGGGGCACAATGAAAATTCCGTACAGGAATCGGCAAATGGCTTTGTGTAGTTCCTACTTGTAAACAATCACGCCAATGGATATCGCTACGTGCGCTATCACTTGCCTGTCTGACGCTATTAGATGTAGCTACGAGCGCTCTCACTTGATTGTCTGATGCTAATAGATGTAGCGATGTGAGGTATCATTTTCCTGTTTGACGCTAATAATGTTACTACGTGCGCTATCACTTGCCTGCCTTACACTAATAGATATCGCTACGTGCGCTATAGTTTGCCTACCTGACGCTAATAGATAGCTACGTGCGCTATCACTTGCCTGTCAGAAGCTAATAGATGTAGCTACGAGCGCTCTCACTTGCTTGGCTGGCTAATAGATGTCGCTACCAGGATTATCATTTACTTGTCTGATGCTAACAGATGTAGCTACGTGCGTTATCACTTGCCTGTCTGACGCTACCTGCGGGATTGTTGTGTATAACAAAGTCTCCATGAATACATGCGTAAGAAAATATAGCATGGAGTTTTGGGGGGTGATTGGTGACTCTTATATCGTTTCATTCATTCCAGTTCATACTTCATTATATATTTGCCCTAAGTTCGTTTTTGATGTAATAAATAATTACTTAAACGTAACTCACTAACTAACTGTTCAAAATGATACAATACAGAATACAATATATTCAAATTTATGTATTTTTCGAAAATACTTTTTTACCTTTTCAAGTTTTACAAAATATCTTCTTTATAAACGAATACACACACATTCACAATGGCGTACCTTTGATGCTCTAAATTAACTGTAAAACGCCTAAATATTCATGTCTGGCCCAAACTAAATGACATAAATAGGCAGATCTGGTCATAGAAGTAAAATGATATGAAACCTTTTAAGAACCACGGTTATGCCGGTTAGCCCAAAGGAGATGGTGATGATGAGAAATGAATGAAATGGTGGAATGAACAAAGTAGGAGGAAACGGGAAAACCCCGAGAAAACCCACGAACACGGTATTTGTCCACCACAAAGTCCACACGGCGTGAGCTGGGATCGAACCAGGGACTCCAAGAACCGGAGGTGAACACTCTACCACTGAGCCACCGCGCCACCTGGTCATAAAAGAAAATGATATCATACGTTACAGATCATTGTCAATAATAACATACACACATTATCGTTATACACTCTATCAAAAACAAGAAATAATTAAAATTGTTAAATTAAAGAATTAAGAGCTTTCAACGAAGCACAATTTTAACGTATAGTGTATAGCGAGCCGAGGGCTTTGGAGGAAATAATAATAATAATAATAATAATAATAATAATAATAATAATAATAATAATAATAATAATAATAATAATAATAATAATAATAATAATAATAATAATAATAATAATAATAACAGAGATCAAATATCACTTCTATCAAGTTGCAAGTGCGACGTAACGAAGCAATTCAAAAAAGAAAGTGAAGGATCTATGGAACAGAAAGAAAGGAATAGATTGAGAAATTTTCAAAGAATAGTAGAAAGAAGGAACAAGGAAAAGAATATTTGAATTGCGTCATTCTTTTCAAATTGCGCCCTTAATTCTTTTAAATCCGTATAACACAGAATGGGGGAAAAAGAAAACAAAAGAAAAGAGGAATTTCTGATAAAAGAATAATAATAATAATAAAAAGGAGAAATCACACATCATTATTCTGTAAGAAAGATAAGAGAAAACCCTCGTTAGTCAAAATCAATGCTTACGTATATTGATTTCATTCTATTTGGCTTATATTTTCTTTTTTACTTCTTTCTACTGTCTAAAAAAAAAAAATCCTATCTTACCATTGTTTCTCAACTACACTTCCAAAATCAGTGTTGGTAACTAAGTCAATGAAAAGTTCACTGTCAAAAACCACTTTATTTTTTACTGGATATTTTATACAGGGTTTGTAAAGTATTTGAGGTTATGGGATCATCGGCACAAATCTGTTTTCAACATTGGCGGGGAGGGGGGAGGGAGGTAAGATTTTTCCCATAATCTTTTTTTAAGCGCTGTTCAAAATGTTTCTAATTGAAAAACAATGCTGTGGAGGATCAGGGGAGTAGAGTTGTCTTCAACATTGGCTGGGAGGCATTCAGATTTGAGGCTTATTCTGGAGGGCGAAATGAGGCTCATATTACGGTAGATGAATCTGATTTTTGAGATGAATCCGTTGTATATTATATATCAGGCGATTTAGATTATGTTGTAGTATATATCAGTATTACAAATCAGTGCCTTGAACCCATTCTGAAATCTGAATACACGCATATTTATAATTGGTATGTTTCTACTTACGCAACAAACATATTTCAAATCAGATTATTGTGGGGCACAGTCCTCCCAGTTCCAAGATTGGGAAGGACATGTCCCCCTCATTTCCTCGGGGTTTGCGCCAGTGTATGTAATTGTGCACCTACTTGATAAAAGCATTTTTTTTTTAATTTCACCTTTAATAAACAACTCTATTTTTCAATTATGAAGAAAATTTGTATTCACCCCTTCTTCCCTGGAGGATCGTACAAAAACTTAAAATTTAAAATTTAAGTTTAACATGTAATGGGAATCGGCATAAGTTTGAACGGTATGATTTCTCGGTGTGTGTGTGTGTGTGTGTGTGTGTGTGTGTGTTTCGGCAGAGGAATAGCTAAAAATAATCTTTCTGCCGTGTAGGTACCATGAAATATGTCAGTCATTTAAAAATCTCGATTTTTTTTTTTTTTTTTTTTTTGATCACTGGATTTCCTTTTCATTTGGGTCACTCTCAAGTAAAAATTAAGATTGCAGCAGTGTCGTAACGCAAATGTATTTATAATAACTCCTTGTGTTCTTAAAATGTACAGTGGTAATGGATGTTATTCTTGTATATGCAAGGCAACAAGTATGTAACTAGTACAACAATAAAGTAAAATAAACTCTGTTACAGGCGATAAAGAAGATCACCCGAAAAATTAATGTATGGATTAAAGTCACCGTTACTCGCTAAGATGTTAACGCATTGATTCCATTAATGAACTCGACTGAGATAATTGCTCTAGCTATCTATTGCAAAAAAATATACTTGAATATCATCGTAAGGAGTAGCAGACGTACGTTAAGATTATGATCTTATAAAGCCCACTAGCGTGATCCTATTACAATCTTATAAGGTCCACTAGTGTGATCCTAATAACAGTACAATCTTATAAGGGTCACTAGCATGATTCTAATAACATTACAATCTTATAAAGCCCATTAACGTGATCCTAATAACAGTACAATCTTATAAGGCTCACTAGCATGATTCTAATAACATTACAATCTTATAAGGCTTACTAGCGTGATCCTAATAACATTATAATCTTATAAGGTCCACTAGCGGGATGCTAATAACATTACAATCTTATAAGCCCCACTAGCGTGATCCTAATAACATTACAATCTTATAAGCCCCACTAGCGTGATCTTAATAACAGCACAATCTTAAAAGGCCCACTAGCGTGATTCTAATAACATTACAATATTATAAGCCTCACTAGCGTGATCCTAATAACATTACAATCTTATAAGGCTTACTAGCGTGATCCTAATAACAATACAATCTTATAAGGCTCACTAGCGTGATCTTAGTAACATTACAATCTTATAAAGTTCACTAGCGTGATCCTAACAACAGTACAATCTTATAAGGGTCACTAGCATGATTCTAATAACATTACAATCTTATAAAGCCCATTAACGTGATCCTAATAACAGTACAATCTTATAAGGCTCACTAGCATGATTCTAATAACATTACAATTTTATAAGGCTTACTAGCGTGATCTTAATAACATTACAATCTTATAAGAAACACTAGTGTGAACCTAATAACATTACAATCTTATAAAGCCCACTAGCGTGATCCTAATAACATTACAATCTTATAAGGTTCACTAGCGTGATCCTAATAACATTACAATCTTACATGGCCCACTAGCGTTGTCCTATTAATATTATAATTTTGTAGGCGCAACTAGCGTGATCCTAATTAAACGCAATACAATCTGGCCAGTATTGAGTATGAACTCTGAAGTTGTTTCGACAAAATTTATGTTTATTATTTTAGAATAATAGTCAAATGTACCAAACTAAACGAAACGTGAAACGTTACAATAACAAATTGGAAAAAAATAATTGTTCCAAATTTTTTATTTTCATTTTGCTGCCCCTCTGAGCCTTGTGGTTCTAGTCAGGTTTTCTTGTTTGTTTAGTTGAAAATTCGACGCCATGAAAATAATTGATATCATGAAAATGTGCGAGGAAACGGGAGAACCCCAAGAAAATCTAACACAGATGTTGTCTAGCACAAAATCACATAGTCTGTCTGTAATCGAACCAGGGAGCCTCGTACCAGAGGTGAGAACTCTATCATTGAACCATCGTACCACATTGGTCAAAACTGTTTTACGCAAATATTCATTTATTAATTAAGATTTAAAAAAAATAGGTTACATAAATCAATGATATATATATTCGTCACTTTAGAAATGTAGAGTAGATTTTTTTTTTTTTTTTTTTTTTTTTTTTTACGAATCCTTAATCTTTTAGCTCTGTAGTAGTTGTTTCCTCTTAGTCAGTCTGCCTAACGCTATCCAGAACACCTGCACATCTCTAGTTGTGGGCCTGATTTATAACATCTTTAAGTAAAGAATCAATGTGATTACAGTATGTAATTAGTTTGTTTAAATATATTTCTGATACGCTATTGACTTGGTACTATGAGACAATTGGGGAGGTAGTCGAATTAAGAGATAGCGATCTCTGTCCTAAAAAGCCAGAAATAATGGCTAGGGAATCTATGTGATGACCACGCATAATATAGCTAAAAAATAATAAGTTGGCTAGGTGTAGAAATTCGTAAAACCTAATGCTATTGACTTAATTTTGAAAAAAAAAAGTTTAAAGTAAAATATAAATTTGAAAAATTAACTGAATTATTTTGGTACCATTTTTAGCAATACTTCTTTGTAGCTGGCATCACTGACGGAAAAATCAGTCTTACACCCTTAGTTATACTTATCCCCCAACCCTTGGCTTATTTCTTTCTGTTTCTTTCCTCACTAGCACTCTTTGCATATTGTCATTGTCACTCGAAAAGCTTGCAACAAAAGAGTCTCTTTTCTACAATCTATTGTGTCTTGAAGAGAAGTGAAAATTTGGTTTGAGTTGTGTTGTGTTGCTTTCTATTTTCCTCAATCCCAACCCAACCCCTTCCCCAGTACTTTAAGCACCGCCACTACCATGCAGTGCCACGCTGTTAAATAACAGCTCCTCCAAAAGGACCCCTCCTCCTCAACACACGGTGATAATTGTGTTAGAGACGAGTAATCAATGTACTTATTGTATGCGACAACGCACACAATTCTCTCGGCGAAAGAACAAAGAAAAGAGAAAGAATGAAAGAGACGTGATGCAAAGAACAAGAAGAATACCACCAGAAATGAAGAGAAAAATAGGGTGAGAGAAAGAGGAGAGGAAAAATCTTCTCTTTGGAAAAAGAATAATTAACAAAGCTCTTTGCGGATAATGAAAAGAAAGACAGAATGGAATGAATACAGAAAGTAGGGCAACGATCGAAACACGTTATTTCTTTCAGTTTTGAAAAAAGAATGTTGATATTTGGTAAAAAAAACTTCCAATAATAAAATCAGCTCTGATATTTGATAACAAACTTTTCCCAATAATAGAATCAACTCTGATATTTGATAACAAACTTTTCCCAATAATAAAATCAGCTCTGATATTTGATAAACTTTTTCCAATAATAAAATCAGCTCTGATATTTAATAACAAACTTTTCCCAATAATAAAATTAGCTCTGATATTTGATAACAAACTCTTTCTAATAATAAAATCAGCTCTGATATTTGATAAAATTTTCCCAATAAAAAAATCAGCTCTGACGTTGATAACGAAATTTTTCAACAATAAAATCAGCTTTGATATTTGATAACAAACTTATGCCAATAATAAAATCAGCTCTGTTATTTGATAACAATTTTTTCCATTAATAAAATCATCTCATGATATTTGATAACAATCTTTTCTCAATAATAAAAAGAGCTCAGGATATTTGATAAACGTTCCTAATACCAAAATCGGCTCTGATGTCTGATAGCAATTCTTTTGCAATAATAAAACCAGCTGTGATATTTCATAGCAAACCATTTGCAACAATAAAAGCAGTCTTGGTATTTCATAACAAACATTTTCCAATAATAATAATATCAGCTTTGATATTTGATGATAAACTTTTCCAAATAATAAAATCTCCTCTGATATTTGATAACAAACTTTTCTCAATAATAAAATCAGCTCTTATATTTGTTAACAAACTTATCCCAATACTAAAATCAGCTCTGATGTTTGATAACAAACTTTTCCCAATAGTAAATCAGTTCACATATTTGATAAACGTTTTCCAATAACAAAATCAGCTCTGATATCTTATAACAATTCTTTTCCAATAATAAAACCAGGTCTGACATTTCATAGCAAGCCATTTAAAAAATAAAGAAAGTTTTGGTATTTGATAACAAACTTTTTGCAAAAATAATATCAACCCTGATATTTGATAACAAACTTTTCCCAATAGCAAAATCAGCTTGGACATTTGACAAACTTTTCCCAATAATAAGATCAGCTCTGATATTTGATAAACATTTGCCAATAACAAAATCAGCTCTGATATAACAATTATTTTTTAATAATAAAACCAGCTCGAATATTTCTCAACAAACAATTTCTAATAATAAAAGCAGCTTTAGTATTTGATAACAAACCTTCCCCAATAATAAATTCAGCTTTAATAAAGTTGATAACAAAATCTTTGCTAATAATAAAACCAGCTCAATTTTGGATGTTTTCAAATTGGAAGCTGCATTCTCACTTCATGCTATGCAACACGCAATAAAACAATTGGTATTAAGGGAAATGTGCATCAGGTTTGGCGGACACCAGAGTTTGTTCCAAGGAAAGTTTTCCCAACGAACATAACAGGTGTTCGTGCAGATTGGACGATATTTTGTACTTTCGAAATAAGGGTTGCAATATTGTGATAAAATACTTTCTACTTTGGTATACTTTTGAAGCGAAAAACAACTAAAAGAAAGTATTATCTGTAACTGAGTGATATAACGGTAATTTCTCTTTACTAGTCAACAGGTGGTACCACTTGGAGAAGTTCTTGATTAAACCAAGCAGGACTGCATACCTAAACGCGGACCTAAGGGAAGATTAAGGGGCTATATCACTCACAGGGGTGTCAAATTACACGGGATAAACCAGCAATACTAGCGGTTAGTCACACATTATTTACGTGCAATTGAATAGGTGCAATTAGCGATCACCTGGCAAAGAACATGACAATTGTTTGCCAGCACTGCTGCTGTGTGAACTGCATGACATACAGGGTTTGTATGATAAGTAATGAGACCAGGTCTGGAAACATTGTTTTATTGATCTGATCTGTACAGGGACTTAAAAGCTTTCGAAGTACTCTCCTCTTGCGTCGATGCACTTCTGCAATCGATGTTTCCACGCTGCAAACGCCCCCTGGAAGTCAGCAGCCGGCATGTCCTTTAGAAATGTGGTCACGGCTGCTTGGATGGCTGTGACGTCTGCAAAACGGGTTCCTTTCAAGCGTGGCTTCAGCTTCGGGAAGAGGAAGAAGTCGGCCGGGCTCACATCTGGGCTGTAGGGTGGTTGTGGAAGGACTTCCACCCCAATCCGGGTCAGAAAGGAGGTCACTAAGAAGGCGGTGTGGGCAGGGGCATTGTCGTGATGCAACTTCCACCGGCTAGCGATCGCCGGTCTTTTCCGCTTGACGCTCCTGTGCAGTCTCTCAAGGACTTGTTTGTAGAAGGCGGCGTTGACGGCTTGTCCTTGGGGTACAAACTCCTTGTGGACCACCCCCACATTGTCAAAAAAAACAATCAACATTGTTTTCACCTTTGACTTCGACATTCTGGCCTTCTTGGGGCGCGGGGACGCAGGAGTGTGCCACTCCGCGCTTTGACGTTTCGTTTTAGGGTCGTACTGGAACACCCACGACTCGTCACCTGTTATGACGTCATCTTCAAAGTTAGGGTCACTGTTCATGAGGTTCAACAGTTCCTGACAACAATCAACACGTCGTTGCTTTTGTTCGTCAGTCAACACTC
The DNA here is from genome assembly GCF_964235325.1 of Thermobia domestica. Taxonomy (NCBI): domain Eukaryota; kingdom Metazoa; phylum Arthropoda; class Insecta; order Zygentoma; family Lepismatidae; genus Thermobia; species Thermobia domestica. Next base: position 40,146,951 of record NC_137467.1, read on the forward strand.
GCGGCACCAGTTTCGCACAGATTTTTCTCATTCCCAATTGTTCCGTCACAATCTTGTGCACTGTTGTGTGGTTCATATCGAGTTCATCAGCAATCAATCTCAACGATAATCGACGGTCTGAGTTCAGGAGATCCCTCACTTTTGCCACAGTTTCGTCCGTAGTCACTGTTGTCGGGCGTCCAGCCCTCTCCAGATCCTCAACGCTTTCCCGGCCGTTCCGGAACGCACTGTGCCAACGAAACACCTGGGCTTTGGATAGGGCTTCCTCTTTGTAGGCCTCCGTGATGAGAGAAAGCGTCTGAGTAGCCGTTTTCCCCAGGCGAACGCAAAATTTGATCGCATAACGCTGTTCGATGGAACCCTCCATGTTTGTTGATTTTCCGCCGTGACAAGAATGTTCACAAGGGCTTTGTCCAAGGCTTGTCCGCGCTCCACTAAGGCTCGGAGCCAACTGACGCGCGGTGCGTTGCTTTGCTCGGACCCCCCCCTACATCCTCCATCACCGACAAACCCGCTCCAGCGACACGCGCGCCGCGGCGCGGCGAGTCTCATTACTTATCATACAGACCTTGTATGCTTACTTTTTCTTATGAAGGATTGTGTTGTAGCCGATTAACTGTACTTTTTTTTTCCAGTTTGGTTATTATTATCAATAGTTGGGCAAAATTGCAATAACTTCCCTCAAATCATATCGTATATATTGCGGGGCAAACGAAAATAAGATGAATATTCACATTTCGCCCTTCTACGCACAGTTTTGCTGCCAGCTATAGACGCTATTTGTGAACAGAAAAAGTCACACATACACCCAAAGCTGTCCTACACCTCCCCATCACAGGACACCTTCATAACTTTCCACACAAACACAAAGAAATAAGACTAATATTTTGTTAATAGATTGGATATGGCGGGTCCATTTAGTTGTATAGTGAGACATGTTAGGGGGAAAAAAAAGTAGTCGTTCCCGAAAATTTAGACACCTTTAAAGTAATAAGGGTACTTGGGATTTAGAGATCATGCAACGAAACAATATAAAATAATAAGTTACCGATACTTTAAGTTATATCAAGCGCAGTGGCGTATTTACGATTTTGTTTCGGGAGGGGCTTTACTAACTTTCCGGGGGGGACTTTGCCTGGAAATGTGAAAATTCTGCAAGATATTTCATTTACTTTACTATACTAAGTAAGATTTCGGGGGGGGCTTAAGCCCGGAAGCCACCCCCCTAAATACGCCACTGTATCAAGGTGTGTTGTGCTGTGATTTGTTATGTTCTTAAGGTGATCTGGTACCCCTAGCAACCTTGAAAGTTAGTCCATTTAAAAAGCATTGCAAAGTTTTTCACTATTTTCTTCTTTATTATTAAAGTTACAAACGTCAAAATTTGAACAAACCTAGAGGAGACACATATCTATGTCTTGTGTGTTTTAGATTTTGAAAAAACGCAGTAAAAAAGCTTCCATGTTTGATTTTAAAAACTTGGCAACGCAGATGTAACCCTCCCACTCAAATTTTGAGTTGGTGTCTCCTTTTGTTGAAATGTCTATTGACTCCTGTGTGAACCTCCCTGTCCGCGTTTAGCGGTCGTCTTTCAGCCTGTCCTTCGAGTCGTGGTTGCTTGAAATGTGAATATCGAAGGATAATAACTTTATGAGTGACAGCATCAGCAGGAGGGATAGCAGTACAAATGTCTGTGCCGTGAAAAGACAACGGAAAGCGAGATATTCCTGCCGACCGAGGAAACATATCGCACGACTTTCGGCTTCAGAAACATAAGAAAAGAGAAGAAAGAAGTGCTATTGTGTTTCATATTTCTGTGGTTATTTCTTCCGTTTCTATGTAGCTTTATTTCAATGCAGTATTTGAATGTTGAATGAAAGATAAATCGAACGGTTGATAAACAGGTAAACAGATAGAAGTAATATATATATATATATATATATATATATATATATATATATATATATATATATAGAGAGAGAGAGAGAGAGAGAGAGAGAGAGAGAGAGAGATAAGCATATAAATGCAGAAAAAATATTTTCTAAAAATGATAAATAGCTAGAAACGATATATAGGACCTAACACATCAAACTGAGCTCTTGGAAAGTATGTACATTAGTAAAGAAATACTTTCAAACAGTGGCGTACTTTAAGATGTGTTGGTACAGGTTGTAATCCCTCCTTTCATATCTATTGAAATTATAAGATTTTAGCTTTTATCTTGGATCAACAACAATCTTCCTGTATGGAGAAGGGGCTTACATATACGTACGACGACACATCACAATGTTTAGAAAATGTAAATGAGTAGAGAATATACACACCCAGGCAGAGGTCCCTATTTTCCCCTGAAGGTTACCATTCTTCCCATTTACTGTCCTCCCCCCAAATTTACCATTCTTTATTATGACAATTCCTTATTTAAAAATGTTATTCATGCTAAGTTCTCCTTCATACTTAGTGTTCATCAGTCGGTGGCTATCGAGCTCAATCCTCCCCCCCCCCCCCCGAAATAAATTTGTTATATTCACAACTTCATTAAAAATTTGTCGGCACCTAAAAGGAAAAATATAAGTGCTTATTCTCGTATTGTGCATACCCCTTCCCGAAACAAATTTTTAAATACGCCACTCGTATTCATAAAAGCATCATTGTGGTATAATTAAAATTCGATTGTTCCACTTTCAATGACAAATTATTTCCTCCTCAAAATAAATAAATAAATAAATAAATAAATAAATAAATATCATAGGTGCAACCTGTGCCCCAAAACCTGACTGTGGGCACCCCTGTAATCCAGAGAAGGCTAGGAAATGAAGTTTCTTTGTTTAAAATCTTTCCCAACCCCATAAACACCCCGTAACACCAACCAAACTTTCTTTACACACATCCCTGAACGTAACAAAATATATTGCTTCCTTTGCGTTTCTGTAAAAATATGTATCACTATTCTAAATGCTCTCCCTCTTGGGTTTTGAACACCTCACAAAATAAAATTCGCAGCGTACTTACTGATTAAACGGGAGACTCAGGTGAGATGCCCGATTGCAATACGTACATTTCCAGGGTTTCCCACAGGGAAGTATTGCGTCGCACACTACACCACACATATTTTAGGTGAGAACTGTTAATTTTATGCAAAGATTGAAGACTATAAAGAAATGCATTCCAGTGAAATTAACAATAAACAGAGAGACGGACCACCGAGACTGATTGGAATCTAAAGATGTGGGGGTGGGGGTGGGAAATGTTTATATGGAGACGGACAGTGTCAGAGGAAGAAGTCTAAATCTGTTCTACGAAACACAATACTAAGCGGATATTATTATTATTATTATTATTATTATTATTATTATTATTATTATTATTATTATTATTATTATTATTATTATTATTAGGGGCTCTATATTTAAACCCGACTAACGAATATTTCTGGCTACGCGTATGCCTTCAAACATAAGTGTAAAACATTCTTGTGTATCTTATGGCGGATCCTGAGGGAAGGGTCGTTCGCCACCTCCAATGGCACAAGCACCAATGATGCAAAAGTTCAAGTCTGTACATAATAAAAACTAAAGTAACCCTAAGTAGCAGTGTTACAACTCACCGCTATCCCATCCCTCAGGAATCCATCCTGGATCCGTCCCTGTGTCGTCTGGAGTCGAAAATATGTCATGTGAAAAGAAAAGGTATGAAAAATGTCATCTTACAGCCTTTTGCGTCGATTTCCTTATAAATTGTGAGAGGCCCGTCCTAGTGTGCTAATTGACGAGGGGATGCCAGGGATTTCTCCTCTGAGAGATTTTTATCCCCCTGCAAGAGAAAATTTTCATTCCAGACAGGAATAACTTTTCCCCACTCTTACGTGTGTGATGGCTGGGTGCGTATATGAGTGAAATTCATCCGCCCTGGGAAAAATATTCAATTCGCACACTGACCCGTCGAGTTATCCAATTTTTATATAACGTAGTGAAGAATTTTTTTTTGCGAAATAAAGTAGTGGTGTTTATTTTGTGAAATAAAGTACCGGTACTGAGGAATCTACTTACATAGTTGTGCAACTACGGCGGGGGTTAGGGGCCTGCTCCCTTCCTAAACTTTTAGCCCCTCAAACCACAATGCATCCTATGACATTGATACGGAGACCCAGAATTGTTACGATTGCCCCCCTAGCATATTTATGCTCCCCAAACTTCAGTGGCTGGTTGCGAGCCTAGTCAACAAGGTTTTCACAGATATTACATAATTTAAACAAATTTGTATAATGCAAAATAAATTTACTACTAAATCATGCTTAGGTATGCGCACGAGACGAGTCGAGACACGGCTTTTCCAATAGAGAAATATACATTTTTCGAGTCAAGACATCACTTTTACAGCAAATTTCGAGACGATACAACCACAAATCTTGTCTCGTGCGCATCCCTAATCATGCTCAATTTTAAAATAAGCCAACATCATTTACTTACAAGAACATAAAATGTTGCGTGAGCCGTTACCCAGCTTTATCAAACTTGGTTCTCTTCTGTTCGAACTCACAATGAAAGTTTGCACAAGATATTTCATATGAATTTGAAGGGTGTATCTATGCACATGATACCCAGGTAGAATCTCACAGCCTTCAGGCGCCTTGCGAACTTCATTTATTAGAAAAAAAATCTAAAATTAGGAAATGCTAGTGTGAACATTACATGGATCTATATTTTTTTCCTTCTCCGCTCTCAGGAAAAGGGAGATATAGACATTACACATGAGTATATGGTAATTTATACAATATTGTATTGTCACCGGACATGTGCATAAAAAATTTTAAAAAAAGTTCTAGGGGATAGTATAGAAGTGGCCATGTGGACAGGCAGCAAAGAACGAAAGTGATTTTTAAAAAAGCAGGCCCCAGGAATTTTGCCCACATGCCATTTCACTTGATCATATTTCCCTCAAAAATTATTCATGTAAATATCTTTCAATTATTTCTGAAGAGAGGGTTTTGACCTCGCTTTCAAAGGGTAATTTTGTCCTAGATTGATTCCAACAATATTTTTTCTATAATCTTTCCCAAAGATCACAAACTGACATCTATACTATGTTATTTTGCGGAAATGGTAAGCTGACAATGACAACTACCCTTCCAGGAATTCGCAGAATAAAAAGAAAGAAAAAAAGAGAGAGGGAGAGAGATGAGAAAAGAAGGTTTCGGTTGTACCGCTGTTTATGAGTCACCTGATTGGAACAACTTGAGCGAGGCAGAGAACTGAACTTGCCGCTCGACTCGGGCGGAAAGGAAAAACTATACCGTCGCAGGGAGTTCAGGTCTTACTGTTGCCATGTTTTCAAAGTTGAAGATAAAAGTTTCCTTACTGTGTTTTTTTCAAAATCTAAAACACACAAGGCATAGATATGTGTCTCCTCTAGGTTTGTTCAAATTTTGACGTTTGTAACTTTAATAACAAAGAAGAAAATAGTGAAAAACTTTGCAATGCTTTTTAAATGGACTAACTTTCAAGGTTGCTAGGGGTACCAGATCACCTTAACTGAAATCAGCTCAGCTATAGTATCTTGAATCCCTTAATGTAGACAGAGTGTCGTGTTGCTTATCTTCTGAACTGAGATATGAATAAGGAGGAGGTTCTTCGACTTTCCCCGACAAAAATCAAATTCCCTCCCATTCTCTGATTTTCGAGATCTGTACGAATTCCGTAATAGTATCTGAACAGGTCAAAACCAGTGTTGCACTACAACTAAATGGGCCCGCAAAATTTTGAAGTGGCCTTCCTTCGTTTATTTAAATAGTACATTTTTTTCTTGGTGGTACAGAAAGGTACAAGATCAGTACAAAGTTATGAGCTACTTAAAATTCAAATTTGAACAGTCGCACCACAACTAAATGGACCCTCCAAATTTTGAAATGACCCTCCCTCGTTTATTTGAATGTTACCGTTTTGTTTCTTCGTGGCACGAAAAGATACAAAAATAGTACTAAATTCTGGACTAATTAAACTTCGAATTTGAAGATGTTGCACTGAATTTGATCGAAGGGCCAAATTTTGAAATGGCTCTCCCTTGTTTATGTGAAAGGTACAAATATTTTTCTTGGTGTCACAAAAATTGGACAAAATTGTGAGCTAGTCAAAATTGGAATTTGAAGATGACGCACTACAGGTGATCGAAGTGGTTCAAATTTTAAAACTTCTCAATTTGAATGATGCAATTTTTTCTTGGCTGTACAAAAATGCACAAAGATTGGACAAAATTCTGAGCTAGTTAAAATTCAAATTTGAAGATGTCCCACTACAACTAAATGTACCTGGATATGGTAGGTACACATGTTAATTTAAGGCACGAACTGTGGCACAGAAGTAACACATTCGTCAAAAGTTACACTGTTAATTATGATTTATTTATTTGACAAACTAGTATTTCGATTATTCTTCGACACTGGAATAAACTACTGTAATTTTCGTTCTGCTTTCACTTTAGGTGGTACACACACAGATACAAAAGCCTTCTCGTTCTCCTCCCTTCATTTCGTGGGATTTTTCTTGAGAAAGTAATTTTCTAATCTCGCCCCAAGATTTTCGCTTCTATTCGAAGAAAAGTATCCCTTTTCTTCTTTCCGTATAGAACGGAAAAAGAGCTTTTCTTTTCACACACAAACACACACACACATAGTAGAACTCTCCTTCCCCATCGCATAATTCCCCACTGTAACGCACTAATCTTTTATTCCATGTCACTTCGTCATACACAAACTTTTTCCCCCACCCTTCTTTAATATATTGGTTCGTTATTGACGATAGGCAAATTTCCTGGTATTTTAGAAGGAAGACCTTTTCTCTTCGCTTTTTAGGGGAATGCGAAGCAAGTTGAGTTGCCAATAGAAGCTGTTACAAGCGCTCTTTTGTTTGTTCCCTGTTCTATTTGTTCAAATTTGATGTTAGGATAAGAATGATACTAGGGGTGCTAGAAATTAAGACTTGACGATGAGCATCAGTAACGTTAATTCGTAAACGGCAAAGGAAGTTTTTGAAATAATGTCAGTGCTATAGGGATGAGCAGCAGTTTGAGTCCAGCAGTAGTATGTCATCAGTGCACTACAGGCGATATTGTAACCAGCAGTTCAATCCCAGCGTACTTGGACTTAATTTTAGTAGTAGACCAACAGTGTACTACAGATATTGCAGCCAGAGTTCAGTCCCAGCGTGCGTGGACTTAGTTTCAGCAGTAGACAAACAATGGATTACAGATGATACTGTAGCCAGCAGTTCAATCCTATACCAACGATGTCTTAAAGATACTGCAGCCAACAATTCGATTCCAGCGTACGTAGATTTAGTTTTAGTAATAGCCCAACAACGTAATACAGATACTGCAGTCAGCAATTCGATTCCACCATACGTTGACTTAGTTTAGTAGCGGGTCAACAGCGCACTACAGGCACATATACTACAGCCTAACTGGTGATGGTCAAAAATTTATTTTCGTTTTATTTTATACAGAGACAGACATTTACTTCAGAGAGTACGAAATTAAAAACTGCACTTTTCCGTGCAGTAATATGTGACGATTAGGGGCACGGTGGCTCATGGTAGAGCGCTTACCTCTGGTGCATGGGGTCACTGATTCGATCTCCGACTAGGTAACTTTGTGGTGGACAACATCATGTCCGCGGGTTTTTTCGGGGTACTCGCATTTCTTCCCACATTCTCATTACACAAAATCTCCAACATCATCACTTGCCTTAATAATCGTCTTCTTTAACCTAAACGGCATAATTATGTTACGTTACACTGAAATATTTCATTTATTTTTTCAATATATGATGATTTGTAGAAGCTGTTGTAGCAACAAAGTGTTAGATTACTTCACTAGTGATCAGTGGCGTATTTACGATTTGGTTTCTGGGGGGCTTTGCATACTTTATTTCTCGAAATGTGAAAATTCTGTAAGACATTTCATTTACTTTAAAATAGGAAATAAAATTTCAGGGGCTTAATCCCGGAAGCTCCCCTTAAATATGACACTGCTAGTGATAATATAAACAAACAACATTTTCCTACAAAGTATTTCCTTTAGCAATACTATGCGTGGATTGTAGATAAAGTAAACAAGGACGCTTCATACAATAGGTTCTGGAGGAACGTACTATGCTTGAGGGCAGACATAAATAATGTGCTTTAGAGACACTTTATAGATAAAAAAAAAAAAGCCACTAGATGCAGTAGGTTGGGTAGCAGTGTTGGAGAATTATGTGCTTTGTTGAGTGTAGAGAAAGGGGTGAGATAAACTTCGAGTACCATGAATGAAAAGGCAAGGAAAACCTCAAGATGAAGGAAAAGTGACTCTTGAATGAATAGATTCAGCAGGATTGTGATGTTCCTAAGAAGTTAAAGATAGCAAGTGTTTTATTGTTAGTCCTGTAAAAGAGAGCGGGTTGTTGTAAGTCGTAATAGGTTTTCATTAAGAGTGTTATGAAAGTACAGTACCTTGATCATCTCTAATTTGTAATTAACGAAAATTATTCTTATGATGTTTTTAGATGCTCTATATCATATAAATACATCTGCTCTGTATCAAGCTTAGGATATGGTGCTAGAACTTGACAAGCTTAGTACGCATATAAAATGTGTTAGTCAGCAGGTTTTGGGATTCACAATTTTATAGTCTCTCATATGACATGTGTTGGTGAGCAGGCTTTTGATTCACGATTTTATAATCTCGCATATGAAATATGTTGGTGAGCGGGCTTTTGATTCACGATTTTATAGTCTCGCATATGAAATATGTTGGTGAGCGGGCTTTTGATTCACGATTTTGTAGTCTCACATATGAAATATGTTACTGAGCATGCTTTTGGTTCACGATTTTAGTCTCACACATGAAATATATTGGTGAGCAGACATTTTGATTCACGATTATACACCCTCCATTCCGAAACAAAAACCGAACTTTTGAAAACAAATAGTACCACTAGTGCCATATGTTGTAATATTCTACCGGTAGATGGCGTAGTACCTCATTGACAACTGGTATAAATGTCATGACATTTGGATGCACGGCAACAAAGTTATTGCGTTTCAACTGTCAGTGTGTTGTGTACATCGGTCGGAAAATAAGTTTCAAACAACGAGCTGCAATTGAGTTTTGTGTTAAACAGGGTAAAACTTTTAGTGAAACGCACCAAATGATACAAAATGCATATGGTGATGAGTGTCTATCCCGTACGCAAGTTTACGAGTGGTTCAGGCGATTCAAATCGGGTAGAGAGACGCTGGATGATGACGAAAGATCAGGCCGTCCCAGAACCGGATTATCGGAAGAAAACATCGAAAAAGTGCGTGAATTCATCAAACATAACAAAAAATCGTCACAGACAGTCACTGGAGAGTTTTAATGAAGCGTTTGCTGGCAAGAATTCGTCGTATTCGGCCCAAATATCGCGAAATCGGCAGTTGGACTCTTTTGGACGATAATGCACCATCACATCGTTCGCGACTTGTAACTGAATTTTTGGTCAAAAATCACATTATTCGGTTGCATCATCCGCCCTATTCACCAGATCTCGCTCCGTGCGATTTCTATCTGTTCCCGAAACTGCATTTGGCGATGAAAGGAAAGTGGCACGCATCGATTGATGCCATTGAGAAGGCGACGACCGCCGTCCTAAAGATCATTCCAATAAAGGACATACAGAAGTCGTTTGACAACTTGTTGGAGCGTGCAAATATGTGTATCGATGCAGAAGGGGAATACATTGATTAATAAAAATGATTTGTTCCAAAATGTACATTGCTTTTTGTTTTTTTAAAAAAGTTCGGTTTCTTTTGGAATGGAGGGTCTATAATCTCTCATATGAAATATGTTACTGAGCAGGCTTTTAATTCATGATTTTATAATCTCGCATATGAAATATGTTGATGAGCAGGCTTTTAATTCACGATTTTATAATTTCGCATATGAAATATGTCGGTGAACAGGGTTTTGATTCACGATTTTAGTCTATCTAACTTAGGGTTTCATATTTTCAAAAACAAAGAATATTAACGAAATTCATGGGATGTGTATCAAGCTTGATATGGTTGCAGATCTTTATCTGCTATACAAGCTTGCCAAATATTATATTGTACAGAATTGGTTCCCGATTTATGTGCCATTTAATTTGGGGTCTGAAGTTGGTAGAATATTCTGGAAAAAAATAATATGAAGCTTAAAAATCACTGAAATACGACTTTCATGCCCGCAATTGGGAAACTTAACATATACTAGCTCTCTCTCTCTTGTAGTCCTTACACGGTAATGGAAAATACTCTGTAATTGAGTATTGAAATTGTGCGATCAGCTGGTTATTATGTACATATAAAGAACTAACATAGCTAAGTTTGATATGAGCTAGAACACATGGTAAAGACAGATTTTCGATTCTGTACACACACACACACATTGCACTGTATAATATTAGTGATCTTTCTTTCTCTCTTTTTTCCTCATGTATTCTCTCTCTCTCTCGTTCTTCTTTTTATCGCTCACCCCTTGCTGTGTCACAATAAACAGCTTTCTTCTTAGTCATTCAACTAACTTTATTAGCTTTTTTTTCCCTCTCTCTAGTTTTTTTTTTTTTTTTTTTTGATAATGTGACATACAGGAAATGATCTCGAAATTGGATGTGATTCCAGTTTCTTTTTTCTTTCTTTCCTGAAAAGACTTTCATGTTTCCTTACACACACACACATACACAAAACAATATTAGTAACGTTTAATGAAAAAAGAATTGTCCACATACGAAGAAAATATAGCTACTAATCGAAAGACCTCATTGTGCTGAACAAGCTGATATGGGTGAGTGTGAATCCTAATGCGTAGTCTTTGAGAAAATCAAGAAGAAACATACATATTTTTATTCTAAAAATTGATGGTGTACGATAACTGAGGTATTACTGCTGTATCGCCGGACCGCACGAAAATAAAGAAAAAATAATATTATTTAGTTTCTCCCACAAAATACTAGATTGTGATCATGGCTCACTTGGTTGTGGTTATTGTTCGAAATACAGTGTGGAGATATGGCATAAACAAACTAGTGCATAAAACATGAACCAACTTGTGCTAGGTGGCCACTAAAAAGCACGAATGCTATCTAACTGTCTCAGGGCAGGAGCACAGCAGGAAGGCAAGTGCGATAGGTATGGCATAAAATACATGGCTTATGTATTGCACAGCTTTGGTGGAAATACTAAATGGCATCCAAAAAGTGCCAAAATGTAGTAAATTAGGTAAGATTAAATTTGGTTTGGTTAGATGTTTCTCGTCTTTTCTGTAGTTTCAGTTCCTTTCCATACTTATGATAAACTGCTCGCCAGTTTACTAGACTCTGCTTTTCACAGAATTTCAACAACTGACACTCCTTATTTTTGTATCACTCGATGAAACTCAAACACCACATGACAGAATCTTGTCATTCACGCACAATTTTCACATTGTCTTTCCCATAAATCATGACAAATGTACCTCTTAGCCAAATAGTCCCTTCCGCCTCCATACTCGCTTTTCAAAACAAGTAATGGGTAAAGAAAATAACCCCTATTTGCTTGTATTAAATCGCGAAAAATAAATCCGATTTTGGGCAAAAAAAAAAAAAATAACACTGATTTCGAGGATAAAATAAAACAAAAACTTCACTTTCCTACCCATAACTGTCGCAACCTATTAGTAAGCAACTGATACTAAAGTAATATCTTTATCAACAATTTCATTACGACAGTAACAAGATAGCAGGACATACTATAATTAATAAGATGTAGCTTTGAACTGTAGTAATATCATAATTAAAGTTTCATTTTTTGTCGAGCTGTAACATTGTTAAAAATGGAGTCATACATATTTCAATGTATAGATGACATCCGCCTTAAAGAAAATAATATAGTTTTACCTGAGGATAAATCCCCATGTGTAGTTTCTGAGCAAATTGATAAAAAAAAAAAGCTAATTTTTATTGGCGCTAAAAGGTACTTATCAGTCGCTGCCAATAATAACTAATAGCATAAAGTAATAATATAGTATAACAGGTTTCAGCTGCTCTTTCCGTTGAAACTGTGGAGACTGTGAAGTAAGGAAGTTAGGTACTACGAACTACTAAAAGCAAGAACGAATCAAATTGTTCAGAGCGCATGAGTCTGTTAGAATTAGCCAATGATACACTTAGCTACTGCCAATAGCAGAGGATGCAGTTAGTTACAACTCTAGCCGGTAGTGTCGCAAAGTCACTTTTGTTGCATTATGGGAAAAATTCGAATTTCCAGTATGAATATAGGGAGTGTTTCATCAGGGTGATCAGCAGTGACTAAAGATATATCACGTTGACTTGACACCTAGTCTTCCATTCCAAGCGCTGCTATCGGCTAAAGGAATTCCACTCCCTTTCGTCATCCGCTCTCTCGTTTAACAACAGCTGAACCCTCATTGGTTAAATGCGTGTGCATTTTTGCCACGGCTCAAGATATTTTGGCAGCACTATAATAGTTTTTCTTCTGCTGGAGTTTTGGGGGTAAGGATGCGCACGAGACAAGATTTGAGGCTGTCTCGTCTCGAAAATGTGCTGTAAAAGCAATGTCTCGACTCGAAAAATGTATATGTCTCTATTAGAAGAGCTGTGTCTCGACTCGAATTTTGTCAGGAAAATTCTGTCTCGACTCGTCTCGTGCGCATCCCTATTTGGGGGGACAAGATGGCTCAGTGGTACAGCGGTAACGTGTGAGGAGTCCTGGTTCGAATCCCAGCGAAGTAATTTTATCGGGTACTTCCATATTCTACTTTCACCAACTCTGCCATCATCATTCACTTGCCTTACAATCATCTGTCTCCTTTAGACTAAAGGGTGTAATGGTGGGACGTTAAACTGAAAGATTTCATTTAATTTCTGCTGGAATTATTTGTCTTCTCATAACGGTCACACACCTACCTAACAGTGTTGCATATATTACTTATGAATAGATAAGTAAATAATAACATAAATCTAACAATTTATGCATGTAGATGTATGTTTTCTGTCTTGAATGAATGATTATTGTTTAATGGGAACGTCAGCAATGATTTTTTTTTTTGTTGGCATTTTGCGTTACATACATATAAATAAATCAACTATGTCTTACCCGTATAATACTATTACTCAGTATGCTATTTTCGATGCTAAATAAAAATAAGCGGCTTGGAGGAACATCATATTAAACGCCACTTCCGCTGAAAATTGAGTCTTTAAGGTGGAATGGATTAGAATCGAACCACAGTACAGCATGTAGGTGCTTTTAATTTCGAAAATGTACCTATAAATTGCAAGGGAAAGATTGTTCGGTTATGTGTCATTGCATTGAATGGTATGGGAATGGTCAACTTTCTTTTCCAGTGTACTTGAAAGTTTAAATAAAGTGACTTACCATTGTACTTCCCTCCTCGCAACTAATACGAGGTGTGCTTAAAAAGTGCCTAACTTTATTTTTTTCCGCTTAAACCAATAAAGCGCGGGAGACTTTCATCATTGTAGATTTAGAGGAACATTCGTGCACAATCGTGATATTTCCCCGCCCGCTGAAAGCGTTAGTCGCTGGCAGTCCGCCAACAAGTGAAGACATCCTCGCGATTCTTATTAGTGAGCGATCCTTGGATTTTTCTTTTTTTCTTTTCCTTTTTTTAAATGCCAGAAAAACTTGAGCACCGATATTCCATCTAAAGTTTGCCGATACCCAAGTGGAAACTACTCAATCGGTTCGGTACATTCAATTTTGAACAAGAATTTGGGCATGAGAAGAGTGTCCGCGAAATTTGATTCAGGTTTCCATCGCCAAACACAACATTCCTAAGTGTCGTCAGGCTCCGCGTGACTTTTGGTTATTTCCCAAAACCGAAAATGCCACTAAAAGAGACCCTATTTGAGTCAAGAGAAGACATCATGCGAAATGTGACGGCATGGTTTCTCACCATCCCAGAAACTGCCTTCCAGAAGCGTTTACAACAATGTTTGGAACGTTGGGAGATGTGTGTGCATTATATATAGGGGCACAGATAGAGGGCATTTTTTCATGAATTCTAAAATCCCTGTTCATCCCTCTAAACTTTCCCTTACTAGTCTTCGTGACACGTGTTAGTGATATATGATCCCTTCTGGTTGAAAACCAACGTTTTCCTGAATTCCTTTCCTGGTTTCCTTTTTTCTAATTGAAATCGTCTTTACTTTTGTTGCTGTTGTTAACTGAAAATAGGAAAGAAAACTTTTTCCTTATTTCTGCCGGACTTGAATTACACAAGTGGAACAGAGGTACGGCAACACTGACGTGTGAGAGCAATGACAGCTTACATCCTCACGAGGACTAAACGAGGGATGGGGGCGTGAAAAGGAGCAGTGGTTGGGTAAAAAAAAGTCCTTTAAGAGTTTTCATCCCGGCGAAATTAAAATACCGTTAATTTTACAGTAATTATGTGATATTTGCAAATAGATAAAAGATAATTGAAATATGGAACAAGAGCGCCCTAAACAATATTATTTTGGGTGAGGTACCGTTATCAGAAGTCACCTAGTGGCTTTCCGTTTTCAGCTGTTTAGAAACGCGAAAATAAATGCCGATTTTCAAAATGGCTCGAAATCGAAAGCAGATAAGTGAGTCGTGATAACGGTTTTTCATGTAAAATAGTATTGTCTAGGGCGCTCTTGTTCCACATTTCGATTATCTTTTATCTATCTGAAGATATCACATAATTATTACTGTAAAATTAGCGGTATTTTAATTTCGCCGGGATATTAGTTTCCAAATCAATAAATGTATTTTTGCCGACCAAAGGTTCTATACTTGTTCAACACACCTCGTATGTAAGAAGTTTTAGGATTAAGTAATTAAAAGGAAAATAAATGACTTGGCTAATACTTTTTTAAAATATTGAATACACACACACACACATAATCACAGAGAGAGAGAAAGAGGGAGGGGGGGGAGAGAGAGAGAGAGAGATATCTTGAATTGATTTCTTTTAAGAGAAGCTAATTAAGTTTGCAATTATGATATTTAATCGTTCCGTCTGGGGCCTTTTTTCTTTTCTTTTCTTTCTTTTTCTTTCTTCCTTTCTTTTTTTTCTTTTTTTTTTGTAATAAGGAACTGGAAAAAAAACGAAAAGGGTCACCACAAAGAAGTTTTAGATACGGCGAACAAGATGACATATCATTATTGAGACGGATATTAACTTGTTAACAGTTTTCCTTTTTTTAAAAAAAAATATTTTGCTTATAAGGAAAGAAAAATAGATAATCTTCCCTTTTTCACGTCTTTCTAAGTAGTTTTTTTTAAAGAAAAAAGAAAGTATTCTGAAAAAAATTCATAGTTAACTTTTTTATTATCTATCTCTTTCTTCTCCCTCTTCTCCTCTATATTACTATTTTTTTCTTCTTTCATCCATGCCTATCAATTTATCCTTCTTTTATCATATATATAATTTTTCAACTTGCTTCCGCCCATATTCCTACCTCAATATTGCTTATACATATGCTTAGTAGGAACTTTTCTCATCAGAATGTTAAAATTAGCTTGTCTTTTCCCCTCCTCCCAACCAATTATTTTTTCCGTAATATACATGTCCCCTTATTTATATAAAGCTTTTTTTTAAAGAAAAATATTTTGTTTTAGCCACCACTGAAGCTAATTTCCGCAACAAACTTCAATATGTATGAAAGCAGGGTGATTCTAATTTCCTTACAACATTAAAATTATATATATATATATATATATATATATATATATATATATATATATATATATATATATATATATATATATATATATATATATATATATATATATATATATATATGTGTGTGTGTGTGTGTGTGTGTGTGTGTGTTAGTATGCTCGGTAAACCAGCCCCGCCAGAGTTATAAAGTATCAAAAGTGTAGAAAATTAGATTCTTTTCAAGGAGTTTGGATTACCGGTAGCTCTTTCATATATTTACACTGTCTGTCCATATGTTCGTTCAGTAAGACACATAATCTCAAGTGATGGCTCTGTGGTAGAGTATTCACCTCTGATGCATGAGATCCCTGGTTCGATCCTAGCTCTCGCCAAGTGGACTTGGTGGTGGATAGACACAGTGTCCGTAGGTTTTCTCGAGGATTTCCCATTTCCTCCCGTTTGATTCATTCAACAATTGCATTCATTTCTTATCATCGCCGTCTCCTTTAGACTAGCCGGCATAATCGTGGGACGTAAAACTTAAAAAATTTCATTTCATAAAATCTCACCAACTACTTGATGGATATGCTTGAATTTTTATCAGGATGTAAAAGGTTAAAGGTTAAGAAGCGGGTTCGTTGTTGGAAGTGATGCAACCACCGAAAGAGGTAGAAATGATAACTTCCGAATTTTATGTTTGGGCACTACAGAAAATGAAATCTTTCAGTTTAACGTCCCACGATTATGCCCTTTAGGCTAAGGGAGACGATTCTTAAAGCAAGTGAATGATCAAAATCAGTGGAGTCAGTGGAATGAGAAAATCAGAGGAAACGGGAATACCCCGAAAAAACCCACGGGCACGATGTTCTCTACCACAAACGTACTTGGCTAGACATTGAACCAGGGACCCCACACATCAGGGGTAAGCGCTCTAATTGCTTCACTGAACGTGCCTCATTAACTTGCTTAGTTCCCTATAACTAGATTTCATATTACTCATTTTTTCAGTGACCTATAACGACAGGAACACGAACATAGAAACATCGGGGAAAGTTAAGATTCTAAAGGCTTTCTCACCGGAAATCGAACCCGGGGCCACGTACATCAAAGGCGCACATTCTAGCCACTAGACTAGTCGTGAGGTCTACCACTGAAGTTCCGTGCCCCCTATTAATCACTCTAGAGCAATATATTGCTAGAAGCGGTTTCCTGTAACAAGTTAACCGCCCCAAGAATACGTTTCTTCTCCATTTATTACTCTGTAGTAAAAATAAAAGTGATTAGAAATTCACAACAGCTTCCATATTCAATATTGATCTACACTGAGCAGAAAGATAAAAAAGCGAAAACCAGTTTTCTTTAAATCATTTAGCGTTCTAAGAATAGGAACTATCTTCTCTTTGAACCCTCTATTCAAACCACTTGGGGTTTTAACGTTAATCACTATAAAGTAAGAACGGTAATAGGTAGCGAAGTGTTGAGTTCTGCCATCAGTTAAGCGTTCTTAGAATATACCCCATACCCACTCTAATTTTGTAAGTTTGATACAATTGTACGTCTCTCGTTGATTACCATATAGTAGATTTTTAAAGTGACAGGTTTGCTTTCTCTTAGTTGTCCGCTCTACAAACTTAGCAGAAATCAAATTGCATATAAAATGCACCAGGTGTATATATGTGTAATATTGTCATATCATTAAAACCTAACGTTGAAAAGAACACTACCAATAGATATTCCTTCATAGACAGTATTTAAATGTCACTTTTAGATAGAGATATCATCATGTATATAAAAATTTCATATTTAACATAGGTTATTTTTTCATTCTTTCACAATGTATGTGTATGCATATTCTTGTCTTTTATATATATACCAGATGTTTAGTTCTTTGTATTGAAAGAGAAAACGCATACACAATAGAAATTCAAATATTGGTTTCTCTTAAAACTGGACACTTAAAAGAAAAAAACGTCTGACATGTAACAAACGAGAAAAGTAAACATTTATTTTTTAAATTGATAAACTATAGAGAAAAATTTGTAAATATATGAACAAAAAGAATATGATAATAGTCTATTTCACAAATAGATCTTATTGGCAGAAATAGAACATAAAACACAAATAAAATAATAAAAATACATATAAAAGTCGAAAAAGCTTTGTACTTACCATGTAAATGTTTTCTTTCCACGCTTTCAATGAAAAGGAAAATACTTCTTTCTTTAAATGTATTTCCTTTTGCTTTAATCAATGCAATGGCTGTCAATCGTGGCACACGGGAACAAAAGATATACATATGTCATATGTCACACATGCATATATACACACACACCAAAAACACACAACCAGAACACCTGCGAAGAAAATAGAGAAAAAAAGGAATTCACTGTTTGATGTCATTAACTTCCACTATTGTATGCTTTTCTATAATAAAACTTCTAAAGAACACTTAATATTATCGGTTTTCTTGTATAGGTACTTTGTAAAAATGAGTTAAGGCATTTTTTTCACATTATTTGTTTATCGTTTACCGAATTGGCTTGACATCTGTCAAAGAACTTGTGCTCTTGATTTTCAGATTGATTACTTTCAAATTGTATAAGTAATAAAAACAGAATTTGTCAGAAGACGACACACAAAATACTTTTTTGATATATATTTTTTTAAAGTTTGTTCTTGTACATCAAAAGAACGAAGGTCCTTTTTTTGTCAGCTGGTTTTCGCCAAACACTTCACACAATTCATACATAAAATCTCCATTATTACAAAATTCTGTATAATAATGTATTAAGTACACTTGGAACAGCACAAAGGCGAAAGAAAGAAACAATTTTGATTTAAAAAAAAAAAAAAAACACAGATTATACATGTCCAGATTTACACTAACTTCACAGTGTTTTCTGGTCTATTTTTTTGTTATTTTCTAGAGATACTATAGAAAACTAATAGCACTGACTTTCTAGTGTTATTGGTTCAGGAAACACAGGCAGATTCATATTATGCGTGTCCAGATTCACAGTTCACACTAACTTCACAATATCTTCTAGTCGATTTTGCTATTTTATAGACATACTATAGACAACTATTAGCACTGACTTTCTAGTGTTATTGGTTCAGAAAACACAGGCAGATTCAAAATAGCGTCTTCTGAGGGAAAAGTAGTACTAGGTAGTTGCAAACCTGAACTTGGAGACTATTTGAGTAGGCGGAGAGGGTGACGCCTTCTAACAGATGAGGAAGGAGGGGAGACAAGGGACTAAGTACAGGGAGTAGAGAGGAGGAGGAAGGGAGGAACAATATTTTAAGCGGACACACTGTAGTCAATTATCAGTTCTTTTGTGGCGGTGTGTGACCATACAATGTTGTGTATTTTGTCTTTTATAAAGAACAAAAGGTAAAAAGAAGCTCAAACAGTAAAAAAGAAGAATTAAGAAAAAGAAGAATGTGGTATTTTAGCTCAAGCTCGTCCAGGTGGTAAAGGGTTATAACAGGGAGAGGAAAGGAGAAGGAAAATAAAACGAATGGTTCTAATGAAGAGATCCTTGAAGACATTTCGCGGGCTACAATTGTCTGAGTTATGAGAGACACAATCTTACATGATAATTAACCCCTCGAAATATGTTGTTTAAACTCACCATTTCTTTGTCTATCTCGTCAGTATACATATATATGTATATATATGTGTGTGTGTGTGAAAGACATGCTTTGCTTTTTACCCTCCCTCTCCTCTGTTAGCTCCTCGACGATTCCTTTAAAACAACATAGGTTTTCCGTTTCCTCTCTTTCACCCTTTAGCTTCACCAAACTAGACACAATGCTACCTTCCCCATCCACCACGGTTACTACTGAAAGTTTTCTCCACCCATTTTTACACTAATCCTTCTACCACGCACTACATCAACGTTGCGTAGACCCTTTTCTGGAATATTTTTTCCTTTTCTTAAAAAAAAAAAAATCTTTAGCGTACATTTCTCAGTAAAGTGGTTTGTCTTGCAAAGTTTGCTAAACTACTCAAGAAAGTTTGTTGTATGTGACTGAGAAAACACAAGACTTAAAGAAAGAAAGAGAGAATTACAAAAAAAGAGATGATAATAACGCAGGAAAAGAATGAAAAAGAAGCGGGGAGACTCAAGAATAGAGAACGAACAGGTGCTCTCTCTTCTTCTGAGTGCATTGTTGAAGACGTAAGGGAACTGTATTGTTCCTTGTGGCTCGATTTGTGAAGTCGTCATCCATTTAGTACCTTTTGTTGGACTTTCTGAAACCGTGGGTGTCTCTTGACAAGTTTGGTAAACGGCCTCATGTGTACACACCGTTGTTTGAAAAGCAGCACAGGTGCACAGTCCGAGCGAACGAACAAGCAAGGAAGGAAGCAAGATAGAAATATAGTCTCCCTCCCTCCTCTTAACAGCATCAAACAATTCCCACACCACCAGTCTGACCAAAGTAAATGTTTGCCTATTAGGCCATCCTTCGCAATTGCCGTCTTGCAGACTTATACACAGACAGAAAGCCTCAACCACACAGTCACAAGCAAAGCCGTAAAGAAAAAAAGAAAAAAGAAGCAAAACGAAACACAACAAACATAACATTAACAATCAAACATCTACCAAAAGCAATCAAACAAAGATCCTATCCGCCCCGTCTGTACCTCTTCATCAACACTACCGTACACGAAATACCATCTTCTTCTTGTTGTAAATCTTTGACCAAACTCTCAAAACTGTACACAAAAGAACTAAATACCACTTTGGTCAAACATTAATGGAACATGCTACGTTTGTCGTTATTTCTTGTAATTGTTATAAGGACCGAAAGGTTTTGTTTCTTGTATTTACATATTACTTCATGTGGCGTACCACAAGAATACAGTGGGAAAAGACAAAAACAAACCACGACCAATCTTTCTCAAGTTCTGCTCTTGAACAAAAGAGTCGGTACACAGTACAGATAGAGAAAAAGCGAACGTTTTTCTTGTTATTCTTCTGGACGAATAAATACCATCTCGAAAACTCTTCTTGTGCGCTTTCGCAAGCAATGTACTGGCAAACATTATTACGCCCCGAAGTCACCACAAGGAGTTCCTTCTGTCAACAGACAATGTGTGGAAGAATTGGTAGTGGTTCTCTCTTCTCTTCTACTTGGTTGACGTTTGCAACTGAGTGAATCTGTATATTGGGTAAACACATTGAATATGTAAACAAAGCAGACAACGTGGAGTAGAAACGTTCAGGAAAACGCTTGCAAGATAAGAGATGTGCGGAGAAACTTTAATCATTTCAGCTCAGATCGGTTATAATTGTTCAACTTCAGAGAAACTTTCACCTGGAATATCCTGAACTATAGATTAAGATACGAGGTCAAATTTAAATAGCACTTAAATTGCCTTTCTTGGTGGAATTATAGCCTAATGCCTTCTACACTTTTTTTTTTTTTTTTTTTTTTTTGTCATGGGGCTGCGGTGGCTCAGTCGTAGAACGTTCACCTCTGGTGCAGGGAGTCTTTGCTTCGATCCCAGCTCGCGCCAAGTGAGATTTGTGATGCACAAACACCATGTGCGTAGGTTTCTTCAAGATTCTCCCGTTTCCTCTCCCACTTTCTTCATTTCACTATTTCCCCTCATTTCTCATCATCGCCGTCTCCATTAGCCTCACCGCTATAACCGTTAAAGATTTTTA
The DNA here is from genome assembly GCF_964235325.1 of Thermobia domestica. NCBI lineage: Eukaryota > Metazoa > Arthropoda > Insecta > Zygentoma > Lepismatidae > Thermobia > Thermobia domestica. The sequence goes on from NC_137467.1 coordinate 40,168,331, forward strand.
CTATTTTTTGGCATATGCTCACATACTGTATTTGGTACAGATAAAGTTTAGGGGTGCCCAGCGACGAAACTACGCTAGTTGTTGCCCGAAGCAAGAAATCGCCTTAGCGTCTCTCTGACCAGCCAAACCAAAACAGTCCAGCAAATATTTACCCAATTTTGCGCCCAGAGCACAAGCCTCGTTTACCCCCTAGTTACGTCACTGGGATGCCACCATAAATGATTGCTCAAAAACTAAAATTCTTTAACTAATTATCTCCCAATGCCTTCTGCACTCCTATTTTCTTGGCGTCTACACATCAACAACATACAGACTTTTAGTATATGGCCTACTTGAAAGTGCAAACATACAGCATATGCCATAAATATGTTTACACACTTATATGCATTAAATAATATGCCTGCAAACGTATATATATAGACTATAGACTAGCTTTGCATCTATTCTAGTCCAGAGCATAGATCCTACCAGAGCTGCGTCCATCAGTGTTTCATCCAGACACGTTTTTTGGGGGGCAATGTCCTCGGAGCTCTGAGAGTGCCCCCCGGAAAAGACCAAAATAGTACATTTATAATATAATAATAAATAGAATAATACCAGCATTGTCCCCCCGGAATTCTGAGTGTGCTCCCCCATAACATTATGTCTGAAAGAAACACTGGCGTCCGTAAGAGTAGATGTTAAGATGTTACCGACAATGGGAGAAACACCTACCAATCTGTTCTAGGTTATCCCAACAAGCTAGTTTTACATTTCAATTGCATAGTAATGAACCTCAATTTTCATTGCAGTTTTCATGTTAGTATAACGTATATGTTTGTCGCCTACTTATGATTCCGTATTACCCGTAAATTAAAAAAAAAAAAAAACTTTATTCTTAATCTGCACCACATTCAGATTGATAGAAATCTTATTAGCTCACTAATAGTAAAACGAAACTTTCTTATTTAACTTATGAGAAATACAGGGTGTTCCAGTAGTCGCTCTACCTGTTGATTTGAATATCAGGTGAATAATTTCAGTATAATTTTAGTCGTGGTATCGGTAACAATGCTTTCATGATCATAAACAGCACTCTATTGAATCCCTGCTTTCTATTACTTTCTGAAACCCTTGCGTTCAAGGTCACGTGATGATGCATTTCAGTTGTGAAAACCGCGGTTGATGTTGAGTGGTTGAAGTTACACATTAGTTGTTAGTGCCATGTGTGAAGGTGCACCGCCACGAACAACCTCACACGGGGCAAACAATGTCACAGGAATCGATAGGGAATAGAGATTGCTTTGATAAACAGGACCTGTTTCGTAAAGTAACTTTAGTTGATTAGAAGAAAGTGCGTTTGATTCAGGATTTGTCAAAGACCTGTCCAATAAGACATGAAGACCCATACATCTGTCTGTACAGCACGAAGAAGTGCGTACAAACCCACTGGATGCATACGTCCAGTGTATTTGAATGAACTCAGTTTATAGTATGTACTAAACAAACAGAACTGAGTTAGAGCATGTACTAAATAAATAGAACTCAGTTATATGTACTAAATAAATATAACTGAGTTACAGTATGTACTAAATAAATCAACTAAACGGACACTGCCTTCTGTGATACTCACACCTAGGGATATGGGACCTTCTCGGACACCGAAGAGTTTTTCTTTTGAAAGACCGAAAGTAGCTGTTGAATTTTACGAAAAAATAATAAATAAGGCGCTTGCTTTTTATGGCAAGTCTTAGAAGGTTATGTCCAGAGATGTACCCACAGGGATTCTCCAATGGGTCCAGACCCCTTCTCTCAAACTTCGTTACTTGACTGGCATTTGTGCAGTTTATTAAGAAAAAATATGGTTACTCTAGGAGAGAAATGATTGACGTACTTTAAAGACTGGATCTTACACTACATCTGTACTTTTTCTTTACTTATACAACTATTTAGTTTTCTTATTTTTCCTGAAATTATAGATAGCAGTACTTTAAAATTACTTATCGTTTTATCGGGGTAAAATGGTGGAGCCCCCCAGGCCTGTATCCAGGGGGTCTAGGGGACCACCCCCTAAATTTTTACTGGTCCCCCTAAAATTTTCGCTGTAGGCTTGCAAATGAATTATAATATGGTGATGAACTATAACATGGTTGGATGGGACCCCTCTAACTTATACCGTGCCTCCCTACATTTCTGGGCTGGTAACCAGCCTGGAGTTCTCCCACTTCGGACCTCCCTCCCAACACAAATTTCTTGGCTCACACTTGGTTTTGTCGAACTGTTTTGGTGCCGGGGATGACGAGGTGTATCATCCCAGAAAAAAAAAAATCTCGATTAGCTCTTACAATTTCTTGCACAAGCTAGACCTTCGGTTTCAGAAGTTTTTTTTTTATCTTTTTCATTCCCGCACAAAAGGATGGAAAAGTCTAGATGGGGTACAAAATATTACCCACTATAATAGTTGGGCTATTAGTTAGTTTTCAAGGCACGATAGCTCAGTGGTAGAGCGCTTGCCTCTGATGTGTGGAGTCCCAGGTTCGATCCCACGCCAAGTAATTTTATGGTGGACAACATCGTGTTCGTGGGTTTTCTCGGGGTACTACTGTTTCCTCCCATTTCTCATTCCACCAATTCTTCCGTCATCATTTAATTACCGTAACATCCATCTCCCTTAACCTAAAGGGCATAATTGTGGGACGTTAAACAATGATTTCATTTAATTTTTTCATTAGTTAGTTTGTAGTAAACAACAGACTTAAAGCAAATTATTGATCTAGCGCAGTGGTTTCCAATTACTTCACAGTTGCGGATCCAATCTTATTTTCAAGTCAAGCTACAGACTCCATACCTTACATTTTGGTACCTGCGTTGCAATAGTAGTTGAACGATAGATAACAAGGTTAACATCAAATGACTTACAAACCATTATTTATATTGTAAGAATACAACATACAGTACATAAGGGGTTTATGGCATTATTAACATTTTTATAAGTTATAAAGTATTAGTAATCCCACGGAACCCCAAGGATCCGCAGACCACCAATTGAGGAAGCCTTATCTAGTATATTGACAGAAGAAATACTCCTGTTAAGTCACTCATTGAAAATAACATAAAAAAGGGTTATATTTTCGCGTCCTCTTTCTGGATGCGCTACTGAGTTCCCAGGAGCGCAAAATTTAAGGGCGTGGGCACAAATTAATTTTCGTTCCTTATTAGAGTTGCCTACGGGACGTAACAAGACAGAACTTTCGTTACGAAACGGGACAGATCTCTTCCAATAGAAACACAGGTATACAAAAATCCGAGTCGGGACATCACTTTTCAAGACGAGATAGCCTCAACTATTGTCTTCTATGCAATCTTTTGCACAGAGATGATGTTCTAGAATCTTCATTTATGTGAAGTTAACCAAGAAAGTTCTGTCGCTTTTTATGGAAGTCTATGTTCCATTAGCTCTCATACCGTGAGTTGAATGTGAATGGAGATAAATCGAAGGTCAGTTGTTGGTGTGAATACTACCTGGTTGTGGCAGTTCAGTTACATCGTGAACTTGCGTAAGGACAGAGTGAACATGGGACCTGTAGAGAGCGTCATCAGAACGTGTATGCTGTACGAGTTCAAACTGCGGTCAAACGCCGCTGCAACGGGGCGGAAGATATGCCAGGCCTTTGGTGAGGGTGTCCTGACTAAGCAGACAATGCAGCGGTGATTTAACAAGTTTAAGGACTGTGACGAAACACTCGAAAACGCACCACGTGCCTGAAAACCAACGCATGTATAAAATGCAGAACTTCAGGCAGCAATTGAGGAGAACAGTAGCCAGGTATGTAAGGAAATAGGACTACAATTCAGTGTGAGTGAAGAAACCATTCGGCGGCACCTTCATCAACTTGGAAGCACTACAAGTTGGGTCGATGGGCCTCACATGATTTGACTCCGGACCAGAGTTGATGACGATGGGGTTTGGTGGGTAGTGAGTCAGTGGGTCATGGATTGGGCGGTAGCCAGCACAAAAATGTACGGGAGGCCTGATCCAACCATATTATAGTTCATCACTATATTACAATTCATTTGCAAGCCTACCGTGAAAATTTTTAGAGGGTCAGTAAAAATTTTAGGGGGCCAGTTCCCTCTAGACCCCTATGGATACGGGTCTGGCCATGGATCAAATTTTCAATGACCAACGCCATCTCTGGTACTCGGAAGAAGAAATAGTTTATTGCCATCATTCTTTATAAAATTTTTGGTAGTTTCCTGATGATGACTATATGGTTAATGTATGTTTCTTTGGGACAAGAGATCCTAGTTAGACATCAGGTGAGAACTCATATGTACCTCTGTAAATACTTCTCTATAATAGCTCTGTATAAATACTAGGATTGCATACGAGATAATAGTTATGGTTATCTCGTCTTGGAAAAGTGATGTCTCGAATAGGGAAGTATATCTGTTTCTATTGGCTAAGATCTGTCCCTCCTCGCCCCGAGGGCAAGCATAATAAGGAGGTGAAATTAATTTATGCCCACGCCCTTAAACCCTGCGTCCCTGGCAACTCAGTGGTGCATCCAAATGGAGGGCGCGAAAATATAATCTTTTTTAAAAATTTATTTTCAACGAGTGACTCTACAAAGAGTATTTTTTCTCTCAATATGCTAAACAAGTCTTTCCCAATTGGTGGTTTGCGGGCCCCAATCATTAGAGTGCATTTACTCACTTAAAAAAAAAGAAAGAAAAAGAAAAAAAGAAAAGCAAGTTTGTTGCCATGTTCTGTACTAATTTCACTGAATGCACACAAAACACTTCACTTCGTTGGTAGTTTTGTTTGTTTGTTTAAATGTCGATCATAGTATGTATCTATTGGAGAATATAGGGGAGGGCTAAATCATGCTGTTTCTATCAGTTACTTCCTATCAATATTTCTACCGCTGCTCCTGTTTCAGCAAGGACAAGTAGCTAAAACGCTCACACTAAAAAGAGGACACTAAAAACGCTAAAAAATTATAAAAGAAATGGAATTATTATTATGTAGAATTTTTCGAATTTCACGTTAAGCTGAAGATTTGCGTTTCATATAGTCTTGGTGCTAAATTGAAACGTTTAACTCCCAACTAACCAAACAAAAAAACATTTAGCTTAGCTATGACCACAATTACCCGATAAAGTATGAATACTGACCATTTCTTCCCTTGTGTAAGTTGGTACAATATTGTGTGTGAAAGTAATGGTGGCCAGTCTGAGCAGGTTTCGGTGTATTTGAATACGAAATAGGAATACTTTTTATATTACCATTGTTACCTAGATTTAACTGAACACAACACAACAAGTTTCGAATTTAAGTATACATACCGGTATTTAAAGGGGAAAAAAAGTCATAAAACGGGTACAATTTATTGAATTATTTTTCATTACGTTGTAGTGCCTATATATATATATTTTGTTGGCGCACGTGTGAATGTGGACGAACAGGGTTGTGAATCAGCGAACATGATAGATGAAGCAATACCTCTGATGATGATGATGATGTAGGAGAAGTGGTCGAAACTTCATTTTTTGCAAAAAGTAGTAAAACCAGCGGTAAAAAAAAAAAAAAAAAAAAAAAAGAAAGAAAAAAAGTGTCGAATTTTTATTAAACCGTTCTGACATGTGGTCAAAGTTTGTGGCTATAATTTTCTTCCCTACTCTTCCGAGGAAAAGGATAGAATACAATGGCTACAAGAAATAATTGAAGGATAAAAGAAGGGAGGGTATACTAAATATGCATATATAAGAAAAGAAAGAACATACATATCAGATCGCCCAACTCTCGTACCTATACTGCACCATTTCTTTACAGAAAAAAATAAAAAGGTTTGCTTAAGAAAAGAATAATTGAATCTAGGGTGCAATTGTGTAGCCCTGAACAATGTCTGACTACCCGAAACATCTGCTCTTGGACCGTGGGAATGTGTATCATCAAATGACATCCCATTGTAAAGATAAACCGCACTACAAGAAAAGAATAGCGAAGAAGATAATGAGTGAAGGAAGGAAAGAAAAGATAGACGAAAGAAAAGAAAAGAATAGATAAAGAAATAGAAAGAGAAAAGTTTGCACATAAGATAACAACCTTTTTAAAATCACTGCTGTAGCAAACAACACGTCAAATAAATTACCAACACGCGTTCTATAAGGCTTTCTTTTCCTTAAAGAACTTTCTTTAGGGTCTTGTTCATCTATTGTGTAACCCTACGACCCACAATGCTTTGCATTTCATTACGTCATTCTTTTTCTTGCTCAAATGGAAAGAAAAAGAAGAATACATATCTATATAAATTTCATTCAAGCATAGATTTTCTTCTGTTTGTTGCTTTTTTTGTAGTATATTAATATAAATATATATATATATGTATTGATATTTCCTTTAAATTCTATGTGACAGCTATGTCCGTAAGAGTCAATTGGCCGTGTGGTTCATATGCAAATGTGAAATCTCTTTATGACCTACCGGACACGTGTGAGATTTGGTTGTGTTACCTAAGAACATAAAGTTGTATGAATGCTTTAACTACGGCCAAATCTACAATAAAAGAAAAAAAAAAGGTTCATCAATACGCAAAACGTATGAATATATATTGTTATCAGACCCTTATACAATTACGTGAAATTATTGGTGTGGTTTACAGAATGTATAATAACCAGTGACGTATTTAGGGGGCTCAATCCCCCGAATTAAATTTCTTAGATTTTCGCATTCCACGTGCAACAATAATCCTTCTTACTAAGAATTTCATTAGGGATGCGCACGAGACAAGATTTGAGGATGTCTCGTCTTGAAAATTTTGTGTAAAAGCGATGTCTCGACTCGAAAAATGTATAGTTCTCAATTGGAAGAGCTTTGTCTCGACTCGAATTTTGTGAGAAAAATTCTGTCTCGACTCGTCTCGTGCGTATCCCTAAATTTCATTGACTTTCCATTTTCTTATGCTCTTTGTTCAGAAATAATACTGTATTTATTAAATTTTATTCCATGTAAGAACTACGTTCTTTTTTCTTTCTTTAGTCCATTCCATTCTTCTGTTTCTTTTTCTTAGTTGTTACTTTCTTTCGTTTCTCCTATCACACTTTTGACCGTTGTTTAGTTGTGATTCAAGTCGGCAGTCGTCAGTAACACCAAAATTAAGAGAATCTGATAGTGAAACTGGTATTCCCCACCAACTAAAACTGTATTCAGTATATTTCAGCTTTAACTTGTCTCAACACTTTCTTTCAGGTAAAAACGTACACAGATAAAACTGAATATTTCCACTTTTTTTTTTTTTTTTTTTTTTTTTTTGTAAAATGAAATCAGTTAAGTTGAAATGAGATTACAAATATTCAACGTGTGTTTGCAGGAGCATCATTTCACATTTGCCTGGGGGTAAGATCCTCCACCGACATACAAGTCTCACGTTCTTTCCTAGTATATTGGTAGACAATTGTTTAAAATATACTTAATTCTCAAGCTCAGGTGGGCAATTGCCCCCTGCTCCCCCGTATTGTACATAGCCCCCAAACAAATCCTAAATACGCCACTAATAATAATAATAATAATAATAATAATAATAATAATAATAATAATAATAATAATAATAATAATAATAATAATAATAATAATAAACTTTATTTTACGTGCTGAGAACAGCTGTAATGCAGCAAAAAACAGCACTTTGTTAAATTTTACATTATTTTAACATTATAATACAGTAAAAGAGATAAATAATTATTAAGTTTTTAACATGAATTCATAATAAGATACATTCTGACGGTGTAGTTTATGCCAATTCCTAAAACACTGAGACGTCAAAAATTAAAGATAAAAACAACTACTAAGTTATATGTAAAATTTAGAAATAAAGTCATATTTTAAGATAGGCATTTATTATATCTACAGATTAAAATATGTTTCCTATTATGTGGTTGCAATAGAAAATGTTTCCCTTGCACCATATATTGGAACTTTAAAAATCCATATTTAAAATATATAGTCTCAGTTGCATCGGCTGTCAAGTATTTTTTCTACAAATACAGAGTCAATTAATTTTCTCCTGTCAACCGTAGTGGTTCCAGCCAAGGGCGCCGATTTCTCTGTAAATTTGGGGGGGGGGCAATCAGATGTATATATATATATATGAGGGTTTTAGGACAAATTGCATTCAAATTATGCTAAATATTGTATATTCATAAATACAATAGGGGGTCACTTAAGCTATTTGGAGGGTCCGGGCCCCCGGCCCCTCCAGGATCGGCGCCCTTGGTTTCAGCCAGTATTCATACGTGCTAGAGTAATAATTCAGTCCTAACCTAAAATAAAGTGTTCTAAGAAAATACTTTTGGACCATTTCAAGTTTGTTCACGAGAATATTTGTTAGGCTGTTCTAAATCACCAATGCATATTCTAGTTTTGATCTTACCAGTAATTTCTATAAGAGTACAGAAGTATCTGACTGACAAAAAGCAGCCTATTAATGATAATTATAATAACAATAATAAATATGTCCAACACAGTAACAGGTAAGCAAAAATTTGAACGGGGAAGAGACTAAATAATGCGTAATCGAAACTGAAACATTAATGAAATATTGAAGACAACACGTATCTACCATTTTTATTTTGCCTGTTATTTGTTAAGAGAAAAGAGATAATGAAATTAGCTTACCACAATAATACAGAATGTTATTCTACACCCTAAAATGCGAATCAAAAGAATTTTTAATGTTGCCACCCATAGAAACTAAAGCGTGGCCAGAATATGAATTACCCAAAAACCTAGGTTAAGGCAGAGAATAGAAAGATGAACTCAACAGTAATTTGTGACTTATCATGTTGTCTTGTCTCCTTGTTAACTACTTTTTAAATTATATTTGTATTTATTTTATACTGTTTATTAAAAAAATATTTATCTTGTATTGTTTATTACAAAATAAATAAAAATTATTTAAAAATTAGTTAACAAGAAACCAAGACAATATGACAAGTCATAAAATACTGTTAAGTTCATCTTTCTAGTCGCTGTCTTAACATAGATTTTTAGGTAATTCATATTCTGGCCACACTGTAATTTCTATGGATGGCAACACTGAAAATTATTTTGATTCATATATTCAGGTGTAGAATAACATTCTCCATTATTGTGGTAAGTTACATTTTATTATCTTTTTTCACTTATGAAAAACAGGCAAAAGAAAAATGATTAGCTTTTGTATCATTTTTAGTAGTCTGCCCCGTTAAACCTAAGGAATTCCGGGATTTGTGCAAGTATATCTGACTGATCCACTCTCTTATCCTTATTTTTATCCTTATCCTTCTTTTCTATGTCATAGAAAAAACGCTAAAAGACGTGTTTAATTATTTTTGATTCAAATTATTCGCTGAGCTAAATAATACGTTTATTGTAAAACATCATTAACGTGTTAGAGTTTTGCCAACTATACACTTTGGCTTCATCAGACACTATGAATACACAAATAATGACCAGAATTAATAGACTATATAAGAGATAGCGAAAAAAAATCCACGAATCCTGATTGTTTACTCAATTCTACAACAGCCAATATCCTTACACAGCACACCAAAACATAAAAACAGAAACAGAAATCGTTATTCCTCTTCCCTCAACCCAGGTTGACAACCATATATTCATTTATTTCAAATAAATAAATAAATAAATAAAAAGACGAAAATTATTTTAAATGGAAAGTCTAACAAACAAAATTTCATATTGAATATCGTCACGAATTCCGAGATAATCATATCTTATAATATTCATAAAAACATATCTGACCAAACCGCCAAATTTATATTAATAACCCTTGTATAACAATTTCAGCAACATAACCTTACCTTCATCAGACGCGTTATCTGATAGTGGATAACGGTCTGATGAAGGCATATTACATTGCTGAAACAGTTACACACGTATCATTAATATATATGTGTTTTTTGGTCAGCTCAGTTTTATTAATACTGTGAATATTCCCAAAGCTATAATGCACAAGATACATAAACTTATAATATTTACAACCTCCCACTTTGCCCACTTGCCCGTCGATTTTTTTTTTAACCTTTAGTGGTATCTTACGTTACATATACTGTGTGCTGTCAAAATTTCGATTTTCTAGATTAAGCAGTTTGGCCTAAGCGTTTATCAGTCAATCAGTCAGTCAGTTTTCGAAGTGTACGGATTTGAAAACGACAAATGATTTCGATGAATCTCTTTATCTTCCTCAGTAGCATTTAAAAAATCTTAATGCAAACTCACATCTCCTCATATACTATAATATCATTCTGCACGACCACCGGTATCAAGAATGTAGCTTAACATTTAAGATGAAGAATGTATCATTTAACATTTAAGAATTACATGTTGGAAAATGATCCTACTTCCTTAAAGTTACCTTAGGGGACCTGTAAGTAATTCAAGACGACTTATTTATTTCCTTATGAAAAATAAGAAAAAGAAAAAGTAATAAATTTTGTATTATTTTTAGTAACTCAGCCTCTTAAATCGCTTTATCGACGAATATAAAGCATACACAGGGGCGGTGATTGGTGGGAGCAGCAGGGAGCAATTGTCCCCCCAGTTTTTTCGAAGTGACCCATTAATATATATAGTTTTATTTGGAAATGTACAGCTTTTGTACATATTACTGGTTCATAGAAAAAACTGATGCCATATAATATTTGCCGTTGTGTAAGTACGTATAGGTTATTTGCCTTTCCGTAGAGTTAAGAAAGCTATAGGAATTGAGTTTTAATTGCAATTCAAAGCAATTAATATTACAATTACATATTTCTTTAAATATCGTGGCATATGCTTGTAGTATTTACTGTTTTTCATTTTCTAAGAGTAATAGCATACATTTAATGGCATGTGTGGAATTAAAAATATAAGTTGTTCATTAATCCCCAGTTCCAATACAACTTCTACAAAACAAGCCTCATTGTTCATTACTATGATTAATATTATCCTTTCTATTTATTTGTTTTGGAAATTTATTATTAAATAATCTGATCACAGAATTTTCCAGACAGAATTTTAAGATGTTTATGAGGAAAGAATCAAATCTTATCTTACACCTTCGTTGTTTAAGAATACAAAGAGCTAGTACCTACTTGCGTTGGTCTTCAAAATTTACCTAATAAAATATGAAATAAGATACAGGGCTACGGTATTTTAAATGAAAAATATAGTATCTTATTAGTTATACAACATTTAGTCAAACAAAGTGTTCGAAACAACCAGGAAAACTAACACTGACATTCAAATATTCAGATCATGTATTACCCTCTCCCCCACAAACACTTTTAACATCCAATCGCCGCCACTGAGCATACATGTTGTTGTGCCTTCAACGAAATTAAGGTAAGGACAGCGAAATGGTAATGTAAAGAGTGAAAAAACTAATTCACCAATTACTAAAATAGATCGAGGAACAATCTGAATTAGATTTCGAGATTGCTTTACAGCAGGGGCGTCATTTAGGGAGGGCAGGCGGGGCCAATTGTCCCCCCTCAAGAATTTGAGGAATACATATACTTTAATCAATTGTCTACTAATATACCGGTACAAAACCTGAAATATTATGTCGGTGGTGCTCTTGCCCCCTCAAGTGAAGACTGAAATGATGCCCCTGCTTTATAGTTCGGTGTGACTTCTGAAATTTCTGCTTCCATTATTAATGTTAAAATTCTTTACCCGATATGAGTTGAGGATAGAGGAATGGACTATAAAAGCTGCATGCGAGATATCGCAGAGAATAAAATAAACACATCTATTTCTTAAACAGGAACAGCTAGCTCGATACTCTTTTTCGTGAAAAAACGTCTTTAATAGCTCATCCATGTTTGAAATTAATACTGCTTGTGTATATTGTATAATATACATATACATATTATAGCCACATATTACTTTTAAAGTATATGGCACTAATGTTTTTTCTTCTTTCTTTTACAGAAAGCGTGCTAGATAGAAAACACGAATAAGCTAATTAGATTTAACACATCGTTAAAGAATGTCAGAGGGTACTTAATTGTGTGGTTGAGTGTTATGTATGTGAGAGAGTGTCTATATGTGTGTGTGTGTGTGTTGGACCAAGTGGCCAACAGTGGGAAGGGGGCTTGAGGGGAGGGGGGAATGTCGATGCAAAAGAGGACTGGTTTTACCTATTCAACGTTGCCAGAGTTGTGCGTGCCTAGGCTAATGAATTCTAGACACGATCTGCTCTTTTGGACCCAACGTTTTCAAATCTTACCAACAGAAGAAGTCCATCAAGGTATAATTTTTATTGTCACGGTGAAAACGCAGAGTACGTGCAAACCGTGAATCGCAATCTTTTCTTTTCTCCCACATGTCCTCCCTCTAATATCTGCCCCTCTACAAATTTCTTCTTCTTCTCTCTTTTCATGTTTTTCTTAACCTGTCTTCTCTCATTCCCGCTTCTTTATTCTCGTTTATCATCTTTCATACTCCCACCATAAACCGTTTTGAAAGTTCAATTCTTATAGGCAATAATAATAATAATAATAATAATAATAATAATAATAATAATAATAATAATAATAATAATAATAATAATAATAATAATAATAATAATAATACATATGAACGACAATCAACTGCTTGGCTAAAGAAAACTGGACTCTTTTCTGAAATAGTAGGATGGCCATTGGCCATATAGAACCAAGTCAAGAAATACCGGATGAAAAGTGCAGAAAATGCGGAGACATATCATTGAACAGAATTGAACACATCACAGGCTCATGCCGTATGATGGCTCCAAAATATCATCTAAAGAGACACAACAATGTTGCAAAGAAACATTCATTAGTTCTTTTTTTTTTTTTTTTTTTTTTTTGGCACATACCATGGAACTAATCACTGATAATAAGCCATATTACAAACACCAGCCAAGTCCAGTACTTGAAAATGATAAATACAAACTCTACGGGGATTTAGAAATCAGAACAGATGTAACGGTGCCTACAAAGAGACCCGACATCACTATTATCTATAAAATGAACCAAGTGACTCATAACACAGTGGTGCCCATCCCCCTTTATGTCCATGACGCACTCCCCCGCAATTGTCTATCCATAGGTGTTCTTCCATGAAAAAAAATCTTTTCGAATAATTTGTACACCCCCTCAAACGTATTTATATAGATTTTTACCCCCCCCCCCAAATATTTCAATGACGCAGTTTGCGTCATAGCCGCCCTTGTGGTCACCCCTGCATAACATACATACAATATTAACTAAAATAATAAGCAACCTGGCTGACGAAATCAAAAAGTTACGGAAACGTCAGAAAGTTACAGTAAGACCAATCATTATCTCAACTACAGTAATTGTTCCTAAAAGTACTGTGACACAACAGATAGACGCAAAATATCTTCTAAACCTACAAAACCTACAAAAATCAGTAATACTAGACGCCTCTCATATAGTTAGGAAGTTCTTTGGAGAAGAAGAGCTTTTCAAATAATCTGAACTTGCCAGAGGCGGTCGTCAGATTATTAACCTGAAACCGGTTTAAACCGAGATAGAGCAATAATAATAATAATAATAATAATAATAATAATAATAATAATAATAATAATAATAATAATAATAATAATAATAATAATAATAATAATGATAATAATAATAATAATAATAATAATAATAATAATAATAATAATAATAATAATAATAATAATAATAATAATAATAATAATAATAATAGGGACATAGTGGTTGAGGGTAAAGTGCTTACCTCTACTACAAAGTGTCTTTGGTTTGATCTTCGACCACACGAGTTTCTGGTGGACTTGGACACCACTATGTCCGTGGGTTTTCCATGGGTTTTTCCCGTTTTCTTCCACATTCTCAATCCAGCAACAGTTTCAGAGTCTGTATTTTCATTAATTATCCGTTCCCTTTAGCCTAAAGAACGTAATCGTGGGACGTAACACTACAAATATCATTTTCTTTTCAATAATAGTGTTGACGATAATAATATTATTTTAAAGAGATTGTGCATTCTGTTAGTGAATATTTCAACACGGTGGCTCTGTGCTAGAGCGTTCACCTCAGGTGCGTGGTGTCCCGGGCTCGATCCCAGTACGCGCCAAGTAAGCTTTGAGGTGGACATACACTGTGTTCGTAAGTTTCTCGGGGTTCCTCCCTTTCCTCTCACTTCGTTCATTCTACCACTGCATTCATTTCTCGCCCCGTCTCCTTTAGTCGTAACTGTGGAACGTAAAACTGAAAGATTTCATCTTTATTTTGAATGTTTCACTCGACGCCACTTAGGGTCGCCAGGAAATGGAAAACTTTAAACTCAAATGGAAAAGAAAAAAAAATAATGAAATCTTTAATTTAACGCCCCGCAATTATATCTTTTAGGCTAAAGCATACGAAGAATTATTGCAAATAGATTATGAAGGAATTAGTGGAATGAGAATGAGGGAGAAACTGGACAACCCTGGGAAAACTCGCATGACACTATGTTGTCCAGTACCAACTCACATTGTCTCGAATCGAACAATGACCCTTGAACCAGAATTGAACGGTCTGTCACTGACCCACCCTGTTTTATATTGAAATCTGTGAATAATCCGTGCATACACAAAAACCTCCTCTTAGAACTCCAGTCACATTCTGATTCTTTCCCCCATTTTTGATAAGCATCATCCATTCAAATTAAGTAATATTGAATGAAGCAGTGTCGTACAATCATAAGCGCCATTGGGTTCATTAAATTATATCAATTAAAATGAAAAGAGAGAAAGAGAATGTCCCTAATACTCAGATACTCCGTTCGTTGGTTGTCCACGTCCTATTCTTTCCTGGAATGGTATTCCGCCCTTAAATCACCAATCGCCTGCCGTACCCACAACCCATCTGTTTTCGTTTCTTGCTCTTAAGAAATCTCAATGACTTCTCCTTTGTGTCCATAATACACGCAACATTCTTCTCAACTATCACATTTTTAATGTCGACAGTTTTCTTCTTTATGAGAAGTGTTCATCTTTCAGATCCACGCAGGGAACATAGTGGCTTAGTGGTAGAATGCTTACCTCTAGTGTGAAGGGTTTCTTGTTCGATCCTAGTTCATATAAGTTTGTAGTGGACAACATCGTGTTCGGGGTTTTGCGGGGTATTCCTGTTTCCTCCCACGCTCTCATTCCACCTTCTTAACTTTTATTAATCATACGTCTTTTTTTTTTTTTAGCCTGATGGCTGTAAGTATCGGATTTTGGAAATTTTCATTTCACGTTACAAATAAGAACTTAATTTCATTTCTGGGGACCCCAGTGGCCCAGCGTTGAGCTCTGGTGCATGGAGTCCTTGGTTTGATTCCAGCTCGCGCCAAGTGAGCTTTCTGATGGACAAACCCTGTACGTGGGTTTTCTCGGGGTTCTCCCATTTCATCCCACTTTCTTCATTCATCACCGCCTCCTTTAGCCTAGCCGGTATAATCGTGGGACGTAAAACTTAAAGATTTTATTTCATTTTTTTAAATTTCATTTCTGATTCATGCAGAAATCACTTCCATACATACCTCTTAGTAAATATTTTCCTTATTATGTTCTTCAATGACAGCAGTTCTTTTGTTCTGTTGAATGGATGCTTTTCTTCTGCACCCCTTATTTCAATATCTTCTTCACTTGTATCCAAGTAGGCTATATCATGCTACTAACAATCCACTTTTTTTTTTAACTTGAGAAAATTTCCTACTTTTTATTTATTTATTTGTGTGTAAGAAGATTTTTCCAATCTTATTTTACGTCTCTTCTTCAGTTTGAACAGATAATCTGCTTGTGAGAGAAGAATGCTAACCATTAGCTAACATCCGCTCGATAAAAACTGTCCACAAAGTATTGGAATGATTGATTAATCTTTTGGATTACTCTTCGCTATTTTCTTTAGTTATACAACCCAACAAACTTAGTTGTATGAGAGGTTGCATAAGCGCCAGGCATTTACTTACCCATGGACTCCATATGAATGACTATATAGGAAAAGTAGCAATTACAAAGTTTACAATATTTCTAACTTGGATAAATTACTGTAGTTAGGCATGAGGTCTCCGCGTTCTACAATCAGAGCCTCTATATATTGTGGCATGGAGTAAAAACAGACGTTGTCTTTGTTCCCGAGGAACTGTTTGGCACGCTGCTTCTGTGCGAGTTAAGAATATATTGGCATTATCTGTTGAAAGACCGAACGGACTTTCAATCAATCCTACATCAGAGATGTCCAAACACGTAAGCCCTGATCAATCTCTTCGAGCTCAATAATTGAGCGCGAGCACGATAAGGAATAAATAAGCTAGATCCTGAGTCCTAGCAAGTGCAAGCCCCATTAAGGACAGGAAGCCTTAGCCTTTAGAAAACGCGAACACCATTAAGGATAGGGGATCCAAGCCTTTGGAATGCACAAGACCCAATAAGGACAAGGAACCCGAACCTTTTGAACCCACGACCTTTTGGCGTGGGCCTCATTAAGAACAGGAAACCCGAGCGTTAAGGAAGCAAGCGCCATTAAGGGTAAGGAACCGCGAACCTTCAGAAAGCGCCAACTTCATTAAGGACAGGAAACTCGAGTCCATTAAGGATTAGGAATCAAACCTTTAAGAAAAGCGCGCCCAATTAACGATAGACAACCCGAACCATTAGAAAGTGCGAGACCCAATAGTGACAGAGACCCCGAGCCTTTCGGAAGAGCGAGCTTAATTAAGGACAGGGATCCTTAATCTTGGAAAGCGCAAGTCCTATTAAGAATAAGGAATCCGAGCCTTAAGGAAGCGCGAACCTCATTAAGGACAAAGAACTCGAGCCCCATTAAAGACAGGGAATCCGAACCTTTAGGAAATGCGAGCCCAATTAAAGACAGAGAGTACCAACCTTTAGGAAGTGCGAGTCCCATTAAGGACAGAGAACCCGAGCCTTTAGGAAGCGCGATCTTCATAAAGAATATAGAACCCGAACGTTTAGGAGGCGCGAACCCCATTAAGGGCAGAAAGTCCGAGTCTTTAGAAAGCACGAGCCCATTACGGACAAGAAACCCGAGTCTTTAGAAAACACAAGTTCCATTAAGAATGGGGAACCCGAAAGTCAGTTCGAGCTAGTGTAAAGAGCGAGCTGTAGCCAGCTTGACCTTGAGCAAGAGGGAGTGCTATCTATCGTAAGCCTCACTAAGATTATTTGAGTTCAAGCTCCTTTGAGGATAGCGAGTTTGAGCCCCGATCGGAAAATGGCTATCGATTTCGCACACATGTTAGATCGGCTACATGCATTGACGTAGCTGGAACTTTTCATGTGGATGTGCACAAAGGTAATTAAAACAGAACTTTCCATATAGATGTGTACAAAGATAATTGAAGCAGACGTTTTCATACGAGTGTGCGCAAAGGTAATTAAAGCGAAACCGTTTTATGGACATGTACAGTCCGCAGCAAAAAACCTGCAACATGAGCATGTAAGTTTATTGTGAAACGAAGAAGTCTCTTGTTCCAAAATAAGTGTGCAGGGGAGGACGCCGAGGTTTCTCCGGCGTGATTCGTGCTACTTATACATTATGTTGATTTCCTGGACTGTTAGTCGTAGTTTCACAATAAACTTACATGCCCATGTTGCAGATTTTTTGCTGCGGACTGTACAAAATAAATCAAAGCAGAACTTCTCAAATGGGTGCGCACAAAGCTATTCAATGCAGATTTTTTGACATAGGTGTGAGCAAAGGAAATGAAAACGAAATCTTTTTTCATAGAAGTGTGTACAAAAATAATTAAAACAGAATTTCTCATATAAGGTGCATAAAGGAGATCAACGAAGAACTTTTAATATGGGTGCACAAAGGGAATTGAAGAAGAACCCTTTCTCATATGAATGTGTACGAAGATAATGAAAGCAGAATTTCTTACATAGGTGTGCACAAAGACCATTGATGAAGAACTTTTAATATCAGTGTGCACAAAGAAAATTAAAGCAGAACTTTTTTTTTCCATATAAATGTATACAAAGATAATTAAAACAGAACTTCTCATATGGGTATGCATAAAGATAACCAATGAAGAACTTTTCATATGTGTGTGCACATAGGTAATTAAAGCAGAAAGTTTCATATGAGTAAGCACAAAATTAATTAAAGCCCACCAGATCTCTCACTGTACCATTCTCTAATTTAATTGTGTTTTAAGTGTATTAGAAATTAGATCAAATCTGAAAAGAAAAAAAGAATAGAGCCAAACTATTTGGTTAGGGTCTGCATAAACACATCAGGCAGTGTATTACGCCTATTGAACATGTCAGCTAACCGTGCAGGCCAGACAACCAGCAGTACGCCCCATTTCTCAAAGAAGACTTGCATTCCGCGACACCAGTGGTTGCACATTGTCCTGCTGAAATGTGGTGTCTTTAGTTATGAGAAGCAAGCGAATGTTCTCTTTCTCTATAATTTCTTTGCTATAGCAAAAACTGATGTATCACCAAAGACCACGTGTTGTAAAGTCTTGTTTTAAAAAAAATCTTGGTCACGCACGTTACTTTAGAAGACAATATTGTGGCAACCGTATATAGGATAAACAAATACCTGAGCTCTAAATTAAAGGCTCAATTTGCCAAGAAACTCCATATTTATTTGATTTAACTCCAACTGTAGATAAGAGTGAGGTGACACCCTAGTTTAGGGATTACAGTGTTTGACTTACGTCCGCGTGGTCCAGGGTTCGATTCCCAATTTTCGGCTTCCACCCAGCATGCAAACTGAGGAGTCACGTGAATAAAAGACATGACAGCCACAGGCCAGTAGCCAACCCAAAAATGTAGGGGGGGCCGGCCGAAGTTAGGGGGGGCCGATCCAACCATATTATAGTTCATCACCATGTTATAGTTCATCACCATATTATAGTTCATTTGCAAGCCTACCGTGAAAATTTTTAGGGGGGGCCGAAAATGTAGGGGGGCTGCCGAAGTTAGGGGGCTCGATCCAACCATATTATAGTTCATTGGCAAGCCTTCCGTGAAAATTTTACGGGGGCCTGCGAAAATTAAGGAGGGGCCTGGCCGAAGTTAGGGGGAGCCGATCCAGCCATATTATAGTTCATCACCATATTATAGTTCATTTGCAAGCCTACCGTGAAAATTTTAGGGGGGCCGGCGAAAATTTAGGGGGCGGCCCCCTAGACCCCCCTGGATACGGGCCTGGACAGCCACTAAGTTTAGAAAGCTCCTGATGCGCCTATTACAGACAGGGTAACGCAGCGCACTGACCGTGTGTTCGTTAATAGATTGGACGTAGTGTAGTCCAACCGGTCGCTAACAGATGGCGTTGGAGTGGCTCAGGCCCAAGAAAGGGCTGTTACGCCAAGTGTGTTTTTTTTGTAGGTAAGAGCAGAGATGGCCATCCTCCCTCATTTCGCCCTCATGAGGGCCGCCCTCACCCTCACCTCACCCTCATTTTAGTAGTTGAGGGTGAGGGCGATAAAGTAATTGAGGGTGAGTGTGAGGGCATCAATGGAGGGTGAGTGTGAGGGCGTCAATCGAGGGTGAGTGTGATGGAGGGTGAGGGGCGTCAATTGAGGGTGAGGGTGAGGGGGGTTAGGAAAAATGACCATCTCTGGGTAAGAGTGTAGGGCTTTTGAAAGAGATATGGGTGGTCAGGTTTCTTGAACAAAGCTCTACGTAACGGTGCCCCTGATAATCACACTAGCATTATGACAGTCGATTAGTGCATATGTAAGATTACGCCCACGATGATAGCATCTAACGTGTGCGTAGCCTTCACTTTAGAACACGTTGTCAGTCAAACAATTGCAGTATACTCATTCAAATTCCAGCGTCATTTGGAAGC
Organism: Thermobia domestica; assembly: GCF_964235325.1. Classification (NCBI taxonomy): domain Eukaryota; kingdom Metazoa; phylum Arthropoda; class Insecta; order Zygentoma; family Lepismatidae; genus Thermobia; species Thermobia domestica. The sequence goes on from NC_137467.1 coordinate 40,188,167, forward strand.
CTTATTTTTCTTTTAAACAGAAAATAGTACTCATAGTTTGTATGCATTTCCAATATGTTCCTTATACAGGGTGTTACAGAAATGTATCACAATATTTTGTTAACAGATTCTTCACATCAAAATAAGAAAATAGTTCATATGGACCTGTGCTCAAAAAGTGGATAATTTCGGAGTTATAGGGTGCCAAAAATGTGAAACAAGTGAACTTTAAAAGTTTGTAGCTCCATTACTATGGGACCTATCGTAGTAAGGTCAAGACATCACTAAGAAATTGGTATGTGAACTATTCAAATATCCATGTTTAAGAATACTCCATTACTTGCACGTCAATTTTTAGGAAGGTAGGTGGAGAGTGATCAAATACTCCGAAACAGCCTTTCTAACCCTTAACTGTGCTGGTGGGGTATTTAAATACCCCCACGGCCTCCTTCCAGCAATGTACATTTTCTTATTGTCGGCAGATGTTTCTGTTTTTCAACGTAATTTCATTTGGTAGTGCACTTGTGCATATGATGCTGTTTGAACGTCCATATGATTTTATCGGTAATAATAACACCTTGCTGGGTATAAAAATACCCCAGGAACACAGTTACGGAAGTTTATTTTCTTTATTAAATTTTACTTTTGCTCTCAAAGAAAATTGTTGTTCTTTTTTTTTAAAAAAAAAAAAAAACATAAAAGGTAGTATCTTCATACTGAAAGTACTACAAATGGTTACGGTAATAGTAAGCCTTGAGATGAGGGCGAAATTGCTACCATAAATCAGAACGAGTTAGAATCTGACGTAGAATCAAATACGCATCGTGAGTTTAACATTGAGAATGACCATTCATGTCGTACAGAAAAAAGTGAACACAGTTCATCATCTGTCCCTTACCTCCGTTTCTAACCTGCGTATTAATGATAATAAGTGAATAAAAGCTTCAGTAATACATATTACGCTTAGAGGGAAGTGGTAAGGTAAGGGTAACCTGACAGCAGCCATCTTGAAATCCGCCATTTTGAATGAAAGTGTAGTTTTGAAAAATGAAAACCATAGCATGTGACACCTCATTTTGATAATAAAAATTTCAGTCATAACAAATAATGCATGCATGCCCTCATCAGAAAAAAAAATAATCATTGAAATCGGAGCTAGACACTTGAGTGATGTCCCTTGTAAGATGTATTTTTACAAGTGCAAGAATTTGCAAGGAATATCATTTGTAGCTTTGTCCTGATTGTGTGCAATCATGTCTGCAACTATTACAAAAAATAAAACTATTACGACAAGATTTAAAGTGTAATTTTTAATGTGGGTTTTTCAGATACCCCACTAGCAGACAAATGTGACTTTTTTTTACCAGAACAGTTAAGGGCTAAAAATGATTGTCCAAGATCCGGAGGTTCTGAAAGATTTATTTTTGGATAGTTCACATACTAGTTCCTCAGTGATGTCTTGACCCGACTACAATCGGTTCTTATAGTAGTGGAACTATGGTCGTTTCAAGTTAACTTGTTTCACGTTTACGGCACCCTATAACTCTGAAACTATCTACTTTTGAACACAGGTCCGTATGAACTTTTTTCTTATTCATTTTTTCCTTATTCTTTTTCCTATTTTTGTAACACCCTGTATTAACATCTAGGTTTGCAACTTGTAAATATTTTTCGTCTCTATATGTAGGTGAACTTTACAATTAAAGGGGAAGTAAATTAAGACAACAAGATTCTTATTTTTCTCTCTCTCTTATCTTTTGTTTATCTTTATCGATCAATCGCTTAGGTAAAAGAGGTTTTAATATTATTACCTGGAGGTAAGTTTCTTTCAACATATTATCAATAGGAAGATCTTTTTTCTTCGAGGACAGGTGCAAAAGTTCCTTATCTAGATCTGCATTAACTTCTTCCTTAACTTTTGACCATATAGTCTTTTAAAAAGGAATGAGCTTATAAAAATAACATCCCGTGAATGGTATCGTTCAGCATGAACCAACCTCCAACGATGGATCGCCTAAAGAACTAGGTCTGAATCTTAAGATACACACTTGATACCATAATGAAAGCAATTAAATTACTGGTTTGTTAAACCAATTACCGTCACAGCATCCAACTACCATTAGCTATTAAGTTTTGCTATTTTTTTTTCTGTCTTCCAGCCATGCTGCAAGTTAACTAACTAGTCAAAAGAAGTGAGAACTGCACTTTAGTTTTATTATTTCTTTATGTATTCTTTTTTTAAGAAAAGAAGACCCAAAGGTATATCTTAAAAAGGCAAACAAGCTTTCTCCTTACAGGAGTTCGAAACTGGTCAGACTATATCTCGTAGTTCCAAGTCTGATGGGCCGCGGTGGGTCAGTGGTAGAGCGTTCAAGTTTGGTGCATCAGGTCCTTGGTTAGATCCCCCAGCTCGCGCCAAGTAAACTTTGTGGTGCACAAACGCCATATACGTGTTTTCTCTCGGGGTTCTCCTGTATCCTCCTACTTTCTTCGTTTCACAATTTCATTCATTTTTCATCATCATCGTCTCCTTTAGCCTAGCCGGCATAATCGTGGGATGTAAAACTTGAAGATTTCATTTATTTTTTTCCAAGGCTGGTGGCGTGTTACTGTAGTTGAATTGGGGGAAGTTTCGAGATACAAATACATATTTTTATCAATAGTATCATGAAACACTAGCTATATTGATAGAGAACCTGCTTCCCCAAGCAAAACCTTATATGAACCTGCTGGTTTATCATCAATTCTGCTTATCAAATTTTGTCTCCTTTAGCCTCAAAGGGTTTAACTGTAGGACGTTAAAAAATTCATTTCATTTTTGATCATCAAGTCTATACAAGACACATAGCTACTACCAGTTTAACTTAAGGTTGGTTTAGTGGGACAAGTTTTGCCGATATATGTCACTACAGTCTTCGTATCTTTATCATGTATTTTTTATCTGTCACGAAAATTTACAATCTCTCTTTACAAATTTCAACCAATAGACTTCAAATTTTTCGAGAAGGAACTCCATAACCTATCGAAGGCAACAATTTGTCCGATTTTTTATTTATAATTTTCGTCATTGTTGAAACAATTCCATTGTTAAAGTTTGAATATCTATTTCAACAATCAAACCATTTCAACAATGAAGAAAATTCTAAATAAAAAAAATTGGCACGGATTCGTGTCTTCGATAGGTAATGAAGTTCCTCCTCGAAAAGTTTGAAGTCTATAGGTTGAAATTTGTAAGAGAAATCGTGAATTTTCGTGAAAAGTAAAAAAATACGTGAGAGATATATGGAGACTGTAGTAACACCTATCGGCAAAACTTGTCCCTTTAAACCAACCTTAAGATGATTCGAACCACAGTTGCTTCGAAGCTGGATTTCTCCTGTTGAAGGCTAGAGTTACCAGCAAAATTATTTATCCACAAAAATTTTCTTAAAAGGAGGAAGAGTGGAAATAATAACAGAGAAACTGAGTACAATTTTGTTTAATTTTTTTACATAAAATGTTTCCACTAATCTATAATGTTATTACTTCGGTACAGGATAAGATTAAGGGGGCCATTGAGTTCAGCTTCCTGCTTTGAATACAATGATAAAAATCAAGATGAATCTTATTGTTCCAACACTGAATCCATGTCATAAAGCCATTTCTTGATATTTCTTACCGTTCTTAGTCCATGATGTTCAAATTTGAAATATTCTTTCTTTTAGTTTAACGTCCATGATTATGCCTGTTAGAATAATGGAGACAGACGATTAAGGCAAGTGATTGATGATGGAAGAGTAGCGCAATGAGAATGTGGGAGAAAACGGGAATTCCCCGAGAACACCCACGTTCACAACGTTGTGCACCCCAAACTCACTTGCTGGAGGTCGAACTAGGGATACGTACTAAGCGGTTAGCGTACGCGCCTTTGGCATGGAAGACCCTGGTTTGATTCCCGGCGGGGGCTTATGTGGTTCGAATTTCACGTTAATCAGTAGGTCCACGTCTCATCATTTAGCCTCGCTGCTGAACGGGACGTTAAACTCAAAAACAACTCAACACGAACTAGGGATCCCACACACCAGAGGTAAGCGCTCTACCACTGAGTTACTCCATGTCGTAAGCGTCGGTGGACCACCGAAGGGCAACTAGTGAAATCTCGCCAAAAAAATGGTGGCTCCGCAGCAACGATCCGCTGTGGCCTCACTTCCGTTTTGAAAATTATACCACCAGCGGCAGAGGCGCTACGAAACACTAATCAACTTCAAAATTATTCCCCCAAAATATGTTAAATCGCCTATTCTCGTCATTTGTTTATATTAAGGTGACTCTAAAAAAACACTATTTAAAAAAAGGAAAGAGTAGCCTGAGGTGGGCGCAAACCACCAAGCTTATGATTACTAGGGGCGTGTTTTTCTGACTTCGCCACGGAGGCGATACAGAAATCCTGGGTTGCAGAGTTATAAGTCATTGAGGTATTTTTAATTTGGCTAGTAAGAGTGTTTCTTTAACCGTGTATATTCGACAATAGCCGTTTGGGATCAGATAAGATGCGTTCGCAATGTAATTTTATAACAAAATGACGCGCGTCTATTTACTTTATTTCATAGTTCTCCCATATTCACTTTCTAATGAGCCGGCGACAGTTGTCATTTAAATTCATACAATTATACACACTCATCTCAAGATTTTTCACTTCATGATGTAGAGGCAGAGGTTACTCTTGACGCCCGGAGCTTACTTTAGGAACAATTCGCCAGGGAAAAGTAATATATAGCCCCAAATAATAACTACATACACATGGCTGGCGATAGTTTGTGTTGGTCCTTTCGCGATATATATATATATATATATATATATATATATATATATATATATATATATATATATATATATATCATGGATCCGCGCCTGTATATATATATATATATATATATATATATATATATATATATATATATATATATATATATATATATATATATATATATATATATATATATAGGCGCGGATCCAAGGGGGGCTATAGCCCACCTTTGACGCTCAGGTATACACTGGATAAAATGGGCTTCAATCCTGATTTACACTGGATAAAGCGGAAAACTTTGGTTTAGCCCCTCCCTTGATCGTATCCTGAATCCGCCCACTATAAATATATAGTGAAAATATAGGTGGAAGTATTTTATAATTACTTATCGGGTACAGAATAATATCTGTTCAATACTGTATAGACGCTCGCGCCAAGTGAACTTTCTGGTGGACAAACACCGTGTGCGTTGGTTTTCTCGGGGTTCTCCTGTTTCCTTCCACTTTCTTCATTGCACCGTTTTCATCCATTCCTCATCATCACCGTCTCCTTTAGCCTAGCAGGCATATATCTAATTTTGGGACCTAAAACTTAAAGATTTCATTTCATTTCATTTTTCCCTTCAATACTATATAGACATAATGGCTTGTGGTATTGGACTCTCCCCAATAAAAATTTCTGGGTACGCGGCTGATACTATCATATAAATACAATGAAACGAAAATAGGTTCACTCATAATACGTAATCCGCAATGTAGTGCTACAATTTCATTACCTAACAAATGTATTTCTTCCACCTGTTTTGTATACATTTTTTCCATTATTATTATTACTTCTGTTATTATTTAGACGCAAAAATTGCCTACAACTGTGTGTGCGCTGCTTTACATTGCTAAGTGATTAGCCGACAGGAGAGACGGGGGAGGGTACAGAAGAACGGAAGGAGTAGGGGAAATATGTAAAGGATTTGAGAAAAAGATCGGTCATTGAACGACCTAGAAAGATAACTGTTTTAACCATAGAAGAATCGACAGAAGAGGGAGGAAAGGGGAGAACGCTGTAGAGGGGAGTAAAGAGAAGAAGGAGAGAGAAACAGAGTACGAAAGAATTTTTGCTTCTCGTTGCAGCAGCCGTAAAAATATTGGCCCAGAAGGCATCAACAATTAAAGACTCCACACGACTCGATTTTTCTCCAGTTGCTGAACACATGAAAAGTTTTCGCCTCCTTCAGACCATTTTATTTTTTATTCTTGTTTTCCTGTACTCTTTTCTTCTCTATTAATTTTTCTTTTTTCTCTTAATATTCTTATACGTTTTGCCCTCAAACGATTAACCAATAACAACAATTACCTCCATTCTTCCCAAACATGAATTCTTTTTCCATTTTATCACTGTTGTTTCTAGATACCAGTTTCTTCCCTCTCCCATTAAGTTTTTTACATATTACCGAACATGATACAAGCTTACATTTTATACGTACAATTTAGATACAATTGGCCTTTCATCAAAGTTTCTCTTTGTTTGAATATTTAAATATATAGGGTCTATAAAAAGAACAAAACCATCTTTTGTAGATATTCATCATCCGTTAAGATCATTGATCTGAGCACAGTTGGAAGTTTCATGAATGAAAGACTACATTTTTAGTGGTTTACATCAGAAATGGAAATTATGCAACAAATCAAGATGTGTTTTCTTTATCAATTGATTTCATTTCCTATGTTGCAGAGGCAGGATAAGGGCAGGCTTTACAAACATCACAATGCAAAGAATCCCAGACAATGGTATATACAAAGATAAGAACACCCTGTAGGTCTATATACAGGGTGTTACAAAAATGTGTCACTATATTTTGGGAACAGAATCCTCACATCAAAATAAAAAAAAAGTTCATATAGACCTGTGTTCAAAAATGGATAGTTTCGGAGTTATAGGGTACCGAAAAAGTGAAATAAGTGAATTTTAAAAGGTTATAGCTTTACTACTATGGGACCTATCGTAGTCGGGTCAAGACACCACAGAGGAACTGCCATGTGAAGTAGCCAAATATTCATGCTTAAGGCTGCAGACTACTAAATATTTTTGAAAAACTAATATTTTTTCTTTTGCCCTTTTTTCGTAAGTGGAAAGAGGTAATAAAATGTAACTTACCACAATAATAGACAATATTATTCTACATCCGAAAATATAAATCGGAAGAATTTTCAGTGTTGCCATCCATAGAAATTATAGTGTGACCAGAATTGGAATTACTCAAAAATCTAGGTAAAGGCAGCGACTAGAAAAATGAACTCAATGGTAATTGATGACTTATGATGCTGTCTACGTTCCTTGTTTACTACTTTTTAAATAATATTCCTATTTATTTTATAAACCTTACATAAATTATTACAAAATAAATAAGTTATTGCAAAATAAATAGAAGCATTATTTAAAAAGTAGTAAACAAGAAACATAGACAGAATGGTAAGCCATCAATTACCGTTGAGTTCATTTTTCTAGTCGCTGCCTTTACCTAAATTTTTGAGTAATTCAAATTCTGGTCACACTGTAATTTCTATGGATGGCAACACTGAAAATTCTTCCGATTCATATTTTCGGATCTAGAATAACATTGTCTATTATTGTGGTAAGTTACATTTTATTACCTCTTTCCACTTACGAAAAACGGGCAAGAGAAAATTATTAGTTTTTCAAAAATATTTAGTAGTCTGCCCCCTTAAGAATGTTCCACTACTTGCACACCAATTTTGAGAGAGGTAGATGGAGAGTGATCAAGTACTTCCAAATAAACTCTCCAAAAATGATTGTGCAAGTACCAAAGGCTCTGAAGGACGGATATTTGGGTAGTTCACATACCAGTTCCTCAGTGGTATCTTTACCCGACTGCGATAGGTGAAATAGTAGTGCAGCAATGAGCTTTGAAAGTTCACTTGTATCACGTTTTCGATACCTTATAACACCTAAACTATCCACTTTGGAGTACAGATCCATATGAACTTCTTTTCTTATTTTGATATAAGAAATCTGTTTCCAAAATATTGTGATATACTTATATAACACCCTGTATATATCAGTACTTTTCAAGCACTCATCTCTGGTGATAAACAAGTACGCAGGAAATTATTTCAGGAGGAGGCAAAAAAGCTCTTAGGAGGATCCAAATTCAATATAAGCATAAATTATATTAAAATTTATAAAAAGAAACCCTAAAAATATACAGGGTGATTTTTTAAAAAAACTCACGGATTTCATTTGGGTCTAGAATTTCTAACAGAAGTCCGAATTTCATGCATTTTGTGGCAAATGATCAAGGAAGGATGGGAGATTTATGGGACAATGTTTACTGGTTTAAATTCACCCGGGGTAATATCGGTCACGTCTTAATAAAAATCCGCAAATATTTGCCAGTGTACCTTACTATTGAAACCAAGTGCGGTGCGGTGTAAAGATTTGAGTTTTCTTCGTATATGGAAGCCTCGCCAAGGTCAATAAGAATAAGAAATAGGAAACTGAGCAGTTATATTGGGAATTGCTCTGTACAATTCTGTGCTAGTGTGTGAGTATATCAGTGTACTCTTTGGAGCAACATGAGTTGATCGTTAAAATTTTTTGGTAAACGGAGTCTGTTGATGCTTCGCGAAGGTAAGTTAGAGACAAATTTGCCTCACATTCTGCCCCAGATAGTAACATAATATACCTATGGACGCTAGTGAATAAATTGGAAGGGCTTCTTAGTGAGAGAGGGAAGCATCGGACCCTGTAGGAAAATGTCACTTATCGACTTCTTAGGTCGCCCAAGAAATCTCTACGTTGTTTGTCGCAAGAAATCGGCTGCAGCTATTCAACATGGGATTTTTAGGTGTTACCGCTAACACTTAATTTGTATTCTCACTAACACTTAATTTGTATTCTGCAATTTCGCTTCAAAAATCCGAAATCTCATTCCAATTGCAAGGTACACTGGCGAATACTTGCTGTTTTTCTTGAGGCGTAGCCGATATTACCCCGGATGAATTTAAACCAGTAAATATAGTCCCATAAATCTCCCATTCTTAGTTGATAATTTGCCACAAACCGCATAAAAATCGGACCTCAGTTAGAAATTCTAGATCCAAATGAAATACATGAGTTTTAGAAGAATCACTGTGTAGTAAATTTGCAGCAAAGTAAGGATTTTAGTAGTGGCGCATCTAGAAGGTAAAACCTGAGGGGTTGCTGGCACTTGACACCCATACAAGTCTATTCCCGCATATAAATTTCTCTTGAATGGCGTTCAACTGAACTGTACTGTGTCATGTAGAGGATGGGTCCCAATAACTTAGGAGAAAGAAAAAGAGAAAGAAAAGAGCGGTTGACAAGATACAAACACGTTTCACAAAGAGATGGAATACGCATATGGTTATGGCTACCGTATTTTCAAAGCGTGAAATCGGAGCATTTTTTTCCCTGAAACTTCCCAACTGAAGTGGCAGGAAGTTGAGAACACATGACAATTATTGGCAGTTTGCTTCACTGAGAAACTTGGGCTTTAAGCGGGCAAGGATTAAAGCGGGCCGGAACGCACATGAACTTTGTCTCTTAGCAACTTTTGGACACTATTAATATCAAATCACTATTAATATGGGACATTAAAAGGAGTCCGGGACTTCTGCTCTTTATTGACTCTCATCATTGATTGGTTCCCGGCAAATTACTGTGGTAAGCGTTCCAGTTATTTAAGGCCACATTGCCACGTTAAATGAATCTTGTAGCTGTCATAATAATAATAATAATAAACTTGTAACCCGATCTTTCTATTTACTGTGTACATATTACAGCTTCTTGAAAGCAAGAAAGGTATTTCCACCTATGCAGCACTGCACTCTAGTGGACAAACAGTGAACCTCCTCATTAAAAAAGTGTATTTTCGCGCACTCCCCCTCCATGTCCAAAAGAGTCCGTTGTTTTGGAAGCGGCGAAAGTGTTTTTTCCTTTATGTCAGCGGGAGGGCGATAGCAGGTAGCAAGCAAGTCGTCCCAGAAAGTTGCACACTGTTCGACTCCTTGCAAGATGGAAAAAATGTTTTATGACCCTTTCAAGACAATGTGTACATGGTGAAATATGGTAGAGTTTCAAGATTTTTTTTATGACAGCTACAAGTTCTTCTAACGTGGCAACCCCCTTTTAGTGAAGGCACTTTAAGCACTTTACAAGAGGGAATGCGTTTACAGTCTACTAGTATTTGAGATCGTTGCCGCAAGATCATGACATTTCAGGTTTTTGGCATCTCAAATTCTAGCAGTCAACTAACGCTTTCATCCTGGAATGCAGGTCTTATGCTAGTTCATCAGCGCTTAGAAGAAGCTTTCTATCTCGGAAGTATTGTCGTGGTATGTAAATATAATAAATATCTTCCAGTTTCCTCTGATTTTCTTTACCACCGGCATCGATGTATAGAATATGCATATATGCATATGAGATGATATAAATTACGCATGTCAGCAACGAACCTTATAAATTTTGTAAGAATACATAAATAGCAATGTCTGTGTAATCTAAAATAAATAACTATTTAAGAAAAAAGGGGGGACATTTTGGCGTGAATGATCAGAATTAGGATCAAAAAGAAAGGACTGTCCTGACTAAATTGTTACATCTGGTGCGTACGTTTGAAAATGTGCCTAAAATTGAAATAGAACTATTTCATGAGAACACAAAGAATATAGAAATGAATTCGTATGGGTTTTTGCTTTAATCCTGTTTAAAAGAAATGAAGTACCAGACATTAGGCATTATTTACTGTAAGTATGGGTGTGAGCGCGTGAAAAATGTACAGTAAAACCTGTCTTCAACGGACCCTTTATTAAACGGAAAACTGTCTTAAACGGAAATATTTCACGGTCCCATGAATTTTGCAGAACAAAACGTGTAAAAAGTCCCTTCATTAAGCGGAAACTGTGTTACGCGGACAACGGAAAGAAAAATAAATATTTAACGGAAAATTCTGAATTCCGGACTACAGCGTTTAAAACATGTTTAGACATATTGTGAGACATATACATTACACTGTCTGCGATAAAATGCTAGTTCTTTTGTTAAATACTTCTGGACAGTGTTTACCTTCCCCAACCCCTACTCATGTTCACCCCCACAAATTGTCCTTAATCCCCTTAACTTAATCAAAAATCATACGGAATATCGGAAAGAAGAAAACGAGATAGAGGAAGAAGAGGAATACGATACCGAGTTCGAAGAAGAGTGTAGAATAAATACATATCAAGATGCTCTCAGAAGTTTAAAGGAACTGAAAAATTTGTCTTACGGAAAAATGATTCTGATTCACTTAGTATAATTTCTCAGGCTAAAGTGTATGCGGAAAGTCAAGCAGCCAAGCAGCAATGTACACAGAAAACCCTGCTTGGCTATTAGAAAAATAAAGAAAAGGTGTACATAGTATATTTTGTATTCATTTTAATTTTTTTGTGTATTTATTCGTAGAAGATAGAAGTACTGTAATCGAACAATATACGTACAGCAATATATTTTCTCAGTATGCCCCTTTATAAGCATGTATTTTTTTTAAGAGGAAAGGTCTACCTCCACTAAGCGGAAACCTGACTTTAACGGAAATTTTTGCAAGTCCCGCTCGATTCCGCTAAAGACAGGTTTCACTGTATTAGTATTTTTGTTTTCAATCCGGTGAGTAAAAAGAAACACTATTATTAAAATATACCTTTATATTCTTTACATTACATCTATGCTTTCTTGTAGTTAACTACACTCTTCGCTGGTATAGTAGCTACTGCGTGAGACTTTGGTGCACGTGGTCCTGAGTTCGATATCCGGTGGGAGAGCACTAAAATTTGTATTCCAAAGGTGCCTACTTTGGACTAACCTCACTCAAACTCAGGCTCACAACATCATTTCGACCTCACGCTCACATCATCAAACCGACATGAGGCTCACAGCATCATCTCAATGTCACGCTCACTCGACCTCACGCTCACAACATTACTACGAACTCACGCTCACAACTTCTTTTTGATATCACGCTCACTCGACCTTACGTTCACAAGATCGTTTCGACATCACGCTCACTCGACCTGACTTTCACAACATCCTTTCGAGATCATGCTCACTCGACCTCACATTCATAACATCCTTTCGACATCACGTTCACTCGACCTCACATTCATAACATCCTTTCGACATCACGCTCACTTGACCTCACATTCACAACATCCTTTCGACATCACGTTCACTCGACCTCACATTCATAACATCCTTTCGACATCACGTTCACTCGACCTCACATTCATAACATCCTTTCGACATCACATTCACTCGACCTCACATTCATAACATCCTTTCGACATCACGTTCACTCGACCTCACATTCATAACATCCTTTCGACATCACGTTCACTCGACCTCACATTCACAACATCCTTTCGACATCACGTTCACTCGACCTCACATTCATAACATCCTTTCGACATCACGTTCACTCGACCTCACATTCACAACATCCTTTCGACATCACGTTCACTCGACCTAACATTCATAACATCCTTTCGACATCACGTTCACTCGACCTCACATTCATAACATCCTTTCGACATCACGTTCACTCGACCTCACATTCATAACATCCTTTCGACATCACGTTCACTCGACCTCACATTCACAACATCCTTTCGACATCACGTTCACTCGACCTAACATTCATAACATCCTTTCGACATCACGTTCACTCGACCTCACATTCATAACATCCTTTCGACATCACGTTCACTCGACCTAACATTCATAACATCCTTTCGACATCACGTTCACCCGACCTCACATTCATAACATCCTTTTGACATATCGTTCATAACATCCTTTCGAATCACGCTCACTCAACCTCGTTCACATCATCATCTCTACATCATGCTCATTTCGTGATGGTGAGGTCGAGTGAGCGTGAGCTCCGACCTCATGAGTGCAGGCACCTGTGTTGGTCGCACTATGGTAGTTCGGATCCCAGCTTAATATGTACATCCACATATCATATAGCCTCGAAACTGAAAAGAAACGCTAAACTTCAACTAACAAACAATATTTTACTAGAAGTATAACAACTAGTGAATAACAACTTCGGTGTGGGTTTACATTGATATAACTTTTAAACTTATATGTTCACGTTTAGTAATAACTTGATATTAATTAATTAATCAATAAGTGAACAAATAGGTATAAAAGGTATTTCCTAAGTATTGAGGTCCGGAGATGGAGTGGGTCAAGTTGTGTGAGTGAGTCAGTGGATCGTGAGTCAACAAGACGTGATCTACTCTGACCAACCGCCCACCGTGACCCACTTTGACCCACTACGACCAACCAACCCACTCCGCTTAGTGTATCGTAGACAGCATCTTCTGAACATTGGTGAACGGTGTCCATTTTTCTTCCTTTTTCATTTGTTTCTATTTACTTAGCTGAGGTGAGTATATCTAAGTGAAAAAAGAACTTCAGGTACTTTTGGATATTGGTATTTATAATTGTAATAATAGCAACAGAACTTATTATTTGGCTTTCAAGACAGTCTAATTATATATATTTTTCCTCTCTTTACATAGGCCTATTTTACCTTGATTTTAGACATTTAAATTTCATCTTATTTTCACTGAAAAGTATCTGTATTTAAACAAGGAAATATATCATCATCAAGGATATATTATTGATATCATCATCATAGGTATTCTGCCTTTATTGGCAGGTCACTTGCCGCAGCTAAGAAGCTTCCATGCTCCACGGTCCTCCGCTACCTTCTTTGTCTTCGCGTGTGATCTTTCTGTATTTATATCATCCATTAATTGTAGTCTCCTTCGCCCCCTCCCTCTCTTTCCCGCCACCATACCCTCTAAGACGTCCCTCATGATACAATCTCTTCTTAGGCAATGTCCCAACCAGTTTCTCTTCTTAATAATATCTAAAAGTGTTCTTTTCTCACTCACCATTTCAAACACTCTCTCATTCGTTTTCCGCTCGACCCAACTAATTCTTTCCATTCTTCTCCACACCCAAATTTCGAAGGCTTCCAGTCGATTTACATCACCTTTACGTAATGTCCACGTTTCCGCTCCATACAGTACAACACTCCACACGAAACATTTTATGAGTCTTTTTCTCAACTCTTTATTCAAGGTCCCACAATACAGAGTTTTCTTCCTCCTAAAGGCTTCTTTCGCCATTGCTATCCTTGCTTTTATTTCACGTTCGCACTTCATGTTATTACTAAGAATGCTACCCAGATATCGAAAACTATTCACTTGTTCTATTTTCTCCCCTCCTACTTTTATATTTGACACAGACCACTGAGTTCCAATCACCGTGGCTTTTCTCTTTCTAACTTTTATTGTCATCCCATATTGTTCAGAGTCCTTTCTCAAGTTTTCTAACATCTTATTGATTTTCTTTTCAGATTCTGCAACATGCGCAATATCAATATCAATAATTATTCTTGATAATTAAATTGAAATTCACTGTAATATGGCCCATAACAAACCCTTTAACATTTTTATTTCGTAAAGGTCAGTTCCACCGATAATTGTAACAGAGCGGTGCTTGAGCGATTGTCCGTAGAAATTCAAACTCCGAGTAAGTGTAAACTCTTTAGTCAGTGAAGGGGAGGGCGTGGATCATGGGTCAGAGTTGATAACAATGGGGTTTGGTGGGTGGTGTGTCAGAGTGGGTGGTGGATTATGGTTGGTCGTGGGTCTTGGATCACGGTGGGTGGTAGGTTAGCGGATCATGGGTCAAATTTTCATTGACCCACGCCATCTCTGTACATCATACTGAGCAGAAGGTAGCTTGCTTGCATGTAGGCACATATATTTGATAGTTGCAACCAATATTTCTACAGATTACTAACCGCTGTTATTTCTTTCATAGTCTGAACCCGATAGGAAGAATTAAGAAAGAATGCAATAAAACTTACTAGATTCATTGATAAAAAGGCCTTGTGTCCATCTTAAACACAAACGTTTTGAAAAGAGAAGAAAGAAGAATTGTAGAATATAAGGACAATATATGGTTAAATTTATTTATGTGTTTTTTCAATATTCAGGCAGTTAATTAGTATTCAATATTCAGGTAGAAAACTTCAATATTTAGGTAGTTAATTAGTATTTATTTTAGTTAATATATGTTAAAAGAAATATGAAGATTTGTTAACACTGTATTATGTCTGTTAAGAATTCAAAATTGTCACAACAATGGACATATATATTGAATTTTAATTAAAAGTGATTCCTGATTGGTAGAGATAACAAATGATGTAATGTTATTTATGATTTCAGTTGGAGTAGTAGTCTGAAGAAGGAAGTGATTTACTTCCGAAACTGTAACATTTCTAGTTAATTTATAATAAAGAATATAGACAGCCTTGTAAGAAAGTTATGTTTAGTTTGTGTTACTAGATTCCAGGAGTAATTAATCGTACTATTCTGGCTTTCTTTTTAAAAAGGTATTTCGAAAACTTTTGTTTACTGAAGCTCAGCGACCATTTTCAACACCAAGACCTGGAGCCACAGTTTAAGATGGAATCCGAAGACCATCGTTATCTGTTGAAATTTCAATGCTTTCCCCACCGGAAATCGAACTCGAGACCACGTGCTCTAAAGGTGCGCGTACGCTAGTCACTAGCCCAGCGGGAAGGCTACATTCCGGAAATGATTACATCATTTGTTTAGCATAGATTTGTACAAATCTAGAGGTCCTAGTAGATCATTCAGTTGTGTTGCATGTAATTTAGTAGCTCTAGCTAAGGTAACCCGAAAGCTTTAAAATGCCACACGTCTATGTCCTTTAGGCTAAGGGATACAGATGATTAATGAAGGTGAATTATTAAGAAATAATTGCTGGAATGAGAATTTAGGAGGAAACTGAAGGACCATGAGAAAACGTACGAGTATGCTGTTGTCCACCACAAATTTGATATGGCCTGGAATCGAACAGCGGACCCCCTACGCTAGAAGTAAGTACTATACTTCTGAGCCATCGAGTTCTCTGACCATGGGAAACAGGGCTGCTGGTTCCTCCCGCGCCAATAGATTTCAATACTGCTGAATTCCTACAGTATTGCTCACCAGTGTAAAGTATGGAAGGATTATAAAAGTTGCTCGAGAAGTGGTAGCTACAACAAAGTGGCTAAGGACATAGTCAAATTTACATCGAATAACAGCAGACAAGAAATGGCTGTACCTTTCTCTGAAATAAGCCAAATAGAATTGCCTGGCCGAATATGTATTATCAGCAAAGTATGACAACTTTTTTGGAGGAGGCGGTGGCTCGTGGTAGAGCGTTCATCTCTGGTGCATGGGGTCCTTGGTTCCATCCCAGCTCGCGCCAATGAACCTTATGGTAGACAAATACTGCATGCGTGGGTTTTCTCCGGTTCTCCCGTTTCCTCTAAATCAGATTTAAGTCTGTTAACAAGCAAAGCTTTTGTACAATGGAAAATATTACAATGGGTACAAACTTGTCACATACAAGGGAAATCTTTTTGATGAAACATTAACAATTACTTCTTTCTTAAAGAAAAAGAAAATCTTATTGGTTTCGTGTTTCTTACACGCACACAAGTATAAAATAAAGAAGAAAGGGTATGAAATGACATGAACAACAAAAGATAAGATGAGAGAGTTGGTCTCTTTCTCTCTCTCTTTTTTTTTTTAATGTATTTATAAAGTTGGTATTAGTAAGTAAGTATGTTTTGCACGCATTATCGTGAATTCCACATTGGAACCTTAATAAATAGGGAAGTCACGCTGATGTTGCAGAAGGCAACCTGATGTTGAGTGAAATTAGCTGAGGTTCTTCTTCTCATTTTTCTTCTTGTTCTTATATGAACTTCTTGCACGCAATTCATTTTTTTCTTTTTTTTTATCTTTACCTTTTGACTGGCTTGTATGTGTGTGGCTAGTTATTCATACATGTAATACACTATACATATACGTACCTACATTGTAGAAAAGTGTATGTATATTGTGAAATGTTAACACGTACGGCAAAAATCAATGATTGGTTCCTACACATTTAGCTTCTTTCTTTTTTCTTTTCCGTCAGAAAAGAAGAAATTTAGTGGAACCTCTTTTATATATTACGTACTATAACATAAATACACGAAAATTTTCGCCAAAAAATTTAATTTGTTTCAGTTGTGTAATGCTTTTATAATTATATGCACAAAAGTATTTTTTTTTTTTTTGTAACGATTTGTCGATGAGGTAATCACAATATAGGTAACTTTCTTGGAGCCATGCTTTAGGCTAAAAACCTTATTACCACTGTTGTGTTTTAAAAAATATAAATTAGCCGCAAGAAAAACAAAATATATATATATATATATATATATATATATATATATATATATATATATATATATATATATATATATATATATATATATATATATATATACATATAATGAAATCGTCACACATTAAATTATTAATTATTTGCTTCGTTATCCGCAAAATGTGTTTTAAATTTGCGTTTCTAATGTTGTCTCTTGGGATGAAAAATAAAACGTACGAAAGACAAAAGCAAAATATTAACGCGCGTCTTTGGTGTACGGGGACCAGAGTTTGATTCTTGTTGGAAAAACTTTGAATTTTGAAAGCATTACAGTGGTTCTGATTCTATTTTCAACTGTAGATCCACGTCTCATGTAACCTTGGCGCTGAACCTCAACCAACCAATCAAATGAAATGTGAGCGTGAAACAAAAACAAGGATGACAAGACAAAAGAAGCATTTGTTTACTTATTCATAATCTTTCTTATTTCAAAAAAAGTATTTTTATTTATTTATTTATTGATAACTTTTTATGTGAAAAGAAGCATTTTTGTTTATTTATTGATAACATTTTATGACAAAAGAAGCTTTTTCGTTTAATTATTGACAACTTTTTATGGCAAAAAGCATTTGTTTTTGTTGACTGCAAAACTCTGCAACCGTTTCCAAGCAACATATTTCATATACATACTAAGCATCCAAGTTCTAAATCCATTACAAGTTTGATTCAGATTACCTCTGCACTATATTTCACATATGTACCAAGAATCTCAGCTCTAAATTAATCACAAGTTAGGTTCAGATGAGCTCTGCACTGTATTTTACATGCATACTAAGCATACAAAGTCTAAATCCATTACAAGTTTGGTTCAAATGAGCTCTGCACTGTATTTTACATGCATACTAAGCATACAAGGTCTAAATCCATTACAAGTTTGGTTCAAATGAGCTCTGCACTGTATTTTACATGCATACTAAGCATCCAAGGTCTAAATTCATTACAAGTTTGGTTCAAATGAGCTCTGCACTGTATTTTACATGCACACTAAGCATTCAAGGTCTAAATCCATTACAAGTTTGGTTCAAATGAGCTCTGCACTGTACTTTGCATGCATACTAAGCATCCAAGGTCTAAATCCATTACAAGTTTGGTTCAAATGAGCTCTGCACTGTATTTTACATGCATACTAAGCATCCAAGATCTAAATTCATTACAAGTTTGGTTCAAATGAGCTCTGCACTGTATTCTACATGCATACTAAGCATTCAAGGTCTAAATTCATTACAAGTTTGGTTCAAATGAGCTCTACACTATATTCTACATGCACACTAAGCATTCAAGGTCTAAATCCATTACAAGTTTGGATCAAATGAGCTCTGCACTGTACTTTGCATGCATACTAAGCATCCAAGATCTAAATTCATTACAAGTTTGGTTCAAATGAGCTCTACACTGTATTTTACATTCATACTAAGCATCCTAGGTTTGGCTCAGACAAGCTTTGCAGTGTATTTCACATATATATTTAGCATCCTAGTCTCAATTCATTAGAAGTTTGGATCAAATGAGCAGTGACTGTTTTTCACATACATATTCCGGTCGCCATTTGGCGACTAGAAATTTACCAGTGTTCAGTAGGAATGGTTTCTGCCTAAAGTCACAGGGCTGCGCAGTTTCTTTTTCGCACAAAAATAATTGTTACTGAGTAAAAGAAAATACAGAATAAGGTTGAATCAGACGGTGAAAATTTCGTTACGAGATTCCCAAATTTGCTTCCAATTGTCACATTTTTTGCAAGTTTTACCTGCGAGTACGGGATACGGACAAAATCTCGCGGCCGAAACATCGCCGCCCAAAATCTCGCCGGCCAAAACCTCGCGGGACAAAATCTCGCCGGGCCAAAACCTCGCGTGGCCAAAACCTCGCCGCCCAAAACCTCGCGGGACAAAATCTCGCCGGGCCAAAACCTCGCGTGGCCAAAACCTCGCCGCCCAAAACCTCGCGGGACAAAATCTCGCCGGGCCAAAACCTCGCGTTGCCAAAACCTCGCCGCCCAAAATCTCGCCGGGCCAAAACCTCGCCACCCAAAACCTCGCCGTGAATGAAACTTTTCTTTAAAATTTACCCAATGAGTTTCTTAATATGCAATTCCACATTACAAATAATAATAATAATAATAATAATAATATAATAATAATAATAATAAAAGTAATAATAATAATAATAATAAGAAGAAGAAGAAGATACAAAAAACATCATGTGCATGGGCTTTCTCGGGTTATTCCCGTTTCCTCCCACTTTCTTTATTCGATCATTTCCTTCATCCTGGTCATCTACGTCTCCTTTAACCTACAGGACATAATCAAGGGACGTCGTAAAAACTCATATATTATTTCATACTTTCATAAATATTAGAGATTTTTGTTGAAATTTTAAGTTTTTGGATGCTCCGAAGTTCACGAAACTAACCCCGTTAGTTGTCATTGCTTTCCTTATGCAGACTTTCTTTCCCTATAACCAGTTTAAAAACATCCTGTCGCCCTATCTTCACATTGAAATCCTCTAATACAGAAATAGAATTTTCATATGGTATCGCGAGACTTGGTCAAATACCCGTGATACTTTTTTCTGAAACAGCGTCTTTTATACCGTCATCCTTATCATCTGTTGGAACATTTACATTTGGGTCAGGCGAGATTTTGGGTATGGCGATATTTTGGGGCGCGAGGTTTTGGCAAGGCGAGGTTTTGGCCCGGCGAGGTTTTGGCCCCGCGAGATTTTGTCCCGCGAGGTTTTGGGCGGCGAGGTTTTGGCCAGGCGGGGTTTTGGCCCGGCGAGATTTTGTCCCGCGAGGTTTTGGGCGGCGAGGTTTTGGCCAGGCGAGGTTTCGGCCCGGCGAGATTTTGGGCCGCGAGGTTTTGGGAGGCGAGGTTTTGGCCAGGCGAGGTTTTGGTCCGCGAGGTTGTCGCCGCCAGGTTCTGGCCGCGAGGTTTTGTACCCAAACCGCGAGTACTGCTTTATGTGAGAGAAGCTTCAGCGGTCTCAACAGAGTTAAGACTGCCTACTGAAGACTGATACACTGGATGATTTGTTGACAATTTCCATCATGGCCCTGCACTTAAGGACTTTGATCCAAAAACTGCAATCGACAACTGGGAATTCAGTACAGAGAGAGTTACACAAAGTGGTCTTAAGGTGAGGTTTTTTTTTTTTAAACATGTATACGATCTGTCAAATTCAAAATTGATTATCCTGAATTTAATTGTCTGGTTTTGAAATTACATGCCATGATGTAATCTCTTTCTTTGTAAACCCAAAGACCGTGATGTGTGTGGGGGAAAGGTGACCCACAAATTGCACGTGAGAGATACTAGCAACCATCATTTTTGGATTGCCGAGTGCGTCTGACTTTAAAATTTTGCGCTCTGTATTTAGCATCCAAGGTCTAATCCATTACAAGTTTGGTTCAGATTAGCTCTGCATTATATTTCACATACACCTTAAAAGGTCTAAATTCATTACAAATTAGTTAAAAGTTCGGACGAATTAGTAAACCGAATACGATATATTCTGTCCTTATGATTGATTCTGAGTAAAAAGAAAGAAACAAAGAAGAATCATATGAAGAACGAAAATAGGACAATGACACAAAGCACTGTCAATTTGTATTATAATATGTATCTTTGTAGTAAGATAATTTCAAGTTTTTCACACTTACAAAACACAGGGATGTCGGCGAAACTTCACACAAAACCAGAAAAATGTTCAGTAAATTAATCTTTTGTGGACCAAAAAAATACAGATAAGAGAAATAACCTGCGCATACATGCATACAACAAGAGAAAGAGAGAAAAATACATGTTCTTGAAAAATCTGTTTTTGTCGGTGCTTCCGCAATGTATGTATGTAAAACGAAAAAGGGAGAACCTTATATTTACAGAGTAACGTTACCACGATTGTAATGAGAAGAATTCTATTGTGGGTATATAACCTATACTAAAAATCTAAATTGGGAGAAAGGAGAAAAAAAATCGGGAAACAAAGAACTTGACAACAAAAAGAAAGTTCGTTGAAAGAGCAGTAAAGAGGCTGTGCATTGCGGCATCTTTTAAAGCTTTTTTGGGGGGGAGAGGGTGATTTTTCGCCTTTTTCTGGTTTCTTTAGCAGTAGTTATGACTCTTTCTTAATTAAATATTGAAATTTTTACTCATACGTGGAAAAAATAATAGAAGTAGGAATATTTGTACAGAAAATCTCCCGCACACTACTATCATGTACTCTTTTTGTTTAACCAAGTATAGTAGTACACATGTGGGAGATATGTTTACACAGGACAATCACAGAAGCATTTTTAAAAAAACTTTAAAAAGAACAGTAGGCTTTTCTCACTCTTTTGTGCTTTTCAGTAACAAAAATTGTTTGGTAAAAAAAAAAAAAAAAAGCTTCATACGAAAGATAAAATCTCTAACAAAGGAAGTCTAAGATATTTAGTTCGGTGCGTCTTTCTTTTCATTTTTTTTTTTTAAATAAAGATCTTTATATGTACATATTCTCTTCGTTTGGCACTCAGTCACGCATTTAACAAAAGAATGAAAGAAGGAAGAAAATATATGATAAATAAACAAATAAAGATTCAACGTATGGAGAGAAAGATATAACTGAATTTATATGTAAGTGCCGTGTTTATATATAATATGAATATATATGTATGGGTGGGTTATGTTGTTCCATTGGCGACGCCTCTTTTCTTACCACCTGTGTATACCCTATTTTGAAGGATAAGTGTTCTATTCACTCGTTAAAATCTCTTTCTTTCTTTCTCTTTTTCTCTTTCATGTATACTTCCCACTGTTGTTTGTTGCATTTTGGTTTAGAACAGAGTTTGATGGTGTCCTTGCATTTTTTTTAAAGTAATATTTCTTTTAAGCAGAAGCAAGACCAGATATTCAAACACTTAAAAAGGCATAAAATAGGCACTTAAAATTCTTAAACTAGGCATTAAAAGGGGCCTAAATAGACACATTAATAAGTACTAAAAACGGATTAATTAGGCTTCAAATTAAAACTTAATAGCACCCATTTTCTCCTACTGTTATTAAGTCTCTACCAATATTTCTTCTTATTATTATTATTAATATTATTGAAATGAAAATGAAATCATTTATTTTAATGTTGTGCGATTATGCCATTCGGGCTAAAGGAAAATGAAATGACATTTTTGAGTTTTATGTCCCATAGTTATGCCGACTTGGCTAAGGAGATGGTGATGATGAGAAATGAACGAAATGAGTAAAGTGGGAGGAGGCGGGAGATCCCCGAGGAAACCCACGAATACGGTGTTTGTCCACCTCAAAGTTCACTTGGCGCGTGTTGGGATCGTACCAAGGACCCATGCACCAGAGGCGAACGCTCTACCACTGAGCTACCGCGGCCCCCATGTTCAGGTTAAAGGAGATGGATGTTTAATGTAAGTGAATAATTGTGAAATTAAATGCTTCAGTCCTCCCATCCAGAATCGAACTCGAAACCACGTTCACCAATGAAACACGTGCTAGCCACTAGATCAGCGAGTGAGATTATTATTATTATTATTATTATTATTATTATTATTATTATTATTATTATTATTATTATTATTACTATTATTATTATTATTATTATTATTATTACGAGGGTGATTCAGAAAGTAATGCTCCCAAGCCCACTACTTGGCCAATAGTAAGGTAAACATTCTGAACTGTTTATCATTAATGCACTGATGTTTAAGCTATAGAATGTCACTTGTTTCACCTTCCTATCTCTTCTCGTTCCAAAGTAATGGAGCAATCCATGGCATCCAGTGGTGATGTCCGGTTGAAACAGCAGGCTGTTGTTGAATTTCTGACTGCAAATGGTTGTGCGCCCCTGGGACGAGTCGTAGATACACCATTACGATCCGGAAACGAAGTGTCAGTCGATGGAGTGTTGCCGTACGTCCTCTCCTCCGTCATAAAAAGAAATCAAAATTGTCCAGTGTTGTTGACATTCTGCCTCATCATGCCTATAGTCCGGATCTTTCGCCCTGCGACTTTTGGCTCTTCCTCAAACTTAAGGATCAACCTTAAGGGCCAACGCTACAGTTGTGACGCGAGATGGATGCAGCAGTTCGGGAATGGTATCGCCAGCAGCCACCACAATATTTTCAGGAAATCAGAACCCCGCAGAATATGAATCTGTGATATGTTTCTTCAATGCGAGAACCCGGTTGAATCCGGTTGAAATTAACTTTAGATGAAGTTTATACAAAGAGTGCCCAATGACTCTAGTAATAGAGACAACTTGCAAACCGCTTACTGCAAGCTTGCAATAAAAGTTGGCAAACTTGCATTCGACTTGACTGGAAAGCGTGAGAGCATGACGCAAGCTGGATTTCAGTAACGAAATTACAAGGAGACAACCCTTGCATTCAATGTTTCATTCAATCTTGACGCAAGTGTTTTAAGCTGGCGGCAAGTGAATAGCCAATGAACTCCCAGTGATACTATGACGCTCTCCGAAGGATCTAAAGTATCGCTTGCAAGTACAACAAAAAGTCAGATTGTATGAAAGCATGCACTGAATGGGCAAGCTTAGAAAGCCATAAGCAAGCATGCGTCAACTGGCCGAAAGCTCTCTTGTTACTTGGGGACAGATTAATGATATAGAAAAGGGTGCAAATGTTCAATGAAGTGATAATGAACAAAACCGGGGAACAATTCAATCTTCCTTTCTACATTTCCAACCTGGCACCACGCATTTTTGATTTGGTCCAAGCACCAGCTTCCTTACTGGGGTTCCATTATAGCTAAATGGCTAATGCACGTGGTCAAGTTTTCGATTCTCGGGAATCAATTTCTTAAATCTTTAAGGGGATCTTATAACTTTTACCACTGTTTTCCCAGTCCCCATAACACAATATGTAAATTTTACTTCATGAATATCTGTGGAACCATATGTTGAGGTCAGTGGCGTATTTACGATTTTGTTTCGGGAGGGGCTTTGCTAACTTTCGGGGGGGGCTTTGCCTGTAAATGTGAAAATTCTGCAAGATATTTCATTTACTTTACTATACTAAGTAAGATTTCGGGGGGGCTTAAGCCCGGAAGCCACCCCCCTAAATACGCCACTGGTTGAGGTAATAATAAATAATAATAATAATTTTAAAAAAACTGGAACTGAAACTAGCTTAAACACTACTAAACACCTTATTAAAACATTTTATACCTCAATGGTACGAAAAAAAATGCTAGATAAATACTTCTGCCACTACACAAACGAGACAGAGTGGCTTTCAAGTAAGAACATTTATATCGTATCACGCTGACTTCAGTAATTTGATACCGTACCGGTAGCATATAAGATACCTCTTCAGATATATGAGTATTGTGGTGGGAACAAAGCAAGAAAAAAAAATGATACAATAAACCAGAAACCATATAGAAAAAGTATGTTTTAAAAAAAATAGGCAAACAGACAGAAGAATATACCGTCCCTCCTTCCTAAAGAGAGAACGTTGCCAACTCACGAATCCAACATATATGTAGCAAACGCTCGAAAATCTCAGCATATTTCAGGAGATACCTTCAAAATTAATAAAACACACACACACAGACACACACACACACACACACACATATATATATATATATATATATATGGTGTGTGTATGCTTTCCTATGCAGGGGTGGACTGGCTATGTAAAAAGGGCGAGGTCACATACTCTGGGAGGGCGCCGTCCATCTGAGGCTTTCGCTTGTATGGAATACCCCCTCCTAATAAAAGAAAGTGCCGGGAGCTTCCCTCGGAAAATTAGTACACAAAAAACAACAAAAGATTAAGTAGCTATTGCAGTTAATCACGATAGAATTATACAAATTTAATATTTTCATAAACAAACAAAGAGACTTTCAGTACTAAATACGAGGCGTGTTTTTTAAGTAAGGTCCGTTTTGTTGTAGACACTAGTAGTTCGCGCGCATACCGCAACTAGCGTGTGCGTCATGTACCGGCATGCTTCGGGAACAACTGTGCTCAGTTTCAACTCTGTAGCTGACCTGTACGGTTGTGTTCTGTGCTTTCACAATGTTTAAGACTATCAAATCGCCCGCTGCGTGTGAGGTTCGCTCAGTGATACGGTTTTTGTCAGCAAGTAAGCTGTCTGGTGCAGAAATTCACCGACAGATTTGCGAAGTGTACGGTGATACTATTATGAGTGCAAGCAAAGTGCGTAACTGGGTACGAGAATTCAAAAATTGTCGTGACAACGTCCATGATGAGGGACGCTCCGGTCTCCTTTCTTCGATTACAGACGATTTGGTGGCTTCAGTTGAAGCGAGGGTTCGTGAGAACAGGCGCTTCACAATAACAGGTCTCTCAAACGAATTTCCTGACGTGTCGAGATCAGTGCTTTACAAAATTGTTTCTGAACACCTAAAGTTTAGGAAACTGTGCTCCCGTTGGGTCCCGAAACTCCTAAAAAGGATCACAAAAACCAAAGATTTGAGTGTGCCATGAAGTTCTTGACTCGTGGTCACGAAGAAGGTGACAGCTTCTTGAGTCAGATCGTAGATGGAGACGAAACATGGGTTTCGCATATCACGCCCGAATCGAAGCAACAGAACATGGAATGGACACACACACACACTCGCCTGTTAAGGTGAAGGCCAAACAGAATGTCCCAGCGCAAAATCATGGCGTCGGTGTTTTGGAATAGGCATGGTGTTTTGTTGGTTGACTTCATGCAACGAGGAACCACTATCAATGCAGAAGCATACTGCCAAACCCTGTGAAAGCTACGCAGAGCGATTCAAAACAAACGACGCGGCATGCTGACAAAGGGCATTGCTCTTCTCCATGACAATGCAAGACCTCATACTGCAGGTCAGACCCGCGATTTGTTGGACAGTTTTGGCTGGGAAGTTTTAGATCACCCACCCTACAGTCCTGATCTTGCGCCGAGCGATTACCATCTGTTCCTCCACCTCAAACAACACCTCAGTGGCAACCGTTACAATGATGACGACGATGTGAAAACGGCAGTGAACTCTTGGTTATCGGAGCAGGCGGCAAATTTTTATGAAGAGAGTATTTTGAAATTGGTTGAGAGGTATGATAAGTGTTTGAACATTCTTGGCAACTATGTCGAAAAATAGAGTAAAGTATGTACTTTCTGAAAATACATTTACTTTTTTTTAAAATAACCTTTCGTTGTGTACCTATGTTCAGCCTTACTTAAAAAACACGCCTCGTATATTAGGCCTATATAAATCTGCATACTTTAACTGAGACTACAAAAATCACACCAGTTGTTTAAATTCTTCGGCTACATTTGTTAACAGCCTAATTATAACTGAAGATTTGAGTTAAGTTTGGGGCTTATGCTATTTTTCATACTTCTGTCCTTTTAAAGCTATTTTCATCATAACATTAACTTATTTTTCATCTATTTTTAAAACCGTTAATAAAAAGTATACATGAAACATTTACTACAAATTAACAAAAGTAAATTTAGAATTATATACCTACCTAACAAAAAAAGAAATTCAAAACAAAACTGGAAAATGAAAGTAAACTCTCTGCTTCATGCTTGAAGGAGCCTTCGCATCTCCTTGCTTTTCTCACACATTTTGTCAATAATAAGATTGTTGTCTTTTTTGGGCAGAATGTCTCTTTCTAAATTCATCAAGAACAATGATTCCAGATGTTCATCTATAAGTCTTGAACGGAGTCTTGTTTTTATGTAACGCCACTAGCGCCTCTAATGGCGGGAGTGGGAGGGAGAGACATGTAAAAATGATCCAAAATGACAGAGATTAGAGTCAAATCAATATATTTCGAAGTCGCTGAGATCATTAATGGTACCACCAAAGCCTAAAACAGAAAGGGCAAGGCCGTAGGTCGAGTAAAGACGGGACCTGGGTGCGGAGCAGTGGGGGTGGGAGGGTTGATATATAAAAATCATCCAAAATGACCGATATTAGAGTCAAATCTATAAATTTCAGGGTGAACCAAGATCATTATAATAACATTCCCAAAGCCAAAAACAGAAAGAGCAAGGCCGCAGGCCGAGCAAATACCGGGATCTGGGGTGGAGCCCTAGCTGGCCAAAGGCTAGCGAATTTATAAAATAATTATGTAGCTTTGTTTTTTTTAATTGTGTTCAGAGAGGAAACTGTGCGCCTTCCCGAGGCTAAGATGGGTCTTAGCCCCTCCCGAGGAGGGCGCAAAGGCACTGATGTGAGGAGGGCGCAGCGGCCATCGGGCCGGTGCTTGATTATGGCCAGTCCACCCCTGTTCCTATGTAAAAAAAAAAGTACACGCTTTACAATATCTAAAACAATGCAGTGCCGTGGAAAATCAGCGCCCCCATATAAGTGAAGTCGACAGACCAGCCGCAAAGTGCAATAAAATTTTCAAAAATAAATCGTGCTTTTCCTTTATTTTGAGCACTTTTTATTATTTTTTTTCCTTCCATTTTATATATATTTTCTCTTTTCCTCCCGAATTTTGCCCTCCTTTACTTCGGCGCCCGGAGCCGGCGCCGCGCGACATTGTCATGAAACTATCACTAAAAGAAATAGTTTTCACCAGTTCAGTTTTGTAAAAATCTCAAACTCGGATAACTATTTTTGGCTATATATATATAATTTGTGCAATTGTTCATAATACACTTCGACACTAAAGTATGGAGTCCATTGCACTATTTTAAGGAAAATGACTATGAAGTTAGAACCCCAAATTCAAGAACCCGTAATACCATAGGCTTCACTGGAGGGGGCCTACCTCCCTACAACACTGTTAGCTTGATAGAATACAGTGAAACCACACGCTGAAACTGAGATCTTTCTCAGAAGTAAGGTGCTTTGCCACTCACTAGTTACGCCAATATGTAACGCTGAATAATCTAGATTAAGTTATGGAGTTAATATTCTTAAACAATTGCAGGGTGTTTCAAAACAACGCCGACAACGTTTCGGAGGTGATTCCTGGCACCAAGATAAGACAAAAAGTACAGACAAACCTGGGTGCACAAACGCTTCCTTTCGGAGTTATAGGCTGCAGAAAGCATGAAACAAAATGAAGTTTGAAGGTCCATAGCTCCAATACTATGGGACCTACCATAGTCGAATCAAGACTTTATTTAGGAACTAGTATGTGCCCTATCAAAATATCCTAAGGTACTAACGCAACAATTTGTCTAGAGGCAGTTTGGCTACGGGTATATAATTTGAACTTCTCACCACCTACCTCTAAAAAAAAAGTTGTTGCGAAAGTAGCACAGGATTCTGAGACATGGATATTTGAATAGAGTACATACTAGTTACTAAATGAAGCCATGACACGACTACGGTAGGTCCCATAGTTTTGGAGCTATGGACCTTTAAAATTCATTTTTCTCCTTTTTCGGCAGCCTATAACTCCGAAAGGAAGCATTTGTGCACCAGGTTTGTCTGTACTTTTTGTCATATCTTGGTGCCAGGAATCATCTCGCAAACGCTGTCGGTGTTGTTTTGAAACACCCTGTATATAGAAGTGGACTACCATTGTCATATGGCAACTTCATAAAGTGGTGGCATCACATTATTATTACATAATATTGCATAACAATTATAACATAAAAATAGCAAGTTCCCCATACCATGAACGTCGCCAACACCTAGTGGCCCATTTGCAAGTAAATGTCTATCTTTCATTCAGCGACGCGTCGAAGGATTGCCGCTAGTGAGCCACTGGTGGCAGGGTTTCGTCGAGTCAAAACAGCTATCTAGAGTTTGAAGTTACCCACCGCGTTGCAGTCAGGACTTCATTTTGGTCCGAGCTCCTTCGATTTGTCGTGGAGAATCGCGAAGGGACCAACGCAAACTATCGCCAGTCAGGTGCATGCGGTTATTATTATATATTATTTTTTTTTCCTGATAAGTTACTCCTAATTTGAGCTCCAGGTGCCAAGAGTAACCCTTGCCTCTACATGATGAAGTGAAAAGTCTTGAGATGAGTGCGTATAATTGTATAAATTTAGGTAACAACATTCGCCGATAATTAGAAAGTGAATATGAAAGAACTATGAGATAAAGTAAATAAACGCGCGTTATTTTCTTGTAAAATTACATGACAAACGCATTTTATTTGATTTCAAATAGTTATCATGGAATATACACGGTTAAAGGAGCACTCTGATTAGCCAAATTAATGTTTTCTGCAGTGCCTTTATGGCGAAGTCAGAAGAAGAAGCGCCTAATAATGACAAAATTGGTGGTTCGTGCCCACCCTGGAGTGCTTTTAAATTTTTTCTGGTGTTTTTTCAGACTCACGTTGATGTAAACAAATCATGCATATAGGCGATTCAACATATTTTGGGGGAATAATTTTGTGATTCATTGGCGTTTCATCGCGTCTCTGCTGGTGGTGGTATAATTTTCAAAAGTGGGGACACCGCGGATTGTCGTTGCGGGGCCGCCAATTTTTGGCGAAATGTCGCTAGTTGCCCATCGGTGGTCCACCGGCGCTTACGGCACAGGGTTCTTTATTTCGGAGTTAGTGTAAATATCAGAAGACCTACTGAAAAATGATTAGGGTTGGCAGCTCTGTGAAAAGAGAAGACGCAACAAGCGAAATATGCAAGAAACAGCTTTCAGCAAGCCCTCTAGGCAATCTCAAGTCAGTGGTGGCCATTAGCATTATAATAACGAACGTCAGAGCTAAAACTGTTGGAGGATACTGCCTTTATTTTTCATTCTAATTTTTCTGTGCTCTTCTCTCTTTTTTTATGTTTCTTATCTATGTTTTCTTTTCTTTTCTCTTCTTATTGTTTTTTTTTTTTCGTATATATATTCCTTGTTACTTTGGGGAAGTCCATCACTTGTTTTGCAAGTGTGAATCTTTAACCAAACCATTAAAGAATAACTTAAGTAAACTCAGAGTGTCTTTTGTAGCTGCCATTTGGCGGATGCCTGTGTCTCTTGTTTATTATCTCTTTTCTTGTATATCTTTGTATTGATATATATGTTTTCTTTTTCTAATTATTTAATTGCTATCTTTCTTTTTCCTTTTAAAGTTTTTTTTTTCTGGTGAGTAGTTTGTTGTCAAATTGTTTAGTTATTTTTATGGGATGAGGACTTTTAGTACGTTCTTTTTTCGGTTACAACTATCGAGATAGAATGTCAGGTGAATGTCCCTCTTTTGAAGACTTACACTTAAGTTTAAGGCTGCACGTTACTTGGAATCTATGGGATTTAACCAGAGTCGTTTTGACGTATTATTAGCGC
This sequence comes from Thermobia domestica, assembly GCF_964235325.1. Classification (NCBI taxonomy): domain Eukaryota; kingdom Metazoa; phylum Arthropoda; class Insecta; order Zygentoma; family Lepismatidae; genus Thermobia; species Thermobia domestica. The sequence continues at coordinate 40,218,536 of NC_137467.1, forward strand.
CATACTAAAGTCCTGACTACTGCAGGAAACATATCTAGTCGAACTTTTTAGTGTGGCACTAATCACGCGCCAAGACGACTCTGCATAAGGCTGAATATCTTGGAAAGGAACTTCAGTGGTTAGTTAGTTTAACGGCAAGTTTCATCCCCTATGACGTGCAAATCATAATTTTGATTCTCTGTGAGAATATATGTTGTTTAGATCCTACATCAAACAATAGGTTCATGTGAACACTAACCGCCTTATGCAGAGTCGTTTTGACGCATGATTAGCGGTCATACTAAAGGCCTCACTACTGCAGGAAACATATGTTAGTCGAACTCTTTAGTACGGCACTAATCACGCGTCAGAATGACTCTGCGTAAGGCCCGATATTTTTAAAAGGAAGGAAAGAAAATGAAATTAAACTAGTTGAGAATGCTCGAAGAGCGCCAGAACAAACTTAAAAAGATTTTTTTTTTCGAAATTTATATGAAATTGTATATTAAATTTATTTGATTAAATTCAATACGTACACTCACATATTTGGAACCTGCGTATTAGGGAATCCAATGAATTAGCTATATTGAGGTGTCACTTTTATCATCGTATATTTACTGAAAATGCAAATAAGCACCTGTTACTGTTTGGTACCAAAATGTTCATCATCCTCTTAGGTACTGAACTCATCTCTCTATGACTTACAGTACCCGAGATATGATGGCTCCTTAAATCTCCCGAAATCGGAACTTCTTTGGCCAACAACTGGAGAACGGTGGCCAGTTGGCCAATGGCCACTGGTTACTGTTTGTTACCAAAATGTTTACCATCCTCTTAGGTATTAATCAACACCAATATCATCTCTCTATGACTTACGGTTCCCGAGATATGGCTCCTTAAATCTCCCAAATCGGAATTTTTTGGCAATATCTGGGAACGGTGGCCAGTTAGCCAATAGTCACCGGTTACTATTTAGCACCAAAATGTTTGCCATCTTCGTAGGTATTGATCAACACCAATATCATCTCTCTATGGCTTACGGTTCCCAATATATGGCACCTTAAATCTCCCGAACTTGAAACTTTTTTGGCCAATATTTCGGGAACGGCAAGAATGACGCGAAAAATTTCATCCCTTTTAGACAGTTGTTGATGATCAATCGACTGGAAGAATCAAAATTGAAAGTTCTGAAATAACACACACAGAGAGAGACATAGAGTATTCAGTAACGAACTTTTTAAAGTCCGTTGATAAGCCTTGTATAGTAATTTCCAGATTTCCATTTAAAATGTCAAAAGTTAGAAGATGGTCGAAATTTAGATTTTCTGTAATATGAAAACAGACATTTACTTCAGTTCCGATTATCAGGGAAAAAGTTCAATCTAAACTATACTAAATTACTATTAAAAGTTACACGGTCAAATTAAAAGTCTTCTAAGTGCAGGTACTATCTATCTAATCATCGTAACATTAAAGTGTAAAGTCCGGTAGAAAAATGTGACGGTTTCCAAATTGAAAGTGTGACAAGACCAGTTATGTTTTATATCCCAATTGAGTTATAACTCAAAGTATTTCGCTTACAACAATTTGTGAAACATACTTATATTACACCACCTATACTGTTTGAAAATACTGTAATATTATTCAGATGATTTCCTCAATATTCTCTGTATCTCGCAGTTTTCCTAAAGGTCTCTTCTTCGCGCTTCAAGGTTTTCCCCGAAAATTCGTAAACCACAACAGTGTTGTGTTTCAGCTTGGAACACTGTCACTCCCGTAAATGTTCAATTGCCAGCAAAATGCACGCTAAGTAATAATTATAACTCTATGGCCTATGTAACCCGGAAGTTCAATGCCGCGTTCACAAAAGCTCTCCATTGACTTCAATCCTTAGCCAACTGGATCCAGTTTCTACTTTGTATTCCAATCTCTGCGAGATCCATCTTAATATTGTCCTCCCATCTGCACCTAGGTCTTCCTAATGGTCGTTCTCCGATTGGATTTCCAGTTAAACCTTTGAAAGCGTTCCTACTTTTTTTTTCCGTTCTGGGTACATAGCCTGACTACCTGAGAACCGTAATAAATTATGCAGTTCATCGTTATGAAATTTCCACCATTCCCATACCCATTCCTCTTGAGTCCGATATTCGTCTTAGGATCTTGTTCTTAAATACTTTCAGTCTGCGTTCTTCCCCCAGAGTAAGCGACCTAGCGAAGACAAAAGGTTTTCAACTGAACAACAATATAAATTCCCTGCTTTTAATCGACATTTAATTTATTTGTGAATATGGTTTTGGTCTGTTAATATTGATCCTAGATATTTGAAAGTATCCACTTTATTGAAAATATTACTTGATATTTTAAAGCAGCCATAAATTGCAGTATTACGATCTCGACGGACTTCTATGTATTTAGTTTTCTCTGCATTTACTTCTAAACCCATGTCCCTGCAAGCGTTTAATAAGATCTCTGCATTTGTTTCTATTGTTCTCCTATCAACTTCTAGTATATTTACGTCATCAGCATACGCCAAAACCTGGTAAATACCATTCAACTGTAGGCCCTGGTTGCTATCTTTGATTTTTTTAATAGCGTACTCCAGAATAAAGCTGAATAATAATGACGACAACGCATCTCCTTGTTTCAGGAAGTCATTCTAGACCTGAAAGCTCGTGGACTAGAGTTCTCCTACCCGGACTTTACTCAGTGGTGCCCACCCCCCCTTATGTCCATGACGCACCCCCCCCCCAATTGTCTATCCGTAGGTGTTCTTCCATGAAAAAATCTTCTTTTCGATTAATTTTACCCCCCCCCCCCCATCAAACATATTTATATAGATTTTTAACCCCCCCCTAATATTTCAATGACGCAGTTTGCGTCATAGCCCCCCCTTGTGGGCACCCCTGCTTTACTTTGAGATTCACTTAAACATATCTGAATTAATCTAACTAGCTTTATCGGTATTCCAAATTCAGTAAAAATGTAAAAGAAGGTGACCATTCTGGTTTGAGCTCAAATAACATTGTAAAAAGTGTTCTTGGATGATGTTCCCATGTTGTACTTCGGTATTTGGCGATTGATAGGTACACTTCATTGAACTGCCACTCACTTGAACCATCTCTTCATTGACACCAGTAAGACAAACTTGGTCTTTGATTTGGATATGACGACCAAGTCTGAAATGCCCATTATAATTTCTTGAGTTCTGTAATGCTTTTCATCAGACTTGTGATTAATTACATAATTAAAGAACACCGCACAATCCTTATGGAAACTGGATTTCGGTGGAATTGCTTGAAATCGTGATATATATTGTAGATATTTATGTTCCTGAGAAAAAGTTTCAAAGGGCACAACCACCAACCACTGACCGTTTGACCACTTTTTTAAAAACAGCAGAAGGTAATGGTACTCTGGATTTCTGTGGAACTGCTTGAAACCGTGATATGTTGTAGATATTGTGATCCTGAGAAAAAGTCTCAACAGGCACAACCCTCAATCACTGACCATTTGGCCACTACGGGGCCACTTTTTGTAAACAGAAGTGGGTAACGATAATCTGAAATTTTGGTGGAATTATGTGAATCCCTGAAAAGCTTTAGATCTTCTCATCTTATCCCACAAGGCGGAAAAGAGATGGAAGTAGCGGCCAATACCATGTAAACACAGGTAACATCCCGATGTTCATCTTGCGGAACAAAGGAAAGCCCTAGTAAACCCTCGACAGGATGACCGGCCCGGTCCCAACCTTCCGAATGCGAACAAATTCTATACCAACTGACCTATCGTTGCTCGGTAGCCAGAAATTAACATTTTTTATCATGTCACGACATCTACAATATATCACAGTTTCATTCATTTTCATCGAAATCCAAAATATTGTTCTTACTTGGCTGTTTTAAAAAATCTGCACGTGTAGTGGCCAAACAGTCAATAATTGATGGTTGTGATCAAGACTTTTTCTCACATATATCACAGTTTTATTTACTTTCAGAACACTGTTATACCCGGCTATTTTCAAAAAGAGTGGCCCTGTAGTGACCAAGCAGTTCTAGATTTGTGGATGTGCCCATTGAGACTTTTTCTCAGGATTACAATATCTAAAACATATGATGGTTTCAATAATTTTCAGTGAAATCCAGAATATCATAATCTTCGGTTCTTTTCAAAAAAGTGGCCTCGTAGTGGCCAAACGGTCAGCGATTGGTGGTTGTGTCCATTAAGACTTTTTCTCAGAAACTCAATATGTTCGCTCATTTCACAAGAATATTTTAGATTTGCATTTAAATTACAGCAAACTTACAGGTAATTCTAAAAAAAAAAAAAAAAAAAAAAAAAAAAAATTATTAATTAAATTGTATAATTAAAATAACCCCAACATTGAATTCCGACCACATTTTATTGCTTTCATAATCAGCAGCATTTATTTCCAGCTATACGAGTACAGTGGCGTATTCAAGGGAGGACTTCCGGGCTGAAGCCCTCCCCGGAATTTCATTTATACCTACAACAAATTAAAGTAAATGAAATATGTTGCAGAATTTTCACATTTCCGGAAATACAGTTAGCAAAGCCTACCCCCCCTGAAACAAGATCGTAAATACGCCACTGCGAGAATATCATACGTAGTAGGCAGATTCCTGGCATGGCTTGAACCGAAAGTATCTACGAAAAGTCGCCAATGAGAGAATGATCTCTCCCATGCATTAAGTACAGTTATTTTTTACTTCTTCGCAAAGTCGTGTAAGCGCAATCGAGAACGGTCACAATTCTGATTTGCAACTACGAGTATTACTTGCAGTGAACATTATTGTATGATATACGCTGGAATGAGCCTCCTGGCATGAACAAAAGGTACGGTACATAGAAAATTCGGCAATGAGGATTAGTCTCATAATATGGCGCGATTTGAACTTTATACAATGTAATTCGTCCAGAAACGAGAAACGTTATCATTCTGATTTGCAGCTATTATTTCCAGAAAACATTGGTGTACATCAGTGGTCGCCGAAGTTATGAACCTTCTGAACTACGATACCGTTTTTAAATCCTACTTTTAGCTACCAACCAAAAGGAACTACCAACTATTTTTTTTTTAAATCTGGCATTTGCTAATTGGCTAGTAAATATGAAATCAAACTATCATAGTTAGCAAATGTCTAATATACACACGAAAAACATAACGTTCAGCAAATGTCTAATATACACACGAAAAACATAACGTTTAGCAAATGTCTAATATACACACGAAAAACATAGCGTGCACAACCCCATGCATATACAATCCACTGTGAGATGTGACTGACAATGGCAGTTGCGGAAAGAAACAAGCAGTTGTTGTCGTTAGCGCCTCCTGTCGCTAACGTCGGCTCAGTGGAGGAATCAAGGTTAACCAACCGGAGCGTTAACGCGATCTACCGAAAATGTTCCCGCGAACTATTTGTAGCTCGCGATCGACGGTTTGGCGATCACTGGTGTACATCATACGTTGGAATTAACCGCCTGGCATAAGCATAAGATATTTTTAAAAAATCGGCAATGAGTGAAAGCTTTCCATATACTTGATTATAAAATTCTCAGTGTTTATGCACTCTTCACTGTGGTGAACTTTTCAATCCGGAAATTTCTAGTTTTTCCAAAGGAGCTAAATGATACACCCGATTTTGGAATTTATTATAAATGTCATTTTTCATTTTAAAATCACAGGGTCTTTTTTAATTAACTTAGAAAAATTTCTACACTTACCATTTATTAACCATTCTTTACCTACACTATTGTCAAATTATTTGTTTCGTGCTTAAAATTTCTTTCAACGGATAAGGATTACAAACTCATCATCATCATCACAGGTATTTTGCCCTTACTGGCAGGTCACTTGCAGCAGCTGAGAAGCTTCCATGCTCCACAGTCCTCCACTAACCTCTTCGCCTTTACGTATGATCTTTCAGTTTTTATATCATCCATTAATTGTAGTCTCCTTTGCCCCCTCCCTCTCTTTTCTGCCACCATACGCTCTAGGACGTCCCTCATGATACAGATTACATACTATTAAATAATTAAAAAAAAAAGATATTTCGTCCCTCTTGCTTGGCTCTTTCTGAAGAGTACACTATTTATATAATACTGTAATGTTTTGCGTTGTTGTGTTTACAAATACCCAACATGTGCTTTTGTTTACAAACGTCTGCCATGTGCTTTTTATATATATAAACAACAACTACGTGTATTTTACTACCGAGTATTATACCCGCAGATGACGGGGACGACAGCAACACCATTGGTTACATAACAATGAGGGAACAGCAGCGCCACCGCATTACCTATATAACCAAGAGGATTCCATAGACAGTCTTGGGTGGTCAAATCCCCTTTCTTGGCTTGCAGTGGAGCCTAGAAAGTACTTCACTTAAGCCCAAAGCCTTTAACTTGCAGGGAGCTATCGGTTCCTTTTTTTCCTGGCTTGCAGTGGAGTCTCGTACGAAAACTTTACCTCTCTTTCTGCTTGCAGTAGAGTAGCGGGAAATGTCTAATCACAACCCCGACCTAGCTTGCAGTGGAGCTTTATCGGGATCCTAACCCCTGTCTGCTTGCAGTGGAGCAGCAAGTGTTCTACACCTCCTCACGTAGCATGCTCCGTGAGGGTTTCTACCCAAAACCGCCAGGTCGAGGAGACACCTACTTAAACCAAAAACATTTAAAAATGTATATCTATTTTATATTAAAGTAAAACTTCATAATAAAAACTGGTAATAAAATAAACAACCCTAAACTGTAATTTGGTTTACCTATGTTCTACCAACACCTGCACAAGCAGAATTTTACAATATGTATCCATGTAACTGATACACAAAGTAAAATTCGAACTACAGGAATAAATGAATTAATGATTATGGTTTAACGGGGGCGACAGCAACGAGGGTCCAATTAACGACTTTTCAGAGAATCCAACCCGGTTCACTCGTTCGAAAGCGCTACCACGTAGCCATTTGCAAGTTACATATATTAGTACCTGAAAAAATAACTTTATTTATGAAACCGAAATATAAATAAATTAACAAATATATCAATACTAACAATATAATGTGAGATTTGTAAATTTTCCAAGAACATAACTTCAAAAAAAAGTTTAGAAAGAAGAGTTAAAAAAGACGTAGCAAGTGTTGTTAGGAGATTTTAACGACCTGTTGCACCAGTAGGGTCACTAACCTAAACTTCATTTTCCTAATCAAGCTTTCTGGACTCACATACATACATATATACGGAAATATATGTGCATATGTTACAGAGTTTTAAAAAAAATATATAAAAAAGTGTTGTTTCCTTAGATAACAAAAAAATCTCTGATAGAAAGACAGGTGAGGGAGAGAATCAAAAAAAAAAAAAAAAAAAAGTGTTAAGGAAGACAAAACAGATTGGTGACCCCTTCAGTGGGAAGCGATATATTGTCCAGGAAAGAATTTTCCGTTTTTTTTAACACTATCTCTGCAACACTAGGGTCTTTCACCAAAATACTTATACATATAGGATTCGTTTTACATGACATTTAGCGTATACACGACTTTGCCCACAACACGTTGACCGTTTACGAAGAATAAGATTTAAAAAAAAAGAAAGAATGAAAACAAAATACAGGTGGAATAAAAAACAAGAATAGAAAATGAAGGTTCTCTCTCTTGAAACAGAGTATTTTTTGAGCATTTAAAACTGACATACATGCACGAAGTATTGCGTGTTTTCATTGTTATGCAGGACCATTTGTTAGGTAGGCCGGGCCGATGGCCACTGAACACTAAAAACTGATGGAGTTTTCTACATACATACATACTTACTCTCCGCTCCCCTTTCTCAATCTCTCTCTCTCTCTCTCCTTTCAAATGTTACTTTTCTTAGGCTGGCGATACCGGTTCTCCTTCCCCCATTACTTATCCCAGGTGCATTCCTGTTAGGTTGGTAGTTTGATTTACGGCGCAAAAGTTGGCGCCCCTGGTCCACACCAAAAGAAGAAGAAGAAAACAACTATACGAGATATCAGGAAATTTTTTTGTTTCTCTTCTTTTCGCACTGGTTGTTGTGGTATCAACAAGTAACAAACCGTCTGTCCATCGGTTCGTCCGTATCTATTGCTACGTTAGCGATTGTGTAAATGATACCGTGGACATGTCCACTTGAAAAAAAAAGAAAGAAAGAAAAAAAGAGGTGACTTTCACGTGATCTGACTACATTGCACATCCGTGTCTTCTAACACCTTTCTGATATCCACAAAGACACATTTTCTCTCCTTGAATAAACTGCGTCCAGAAGGTATTAACATACTTTATACACAAGAGATACTTTCCTCTATATGTCGATGTTATTTTGTTTTGTTTTTAGCTTCAGGTATTAGTGCATAAATATTTCAGTAACGTTTTTGCATAACATCATCTAATCATCTTCCTGGCAGCACAATTTGGTTGTCTCTACATTGGGTAATTGTCGGTATGGTTTGCTTAGCTGGGAAAGAATTACTTGAACGCTAGATCCATTAGAATTTTAGTTGAATATTACATAACACACTATGACATAAGCAAATGATAAAAACAATTGCTAGAAATGATTCTTTTTCGGTCAGTTGTTCAAAGTAAGTGTCAATACAGTGTTTCGATGATTTATAACTTTCTGCAATTTCAGCATCTCAGACAATAGGGACATCATTCCGTACCTGTTTACGTCATCGCTTCTCAAAATTTGTGTTTTAGTTTACGAAAATCGATATAGCAGTCATAGGGGCTTATTATGTACCATTCAAATCCAACATCAAATATGAATGCTAAAATATCAGAAAAACAAAATATGGAAAAGAAATCCGAAATGTCGAGCAAACAAAAATATAGAATAACTGAAATAAAAAAATTAAAGCAAAAGCATTTATTACTAATCTATGTTAAAGTTTCGGCAATATATAATTGCCTTAGTGTCTGATAAAGGCAATGATATACTTCCGAAATTGTAGCAACAGATTGGTAATAATAAGAATTTGCTTTGGTCCGCTTTTATTTTTATTTAACTAAATACGTAGTTTCAAACCTAGAATGAGGAGCATTCAAAAAATATCGAAATTAAAAAAAATCCAAACATTGGCATAATCAAACTATCGAATATCAACATTTTGAAATTTTTAAAAATCAAGATAATCAAACTATCGGACATCAACATTTAAAAAATTTCCAAAATCGAGATAATCAAACTCAAATGTCAAATTTTGACAAGTTTCGAAAATCGATATAGTAAAACTAATCGTATATCAAAATTTTGACAAATTTCCAAAATCGAGATAATCAAATTATTGGATATATCAAAATTTTGACAAATTTCGAAAATCGAGATAAGCTATTGAATATCAAAGTTTTGATATATTTTCGAAAATCAAGATAAACTATCAAATATAAAAATTTTAAGAAATCTTGAAAATCGAGATATTCAAATTATCAAATACGAAATTTTGACAAATTTCCAAAATTGAGATAATCAAACTTTCGTATATCAAAATTTTTTCAGATTTCAAAAATCGATATAATCAAACTATCGAATATCAAAATTTTGATAAATTTCGAAAATCGAGATAATCAAACTATCGAATATCATAATTTGTCAAAATTTCGAAAATGGGTATAATCAAACTAACGAATATCAACATTTTGACAAATTCCGAAACTTGGCATAATCAAACTATCGAACATCAACATTTTGTCAATTTTTTATAAATTTCTTCAAGAATCAATTAATTCATATCGATTAATATATTGAAAACAGGGACCAGTGGCATCGTCCTGAAATCTAGCTCTCTTAGAGGCGAGATATTATGGTGTGGAACGGCCTATACTGTTCAAGGTTGATCATGTATGATTGCTTCTGCACCCGCCAGCTGTAGTAAATTCAAGCCCTAATACCGGCTCGGAGTTATAATTGGTCCTGCTCTTCACACTCTAGGTGTTGTTCAAGAACTCAAAAACGAGACTCAAAATGTGTCGAAATGTCGCAGAACTCTATATTTGGTAGACAGCTTACAGACTATGTCGCAATGGATTTGATAGTAAGTATTAAAGAAAATAATTCCTGCATAACGACGACGATATGGTTAGTGCTTGAAAGCTTCTTAATTTATGACACGTGTCTTGCCAGTATTAACAAAACTTATGTGCAATTTTACCGGCAGTTGTGACCGAAGAGTACAGCGCGAAGGTGCTTGTTTGCTTGGCGACAATGTTACCCAAAAAGTAGACCAATGATACCAGAAAGTATCACTATTCAGAGGGACGGCAAGTGCTAAAGACACAAGAGAGGGGAAGAAAAAAAAAAAGAAACACCTAACTGGCAGCATTGTATAGTACCGGTAGTTAACAACAACAACAACCTGCTTTTGTGTGGAGAAATGAATTACGACTCTGCACCTGTTAAACTGGTGGTAAATTCTTAACTAATTTTACAACCTATGACAGTTCCAAGCAAGAAAATAAAGTCATCTCCATTTTCAGGGTTTGACTTTCCAAAGCAATATCCTTTTTAGCTTGTCCTCGTTGTTTGATACTGTTGTTGTTGTTGTATTAGATAATACGTATGCTATTGTTTTCACCCGGTTGGCTTGGTTTTGGCTTCGGCTCGTCCATAAGAAATAAAGAATGATGATCATCGAGAGAAAACCACTATAGCCTGGGTGGAGAAGTTGTTTTCGACAATTGGAATGCTGCTCCCTCTTCTGGTACATTTTATGGACACACATAGATAAAAAGAAAAGAAAAGGGAAAGACAAGCCATCAGAAATCAGATATCTTTGACGAATAAAAAAAAAAAAAAAAAAAAGTTAACTTCGGAAGCTTTAAATAAGAAGACAATTTTAAAATGTAATGTTTATAGTGTAAGTGTGTCTAGTTCTTGTTTTTTCTCTCTTTCGAGAAGAACATCTTGCTTTCAACGAACATTAGTGTCACACGCGCATTATATAAAAGAACAAGGTCCGGTTCGGTTTTATTTGGAGGATGATTGTAACGAGCTAGTGCTTTCTAAATGTCTACGAGTTCATCAGAGCGACCCAACTGACCTGGTCTAAGTGTCCGTTCGAGAGAATCGACAAAAGGCAGTCTATGATTGATTTGTATTTACGTTCTCTTGTCGACAGCTAGGCTACAATGGGACAGTACCTACAATTTAAAGTGGGATCTGAACTGTTGTAGTGGGTTCAAACCCAAGACCTCGTGTACCAGAGCAGTGTTGCAAGATCCGAAGATCAAAACGTATCGAGGTTGTGCACTAAAAGTAGCGGATTTGAACTACAGTAGAGCTTCGATTATCAGAACTAATTGGGGGACATGGGTGTTCGGAAAACTGGTTTGTTCGGATAATCGAACTGTACATGTTTATTTGCCAAAAAGAAGTACTGTACAGTAAATTTATTCATAAAAACAGGCATCTCTTTAAGTATTACAAAGTAACGTACAAAGGCAACTTTAGTAGGAATATATAGTATGTGGTACAGTTTATTAAACAAAAATATGTACATATTACATACGAATTTTGCATGATGGGGATGATGGACGGTAGGGTGGGAGAGTAACAGGTGCGAGCGAGTACACAGTTCGGTTAAGCGGTCGTTCGGTTGACAGACGTTCGGATAATCGACGCTCTACTGTATTTGTAGCCCAAACCTAAAATTACTAATCACACACAAGAATTAAATGGAAACACCTGGAGTTGAAAATGCGTTAGATGTCTGGGTTGGTAACTGTCAGGCGGTGACTGAAATTTCGGACTGTTGGCTGCGGTGTGTTAGAGCAAACTCCATACTATACTATATCAAAAGCAGTAGAACTGAAGTGTGGAATGAACTGGGTATATATATATATATATATATAATGAGCGACTTTTCTGATTTTCAAGGAGACATGCTTGGTTAAGTCAGTTTTGTAGGTTCTTACACTTTACAACGATTATAGCATGATTTTTCACTGATATTGCTCATTTTTTTAAATTCATTCACTAAATTTTCTATTTGAGGCCATGCAGTTTGGAAGTTCTTATTGTAGCTCTACTTATCCATTATGTTAATATGGATAATACATTAACACAATTATCGAGCTCCTTCGTGACTAAGCGGTTAGTGTACGCGCCTTTGGCGTCGGAGACCCGGGTTCGATAACCGGCGGAAGCTCATGTGGTTCGGATTCCACGTTAATCAGTAGGTCCACGTTTCATATAGCCTCGCTGCTGAAAGGGACATTAAACTCAAAATCAACTCAACTCAATATTAACACAATTTAAATTTGCGATGTTCATGTTAACACAGTTTCGTACAATTATTAGGCCTCAGCACTGACTGACACAGATCACATGCCCTAACGGTTACCTGAGACGTCAACACGGTCAGTGATACTGCAACTCAACAAAAGTATAGTGTTGTCAGATCTAAAAGTTAAAAAGTATTGAAACAGGAATTTAAACTAGTATCAAACATTACTAAAACTATTGTTCGTTGTGAATAGGATATTCAGCAAACAAACCTTTTATTGTTTTATATAAAACTATAAATTTTAATAAAACTATATAAATAATACTATATACATTTGTGATATCATATATAAAAATAAGAAAGTAGCGCGTTCTTAAGAGTAATAATAATAATACAGATAATTAAAAGTAGCCCAAAAGTAGCGTCTCGCCCAATTTGAAAGTTTGGTAGCAAGAACACTTAAAAATCGTCCAATCCGCTTTTTGTAGCCCAATCTGGCAATACTGTACTAGAGGCAAACACGTTATTATCTGTTCGGCCTTTCCTGTAAATCGAAGTAAATAAAGCAATATGAGACTGAAGCGTTCTGATTTGTTTATTGGATTACAGCTGCTTGTATACCTTCCTGCAAAGTTGTTGAGTTTGCGGTGTTTTGATGGGACTGCTTGAATTAAGTAATGGCAGAAATAGATCATGTCTTTGTAATAAGCGTTATTAGATTTATTAATTAGAATAGTTCACTATATTTATTATTTTAGGCCATTAGTAGCCTACTTCATTGTTCTTTAGTCAGTAACAATATTTTAGATATCTGATCCTTCACCATAGGCTGCACTTTTTTCTGTGTATGATTCACAGACTATTTTATAAATTTCTTTAGCCTAGTAGCGTCCATTAGCAGTTAGCCAATTTTGTTCAGCCTATTAACCGCATTTGAATATTGAACTAATAAAGAATACTGTCCTTGGAAGCAAAATATTAATGCGTATATCTGTGATTTCTACAATCCCAAATAATGTTTTCATCTTCATGAATGTTTTACTTAATGCACTGTTATTTCTGAATGTATTTCATAAGAGTATATTTTGTTTAGCCTATTACTTATTAGCTTTCACTTGTAATAGTTTCAAAGATGAGATCTGGATATGTTTCTCATTAAGTTGAGTTACGTTTGTAACTATAATTCTTATTAAAGATTTAAATACTAAATTACGGTATAATGTTAACGTATTTTAATGCATTTCGCTTCTCTTGTAAAGGAAAATTTAATGTAAACGTAATGTTCGGGATTACCCCGACCACTGGAGCAATCCCAGACATACGTACATTTTAAAAACATCTCACTGATTTGTTGAAAAATGTTCCTTTTGACTTTTAATCTGCACTTTAGTAAACTGGGAAAACTTCAAGCTTTCTATACACGAGAAATCTTATCTCTAAAAACAAAAGAGTTACTTGTAATCAAAGCTTAAGTGTTCGTGAATACCCCGGTCTGCCCTATATTCAAGTTTGGAACGATTACTCCGTTCAAACTGTCGAAACTACAGTCGGAATAATCGTTCCAAACTTCAATATTGTAATAATTATTGTTCACTTGAATATTCGACAGTGGATCGTGGCCAGTAATTTCGACAGTGATCGCAGACAACAGTAAATCGTGATAATGCTGCAATGCGTACGCATGTGGAAGGAATTCTCATACTTCCTTGCAACAGGAGCAGAAAATAAACTTGATTATGAGTAAAATATTTGTGACTTGCTTGGAAAATTTTAAGTATTAATACTTTTTCTTAATAAAATATACCTAACTTCGAGACTTCGGTTTTTCTTTTGGGAGGGTGGGATAACCCTGTAGGCACGACTCAAAATAAAATAAAATAAATGCAAGTAATGTTATCCATAGCACACTTCAATATCACCTGCTTTATTTTTTTTTTTTTCTTCATAAAGTTGCTTTAGTATTCCAATTAAGTTACCAGTAAACAATAGTGAGGCTTGCGCTCACTTTCACAGCAACACGTGACAAAAACGACTTAACTAATGCCTTTTGTAATATAGGTTAAGCTAAGTTTTTATTAGATGTCAAATGAGAACACTTTCTAGTCTCAAAGGTTGGACTCTTTTTTTTTTTTTTTTTTTTTTTTTTTATACAGCCTCTGTTATTTGTGATTGTTGTTTACTGTTCTCGAAAACCCCTGTCGATATTGATTAATTAAATAATTGATCTTTGTTTAAAACGGTTTTCGGCGGCTTAATGTCAACGTAACTGTCTGACACTGTAATAGTGCTATTAGTTACTCTATTTTTACTACTTACTTTAAATGTTACTTTTAAAAGAGGATAGGGTCAATGCTCCTTAGCTCTTCTAGCTGACTCTTGTGGCTAGTGCGTATGCCTTTGATGTGCGAGGTCACGGGTTCGATTATCGATCGGAGACCATCAAATGCATTTCAAGCGTAAAAGTGGATCTAAAAACGTAGGGGGACGGATGACGTCATACTGTCCCCTGTTCCTATCTTTGTAATTTTTAGGAAGCGGTGGGACGCCATATATATTTTTTGGAAGTGGGGAACGACGTCCTCCCGTGTTCCCCCTCAATTTTACCCCCTGATTACAGTGGTATAAAATTATAAATTTTGTTAAGGACAGTAAAGAGGGCCACACGAGATTTACATATATGAGTGAAGTGTTGTTCACGAGACGGGATGAGGCAGGGCTTTTCCAATAAAAACAAATAAAATTTTTCGAGATGAGAAAACATTTTCGCTTCAACTTTTCGAGACAAGATAACCTCAAATATAGTCTCTTGGGTGACACTAATATATTAAATTAGAATACCTATCATTAAAGTCTCCGTTACCCTGAAGACGTTAATGGGTTAACACCATCAGCGAACTCGGCCGAGAGAATCTCATTATTATTGTTATCATTGGTATTCTGCCATTATTGGCAGGTCACTTGCTGCAACTGAGAATCTTGCACGCTCCACGGTCTTTCGCTAACTTCTTCGTCTTCACGTATGATTTTTTCTGTTTTGATATCGTCTATCAACTATAGCCTCCTTCGTCTCCTCCCTCTCTCTCCTGCTACCATACCTTCTAGTACGCCCCTCATGATACAGTTCCTTCTTACCCAACCAGTTTCTTTTCCTCTTCTCAACAATATCTAAAATTGTTCTTTTCTCCTCCACTTATTTCTAATACAACGTTATTGTATATCTGACATCTGTGAATTACTTCCATTTCTAATTGTAGCTATTTTGGATAACGGTGTTTAAAAGTGTCCAATCTGTTGTGAAGAAGAAGAAGAAAAAGGTAGACTGTATGTGGAGATAGATAAAATAATCATGTAATGACAGTTGCTGTAGCAAGATATAGTTATTTCACGTTGCTATGACAACAGAAGAAAGATTTTTTCATGGAGTTTTGAGAATAAAAGTTAATTATGATATGCATTTGATGTGCCTAATTTCTCTTGCAATTATGAGTAAAAATTAACGTGCTGGATCGTGTTGACTTACTCGAACTGTGGGCAGTAATTGTAAGAGAAAGGTAAAAGAATTTTAACGGTAAGTTAAAAAATATAGTCTGAAACGTTACACTAACACCCTCTCAATCGTTTACCTCTCCACTTAACTATTTAGTCCATTCTTCTTATCTCCCACATTTCGAAGGCTTCCAGTCGTTTTTCATCAATTTTGCGTAATGTTCATGTTTCTGTCCTCATACAGCACAATACTACACACGAAGGATTTTATGTGTCTTTTTCTCAACTCTTTATTCAAAAGTCCCACAAGTAATACTTTTTTTCTTTCTCCTAAAGGCTTCTTTCGCCATTCCTATCCTTGCTTTTATTTCACGTTCGCACTTCGTATCATCACTAATCAGAAGCGTCATTTCGGACTTGATAGGGGGGGGGGGCAGAGCACCACCGACGCGTTTTGTACTAGTATATTAGTGGACAATCGATTAAAGTATATGTATTCCTCAAACTCTTGGGGGGAAGGCAATTGACCCCTCCTGCTCCCTTAAGTGACGCCCCTGTCACTAACAATACTACTACCCAGGTATTGAAAACTAGTTACTTGTTCTATTTTCTCATTTAAAAAATGAAGTATTTAATAATAAGGTAAATTTAGTTTTCAGACAAACTGTACCAAACAACACCTCCGGCATCAGCAATAAGGCCCAGTAGTACATAGTAGTACATACTTCTTTATAGAAACTTATAGGGTTACAATATTATAATTTACATTAGTATTAATAAAATAACTTAAATGAATGACTCGTGACATCGTAGACGTCCAGTAAAGTATGCCGTTAGCCAAAAAAGGTTGGGAACTCCTATTTTAAGGGTCTTCACTACAGCGAAATTAAACTACCGCTAAATTTAGAGTTTTTCTGTAATGTCTTTAAAATAAATAAAAATATTCGAAAAGCAGAAATGAAGTAAATTAGACAATACGATTTTGCAAGTGATATCTTTACCACAATTCACCTATCTGTTTTAGGTATGCCGCTATTTACAGAACCCGCAAAAAAAAAAAAAAAAAAATGCTAATCTATCTACAGTTGCAAATCGAAAGCAGTTAGATGAGTTGTGAAAACGATGTCATATGCAAAATCATATTGTCTAGTTCACTACGTTTCTGTTTTTCCAATATTTTTATTTGTTTTGAAGATATTACAGGAAAACTCTAAAATTAGTGGCAGTTTAATTTCGTTGTTGTAGTGAAGACCCTTAATTTACAAATTAAACACACTGCTTTGTGCTTAAATAGTTTTTTTTTTTGCTTAGAATGGAGTTTAGTGGTAACTCTTTGAAACACCAAGACTATATAAGACATGGATCGATCTACAGCTGAACAGAGATCAGAAACACATGTGCTCCTAATTGGAATCGAACCCGAGAGTTTCTCGTACCAAAGACGCCGTACAGTAACAATACAGCTACAAGAGAACTCGCTCATTTAATATGTTTGTTGCACTTAGATACTTTTGAAGACATATACATTAATATCTTACTTCATAAGTAGAATTTTGTGTTACATGTTATATGACTAATATTAAGATTTCTTTTAAAATATTAGTTATATTGTACTACTAAAACAATTGCTGTGATTTAATCAATTTTAGAATTAATGTTGTTGATTGATTTTTATTAAACAATGCATAACCACATAATGATTTAAACAAATAATCTACGCATGAAGATTCTGTTATCGATAAGCGATTGCCAGGTGCTAATGGTAGAATGTCCGGCAACATCAGCCTCTGGCAAGGCCGTTTCGTTCAGTTGAGTTGGTCGGATATGTCTGTTGCTGGTAGCTATTTAGAAAATAAGGTTAATGGCTATATAACAAAACATACTTGTATTTGCTATACACTGTTGTGATTACGTTTTTTTTTTTTCTTTAAAGTAAAGGCTGACGCACAAGTTCCTTCACAGAATTCATGGGAAAGTACCCATATGTGGGAATCATGACGCAAAATGTGTCATTTCATTTGTTTCTTGATTGAGAAGGGCCACGGTAGCTGAATGAAAGAATGCTTACTTCTGGTGCTCAAAGTCTCTGGTTCGATCCTCGACCAACTAAGTTTGTGGTGGATAATGATGTATCCGTGGGTTTTCTCGGGGTTCTCCCATTTCCTCCCTCTTTATCATTCCACCAATTCTTCTATCATAATTCACCTGTCTTAACCATTCGTCTTCCTTAGGCTAAGAGGCATAATCGTGGGACATTAAACCTTTTTCGGGGGAAAGAAATACAAAATGAGACATTTAAAGCAATTAAACATGTAGCGGTGTAATGTGTACACCACGTGAGAAAGTTTGGTTTGTATGATGTGCTGTTTTCACAAATTATATTGAAACCGGAAGTAGTAGAATATTTCTACCGCTTCCTATTTTTATAGAGAGCATAGAGTGGAGATGGTGCCTATTCTAAGAACGTTAAATCGATTCCAAAAAGGAAAAAAAAGAAAAGAAAATGCTTCTCGGTATCTCTTATCGTATTTGATCTATGTAGATCAATATTGAAACCGGAAGTTGCGTGTTTCTATCACTTCCGACTTTTGAAGAGAATTAAGGATGGAAATGGAATATATTCTTGGTACGCTTAATTGATTGCACGAAACGAGTATATCTATGACCGTTTTTACTCTGTATCAATCAAAACTAAAACCGGAAATGGTTGGTTTCTGTCAATTTCCGGTTTGAATAGAGAGTTAGGAGAATCGGTACTGCCTATTCTTAGAACGCTAAATCGATTTTAAAAACCCTTATCACGATCTTGTATTATTTTTACTTTATGCAGATCAACATGAAAACCGGAATTTGTAGTATATTACCTAGTAGCAAAATCGGTCGACTCAACGTTGGAAAAATGGTGGCAATGTGACATACAACGTTAGCCCAACGTCAGATTTGGCCACTTTGGCAACTATTTCCCACCCAAAAGAACGGTTCCCCAACATTTAGCCAACATTAAACTAACGTATTTCTTTGTTGGAAAAACAGTCAATTCTAGTATAGTTGCGTGAACGTAGGGAGAATAGTTGGTTGGCCAACCAAGCATTTAACCAACGTTGAGCCAACGTAAGTTTTCCCGCTATAGAATCGCACAGACCATCACCCACCATTTTGACCAAATCCCACTCAATTCCCAACGGTGGACCAACCAATCTTCCTACTAGGGTTTTTTATTTACTTCCGGTTTTAATGCCATTTTTCTTCTATATTAATAAATGTTGAAACCGGAAATGGTTTATTTCTACCACTTCTGATTCAAATATCACCTTAATTAACGAACTCGATTAATAAGGTTTGACCCTGTATATCTTTACCAAAATGAGTGGTGTTCCATTAAGTAGTTCTTTAGATGTTTTTTTTTTTTTTGGTCTACCGGACGGACGGACAAACATACGAATATTCTTTTGAAATATTCGAACAAATTCTCAAATAATTGTTTGCTATTCGAATTATTGTTCGAAAAATTATGCATTATCATTATTCGAATAATTATTTGAACGAATTCAAATATTTGACAACGCCATTATTTGAATATTATACGAATTTAATCATTATTTGAGACAACTGACGGAAGATTGTAAAAAAAAAAAAAAAAAAAAAAAAAGTGTCTACAAACCTCAAAGATGTTTTATGAAAAAGCAACTATTACTACACATCAAGTCAGTGAAGTACACAAAATTTTATTAAGGGAGGTATGTTCAGGCAGACAAGTCTATATCGTTTCTGAGCATGCATGAACTTTGCACAGATATCTTAATAAGTAAATATTTCTTTTTTCCCCTAAAAATCCTGTTGAAGGAAGAAGGTGTTAAATCCACAACGCCTCTCTTGAATACACCAATTGCGTAGACTAAAGGAACTTATAGGCGGGTGCGCTGGCTCAATGGTAGAATGATTTCTTTTGGTACGTGGAGTCTCTAATTCGATTCCTGGTCAAGTAAATTTATGGTCGACAACATCGTATCCCTGGGTTCTCTCGAGGTACTTCCACTTTCTCATTCCACTAATTCGTCCATCATCATATGTTTGCTTTAATCATCGTCTCCCTTAGCCTGAAAAGGTACAATCGTGGGACATTAAACTGAAAGATTTCATTTCATTTCATTTTTAAAGGGTCTTACGTATAATTGCCTACAAGACAAGAGTTGATACTATTTCGTGTCGAAAAATGGTGTCATAAAAGTGATTGAAGTTTAATGGTGACGTCAGCATTATTAAAGCCATATCTCGCTTCGAAAATTGTATCTGGATCTCGTCTTGTCTCGTAAATTTTGTTGAAGTCTCGTCTGAATTCTTTCTCGTCTAGTCACAGTTCTCGAAAAGCTTCTTTCCTCGATTCGTCTCGGGAAAATGTTTCGGCTCATTTTGTAAATTATTATGCCTAGAAAATTTATATCTTGCTTTTTTTTTAATCTTAAATTCATCTTGTGACATAGTATTTAAACTATAAAATATATTAGGATTAGATTTAGGAATTAGATATCTTGACTTTCTGGTTGTATAACCATCAGTGTTTCTTCCAGAAAAAATATTCCGGGGGGGGGGGGAAAGACACTGTCGGTACTATCATATTTATTATATTATAAACGTATTATTTTGTTCTCCTCCGGGGGGGGGGGACAATCTCAGAGCTTCTGGGGAAAAGAGCCCCGGCCCCTTCTAAAAACATGTCTGGAAGAAGCACTAATGACCATGTTAAGCCGTCACATATGAAGGATGACGTCCCAAGGCGATCAAACTGCCGGAGCAATTTGGGAACAAGGAAGAAATGCGAAACTAAAGAAGCGGCCTGAGATTAATGTACGAGGTACCATCCCAGCATCTGACTGCTGTGAATGGAGAAAACCCCACTCAGGGTGGCTGGCCTGAAATAGCTTTTCCACTTTTGCACCGAGTGTCTTCATATTCGATTATTTTATATAATGACTTCCGTATCTTTAAGCATTGATAAACGATCTTCACTTTGTTCGCACAATCATCTTATCAATTTATAGTTTTTACACTATAAATCTTATAACACTCAAATAGTGTTATGAGATCCAAGACTTGGGTGAACTAGAACTCGAGAAATTTCTCGTCTCGAAACGGAGTAAAAAATTATGATGTTTCTTGTCTCGTCTCGAAATGAAGAAAAGAATTTTAATATTTCTTGTCTCGTCTCGAGAATGAGAAAATAATTGTAATGTTTCTCGTCTTTTCTCGAAATTGAGAAAAAAATGTAATATATTTTTGTCTTGCCTCGAAAAGGAAAAAAAGAATTGTGGTATTTCTCGTCTCGTCTCGAAATGGAGAAAACAATTGTGGTATTTCTGGTCTCGTTTCGAGAAGGAGAAAAGAATTGTGATATTTATCGTCTTGTCTCGAAACGGAGTAAATAATTATGATGTTTTTACTCTTGTATCGAAACAGAGAAAAGAATTGTAATAATTCTTGCCTCGAGAAGGAGAAAAGAATTGTGATGTTTCTCGTCTCGTCTCGAAATGGAGAAAAGAATTGTAATATTTATTGTTTCGTCTCGGGAAGGAGAAAAGAATTATGATACTTCTCATCTCGTCTTGAAATGGAGAAACGAATTGTGATATTTCTTGTCTCGTCTCAAAAAGGAGAAAACAATTGTGGTTTCTCGTGTCGTCTCGAAACAGAGAAAAGAATTGTAATGTTTCTTGTTTTGTCTCGGGAAGGAGAAAAGAATTGTGATACTTCTCATCTCGTCTTGAAATGGAGAAAAGAATTGTGATGTTTCTCGTCAAAAAAATATGATATTTCTCGTCTCCTGGAAATGGAGAGAAGAATTGTAATATTTCTTGCCTCGTCTCGAGAAGGAGAAAAGAATTGTGATATTTATCGTCTCGTCTCGAAACGGAGAAAAGAATTATGATGTTTTTAGCCTTGTCTCGAAACAGAGAAAAGAATTGTAATAATTCTTGCCTCGAGAAGGAGAAAAGAATTGTAATATTTCTCGTCTCGTCTCGAAATGGAGAAAAGAATTGTAATATTTCTTGTCTCGTCTCGGGAAGGAGAAAAGAATTATGATACTTCTCATCTCGTCTTGAAATGTAGAAACGAATTGTGGTATTTCTTGTCTCTTCTCGAAATAGAGAAAAGAATTGTATTTCTTGTCTCGTCTCGAAATGGACAAAAGATTCTGATATTTCTTCTCTCGTCTCAAGAGGAAGAAAAGAATTGTGATGCTTCCCCTCTCGTCTCGAAATGGAGAAAAGAATTTTTAATATTTTTGTCTCGTCTCGAAACGAAGAAAAGAATGATGAGGTTTCTCGTCTCGTCTCGAAACGGAGAAAATAATTCTGATGTTTTTTCTCTCGTCTCGAATTTGAAAAAAGTACATCTCGTCTTCAAAACGTTCTCAGGATGAGGCGAAAAATATCTTGTATTCGTGGGCAACACTATTTCTATCTCGATATGAAAATTCTGTCTCATCTCGAGAGCAACCGCTCTCTTTATGATCTCCGAAAGAGAAAGCCTGGCGACACCAGTTTTGAAACTTTCACCAACCAATAATAATAATAATATTATTATAATATAATGCTCATATAATAATTGTCGTTATAGACAAACTCTTCATTACATCTGCTTTTAAGAGGTTGAAAAAAACATGGGTATATATCTGTATCAACATATAACAAAAAAAATCAACCATGAAAAAATCACAGCTGCTGTTTATATGTTATTTACCAATCTGAATAACACACACACACACACACACGCATTTAAAAAACTACGCATGATGTATATTTATAAAGTCATATGCTTACGCATTGAACTACTGTATAATAAAAAGGTGAAAACGTGGCTAGGGAGTGGGGAGAAGATTTGAAGTAACAAAGAACCCATATAGACAGGTGTCATACGTAGAATGCAGATAACCCGAAACTCACAAACCCATAGACGATGTACGGAGTAAAAAGTTTCTTTCTAAAAACGAAATGATCCGGTATGTAAATAAGGCACAGGTGGTATTTTAATGCCATATAATGACTTTTAAACAAGAACTTTACGTGCTTTGTTATAGAAACAAGTTTTTATTGTTATTACTCAGTTTATATAATATCGCTTCTATACATAGTATATTGTATGACTTGCGTCAACATTTAATATAACCTGTCGAACCTGTTGAGAATTGTATTTTTTCTTTATTAAACATATATTTTTCTTCAATGTTTTTATATATTAATGTTGGTTCTGTATAATATGAACACAATAAGAACACGATTAATTGCATTTCTGTAATTGCTCTGCCCTGGGATATTAAAAATAACTTTTCATCACTTCTGAGTTATTTTTTTAATCCCCAACCTTCACCAATCCTCTATCACCTTTTATTTAAAAGAAATAATAATAAACGAACACATTAGTTCAGCTTTGTCAACAAAAACGCCATTTTGAAACCGCAACGGCGCTTTAATAATTTTTTTTTCTAAAATAAGAAGTTAAGTGTGTGCATTTTTCTAAGATACAGAAGAAAATAATGCATTTTGTTTTTGTATTGAACATATAATTTATTTATTTTCAATTTTTAATTTATTCTCACATAAATTCAATATACATTTGTTTGTAAATGAAAAAAAAAATAGCATATTTTTCATAAACATTGGAAACAATATCAAACATGTTTAAGGTATTTACTTAGTTCCTGTATTGAGAAGTGAACATACATATGCTTTTCCATCACAAATATGCATATATAAAATGATCGTAAAATATATTAATATCCAGTTTATTTCTTCCAGATAAACTTCTCGTAAATTTCTTACAAGTTAACTTGATAATTCTCTTAGAAATTTATGTTTATTATGTCATTATGCGCGGTGATTAAACGATGATTATTGACGACCAAACGACCTAATCTAATCCCGATCAATTGTGCTTCCATGACGGGAGGGGGAAGGATAACAGGTCACCGGTTTATCCTTACATGATTCATAACGCATTTCCCTAAATCCCCCAAAATAGTATTGCATGTTGTCTACGAGATAAAAAAAAATTGAGTTTGTTTCATCACCAAAAAAAATGTGAAAGTGATGTTACGGAAAATGTGCAACGGTATTTCCAAAACTTTATGTTCTGGCCCTGAAATATCTCACCAGATTGCAGTGAAAGACTGGGGTTTCGGGTAGACTCAGCACTCACCCTACACCCCATACTTAGCACTGTAATCTTGGCAACAACAGTCATATGGACCGAAGCATTCTCATGTAGTAGAGATGGACATTTTTCCTAGCCCGCACTCATACTAACCCTCAATGAATTCCCTCACATTCACACTCACCCGCCCTTGCCTTCAAATATTATTCACACCCTCAGCCAACTCACGCTCACCCTCAATCGACTCACTCACACTCACTCGCCGTCACACTCACAATTACTAAAAATATTCCACCAATTTCACAAAAAAATTAGCATAGGGTAGCCATTTAAGGAAATTTACTAAGAGTAAGAGTACAAAAACTTACGAACAGCATAAGGAAATTTACGAAGAATAAACTATTAAAGCTAACAAAATCCAGTAACAGAATAGTTATTTAAGGAAATGTGCTAATAGTATTTTACCCAAACTAAAAAGAAAGAAAGAAAGAAAGAAAGAGAGCAGCAGCGGTGTAGTCATACAAGGAAATTTACTAACGTACCGTACCGTACTAAAATACCGTACAAAAACTCATAAAATCCAGCAACAGAGTAGATCATATAAGGAAATTTACGAAATATAAGCTACCAAAATTCACAAAATTCAGCAACAGAGGTAATCATTTGAAGCAATTTACTAGGAATACCCTACCAAAACTCATATAATCCAGCAACAGAGTAGTCATGTAAGGAAATTTACTAAGTACACACTAACAAAACTCACAAAATCCAGCAACAAAGTAGTCATTTAAAGCAATTTAGTAGGAATATTCTACAAAAACTTATAAAATCCAGCAACAGAGTAGATCATATAAGGAAATTTACGAAATATAAGCTACCAAAATTCACAAAATTCAGCAATAGAGGTAATCATTTGAAGCAATTTACTAGGAATACCCTACCAAAACTCATAAAATTCAGCAACAGAGAAGTCATATAAGAAAATTTACTAAGACTATTCAACCATAACTCATAAAATTCAGCAACACAGTAGTCATATAAGGAAATTCTAAGAACGCTCCAGCACTGTGTTGGAGTTGAGCGTCCCTTTCAACACCTAGGTTATATGGGACGTGGAACCACTGCTTAACGTAGAATCCGAACCACATGAGCTCTCAAGAATACTCGAGAAAAAATCGCTAACGGAGTATTTACAAGCGAAAATATTCTTTTGAAACCGCGTGTAAAAATAACCTTACATAAGGAAAGCTTTACTATTAATATGCTGAAAATGTGAAAAGAGACAGTATTATTTGAATTTATTATTTCTGCTCTATACAATTTAAACTTCTATTAACCAGTGGGGTTCTGAAGCGAGTTCTACCTACGTCGAACTTCGCGAGACTAGAAAGAGTTTTTTTTTTTTACCCATTAATTTTATGCGTTGCACATAAGTATTAAAAAGAACAAAAATATACGACAGACACTTTGTTATTACCTTTTCTTAGTATGTAAATTTTAGTTGAGATGAGACTTGATATTTATTCCTAACAATTGAGAGTTAACTTTGAAGTCAGTCTCATTTTTTACAATAGAACCTGTTTCCTTTTCGGTCGGCTCATTTCGGAGCAACTTACTGGCGTAAACTATACGAAATAAAAAAAAATAGAGCACTTTTTTAAATCTATAGTACTTAATCCTTTTGTTACATCTTTTCAGTATGGTATATATGTGCGCGTAGATGCATAACAGTGTGTGAGTGTATGTATATATATATATATATATATATATATATATATATATATATATATATATATATATATATATATATATATAACAGAATAATAAACGACTTCTAGTTTTACCCACCCAACGGGACATTCCAGCAGTAGATATGGACGAAACGCAATTATTGGTCAGTATACGGCAATGACCTCCAAACACACCATACGATGATCTGATTACATCTAGAAACGTTCGGCATAAATCTACGACCGTTTCAGAATGGACGAAAAGGAAAAAAAAAAATACTCAACAAAGCATACACAGCATAAATCTGCGATCATTTCAAAAAGTTCCCAAAACAAAACCTAATCTTGTTAGAAGGAAAAGAAACCAAAAAATAAAAACTGAAAACAGCAAGCAAATGCGTTAAAATTTAAAACATTTGGAGATAAAAGGAACTTTTTTAGTGCTAAAAAGAGAAAAAATAATGCACAATGACTTTGACTAGATACGAGCAATCTTCTTCATAAACATCTGGTTGTATCTTCTTTATTTTACAAGTAAAAAAAAAATACTGATCTTTTAAAACTTATTGTACAAGGGCTCTAAAGTTACTAGCGGTAATAATAATAATAATAAGAAAAGGAAATTACAATTGATGACATTTGACAATATATACCAAAAGAAAGTACTTTGACGTTTCTCTGTATTATATATATATATTTCCATGCTCTTCATTACTTTTTTTTATCTCCTCGTTCTTGTGTGTGGATATAACTAAATGCCAAAACAGGAATTGATACATAACTATCAACATTAAAATGACCAAGGGCCAGTCCGCTGTTTAGAATAACGATGATCGGTGGTGTGTGTGTCTTTGTTAGGAAGCAGTTTGCGCCGGACGGACAACTTTTCAACTTTTATTGCCCCTAAGCTGAGAGCAGCTACTCAACAATACACTATACATTTAAGCTTCTTTTGGATTCTCTTACACACATATATGCGGCGGACATGTTACATACATATGAACAACCATACGTGAAGCTCTTTATATATATATATATATATATATATATATATATATATATATATATATATATATATAAGAAAACCACTTTTTGTTACAGTTTCAAACGACCAGAACGCGTCACATAAAATGAGGGAGATAAATTGCTTAAGTATGCATAGCACCAACCCAAGTAAATTAGTAGTGGGCCAACGGCATTTCCTAATGTGTGCCCAGAGATGTACAAAGGAATGCTGTAGCAAGACGCTTCAATACAACAAAAGCTGTCCTTACTATATGTGTTTAAAAGAAAGTACAAGACGCAATGTAGTTAGTTCACTTGTCTGTTATTTTAAAGATATACATATATATATACGCACGCACACAGACGCATTAATACAGTGCATATTTCTTTTTCTTCTTTTACCCTAAGTCTTCATAGTGTGTTTTGCTAACACAATCTTAGCAATATCCTATTGTTATTTCGAAAACAATTATATGCTTACCATCTCTCCCAGATATATATTTTATATATATGTGTGTGTGTATGTGGTGTTGTCCAGGCGTGTACATATATGGTTCTAATCTTTTGTGTTAAAGTGTTTCTTGATGTGACATTTCGAATCATCTTAAAAAGCAGCAGGAGCACTAAAACACAGCAAACATCTTCTTTACATCTGCTACTTGTTTTGAGCTGTGTGTTTTAGTAGCAAACGAACCCTGTCAGCTACGATCGGATTTTATGTATTATTACAAAGGGATAACTGTTAGTCTATATGGACGTAGTTTCTATATAAATATTTTTCCACTGTTCGTTAGAGAGCATATTAAAATCATTACTGATTACAATACAACTTGACAAATTACTTCTATATTTTACTAAAGTTCAAAAGCAACCTCTGTATATCTGTTGACAGTAATACTGTACAACAATTATTCTTGTCCCTATAGGTAACTAAGATGACCTAAATTATATTTTTTTCCCTTCAGTAACTACTATTTCATAACTTGATCATTTTCTGACTTCACTGTTTTATTAACTAATTGCTTTCTGAGAATTTGTAAGATTGAAGTTTATTGTAATATTGACCAGTAGAAGAATGCCCGTTCTTCATACGGAGATAATACGTTTCATTTTGGACATGAAGTATCATCGGTCTCGTCAAGTTTGGTTAAATGAACTGCAGTGCACCTTTAAATGTGTTTTCGTCTCTTGACATTTCCCCCAAAGTTGAGGAGTAACATAATATCATTCTTTCATATTAGACTGTAAACGGTATATTAACATGATTTGAATAAAATCATTACGGTTCTCGAAATGTACTTTCCCATAGACGACCCTAAATAAAGTGTTAATAAAATAAATTAATATTTAATAATAAAAACGTTGCAAGATCTCTATTTCTCACCTGAAAGAGGCACTGTACGAGGGTTATTTTAAAAGTAAGATCCGATTGTCAATAGAAACAAAAGTAGTAAAGATATTAGTGCCATTACACTTTTGGTTATTTCCTGCGTACACATTAAGATACTTTTCTATATATTTATCATGCTTGCTTAAACGTTTATCATAGCGTTCGACAAGTTTTTGTATGCCCCCTTTGTATGGGAGCTTATAAGATTCATAAATTGTAAGTAACTTTTACAATGTAAAAATCAATATTAACTTTTCCATTCCATGTATGAAATTTATAAGGTTCATAAATTGTAAGTAACTTTTATAATGTAAAAATCAGTATTAACTTTTCCATTATATGTATGAGATTTATAAGATTCATAAATTGTAAGTAACCTTTATAATATAAAAATCAATATTAACTTTTCCATTATATGTATGAGATTTATAAGATTCATAAATTGTAAGTAACTTTTATAATGTACAAATCAGTATTAACTTTTCCATTATATATATGAGATTTATAAGATTCATAAATTGTAAGTAGCCTTTATAATATAAAAATCAATATTAACTTTTCCATTCCATGTATGAAATTTATAAGGTTCATAAATTATAAGTAACTTTTATAATCTAAAAACCAGTATTAACTTTTCCATTCCATGTATGAGATTTATAAGATTCATAAATTGTAAGTAACTTTTACAATGTAAAAATCAGTATTAACTTTTCCATTATATGTATGAGATTTATAAGATTCATAAATTGTAAGTAACTTTTATAATGTAAAAATCAGTATTAACTTTTCCATTATATGTATGAGATTTATAAGATTCATAAATTGTAAGTAACCTTTATAATATAAAAATCAATATTAACTTTTCCATTCTATGTATGAAATTTATAAGATTCATAAATTGTAAGTAACTTTTATAATGTAAAAATCAGTATTAACTTTTCCATTATATGTATGAGATTTATAAGATTCGTAAATTGTAAGTAACCTTTATAATATAAAAATCAATATTAACTTTTCCATTCCATGTACGAAATTTATAAGGTTCATAAATTATAAGTAACTTTTATAATCTAAAAACCAGTATTAACTTTTCCATTCCATGTATGAGATTTATAAGATTCATAAATTGTAAGTAACTTTTACAATGTAAAAATCAGTATTAACTTTTCTATTATATGTATGAGATTTATAAGATTCGTAAATTGTAAGTAACCTTTATAATATAAAAATCAATATTAACTTTTCCATTCCATGTACGAAATTTATAAGGTTCATAAATTATAAGTAACTTTTATAATCTAAAAACCAGTATTAACTTTTCCATTCCATGTATGAGATTTATAAGATTCATAAATTGTAAGTAACTTTTACAATGTAAAAATCAGTATTAACTTTTCTATTATATGTATGAAATTTATAAGGTTCATAAATTGTAAGTAACTTTTACAATGTAAAAATCAGTATTAACTTTTCCATTATATGTATGAGATTTATAAGATTCATAAATTGTAAGTAACCTTTATAATATAAAAATCAATATTAACTTTTCCATTATATGTATGAGATTTATAAGATTCATAAATTGTAAGTAACTTTTATAATGTAAAAATCAGTATTAACTTTTCCATTATATGTATGAGATTTATAAGATTCGTAAATTGTAAGTAGCCTTTATAATATAAAAATCAATATTAACTTTTCCATTCCATGTATGAAATTTATAAGGTTCATAAATTGTAAGTAACTTTTATAATCTAAAAACCAGTATTAACTTTTCCAT
Organism: Thermobia domestica; assembly: GCF_964235325.1. NCBI lineage: Eukaryota > Metazoa > Arthropoda > Insecta > Zygentoma > Lepismatidae > Thermobia > Thermobia domestica. Next base: position 40,248,313 of record NC_137467.1, read on the forward strand.
TCCATGTATGAGATTTATAAGATTCATAAATTGTAAGTAACTTTTACAATGTAAAAATCAGTATTAACTTTTCCATTATATGTATGAGATTTATAAGATTCATAAATTGTAAGTAACTTTTATAATGTAAAAATCAGTATTAACTTTTCCATTATATGTATGAGATTTATAAGATTCATAAATTGTAAGTAACTTTTATAATGTAAAAATCAGTATTAACTTTTCCATTATATGTATGAGATTTACAAGATTCATAAATTGTAAGTAACTTTTATAATGTGAAAATCTGTATTAACTTTTCCATTATATGTATGAGATTTATAAGATTCATAAATTGTAAGTAACCTTTATAATGTAAAAATCAGTATTAACGTTTCCATTCCATCTATGAGATTTATAAGATTCATAAATTGTAAGTAACTTTTATAATGTAAAAATCAGCATTAACTTTTCCATTCCATATACTTAATGCACCATACAAATTTTATGCTTCTTTTTCTCACAACATTGGTAACTGGATTTGATTGTCTTATGCTCTGAGCGCCATATTTCTAGAAAGTCGATTTATAGAAAAATACTTGTCTTCTAGGCCATGAAATCTTAAATAACCGAAAAAATAAATAAATAAAACGAGTAACACAACTACAAATTAGGAGCTGAAGCTTTCCTGGTGATGTGATGCGAATACATGTTCCCGAGATATCAACTAGTTGAAGTGTTCTTTATCTAACGTTTCGAGAACAGACTTTGGTCTCATCTTCAGGGTCAGTATGAAGAGACCATGCAGAGGAATTGTGTATATATACTATCTGGAATGGACAAAATGGGCTCTGATTGGCATGCAATCTGAACTCAAGCATCTTTAGCCACTTTACTACAAAATGGCTATAGTGTGACAGACATACGGAGGATCCTGAAAAAAGCCGCGTCAAGACGAAGCCATAAGATCTCTACACCGACAGAAGAGACCAGAGGAATTATCTATCTTCCGTGTATCAGTAAATTTTCAGGAAAACTGAGCAGGGTTCTATTCAGATACGGAATAAAAACAATCCACAAACCTACAGCAAAACTCAAAACGCTTTTACGTACAGTGAACGATAACTTACGACTCAGAGCATCAGGAGTTTGCCTCATTCCGTGTAACTGAGGTAAAGCTTACATTGGACAAACTGGACCCACCATTGAAGTTCGCTGCAAGGAAGATGCAAAGTATATAAAATGCCTCCAAGCAGACAAATCGGGACTGGCAGACCACAATATAAAGAAAGGGCATGCCATATTAGTTTACGAAACCAGTACATTTCCGAAACCAGTACATTTTCCAGAAACTCAGGCTATTGGGATAGGAAAATAAAAGAGGTCATACCTATTTTGAAAGAAGGCAGCAATCTCAACAGAGATGCTGGCTATCAACTCAGTAACGTTAAACAACGAACATTTTACCTGGTTAATATCCCGAGAACATGTATTCAACTAACTTCAAATTGTTTGCTTGGTTAACCAAGTTCAGTTGCGTCTTTTTTCAGCACGGATGCTGTACGACACGTGGACCTACAGTTTAAAGTGGTATCCGAATCACAATCGTATATTCAATGCTCTCTCTCCGGGGACTGAACACGGTACCACGCACATTAGAACTTAGAGTTGAGGAAACAATTGAAGACCTGAATTGCATAACATCCCACATCTACTCTTTTTCTTTGTATTTTTTTGTGTGTGTGTATGTTTTAAGGGCTATTCACTTGCATAATACGTAAATCAAAATCAAAACTTTTTTTTTTTTAATACAAAATAATTTCAGCGGAACAGAATAGCATGCCAAGTATCATCTTCTTGTCTTTCTTCTAAAGTCACAAAAGTACTCCGGTGGACTTGGGATGTTCTGCAATTCACGTCTTCAATTATTAATATTAAATGAAAATGAAATGTTTCAATTTAACGTCCTACGATAATACCCTTTAGGCTAATGGAGAGAGATGATTAAGATAAGTGAATGACGATGAAAAAATGATGGAATGAGAATTTGGGAGGAGACGGGAGTACTCCAATAAAACCCACGGACACGTTGTTGTCCACCACAAACTTACTTTACTGGGTTTCGAACCAGGGACTCCACACCCTAGAGGTAAGCGCTCTACCACTGAGCCACCGTGCCCCTATTTATAATATTAAAATACCTCCACATTTTTCGGTGATAATGTGAAATTTCTTAAAGAGATATTATTGAAAATTCGAGTTGAAGACGTTTGGTTAATGGAAATTTTTACTACATTGGAAGATCTTGAACAACTAATATAAAGGACCAAACTTTTTATTTCAAACTAAACCCTGCCAATAAAAAACCAAGATCCTTCTGTCATATTTAATTACGTTATCACATTATCCTGAACTCAACCACTAAACTGACATTATCATATTATATTTGGTAAGAGAAATGTCAAATTTCTTGACGGATGACGATTGTCCAATTTATTAAAGCAAAAATGACAAAATGAATTTAGCGATTCATTTGTCGTACGTATATATACATAAAAAGAAAAAAAAAACTTCTTAACCCTAACAAGGTATGCCTCTTATTAAATAAGTTATTTCTACTAGCACTTATGAAGGAAGCGTGGATAAAGAAAAAGAAAAATGGCGGTGGGCGCGCTAGTTTCTGTAACAACTACAGTCAAACGAGTGGGATTCCCGCTCATTTTATGATCGAAAGATAAAAAGGTACAGATACGGAATTCTGCATGGGAGACAAGAAGAAACATGTGAAAGACAAGACTTTTATTTACATAATGTCTTTTGGTTTCTTAATTACAAATAGTAAACGCATCTCTGTTAGGAATATTTTGTGTCACTGTTGTGAGTATAGTATATATGTTACTGTTAGGAATACGTTTGCCATTATTAGGAGTTTACGAATCATTGATAGGAATGTCACATGTTATGTTAGGATTATGTGCGTTACTGTTACGGGTTAAGTATGTCACTATTAGAATTAGGAGATAAACTCCGTAGGCAGAGCCGTAGCCTGCGGGGGGCGAGCGGGGTGGTTGCCCCGCACGATGATAGCAAGAGACCGTAAAAAGGATTTAGGATTTAGATTTCTGGGCTTTCGGCATCTAAGGCCATTTAGCCCTTCACGTTTTGAGGGATGACGTCCCTCGGCGAGCACACAATCCGGGAAAAGGGAAGAAAGGAAGCGGCCTGGGACCTATAAGTTAGGTACCACCCCAGCATTTGCCTGGTGTGAATGAGGAAAACCCAGGAAAACCCCATTCAGGGTGGCTGGCCTGAAAAAAGCTTTTACACTTTCTCGACCTAGTGCCCCCACCGGGAATCAATAGCAAGAGAGCGACGAACGAGCAAGCACAAAGAAAAAAAATGTTGAAAATGAATAAACGACGCGGCGCCCCGAGAGAGTATTAGCGTCCTATTAAATCAATATTGTTGTCGAATTGCACAGATTTGCTAAAAAAATTTCTTGCTAGCTACGCTCGCAATTCAAACGTTTCAATAAGAGTTACAACAAATTTTTACTTATTAATTTACTTAAAGTTATTATATATGATCTTTTAATGACGATGTGATATACATGCCGCCAAGTAATGGCTTACAGTGTACGCAGGAGCGTTTTCAAAACCACAAACAGTTAAAGTCTGAAATATATGTTCGGCGTTTAGATGATGAAGATGATTTTTGTCGGATTAATCACGACATGGGCGATAGAGGAATTTTTAGCCTGGGCCGGCCCGGCCCGTGAATTTATAATATGAGGCCCGATCCCAGTCCGAAATATGTTTTAGACTTTAGACCCGAGCCCGGCCTGAGCCCGTGTGATAATCAAATGAGTCCCAATTAAGCCCAAATTACAGAACCTTAAATAATAACACAAAATTGTATTTTTATTTACAACAATTAGAGGTTTATTTTTTAATTTTTTAAAAAAATTGCACTTTATTTTCAAAGAAAAGTATTTTTAGAACTAATTTTACGCTTAATTACTTTATTTGTTTTAAATTACATTCATGTTTAAATATCTGATAAACGTAAAACAAAATCTATTTCATCACACACTTCTAACCCTAGCCCATACCCCGCCCATCACATATATATAATGTACGTGTGTGTGTATGAAGGTGAGCTAGTGTATTTTTCATATGTTAATTAATAATAAGTAAATTTAAATTCAAAATTTTTATTCATTAAGGAATTAAATAATTACTGTACTATAATTTCAAAGATATGTAGTAGCTAAACCTAAATTATATTTTGGATTCTAAGTACAATTGTTAAACACATTTTTCATCTCCATCTATCAATGTTAATAAATTCACAAAGAAGGCTCTTTCTGAACTTCTGTTACATTTCTCAATACATTTTTTTTTTTTTTTTTGCCGTAAAAGAATCGAAATTAAAATGGTATTTGTGTGGCCACATACAAAATAAAATTACAAAAGTTTAGAGTTAGGTATATTGCTAGAAATTTATGCTGTCACCCATTTCGAACATTTTAAAAGCACCTAATTTCTAATGTATTGAAATTTGATTTCTTATCGAAAGTATGAAACGTTGTAAGTAGTACTGTTCTCCAAATGTATTTGTATACAACCAAAGGTAGTTTCGTCAAGTTTTACAAAAAGTCAAAAATAATCCTCTTGAAAAGAGCTCTTACACATAATGATCGCTTTTGGTTGTTGCAATGGTCTATCCAAGCAGCTTGATAAAAATTTTAGTATAGCATAACAACAAAAGCTGCTTCTCTCATTAAAAAAAAAAAAAAAAAAAAAAAAAAAAAAAAGAAAGAAAGAAAAGAAAGAAAGAAAGAAAGAAAGAAAACGTAGTAAGTTGAGTGGGGTTACATGCACAGGACCGACACTGCGTAGGGCCACACGGCGTAGGATCGAAACGGCATACGACCGAAACGGCATAGGATCGACACGGCACAGAACCGAAACAGGTTTCTAAGCTGAATTGTCGGTCGTATGCCGTGTCGGTCCTGTGCTTTATCCCCAGTTGAGTGTAGAGGGGCGCCGCATTCTATTTCGCCCCGGGCGTCGAAATCTCTAGCTACGGCTCTGCCCCTGGGTGAGACAAACCACCAGAATGCAGGGTAGATATTGCTGTACTGTAATGGTGGATGCTAGACAGTGTGTTTTCCTGAAGCTGAAGTTCACTCATTTTTTCAGGAGACGAGATTTTTTTTTTAAATTTCAAGTCGGTCAAAACTTTTTTCTTACCACATTTCATTGAAAGGAATATTCAACTTTCTTGATGTAGATTTCTTCGTTTTTGTTTTTTACTAGCGTATTTCATCATAAAAGAATGTGTTGATGAAAACAATGAGGTTTTCCACGAAGGGACAGGTTTCAATGCATTATTGTTATTACTATTATCCAATAACTCGTTACATTTAAACTTTCTGGGTCTCCAGCATACGGAAAGATATAAAGAGCCAGGTGGCGCATCTTCAAGTGAATGATGCGTGGCTAGCACAGTATGTTCAAAGATGGCTTCAGAGAAAAACTGGTTTGTTGATTTGGAGTTTTATCATCTCGTTCAATACTAACATTACATGATCCGAAACCTGCAGCTTAACTTAAGTAATGAACAACATAAATTTCGATCAAGAACCTGGTTGTCCTGTACTAAAGGCGCGTATTCTACCCATGTGGTCACAAGGAAGCTCGAAGTTGAGGGTAGAGTCCAGAGAAATTTTACCTGCGGAGCAGTTTGTAGTCCTAAAAATTTTCAGAGGGTATACGCTGTTTTGTAATCATCAGATCATGTATGACTGTCATAAAGAACATAGAAGATACTTTTAATGAACAATGTAAAACGCATGTGTTAATTCAATTAAAATGTAAAGGATACTTTACTGTTTTATAGTCTAAAAGCATTTCATGATATTTTCTTGATGACACTTATTACTTAAATCACAACACCATTTCTCAAGACTTCCATCAACCATTCACGGCACCATTCTATCCATTCCTGCTGGGTGCTTATACGCTTCACTCTCTCGTCCCATGGCTCCGTGTCCATGCGTCTTAAAATCACAAATCCATTTATCATAAACAGGCCATAGCAAGGTTGGCATCCAAAAAGAAGCAGTCCACATTCGAAGGTTATTTTTCTACTGTGCTCGATCGCAGGTTTTAAATATCGGATGATCGGACCGCACAATCCTCCAACGTAGAGGACCAGTGGTTGACTGCAGTTCCGAAGAACTGGGCGATGGGGACTCCTCATCTCGACGCCGAGTTATCATTGCAGTCATGGCCCAAGCAAATAAATAGATATAAACGAAACAAAAGTAAAAATACTATACGCTTCGAAGCAGAAGGTACACTCTAATGACTAAACAGAAGGTATACGGTGTGTATTGCCGTGTATCCTCGACTACAGCGCTGCTCCGGAGGAAGCAAATTTACCTATAATGGTTTATATACTCTACTACACGAAAATAATTTTTGCTCTTTACCCACACCCTCTGAAGCGTTCATGTTCTTTTCCCTATGGAAAAGAAGTCTGAATTCTTTACTGTTTGAAATGGCATTTTTCTGTTTCACGAGTTTGGAACTGCCTACTTCAACCGTTGCTCTACAATTGCCTTGTGATTCTGGGTCGACACCCTAGTTTCTGTCTCTATGCGTACAAGAAATAGAACCTGAGACCATAGTCCAAAAAGGCACAGGCATTGATCAGTTAAGTATTCCAGAACTATTACTTTTCACTCTACACTAGTCTTGTTTAGGCAATACATTAACATACTGTGACAGACTTAAAATTGTATTGACATTAGAGGTCTGCATGGGCTGGAATTTTTAACCCAGGCCCAGCCCGTGAATTTATAGTATGAGGCCCGGCCCGGGTCCGAAATATGTTTTAGCATTTTGGCCCGAGCCCGGCTCGAGCTTGCGTGAAAATCAAATGTACCCGAATTGCAGAAACTTAATAATTAACGCAAAATCGCATTTTCATTTTCAGCAATTAGAGGTTTAATTTTGAAGTTGTGCTTTAAAAGTTCTCCAGAAAGAACGGTCCGATAAAGTATCGCTTTACAATATATTTACAAAATTAGACCCGAAAAGGCCCGAGAAATATGGATATATATTTAAAAATTTACAGCCCGAGCCCGGCCCGGGCCCGAAGTGATATATGCTTTGTAGGCCCGAGGCTGGCCCATGGGCTCGGACCCAGCCCGTACAGACCTGTAATTGACATACAGCATTTAATGCACTTACATGTTTCATTTCAGGTATTTGCACGAATATCGTAATAATAAAGAGTAAATACGTCGCAACCGTTGCCTCATTTTAATCCTAATAATATACATTCGCACTAGATATCGTTGACTGCGCTACTAAATGTCGTTATCATGTGGTAGACCAGTGGTTCTCAACGTTTTTTGGCTGATGACAAGGGCGCTCATGTTGTGGTTTCCAAAGGGGGGGGGGGCAAATATAAGCGAGGTTTCAAATATAGTTTCAAATTTCGCTATAACTAATGTAAAAATTCTATTGGGCTTTCGATATTCCCAAGTACGATTTCCTCTTAGGGGGGGGGGCGAGTGCCCCACCTTGCCCCCCTGATGGGCGCCCTTGACTGATGACACATTTTACTGAATGACTACAACATCGTGACACACTTATTTTGATATTTTTATTAGTAATAATGATAATATCCATTAGCAGTGGCGTATTTACGATTTTGTTTCGGGGGGGCTTTGCTAACTTTCGGGGGGGGACTTTGCCTGAAAATGTGAAAATTCAGCCAGATATTTCATATACGTACTTTACTATAGTAAGTAAGATTTCGGGGGGGCTTAAGCCCGGAAACCCCCTAAATACGCCACTGTCCATTAGATATTAGTGTAAGCCTATAAATTTCTGTAAAGGCAGTGACTGTATGTAGTAGTGAACATTTTTGCTGCCACTGGAGGCGTTGATTGGCACAGTCTGTCTCGATTATAATTAATTATTACTAAATTCTTTATGATTTTAAACTCGAAAATTTTGCGACAGATCCTATGGGACTGCATGACATACCAGTGTGTCGCGACAAAACGCTTGAGAACCACCCTGGAAGACCATTTGCCGATTTAAAAACACTAGTGTTCTTAAATTGATGCGATTGTAAACCGTGTCATTGAGACCTGTATAACCAAAAGCTGTTTTTGACACTTGTGGCGGTAATTCGTGGCCACCTTGTTAGCGACAAATTCTTGGACCCAACACCTTCAGATGCTTCCGCCCTTTTTGGAAAACTCCCTCTGGTGTTACACGTACATGAATAATAATAGGTAAATATATTCCCCTGTTTAACAACAGAATACCAGAAAAAAATAATAATAAGCGTGCGTGCGGCAGAGGGAGCACTTGTGTATAATTTGAGTGGTATGAGGACAGAATGTTGTCAGTCCGGAATCATGTTCTGTGGCAGGTAGGATCCGTTACCAGAAATGCAGTTTGACTTGAGCCAGACAATCCGCCGAGGGCAACTTCTTCTCCGTAAACAGGCAACCAAGAGCTTTTCGGTCGTCAACTCGGTGAATCTACGATAACCACTACTACTAAAGTGTTGAAGCGACTGGCATTAATTAAATGCAAGGCCGCTGAAATGTAAGGTGTGTCCTTGTGTCTATTGGCTTCTAGATCAATTTATTTATTTTTTTGGTCTTAGCTATACCTAAGTAATAATAACCTTATGATGTTACGAAAAGTGCGTGACCATCTCGACCGTCAATGAAAGTCGCAACACGAGTAAAGAACGTCATTGAAAAGTCAAGAATCCCAACCATACACCTGTCGCGAATTGTCAACAAGTATACGTTTGTTTCGTCATGTGCCTTTCTGAATAAAAGTATATTTTTAGTGCAAAATCTAATGTTTTTTTAAAAAAAAATAGTTTTTATTTTCAAGAAATCCTGAAGGTTAAAGCAGTTCGATTCACTGTACTAGTAGTAGGCTACTTTAAGAGTCTTCATCCCGGCGAAATTAAAATACCGCTAATTTTACAGTAATTATGTGATATCTTCAAATAGATAAAAGATAATCGAAATGTGGAACAAGAGCGCCCTAGACAATATTATTTTACATGAGAAAACGTTATCACGATTCACTTATCTGCTTTCGATTTTGAGCCATTTTGAAAAATCGGCATTTATTTTCGCGTTTCTAAACAGCTGAAAACGGAAAGCCACTAGGTGACTTGTGATAACGGTACCTCACGCAAAAGAATATTGTCTAGGGCGCTCTTGTTCCATATTTCAATTATCTTTTATCTATTTGAAGATATCACATAATTACTGTAAAATTAGCGGTATTTTAATTTCGCCGGGATGAAGACTCTTAATAGTTGGTACGTGTGTCGAGGGTGGGTATGCGTTCGCTTCCCGGGTGAAGAGCTATAGAACGTTTGGCATTGATTTTCCGAACAAAATGTATTATCTATTATAACATTTTTAAATAGGAGCACGAAGGCGCAGTGGTAGAGTGCTGACCTCTGCTGCGTGGGGTCCTTAGTTCGATCCCCGGCCAAGTAAGTTTGTGGTGGACAACATCGTGTCAGTGATTTTTCTCGCGGTACTCCCGTTTTCTTCCACATTCTCATTCCACCAATTTTTCCATCATCATTCACTTCCCTTAAACATCCGTTTCCCTTAGCCTAACGGGCAAAATCATGACACGTTAAGCTGAAAGATTTCATTTCATTTTATTTCGTAATATTGTTTAAACAACGAATAAATATGTAAACAGCTATTCGAACTAGAAAAATAATCAAATATAATTCATTATTGTAACCATTATTCGAATAAAAACAATTTTCGAACTAGTATTGGAGTATTGGAATATTTTTCAAATAAATTTTATTATACAGATTAAAATAATTATTTGAATAAAAATAATTATTTCAGCAATAATTATTCGAATACTGAAATGAAAAATCCAGATATTCAAACAAATTTAACAGCACTAATGTTGAACGAGTATCTTGATGCAATTCAAGAGCTTATTGAATTAAGGTATAGTGAACGGTGGTCTAGGAAGCCAAAAAAATATCATAATAGCTTTGAGAGCTAATGTGGTGATTTCATGTAACCTAGTTGAACATAATCCTTTGTGGACTGTAGTAGCCGGAAGTTAGAAGGTCTAGTTTAATACGTTACGTACCGTACAGCAGAAGGAAACAAATAATTCTGTCCGCCTATAACTAGAGTAACAGGAACACCGTAAGAGGTGGAGCTACTTTACAAAAAGAAAAAGAAAAATCCACGATTTTTTTGCCGGGATATTTTGAGCTTTTAATCTTAAAGAAAAACGTTAATTTTAGTGAGGAAATAACAGCATGTTCCATTTTGAGCTTTTCTCTGAAAGAAAAAGGTTTATTTTAGTGAGGAAATAACAGTAGGTTCCATTTTGAGCTTTTTTCAAAAAGAAAAACGTTAATTTTGGTGAGAAAATAACAGTATGTTCCATTTTGAGCTTTTTTCCTTCCTTAAAGAAAAACGTTACTTTTAGTGAGGAAAAAACATGTTCCATTTTAAGCTTTTTACTGAAACAAAAAGGTTCATTTTAGTGAGGAAATAACAGTATGTTCCATTCAGAGCCGTTTTCTTTTTTAAGAAACGTAACTTTATTGAGAAAATAACAGTATGTTCCATTTGAGTTTTTTTCTTCCTTAAAGAAAAACGTTAATTTTAGTGAGGAAATAACAGCATGTTCCATTTTGAGCTTTTCTCTGAAAGAAAAACGTTAATTTTAGTGAGGAAATTACAGTATGTTCCATTTTGAGCTTTTTCAAAAAGAAAAACGTTAATTTTAGTGAGGAAACAACAGTATATTCCATCTTTCCCAGTATAACCCCAAAAAGTTTTTAGCTACTGTGTTATTTTATTATTTATTATATTACAAAATAGCACTTGATTCCTTATCTTCCTAATTCTAATAATATTAAGACACAAGGAAAAGTACACGAATATGTTGTTCGCCATTGTAACTGACACCAGCAACATTGGCTCTTTGAGCGCACAAGTACCCAACACCTGTCGCGTATAATGTTCATGAAACTTTATCAAGTGTGAAAATGCTCTTTTTTTTACCTTAACACTTTAACATGTATTTAACATGTATATTCATGTTTCTAAGCAAATACTTTTGAGACTTTGCAAGAATTAGTAATTTAATTTGGTTTAATTTTCTTCTCTCTTTCAATTACCATATTTGAAATCTACTTTGTCTATCGAATGAGTAACAGTTGAATGCTACCTTCAAATACATTATTTTCTTCACTATTTCTTGAAAGGTGAAGTTTCACGGTTGCGTTCCGCTTCATGAATGACATTCAGACGACCGATAATGTATCCCTCTAGTTACTTTTAACTACGTAATTTCATATACGTATTATTATTATCAGCAAGAAGGAAATTTATTAACAAATATTTTATTCAAACGGCAGGCACGTAGTCAAGAGGGGTCCGGACCCCCCCCCCCTTTGAGACCAGAGATGAAAAAAATAAGGAAGGATGAAAAAATGAAATGAGGAAAAGAAGGATCGGTTAAAAATAAAAAAAAAAAATCACGAAGCTTTTGGTTACTCTTTCTTATGAGGAAATTTGTATTACTTGAAATACATGGTGGCAAGGCAAGCGAGGTATCCTAGAAGAGACAGAGAATTTGAAATTTCTAGAAAAGTTACGGAATTCTCAGAATTTCTAGAAGAGTTACGGAATTCTCAGAATACCTAGAAGAGTTACGGAATTCTCAGAATACCTAGAAGACTTACGGAATTCTCAGAATTTCTGCTACTAGTCAGGGGGATTTTAAGGGAGATTTCAAGCTTCCGAAAGTATAGTACTGATGTGTAACAAAGTGGACATTTTTTATCACAAATTTTCGTCATCGCATCCTTGCAGTATCAAACATGTTATTAAAAAAAAAAAAAAAAATGTACTGCCCCTTTAACCTGTCATTGGAACAGACACTATAGTTGACGGAATAATAAAAACAAAAATTTATATGGAAAGAAAGTTCTGTTAACATTTGATTCAACAGAGAAAGGGACGCAGATATTGTAAAATATTTTACAAGACATTATTGAGTATGTACTTTTTATAATAGTGAATATGTACTTTTTATAATAGTTGAGGCCATAATGAAAGGAAAATTGTTATATTTGAATGAACAGAGGAAGGATGTAAATATTGTAAAATCTTTTTCAATACTTTTTTATTCTTTTATTACTCGAGATTTCTTCATAGTTTGTTACTAAAATACTTACCAACATATCCTCATTTTATTATCCTAACAAACCAAAATATGTTGATAATAGAGTAGTTTAGATTGATCGAGCTTCTGGGCATTCAGAATTTCATGTCACGCCTCTTCCCCCCTTCCCCTTTGTTACGAAATTCTGGCTAAACGAACCAATATATGTTCCAGTAAAATAGTTTAGAATGATCGAGCCCCTGGTGTGATGACCACAGTATTTCATGTCACGGACCCCTTCCCTTCACGAAATCCTGGCTACGTGCCTGCAAATGGTATTGGATAACAAATATGGTAGCGATTACTGCTTGAAAAATATAGGAATACTTATAACGTAAGAAGTCAATTGCCGTTAGTAACGCTAAATTCAAAACGCAAAATAGTGAGAAGAATGGTAATGCCTTATAAAAATTTAAAATGAACATATGTTATGAGAAATAGTAGTGCAATTTTTACAAAAATTAAACTGTTCTAATTTCATGAGAAGGGACTTGATTGTATTATTATTATGTATCTTCACAATATCTTATTAAGATAATGATTTTTTTTTTTTAATGCTTTGGTTGGTTCCGAGCTTAAGGTATAAGTGAAAATAAATTAAGAATAGAAGGACGAAACTAAGAGAAACATGAAAGCTGTCGTCTCATTTTTGAGATGAGGCGATAAATTCCTCAGGCCTCGTGGGCAATACTAATTCACCCAGGTCTTATTAGTTCTCAAACATCGTTTTAATGCTACGTGATTTACAGTAAAAATAAATAAATAAATAAATGATTAACTTGAACAATGCACAATGATTTTGTTCATTAAAATATAATTGATTGTTGCTTATTTGCCTCACCACCTTTGATATATTTTCTTATGAACGGAACTCCATGCAGGCCCTCTAGCTTCGCCCTGAGCTGAATCGGATTAGATGCAATGAGCACCTAGTACAGGTTGATGTGCAATTTTCTCACAAGTAATCGTTTTAACTACCTATAAGTTTGCAGATATATTATAAATCTGTACGCAATAATGGGCAGGTGTTACGAAAACAAGGATATAATAATTGTAAAACAAGGAGATTTTTTTTTTTGAAGAATTATTGCTGGTGCTGCCCCTCAAATTTACCTGTTTCAAGTGAAATATCGCTATGCGGCAACAAAAGAATGTAGAACAAAACAGGATACTATTTCCACATATAAAAGATGTGAGTTATACTGTTATATAAATTTGTCCCCATATTCTTCATCTCTACGCCCAGTTCTAACTAATAATAATGGATAAACACCTAAAATTCGGAATATTTATCAAGTATTAAATCCCAGCTCCTGTGCAACTAAAAATGGATGCTAACCATTTTGTAAATACATATTGCAAGACCTCGTTGCCTAAAAGTTTTGTCTACTTTACTCATTATATCTTTTACAAGGCCTAATCTATTTTCAAGACATGTGTAAACCAGTTAAATTCATGTGATTAGTACAGGTAATGCACATGTATATCCTTGAATCCATGGTAGACATATTAATTAAAACTAATGAAAATAAGTGGATTACAAAGATATATTTAAAAAAAAAATATCAAAAACAAGGAAAAATGAAGTAATTTTTTTGAGTCACTTATTATTATCACAATAAGTTGTTTCGCCACTTGTTTGACTTGTTTCGTTTGGAGACACAATTACATTTTTTTTCTGTTTTGTTTCCAGGAAAGAAAGAAACAAAAAAACACTCAATAAGTTGCACTTGTCTGCAGGTGCTGTATAATATAACAGGGCTAACTTGTTTACAATGTGGGAAAACTACCTGCCCGATTCTGCAGATAGATGGACGGTCGTTACACGTGAAGTTTCCTCCAGGATTGCCCGATGATGTTGGTACGCTCATTAAGCTAGTAGTTCCATACCGTTGTATCGCAGAGTCCTATGGGCTGTGTCACGAAATTTTGGAATTTTAACAATCATGAAACATTTAGTAACACAGCCATACAAACACACATACAATAAAAGTTCAGTGTAGTGGGCCCCAGGGTAAGGATTCGATGCATTTTGTTACACAGAATCTAAATTTAAAAACCCCAGGATGATTGATTGTGTCAATTTTTTTTATGGGCAAAAAACTTGAGCGATTTTGAATAGGAAGGGCACACGTAACACAGACATACAGAAAAGTTCTTGTTGGTAAGAAATGTTATAGTAGAATACACATGCTGTGTTGCGTAAGGTTAGTTAGTTTGTGGTTATCAAGTGATATCAGTTGTTGTGAAGATAAACAAGATGAAACGAAGATACAGTATATGTCGTAAGGACGAAGAAAAGAAAGATTATATGAATTAGTAAGATTCAAAATAGATTGTTGTCAAAGGGTTTAAGAACAAGAATACGATTGATTGGAAAAATAAAGAATTCAGGTTTCTATAAGGGTGAATATATGATTTTGAGGATTGAGTATAGCCCGCTCCCCCCAGTGATTTTTAACGAATCATAGTGATTCTAACGATTCATACTAGTTCATAATGAATCGGAATGGCATGTTATAAAGATTTAAGATGTAAATCTTGCGGTAAGGAAGCTCTTTTAGTATAAGTAGTAGTAGTAGTAGTAGTAGTAGCAGTAGTAGTAGTAAGTAGCAATAGTGGTAGTTAGTAGCAATAGTAGTAGTAGTAGTAGAAAGGGTTAGAAGCCCCGCAGGGGTTGGTTGGGTTCTGTTCTCGATATAAGTAGTAGTAGTAGTAGTAATAGTAGTAGTAGTAGTAGCAGTAGCAGTAGTAGTAGTAGTGACTACCAGTTCCGGTGACAAAGAACTCGGGGGAGCGGGCTATACACAAGCCTGATTTTGATTTGTAGTGCATTACGATTACGGATAGTTTAAGATAAGTATAATTTGCAAGCTAACTAACCCTCTTAAATCCCTTAGAAAGTAGCACCTTACATTTTATAAAGTAACAGTTCTGTAGAGCGGACCACAGACTATGGATTAGATGTATTTCGTTATGGGGCGTTTACACTTGGTCGATTTAGTCGCACGGCTAAATCGACTCGTTGCATTTGCGACTAAATCGAAGCAACTAGGCCGAATCAGATCGATGGATGTGTTCAATTGTTTTAACCGAAATTGAATGCTGCTTGTCGACTCGCTCTCCTCTGGTCGATTCGAAATCGACTGGCAATTTTAAAGATGTCCAAGCAAGCAGTAATTGGTACAATTTGCGGTGTTATAGCAGAAGAAAATAGAACGTCTTTCAATTCAGTTGCCAGTCGATTAGTCGCCTTCGATCAACAAGCGATTAAATTGAACTCCCGTTTACACGGTCGATTAAGTTGAAAGTTACGTCAATTCAACTGAATCGAACGCAAATCGACTAAGTCTAAACGCCCCATTAGACAGAATCCAAGTTTCGAAAGCCCAGGACGATTGACCATGTCAATTTTTTTTATGGGCGAAAAACTTGAGCGATTTTGAAGAGGGAGGACACACGTTTTTTTCGCCCATACAAAAATTAGCAATCGTCTTGGAATTTCGAAATTTGGATTCTGTGTAACAAAATTCATTCAATTCATACTCTTAGATCCGAGTGCACAGAAATTTTTAGCTGTGTGTGTGTTTGTTTTCGGCTGTGTAATTAGTTAAAATCAAGTTGAGTTTCTGAGAAGACCAACTCAGAATTGATTTTAACTCAGGTGTACCTATCAACGTCTCCGTAGTACATAGTCACTACTTTAGAAACTTATAGTCTTACAGCATTACAGGTATAATTTATATTATTATTATTATTATTATTATTATTATTATTATTATTATTATTATTATTATTATTATTATTATTATTATTAATAATAATAATAATAATAATAATACTAATAATAATAAAAATCAACCGTGTGTGTCGCGACGTCGAGGACATTCAATGGCGACAAGAACTTTAGTCTGTGCAAATCTTAATTCCTTATACGAGGGCCATCCAGAAAGTGATACCCGTTTGCGCCGCATGAAGCGCTGACGACTCGGGGAGCCGCTGGGCAAGGTCAAATCGCGTCAGTGGCTTCTCTGCCTGCTCTGTACGAGGTTGCGTGACGCTAGCAGTGCCTGTGTTGTGTCTGTGCTCGTTTATAATGATTAAACGAATTGAGAATCCCGCCAATTGTGAAGTGAGGGCCATGATTAAATTTCTTAATGCACGAAACGTTCGACCTTGTGAAATTCATCGCCAATTAAAGGAGTTGTATGGAGACAATGTGATGGACAAGTCGTCTGTTCGGCGCTGGTGTCGCAACTTCAACCTGGGGAGGGGGAGTACACACCCAAAAATGAAAGAAATTGGTTCAGCCGTATTAGCGTGATGAGCGGACAAAGAATTGTACGTTCTCTTTTATATATATAGATCAATTTATTCAGTTTTCTCTCAAATATATATAATAACTACAATTATAGACAACAGTCGCTTTCTTGGTTAAAATGGTAATAGTTTCTTGCAACAATCCCTTAGCAAGTAAGCCATTACACTATGAGTATTCTTCCAATGCTAATTGTTTCTGTGTCAGTTCACGAATAATGTAGGATGTAAATAGTCAGTAGACTTTACATATTCGGTGGCGAAAGGGCAACAGTGATACCAATCCGTGGGGCAAAAGCCCATTTTGTGGGATTTTTTGACATTAATTTCTCGAAAAAGGGTGGGGAATTTTCGTCGCGATTGGGAATATATATGGGATTTTTCACAGCAACAGAATTCTCTATGGGAGGGAAGGAGGCTAATGAGTCCTCATGAGCTTGAAGTCAATGGTAATTGTTAAATTTTGTTACCAGATTGGAGCCAGCAAGAAAAGGTTTCTGACAGCTCGTAGTGACGTTGCCATTACTCACGTGTCAAAGACTTTTTCCAGTACCTCTATAATGGCAATTTAATTAATGGTGTAAGACAGAGTGACCGTGGTTGGTGACACTAATACCAAAATAGGGACTGTATTGTCCCAATGCTTGTAGTAAGAAACGTCAGAGACCATCTCTTGTTGGTCCTGCTATAGTGCAGATGTAACTTTTGATTCTCTTGGGGAAAAAACTCCAAGAAACGTAAACTGCACTCTGATATTTAAATGATAATAATGAAGAAGAGAAACTAACCGGAACATTGTCTGAGAAAGAACTGTATCCTCAGGAACGTGATGGAGGATACAATGAAAAAAAAAAAAAAAAACAGAGGGACAAAACGAAGAAGGGCGCAATTGATGGACAGCATAAAATGTTACGTCAAGATACTATAAAATACGTGGCTGAGGATGATGGTGTGGGGCCAATTCGCAGAAGTGACTTGCTAATAATAGTAGAATGCTTATAATAATAATAATAATAATAATAATAATAATAATAACGAAAAAAATAAAATACGAAATGAGAAATAACCAACTTAGAAAATGTTCCATACAAATTTGGTGGAGAACAAATTCTTCTAATATCATAATGCTCATTAGAAGATGATCTGAAAAGGCATAACATAAATACTAAATCTTGACAACAAAATGGTGTCGTCCTAGTTACGACAGGAGCTGTTACCTCTCCTATGAGCGACCGATTCGATCTGTTAACTGTCCTATGAGCCACCGATTCGTTGATATTAAGAATGGCGTTGGTTGGGAATAGAATCAAATGTAAGGAACTCAAAAGCTGTCTTTTATTATTAAAATGTTTTCCTCGTGTTATTCATAGAGTCTTAGAAAGTCTAAAGAGTAGATAATTGGTGAAACTGTTACGCGTTTAAAAATGAAATGAAATGAAATCTTTAAATTTTACGTCCCACGGTTATGCCGGTTAGGCTTAAGGAGCCGGTGATTATGAGTAATGAATGAAATGGTGGAATGAAGAAAGTGGGAGGAAACGGGATAACTCCGAGGAAACCCACGCACACGGTGTTACCCCGTTTAAGTTTTACAAAATAAAACATATTGCTTTGCTCAGTGAGTAGTTATATTTGAATTAAATTAAGCACAGAAAGCAGAGCTTTTGAAGAAAGGAGATGTTACAATTGGATTTTCAATAATTAATTACATAGGAATATACTTTTCATGGAAATATCCTTGTTGTTTCGGTGATTATGATACGTTTTATATCAAATCTAACTCAAAATTAAGATAAGTTTTATTTTCACTCACAGTAGAAGGGAAAATATATTTGACGAACAGTATCACTGGCACGTACATTTCTCATAGCAAGGTTGTTCGGACGCTAATAACGCCAGAGGCAAACATTATTTTAGAAGAGGGAATCTTATCATATTCCATCATCTGAATGTAAACGAATCAGTGGCTCATGGGATAGATAACAGTTCCTGTCGCTAATAGGACGGTCGCTTCTAGGACTACTTCTAACAAAATTTAGGTATTTCTTTTCGTTAGCATTTCCAGTTGTCTCTTTTAATTACGGAAAAGTATTTGATAAACACAGAAGATCGAATTTTACGAATAGTTCACTCCAGGCCCGTATTTACGCACACCATACTGAGTTAAGTCATAGTTTGGGTTTGGCTACACTGTATGTAGTTCTCCAGATATAAGGTGTACAAGAAAATTTTTATTGAATGGAATATACTGGATCTTTTGATACAAAAATATGTTTTTTACATACACAATTTCAAACATTAAGGATTAAATAAATCGTACACAAAACGATTAGAATTTTACATGGCACCTGTTGGTAGTTTACATAGCCTTCATACCATACCATTAGGAAAGATAATGAACTAGCTACACCTGTTTCAAGCGGAGATTGCACCTGTGAACATTTACAAAGAAAATATAATATTATCTATTTGGCTATTTAGAAAGCACTGAAAATTTGTAGAACCAATGAAAAAGTAATCAATAATGATGACGTAATTGGGATCGAAAGAGAAAAATAATGTGAATTGAAACTGAATCATTCGAACAAAATCAACTTAAAAAGTGTTCAACAAACTTTCATTACGTGCCGTATTATCATTATATGCTCTTTAATGTCAGTCGCCACACGTTACTTAACAGTGCGCTACTTTAAAGGTAACATATTTTTATGTTCAACTGTTAACTTCGAATTTATTGTATACTGAATATTTTTGATAAATTTTAAACTTCAAGAATTTTGAAAAGGTTATCAGACAAGTACTAAGGAAGATACTTATCACACATTTAAAGTTCACATATTCTAAATATACCAATTTTTGTGCTCTATATTATCGTGCAGAACCCGCTATCCAGTAGATCGACCACGGAAAATAATGCTTGCGTTACAAAAGATCATTTTTAAAATGCTGGAAAAATCACAAAAGGAATCTGTTACATAAATTAACCATTAACTCATCCGTGTAAAGACAAGGAATTGTACGGTAAGACAAAGATAAAAAAAAGTTCTTTCACGAACTTGCCAATTCTCTGCTGCGTTTTCGCCCCAAAATTTTGACAGGAGTGCAAAGGGCAAGAAGATATTTGACGTTAGCAAAGATAAACGCTTAGTAGGTTCCTTTTCCTTTTTCGTATACATGTGCTTCTCTTGTTCTTCCGTATAAGATATACTGCAGATCTGCAACCGTTGAGAACACATCGCTTTAATATTCTTCCTGTATAACCTTATAAGCTGAAAGAATGTATGGAACATTGGTAAACCTGATGAGCTAGATAACATTTGTACGACAAATTATGAGTACAATATTTCAATAATTCTATTGTATTCATTTCTATAAATACAGACAACTTTTAGAGCAACAAATATACGATGGCTACTCACGAAAATAAACAATGTTTGGATAGCTTCTTTTTTTTTCTTTTTTTTTTTTTCAAACATTTTCATTATAACTTCCACAATGTATTTCACTTCTCCCTCTTGCGAAAGAAAATTATGAGACTATCTTTTAAATCTCATACAAAACGATTAGGGCCTTATGCAGAGTCGTTTTGACGTATGATTAGCGTGATACTAAAACCCTAACTACTGCAGGAAACATATGTTAGTCGAGCTCTTTAGTATGGCACTAATCACGCGTCAGAACGTCTCTGCATAAGGCCCTTAGAGTTTTACGTGGGACCTGTTGGTAGTACACATACGTAGATTACATACTGTAGCATTAAAAAAAAAGATAACGAACTACTCGTGTTTCCAGCGGAGATTGAACCTTGACCACTCGCAAGGAAAACATAATATTATCTATCTAGTTATTTAGAAACAATGAAAATTTGTAGAATCAATAAACAACGTATCGTTTAAAACAATACGTTCAAAGATAAATGCGTATAATTTGTATTGCACCTATATAGATTTAAACGACAAAAATTAAGGCACTTACACTAATCCATATGGAGCTGTTAGCTTCCTGTTCAAGATTTCTTTGATGTTAAATTAATGTGGTTAATAGACAAATTACTTCAATTATACTAAATTACATTTGCTTTTTTTTTTTTTTTTTTAAAGCCTTATTCTTGTGTCGTCCAATCAGAAACCAATTCTAATACATTTTGCGCTTTGACAATTTTTTACTTGTTCCAATACAGCAAATTGTACCTTGTTATCTAGCATACAAGCATACATTTGCATCACCGCCCACAGATGAAATAAGATCCCACTTTGACTATAATATAAATACAACAATGTTTATAATGAACAAAGAAAGCGAATTTAAAAAGAAAAATAAACATCCGCTCTTTCTGAAGATATGACCAACAGTAATTAAAAATAATAACATCGCCTACAAGGGATGAATCTTACAGACACTATTAAGAGAAATGCCAAAAAACGACTAGCACAAGCGAAATATCGTGTATTTAACTGACTCTAAATGTCCCCTTATGAGTGAAGAATCTAGAATTACAACTGATGTTTTATTATTATTATTATTATTATTATTATTATTATTATTATTATTATTATTATTATTATTATTATTATTATTATTATTATTATTATGGAAAAATTGTTTGTCAGATAATTTTAGAAAGTCACTGTTTTTACTATGGTATACGTTGAAAGACCTAATATGTTCATATATTCTTTGTATTTATTAAGGTATACATTGACAGACATAATAAGTTGTATTTATCAATGTATATATTGATAGGCCTAATAAGTTCAGATAGTCTTTGAGCTATTAAAGTATACATTGATAAACTTAATAAATTCACATAGTCTTTGTACTTATTAAGGCATACATTGATAGACCTAATAAGTTCAGATAGTCTTTGTACTTATTAAGGCATACATTGATAGACCTATTAAGTTCAGATAGTCTTTGTACTTATTAAGGCATACATTGATAGACCTGTTAAGTTCAGATAGTCTTTGTACTTATTAAGGTATACGTTGATAGACCTATTAAGTTCAGATAGTCTTTGTGCTTATTAAGGTATACAATAACCCTTTTAGGATTTTTGGTAACTTTTGTTACCATGGCGTAGTATCGTCTTTGACCGCTTATTTAGGTTCTATAACAGGTATTTAAGCCAGCTTTTTTTTTATTGGTCAAGTCAAACATGGACCAAAGAACACCTCAGATGCATTTTCGAACTGTATGGTCAACTTTACCGTGCCAAGTGGGGGCGGAGGAGCGTGAGTTTTTTTAAAATTTTTCTTAAGACAATTTTCAAAAATTTTCCACGCCTACAATTTTCAAGATATCAGATTGAAACTTTGCATACGGATTGTGTGTACCTTTGGATATTTCTCAATTTTTTTTAGATCCCTACGTGAAACCGGGGCTGGGCTCGAGGGGCGCGATCTAAGAAGTTTAGATAACCTTTAAACTTATTAACGTATACATGTGTATTTCACCAGCTTGATATCTTGTAATGCATTTCCAAATATATTTATCAATTTCTAATGTAACAAAACTCCGCAAACTATCTCAAGTCTCTACTATCTTTAAACAGATTTTTTCTCTTGAAATTATAACACCGTCTCAAAATACATTTTACTTTACAACAATATAATTCATTTAACTATTCAGTGAATGAGTTCTACAAATTATTCGAGATCTCTAGTTGACTTCAGGTCATACTTTGTTGTATATTAAAATAATTTGTTTATGTCTTACGTATTATTATTAGAACAAACTTCCATACAGATCTACTACTGTCAAATACTTTCTCTATGTCTGCTTCATATTTCTTCTCTATTTTTGAATCTTGTAATGTAATGTACTGCCTAAGACATTTTCCCATCACGCCCATGGGTGTGTGATTACACGGATTGCATTCCATTTCCGGTGCTTAAATGAAAATGTTGTTTGAAATTATGCTTACCAATTATGACGCCAATACAAACTTAGAGAGTATTTTTTCCAAAGGAATGAGTAAAGAGAAGCGAACGCGAAAAATCTTTTCGTTTGCTGTTCTTAACTTGTTCAAGAGACACCCAACAGTAGTAATCCCAAAATGACAACATCTTTTGTGAGAGACGATGTATCTTAAACACAAACTGTTTAAAAGAAACATAAGAAGACAGGAAAAAAAAGGTAGCAAAACTCCTTCAATGCAACTGCTCACAAAAGGCTCTCTTATGTGCAAACAACAGAAGGTACAATATAATATATAAAAAAAGATATTAAATAAAAGGTTCTAACAGAACATATGTATATGGAGAGTAACATAGAGAGAAAGAAAGAAATGTAAGCGTATATATATATATATATATATATATATATATATATATATATATATATATATATATATATATATATATTGAAAACTCACTCACCACCCAGAGAAACAGGATGACACTGAAGATACATTCAAACATTTCGAGTTAATGCAGTTCGTCAACAAGAACACTTTATTAGCATCCGAGAAGAATGGACCTCTCGAATAAATGTGTAATAACATGTCGGAGCTATTTTGCAGGTGTTTTCTAAGATGAGTAGGCATTTCTCCTGTTCTCACACACACTACATACTTCACTAATTGTAGTGGGCAATAAGCCTCTTTCACTTATGGGAGGACAATTTTTCTTGCTTGCTTGTACTACACGTACTATACATGTGTGTATATATGTGTTTTTTTTAAAAATCTTTCTTCTTCACAGATGACTGTCAATCGCTAAATAAAGAAAGCCAAGTAGTACCCACAAGAGCAAAGAACACAAATTAAATACAAGAAATGATTTAGACAAAGAAAAGAAAACTCTCTCTCTCTCTCTTTACAATATACAGAATAGTCTAATGTTACTTAAAAGAAGTTTTTTTTTTTAATATATATATTGTTCATTGTCATCAATGGAGTGTAAAGATACATCTGCTAGTTTTAAGTATAGCAAATGTTATGGAAGACATGAGAAACAAAAATTTTCTTAGAGTTCAAAGTAGCTTTTGTACACAGTTAACGCCCTCTCTCTTTTAGTTGGGAAACTTTGTTCCGGCAGATACTGACTCAAGATCGTTTCGTAGGAGTATCCAGTATAATTACAAAATATATTTTAAACACAACCAATAATAAATTTAAATAATAAGTTTATTAATAATATGAAACCATAAAGTAAAGAGATTATGTCGAATAAAGTTCTTAATAAAACTGCCGTCTTACTATATATATTTTAAAATAAAGTAAAAGAGATAGAAGTATTTGTTACGTAGATTTATGAAATGTACGCATGTAGCAAAAGTGGAAGACTTGAGAAACGAAAATGTTCTGAGAGTTCAAAGTAGCCTTTGTACACAGTTAACCCTCTTTGTCTCTTTCAGTTGGGTAACTTTGTACTGGCAGACACTGACTCAAGATCGCTTCGTAGGAGTATCCAGCATAATTACAAAATATATTTTAAACAGAACCAATAATAATATAATACGTTTATTGATAAAATGAAATCGTGAAATAAAAAGATTATGTTGAATAGAGTTCTCAATAAAACTGCTGTCTTCATATATATATATATATATATATTTGGTCTAGGAATTAATTCGTGCGGTTTTTAATAAAAATTGAAGCTTTATTTCAAAAACAAAGTAAATGAATACGTTAACAAAAATATTGTCCATCGCTAACCACTACTTTCTCCCATCTTTCAGGCAATTTACGGATTCCGTGTCGAAAGAATTCCTCATCTTTTGACGCAATCTAATCAAAGATCCATTTTTCGATATTTTCTGAAGAAGTGAACCGCTGTCCAATCAAATAGTTATTCATGCAATCGATCAAGTAGTAGTCAGACGGAGCAGTGTCTGGTGGATATCGCAGGTGGAGTAACAGTTTCGATCCGACATTTTCCAAATAGGTTTTGACCGGTTTTGCGACATGTGGTCGAGCGTTATCATCTTGATAAATAAGTTTATTATGCCTGTTATTCCATTCTGGTCGTTTTCAGGCCAGAGCTTGCTTCAAACGCATTAATTGTTGTCGATAGCGGTGTCCATTAATAGTTTCACCAAGTTTCAGAAGTTCATAGTACACCACACGTTTCAAATCCCACCATATATACAGCATAACCTTTGCACAATGAATATCTCGTTTCGGTTGTGAAGGACCTGGTTCACCTTGCTTCACCCAGGACTTTTTTCGTTTAGGATTCTCGTAATGAATCCACTTCTCATCACCAGTTACAATTCGATGCAAAAATCCCTTCCTTTTCTGTCTTTGAAGCAGCAATTCGCAAACGGTTTTTCTTCTTTCAACGTCTTTCTTTTCAATTCATGTGAAACCCAATAAGACATCTTTTGAATCATTCCTATGGCTTTGAGACGTTTGGAAACTGTTGTTTGCTCAACTCCAAATGCTTCTGCAAGTTCGTCCTGCGTTTGACACGAATCCTGATCAAGCAATGCTCTCAATTCTTCATCTTCAAATTCTTTTGGCTGTCCAAATTGCTTTTGGTCTTCCAAGCTGAAATCACCACCTTTAAACCGTGCAAACCACTTCTCGACACGTTCGCTCAGCTAGAGCATGGTCACCAAACACTTCCACTAAAATATGAAGACTTGCGGTAGCACTTTTCTTCATGTTAAAGCAATGAAGAATAACTCCCCGCAAAAACACTTTATCAGGCACAAAATGCGCCATTTTTAGTTGAAGAAAAAATGTTGTTGTTTCCGCTTCAAGCAACTGACATATACTAAAAAAGATGCTCAATGACAGTAGTTTTCAACGCATGTTTGGATCAACGAAACTATGGGACAATAAGCTAGTTACGCCATCTTTTGTAAAACCGCACGAATTAATTCCTAGACCAAATATATATATATATATATATATATATATATATATATTTACATCAGCTAATGCTTCTGGCAACAAATACTATTCGAAGCTTTCTTGCACCCACTGGAAAACGTGAAGTATATTAATATTTATTTGCATATATTGTTATTGTAGACTGTTCCCATAATGCCCACCGACTTCGATTTTACAAAATTTGAGAAATAAATTTCACTTTTTATTTAGTGGTCAATTTGAAGGCATTTTGTTATACTACCATTAAGAAACCCATATACATCATATTACGAATCAATCATTATGGAAAATCTCATGTGTGACACGCAACAGTGGTACCAATCTTTGAAAGTTTCATTTACAACTTTTTTCTTTTTTAACAGATTTTGTGAGTAATGGTGCATTCAGTATAAAGGTACAACAAGATATTCTCTTTCTCTCTCTCTCTCCCTGTGTGTGTGTGTGTGTGTGTGTGTGTGTGTGTGTGTGTGTGTGTGTGTGTGTGTTTGTTTGTTTCTAGTTTCCGGCGTAAGCGTGTGGATACTACCAGGTATACTTTCGTGTGTACAAATGCTAGTGTGTGTGTGTGTGGCGCGGGTATATGAACTATTAATTGGGATCGCGTAGTGGAACTTATCAATATTAGTACGTACATACAAACGGCTGTTACTTCACACGATAACTTTGGACGAATGCGAATTTTTAAATTCTGCTTTTTGCAATAAATAAGCAGAGTGATTACTCTCGAGGGAGTTCCCCTAAATGGTAGCCCCTACCATGTACAATTAAATCACAAATTGCCGCAATCGTTTGGACATTGTTTGTACAGAAATGTACAGGCCAAATTTTCGTTTGTACACTATTAGGGGCGCCGCCAGAACGAAAATAATTGGGGCTGTTTAACTGGTAGCCCCCCCCCCCACCAACATGTTCTATTCAATCACTAATTATCGCAATCGTTTGTACTTCGTTTGTACAGAAATGTGCAGGCGAAATTTTCGTTTGTACACAATTAGGGGCGCCGCCAGAACAGAAAAAAATGGGGGCGGTCTAAGTGGTAGCCCCCCACCATGTCCAATTGAATCACAAATTGCCGCAATTGTTTGTACTTCGTTTGTACAGAAATGTGCAGGCGAAATGTATGTTCGCACGCAATTAGGGGCGCCGCCAGAACGAAAAAAATTGGGAGCTGTCTAAGTGGTAGCCCCCGACCATGTCCTATTCAATCACAAATTATCGCAATCGTTTGTACTTCGTTTGTACAGAAATGTGCACCCGAAATTTTCGTTTGTACATAATTAAGGGCGCCGCCAGAACAGAAAAAAAATGGGGGCTGTCTAAGTTGTAGCCCCCCCCCCACCATGTCCAATTCAATCACAAGTTGTCGCATTCGTTTGTGCATCGTTTGTACAGAAATGTGCAGGCGAAATGTTTGTTTGAACAAACTTAGGGGCGCCGCCAGAACGAAAACAAAGTGGGGAGCTGTCTGAGTGGTAGCTCCCCCCACGATGTCCAATTGAATCACAAAGTATCGCAATCGTTTGTACATTGTTTGTACAGAAATGTGCAGGCCAAATTTTCGTTTGTACACTATTAGGGGCGACGCCAGAACGAAAACAAATTGGGGGCTGTCTAGCTGGTAGCCCCCCACCAACATGTCCTATTCAATCACAAATTATAGCAATCGTTTGTACTTCGTTTGTACAGAAACGTGCAGGCGAAATTTTTGTTTGTACACAATTAGGGGCGCCGCCAGAACAGAAAAAAATGGGGGCTGTCTAACTGGTAGCCCCCCCCCCACCATATCTAATTGAATCACAAATTGTCGCAATTGTTTGTACTTCATTTGTACAGAAATGTGCAGGCGAAATGTATGTTCGCACGCAATTAGGGGCGCCGCCAGAACGAAAAAAAATTGGGGGCTGTCTAAGTGGTAGCCCCCGACCTTGTCCTATTCAATCACAAATTGTCGCAATCGTTTGTACTTCGTTTGTACAGAAATGTGCACGCGAAATTTTCGTTTGTACATAATTAAGGGCGCCGCCAGAACAGAAGAAAATGGGGGCTGTCTAAGTGGTAACCCCCACCATGTCCAATTCAATAACAAATTGTTGCATTCGTTTGTGCATCGTTTGTACAGAAATGTGCAGGCGAAATGTTTGTTTGAACAAACTTAGGGGCGCCGCCAGAACGAAAACAAATTGGGGGGCTGTCTAAGTGGTAGCCCCCCCCCATCATGTCCAATTGAATCACAAATTGTCACAATCGTTTGTACTTCG
The DNA here is from genome assembly GCF_964235325.1 of Thermobia domestica. Lineage (NCBI taxonomy): Eukaryota > Metazoa > Arthropoda > Insecta > Zygentoma > Lepismatidae > Thermobia > Thermobia domestica. The sequence continues at coordinate 40,275,990 of NC_137467.1, forward strand.
TTTGTACAGAAATGTGCAGGCAAAATGTATGTTCGTACACAATTAGGGGCGCCGCTAGAACGAAAACAAAGTGGGGGACTGTCTAACTGGTAGCCCCAAACCAACATGTTCTATTCTATCACAAATTATCGCAATCGTTTCTACTTCGTGTGTACAGAAATGTGCAGGCAAAAGTTTCGTTTGTACACAATTAGGGGCGCCGCCAGAACAGAAAAAAGGGGGCTGTCTAAGTGGTAGCCCCCCACCATGTCCAATTCAATCACAAATTATCGCAATCGTTTGTACTTCGTTTGTACAGAAACGGGCAGGCGAAATGTTTGTTTGTTCACAATTAGGGGCGCCGCCAGAACGAAAACAAAGTGGTGGCTGTCTAAGTGGTAGCCCCCGACCATGTCCAATTCAATCAGAAATAGTCGCATTCGTCTGTACGTCGTTTGTACATGAATGTGCAGGCGAAATGTTTGTTTGTACACAATTAGGGACGCCGCCAGAACGAAAACAAAGTAGGGTGATTTCTAAGTAATACCTCCCCACCATGTCCAATTGAATCACAAATTGTCGGAATCGTTTGTACTTCGTTTGTACAGAAACGAGCAGGCGAAATGTTTGTTTGTACACAATTAGGGGCGCCGCCAGAACGAAAACTAAGTGGGGCTGTCCAAGTGGTAGCCCCCGACCATGTCCAATTCAATCACAAATTGTCGCAATCGTTTGTACGTCGTTTTTACAGAAATGTGCAGGCAAAATTTTCGTTTGTACACAATTAGGGGCGCCGCCAGAACGAAAACAAACTGGGGGCTCTCTAAGTGGTAGCTTCCCACCAACATGTCCAATTGAATCACAAAGTTTCGTAATCGTTTGTACATCGTTTGTACAGAAATATGCATGCGTAATTTTCGTTTGTACACAATTAATGGCGCCGCCAGAACGAAAACAAAGTGGGGCTGTCTAAATGGTAGCCCCCACCATATCCACTTCAATCACAAATTATATCAATCGCTTGTACATCATTTGCACAGAAATGTGCAGGCGAAATTTTCGTTTGTACTCTATTAGGGGCGCCGCCAGAACGAAAACAATGTGAGGGATTGTATAAATGGTAGAAGCATTAAAAAATGTGTCACATTTATGGAGTATTTTTCTAACAGGACTTTGTTCACACTATTGTGTGGTTTGGTTTGTTCACACTATCGTGTGATTCACTATATTGATCTTATCCTAACGATGATGGAATTAAATGTTTTTTTTGTTTTTTTATATTTATATTTATACTTACAATCATTATTGCTGAGTTAGTTTTTCACTCCTCGGCTCTTATTATTAAACTTATTCATTATTTCTTACGTGAACTGAATCCTTATGAGAAAAATGTATTTTTTTCTTTCTATCTTGCGCAGAAACCGTTATTCTCATCTCGTACAGGAAATTGATAAGTGGAAGATATAACAAATTCACAAAGTAGACTGTTAAAGGGAAAATTATAACACAGTATTTTGTTTTATTTGATCATCTTCATTAAACTCATTTTGCAGAAACTATAGAATGCATGGTGAAGTATTTTGGTGCATTCAGCATTCTGATTTACGAGTAGAGTTGCTAACTGGCCGGTATTTGCTGTAATTTTGATTAAGGCCGGTGACCGGTACAAACTTCTTATTAGACCCCTTCTGACCGGTATTTTGGAATCTGCAATCCAGAATATAACATTGAACATCGAAATTTTTCAACAGTGCCTTTACAAACACAAATTTCCGTTGTATTATACATTATCGATATTTTTTTAACGTATGGCAGTTTTTTTTATTTAACATAACAAATTTGATAACACTTATATTTTATTGTAAAAGAATTTTATTCATTTATTGAGAGTAGAAAATGACTTTTTAAAGCAATTTCCTTTGTTTGAAGTGAAGTTTATAGAATAAATTTCATTTTATGAATCAACTATTGTTACATAAAGATTAATATCCAGTATTATTCATCTGTTTCGATAATTTTAAACAAGTGGCAATTGCTGGTAAATACAATAACGATCAATACAGTCTTCAGTTTCTCATTTGTACAGAGAATTTTGAGGGTGTGCCGGTAATTTTGTTTTCCTGAGTTGGCAACCTATTTACGAGGTTTTGTTTCAACTCTGCTACGTAGTGGCTCCGTACTGACACTCCGCATGCAAATAAGTATGTAAGGCTACCATACGCCCCGGTTTCTTAAAATTTGTCCCGGTGTGCAGAAATTTTCCTTCTTGTCCTGTTTTTTCTTTATTATTATTATTATTAATTACATATCAAAATTTCTGAAAAGATAATAAAATCGACTTATTCCTTTTGCTTTCAATTCCGACAATACTATAGGAACAATTGCATTCTAATCTTTATTATTATTGCAATCGTTGCTTCCCCGGATATAACATGCAATGTTTAAATCCTCCTAAGTAGCACTCTTATCACTAAAAGTAAGAATGTATACCCCGAGGTGGCAACAAATTCTTGTGACGTTGCAGACCAGCCCCGAAAACACATTTTTTTTCTGCTTCAGAAAAACAATTATGCAAATTGCTTTCTTTTAGTTCGCATTTTAGGTTAACAAAAATAAATCAGCCTATTGAAATTTTGAAACAACTTCATAAATCTGGATATTTTTCTTTATAGACATGTAGAGCATGTAAAGGTGGTATGCGTAATAATATTGAAAATGTAATTTTTGCCTAAATATTGTATGTTCACTGATTGCGTTTATATTGTATAACAGCTTCTAGCTTCTATAATAATTTTTAGCACTGTTGATTAAGTATGGACAGTGGCGTATTTACGATTTTGTTTCGGGAGGGGCTTTGCTAACTTCCGGGGGTGCTTTGCCTGAAAATATGAAAATTCTGCAAGATACTTCATATACTTTACTATAGTAAGTAAGATTTCGGTGGGGGGCTTGAGCCCGGAAGCCCTCCCCCTAAATACGCCACTGAGTATGGACTATATTAATACATTATTTTAAGTTGTATAACTAGTGCGATACTGTAGTAAAATTCGAAAGATAAAATTAATACAAAATGCAATATTTACTACTAATTTGTAAGATGTCCCGTTTTTTCTGTTTTCAAAAAGTATGGTAGCCTTAAAGTACGCTAAACCATACAAAATAAATTGTACTGTAAATAGTACCCCTCTGATAGTGCTCTCAAACGGGTCGGGTTACGGGTCGGGTTGTCGGGTCGGGTCAGTCGGGTTAGCTCGTGTCGGGTCACTCGGGTCGGGTCGTCACATTCTTCACTTATTTTCTATACGGAATACTATAAAGAGCTTTGTTGTGGAATTCAATTCGAAGTTGGTGAATTAATGATAAATGTGACTAATTGAAGGTGAAATAGTAATAAAATTTTAATTTTACCCTATATTAACTAATTGGTATTGTAATTGTAATTAATATTACTACTGACTTTTTTCCTTTCTGCGTTTCTATGTCAAGTTAAATGTCACATGAAGTGAAATTGAAAGGAAATATCTAGTTAACGGCCCACGTTATGCACCAACGCTAAGAGAGACAGTGATGATGAGAAATAATTGAAGTGGTTGAATGAAGAAAGTGGGAGGAAATGGGAGAACACCGAGAAAACCCATGCACATGGGGTTTGTCCACCAGAAAACTTACTTGGTACGAGCTGGAATCAATACCCATGGACCTTCGGGTCAAACATCTGCCTTTGGGCAGGACACATTATTATTATTATTATTATTATTATTATTATTATTATTATTATTATTATTATTATTATTATTATAACTTTAAGAGTGCCCAAGAAAGTTCCGCTGCCTTTTCACCAACACCTTCGAACATTGGTATGTAACCTAAGACGTACCTGGAATATCAAAAATCGTCTCCATCAGCCTCGACGACCTTCTGAAAACGTTCTGGAAGGCCATGGATTCCATCGCAGTCCAACTTGGTGGGACGTGAAGTGAAGAAGGTATCAAGTGCATATTGAACCTCTACTAGCTGTTTGAATTGGCGTTCTCTAAGGTGATTGTCCAAGGAATGGAACAGGTGATAATCGGACGGTACAACGTGGAGTATGGCGGATCCAATAGTGTTTTCCATCCAAGGCGTAGAATGATGTACTGGGTCATTTTAGCCACGTGGGGCTTAGCGTTGCCTTGTAACAAGAGGACCCCTTTGCGATTCAGAACTGCTGGATCCAGACAGTACACAGTTGCATTGATGATCTGACCAGCTGGTAGCAGTTCCCGATGGACGATGCCTCGAACAGTCCACAAAATGCACAGGAGAACCTTATTCTGGCGTAGTGCTGGCTTGGGCTGTTTTTGAACCGTTTCATGGGATGCTAACCAACAATGACGGCGCCGTGGAGCTTCGTACAGGACCCACTTCCCATCACATGTCAACACCCTGTTCAGAAATTGCTCCTTCCTCAGAAGAGACACCAAAGAAACACAGGTGTCTGCTCGCGTTGCTTTCTGGCTCCAAGTCAAATCATGTAGGACCTATCAACCCAGCTTGCAGTGCTTCCCAAGTTGATGGTGGTGGTGCCGAATGGTTTCTCCACTTACACTGAAAGGTAGTACCAGTTCCTCACATGTCTGTCTTCGCCTCAATTGCTGCCCGAAGATCTTTATTTTGAACATCTGTTTGTCTTCCGGCACGTGGTGCGTCTTCGAGTGTTTCATCACCGTCCTTAAACCGTCATACCACTGCACTCTCCGCGTAGTCACGACACCCTCACCAAAGGCCTGTCATATCTTCCGCTCCGCGGAGCAGCTTATTTGAACTCGTACAGCAAACAAGCCCTTATGACGCTCTGTGAAGGCCCCATGTTCACTCAGTCCTTACGCACGTTCACGGTGTATCTGAACAGCCACAACCAAGTAGTATGTTGGATATACTTACTAGTGTTGCTCACGAGACCTGGTTTGGGGCATTCTCGTTTCGAAAATGTGTCGTGAAGGTAGTCTCGTCTGGAAAACTGCATATGTTTCTATTGAAAGAGCTCTGTATCATCTCGTACCCTTTCATGAAAATTCTGTCTCGTCTCGTCTCGTCCAACAACTGACCTTCACCTTATATCCATTCGCATTCAACTCACGGTGTGAGGGCCAATTGAACACAGACCTCTACAAAGAGACAGACCTTTCTTGGTCACCTTCAGATTATTATTATTATTATTATTATTATTATTATTATTATTATTATTATTATTATTATTATTATTATTATTATTATTATTATTATTATTATTATTATTGCTGGGGTAGTGATTTGACTTTCTCCGCAATAAAATACTTGCTAATTTTATATAACGTTGCAAATATCTCCTAGATAAATTAATCAAGAAAAAATAAAAGGTAATTCCCTACAGAATGATATTTCAGTGCAATTAGTTCCTTATGATTCTATCAGACAGCAACGCTGTTTTTAAATAGAAAAATCGGAATGTTAACGTGATGAAATTGTTGTTTGTTACACAGCAAACAATATTAAAAGAAGTTCTATATACATTCCTTACTAGAAAATAATGTTGTCTTCAGAACTTTTATTCTTTTAGCCTTCAGAACTTGTCTTCAGAACTCAGTCAAATTTTATTTTGATTTTCGAAGTTGAATGCCTAAATTTTAACATTGGAAATTTGGGTGTGGAGTAAAATAAAGAAGGTTAGCAGGGTAGAGAGGAAAACGAATTAGGAAATGCTGAAAAAATGCAAGAGACGAGAGCAATATTAGACGATATAAGGAAGCGAAAAAATGGACGGATCACAAGTTTCGATCTTGCTAAGGGATTGCATTCTGAGAGATGTAGTAAAGGGGGTGATATCAGGAGAGCGAGAGTGTGTAAGAAGGTAGCAATTGATAGATTGTAATAAGGAGGGTGGTACTTTATGTTGGGTTGCGAGGCAGATATTAGCGGGAAATCGCAAAAATGGAAGCTTCTTACCTAGTTCACAGAAACTGGCCTGTCATTAATGGCAGAACACTGAGGAGGAGGAGGAGGATAATTATACTACAAATAAAAAAGCCGAAACAATGGTTTATGCATAAGAATTGGTCAGCATTTTTTTTCTGGTGGCAGTTTTGTAAGATTCTAGCTCTCTCAAACTGATTAGATTGTAAGGTCAGGTCACTCGGGTCGGTTGTCGGGTTAGGTCACTTCGGGTTGGTTCACTCGGGTCACTTTGGGTCGGGCCAATCGGGTCAGCTCTGGTCGGGTTGTCGGTCGGGTCAGTCAATTCGGGTCACGGGTGGGGTCGGGTCGGTCTTCAACACATATAATTTCCACGAAAATTACAATATACCACGGTTTATACCTCACTGGACTTCCAATAAAACATTTTCAATGATGTGTTCACCATGTCACCATTTTTGTATGAGGAAATTTCTAGAGGGATTTTGTGGGAATTTGATGGAGTGTAGATTCCTGTGTGTGTGTGTGTGTGTGTGTGTGTGTGTGTGTGTGTGTGTGTGTGATACGTTACAGGATACAAGATGTCGAGGAAGTGTGTAATAAACCGGACAATTTCTGTTATGTATGTGGGGAGCTGATATTTAAATCACAACGTCGATGTTTTACTCCACTTGTGAGGAAGTGTTATCAGTTATATTTTGGTTGCTGTGTAGGAGACCAAGATAAGAACTGGGTTCCTCACTGCATTTGTTGTACTTGCGTGAAACGTCTGACTGGGTGGGCAAATGGTGGACGAAACATGAACTTCGCAGTACCGATGATCTGGAGGGAACGAAAAGATCATTCTTCAGACTGCTACTTTTGTATGACACAGATAAAAGAAATAAGCAGTAAATCTAACCACACAGTACAGTACCCTAATTTGCCATAAGCAATTAGGCCAGTTCCACACAGTGCAGAATTACCTGTACCAGTACCTCTTCCTCATCTTACGGTAAATGAGGATTACGTACTTGAGGCAACTATTGAAGTTCCAAATGAAGATGATGATCCTACTTATGTAGGAAGCACATCTACATTGGATCCCCATCTGATAACTCCGGGTGAACTAAATGACCTCGTACGGGATTTAAAACTCTCCAAGACACAGACAGAACTTCTTGATACTAAACTTAAGGCTGGAATCTGCTCCATCGTGACACTAAAGTATGTATTTTTCGAAACCTTCATACAGAGTTTCAAAACTATTATTCTCAAGAAAATGATTTAGTGTATTGTAATAATGTCTGTGCTGTGATGGATACACTTGGACATGCACATAAGTACAGAGTGGAGATTGCTTATTGACTCTTCGAAAACTAGTTTTAAGGCTGTCCTTTTGCACAATGGCAACAAATTTCCTTCAGTGCCTTTGGCTTATGCAACTAATATGAAGGAAACCTATGAAAACATCGAAATAGTGTTAGAAAACATTCAGTATGAGAAATACAAGTGGACCGTTTGCTGTGATTTACGCCATTTCTTTGTTAATGGGTTTGCAGCTTGGTTATAGGAAATGTTGTTTCCTCTGCGAATGGGACAGCAGGAACAAAGCGGAACATTACATCAAGAAGGAATGGCCAACGCATGTATTAACTCCTGGACAGAAGAATGCTGTTTATTCCTCACTGGTGAGCCCTGATTAGATAATTCTACCTCCTCTTCACATAAAGTTGGGGCTCTTCAAAAACTTTGTTAGGGCAATGGACAAAAGTAATGCAGGATCTTGTTACCTCAAGGAAAAAATTCCTCGGGTTAGTGAAGCTAGGGAGTTTTGCAGACACCCAAATAAGATGTTTGATTCGTGACCAAAAATTTGAGGATCTCTTAACTCTGGTTGAGAAAGTAGCTTGGTGTTCATTTAAATGTTTAACAGAGAATTTTTAGGAAACAAGAAAGCCCCAAATTACCGTGAAATTGTGAGTGATTTCCGGCAATCATTCAATGAAATGGGTTGCAACATGTCACTTAAAGTTCACTTTCTAGACTCCCACCTGCATTTCTTTCCTGAAAACTTTGGTGCTGTTAGTGATGAGTATGGGGAACATTTTCATCAGGACAATTCCTCCATGGAGAAGAGATACCAGTGACGGTGAAGTTCAAAAATGCTAGCTGATTACTGTTGGACACTTAAAAGAGATGTTCTAGAAACCAAACACAGAAGAAAGTAAACAACTAAAACATATTAGTTGAGGTAAGTAAGTGTCCATTTATTAAGAAGATACCACTCACTTCTATTGTATTATTTATTAAGTAGATATAAAATGCTGACACGGTGTATACATCATTGAAAATATGTTTTATTTCAAATCCAATAAGATATAAAGCGTGCTTATATTGTAATGGAAGTTATATGTAATTTTATCTGCAATAATGAATATTGTAAAATGAACAGTACACATAGCATATTTTTATATAAATATGTTTATTTCTCTAGATAGAATAATGCTACTTAGAGGGCTTACTAAGTACAAATCAAGCTAACATACAATATAATTTGTGTGTTTATATACCTAACGTACCCAAGGTACAAGTGTGAAAATGGTTTTTAAAAAAAGAAAAAGAAAAGAAATTTGAGGGGAAATTTTCCGAAAACACCTCTGTCACGGAAAAACTGAGGGTGATAGAGAAAAACTGATTGCAGATTCGAATTCTACGTGAAAAGGTCTATTAGAATCAGGTATTTTCTTCCGTGTGCCAGAGAAAAAGATTTTTTTTCGACTAGTGTAATAGGTACCATTTTCAAACTCAGCAACCGTTATTCAAACCGGTTAACGTTGATCGCAGATATTAAAAATACTCACATCCGTATATTATTTAATACAAACGAAAATTTTACTTGCACATTTCTGCACAAACGATGTATAAACGATCGCGACAATTTGTGGTTCAATCGAACATGGTGGGGCTAGCACTTAGACAACTCCCCTTTTTTTCGTTCTGTCCACGCACCTGATAGCGTAGAAAAAAAAACTTTCGCCTGCGTATTACTGCTCAAACGATGTACAAACAATTAAGATAATTTTCTTTTGAATCGGAGTAGGGAGGTGCTACCAATTAGGCAGCCTATACTTTGTTATCGTTTTGGCGCGCTCGCAATTGTGTACAAACGAAAATTTCGCCTGCAAATTTCTGTACAAAACCGTAATAAACAAGAGCGACAGTTTGTGGTTGAATTCGACATGGTGGGAGGGCTATCAATTAGAGAGCCCATAGTTTGTTATCGTTTTCGCGGGGCCACATTTATGTGCAAATGAAAATTTCAGCTGCACATTTATGTACAAAGGCGTACAAACAAGTGCGACAGTTTGTGGTTGAATTGAACATGGTGGGAGGGCTACCATTTAGACAGCCCCACTTTGTTTTCGTTCTGGCGGTGCCCCTAATTGTGTACAAACCAGGGCCGGAGCGCGGGGGGGTCGAGCCGTGCCACCACCCGGGGCGGCAAGTCTGATGGGCGGCAAAATTTGAAAAAGAAAAGAATACAGGGGCGGCAAAATTTGAGAAAGAAAACAATAAAAGGGCGGCATGTGAAAGAACCGCCCAGGGCGGCAAAACTTCTAGCGCCGGCCCTGGTACAAACGAAAATCTCGCCTGCACATTTCTCTATAACTATATTCAAACGATTGCGACAATTTGTGGTTCAATTGCACATGGTGGGGGGCTACCATTTAGACAGCCCCCCACTTTGTTTTCGTTCTGCCGTCGCCCCCTAATTACGTACAAATGAAAATTTCGCCTGCATATTTCTGTACAAACGATGCACAAGCGATTGCGACAATTTGTGATTGAATTGAACATGGTGATTGGGCTATCACTTAGAAAGTCCCCCACTTTGTTTTCGCCCTGGCGGCGCCCCTAATTATGTACAAACGAAAATTTCGCATGCACATTTCTGTACAAACGATGTAGAAACGATTGCGACAATTTGTGATTGAATTGGACATGGTGGGGGGGGCTATCTCTTAGACAGACCCCCACTTTTTTCGATCTGGCGGCACCCTTAATTATGTACAAACGAAAATTTAGCCTTCACATTTCTGTAGAAACGATGTGGAAACGATTGCGACAATTTGTGATTGAATTGGATATTTGGGGGGGGGGCTATCACTTAGACAGTCCCCAATTTGTTTCAGTTTTTACGGCGCTCCCATTTATGTACAAGCAAAAATTTCGCCTGCACATTCTTGTACAAATGATGTACGTAGAAACGATTGCGACAATTTTTGCTTGAATTTGACATGGTGAAGTGCTACCACTTAAACAGCCCCCACTTTGTTTTCGTTCTGGCGGCGCCCCTAATTGTGTACAAACGAAAATTTGGCCTGCACATTTCTGTACAAACGATGTAGAAACGAATGCGACAAATTGTGATTGAATTGGATATGGTGGGGTGCTACCACTTAGACAGCCCCCACATTTTTTTCGTTCTGGCGACGCCATTAATTTTGTACAAACGAAAATCTCGCCTGCACAGTTCTGTACAAACCATGTAGGAATGCTTGCGACAATTTGTGATTAAATTGGACATGGTGGAAGAGAATACCATTTAGATAGACCCCACTTTGATTTCGTTCTGGCGGCGCCCCTAATTGTGTACAAACAAAAATTTCGCCTGCACATTTCTGTACAAACGATGTAGGAACGATTGCGACAATTTGTGATTGAATTGGACATGGTGGGGGGGGCTACCATTTAGACAGCCCGCACTTTGTTTTCGTTCTGGCGGCGCCCCTAATTGTGTACAAACAAAACTTTTGCCTGCACATTTCTGTACAAAAGGTGTAGAAACGATTGCGATAATTTGTGATTGAATTGGACATTTTGGGGGGGCTAACATTTAGACAGTCCCCCACTTTTTTCGTTCTGGCGACGCCCCTAATTGTCTAAAAACGAAAATTTTGCTTGCAGATTTCTGTACGAACGATGTACAAACGATTGCGACAATTTCTGATTCAATTGTACATAGTGGGGGACTACCATTTAGACAGCCCCCACTTTGTTTTCGTTCTGACGGCGCCCCTAAGTGTGTACAAACGAAAAATTCGCCTGCACATTGAGACCATTTCCGATTGAGTCTGATAAGGGGGGGGGCTGTCTAAATGGACGTCTCCTTTTCACCTCTACTGTAATTAAATTCTTCCTCGAGAAAATCTGTAATCAACACTGTCAGTAGCTACGTCGTCGACTAATATACCTTAACAAGTACAGCTTTATTTTCGTATATTTTACAACAGTTAACCAATTTAAAACTATCGCAAACAAGAATATGTAGTCAACTTCTTAAATACTTCGCTCGCAGGAACCCGTTCAGCGCGTGCAACAAGCAAAAACAACATGTTTGGCGTCTCACAAATGAAAAAGGGGAAAAAAGAAAAGCAAAAGCAGCACGACAGTGCCTTATCGCAGTCAGAGCTGACAACATAGTTTCGGTCGTTACTAACGCGAATAGACCTACTAGCGATGTACAAGAGTTATACAGTTACAATATACGTTGTGCCACAGTAGCGCTACAGGCGGAATGTGCACGAACTACAAATGAATATGTTCCCTTACAAGCATCAGACACTGTTGCACCCTCTTTACATTCTACACATCATTTTTTCTCCCACTTTTTGACCTTGACAAGCAGAAGTACCAGGCTTTCCGAGTTCACAACCATAAACTCTTTGTGTACAGAGTACGTTTTCAGTTCTTCCAATGACTCTGCGCGCGAAGAACAGGGGTGATGATCGGGCTACCGAATACGGAAGTCAGAGACACCCGGTTGCAACTTTAAATGTAAAATACAAATATAGAGCCTTGACAATGCCGTGAGGATGAATATATATATATATATATATATATATATATATATATATATATATATATATATATATATATATATATATATATATATATATATATATATATATATATATTACTATAAAGAAAAAGATATAGAAGTACTTGTTGCGTAGATTTTTGAAATGTATGTACGTGTAGCAAATATTGTGGAAGACCTGAGAAACGAAAATTTTCTGAGAGTTCGAAGTAACCTTTGTACACAGTTAACGCCCTATCTCTCTATTTCAGTTGGGAAAATTTGTACCGGCAGACACTGACTCAAGATCGCTTCGTAGGAGTATCCAGCATAATTACAAAATGCATTTTAAACAGTACCAATAATAAGATAATGCGTTTATTGATAAAATGAAACCATGAAATAAAAATATTATGTCGAATAAAACGGTTCCTAATAAAACGCTTGTCTTATATTTATCTTTTAAAATAAAGTAGAAGAGATAGAAGTACTTGTTGCGTAGATTTATGAAACGTATATATTGATAAAATGAAATCATGAAATAGAAAGATTATGTTGAATAGAACTATTTAATGAAATAGTTGTTTTATCTCTATATTTTTAAATGAAATGATAGAAATATTTCTTATATACATTTATGAAACATTGGTATTGATAAATCAAAAGTCATGAAGTAAGAAATTTATGTTAAATTGAGTTATGAAAAGAAATAACTGTCTCATCTTTATCTTTTCATGTAAAATGATAGAGGAAGAGAATTACATACAAATATACAAAGTTTGACAACAAAGTTTCAGGGTTGATGCTGCTACTCTGAATGACAGAAATTGCTTATCATATATGAGATTAGCGCTATGATATTCTTCTATTGTAGGACACTTGAAGATTTGGAAAAGAAAACATCTGTGCCTTTCTAATCATTATAGGTCATCAGTCTCCCTGGTTCCCATAGTTATGGATTCTTAAAGTATCAGTGATCCGATTAGTGAAGAGGCCCTGGTCTTCATTGTTATGGCAGAGCAGAGTTACAGAGTACGAGCATCAGTTCTGGAATTTAAACGTCAACTCTTGGATAATATTAATCATTATTATCATAGCTATTCGTCCATTATTGGCAGGTCACTTGCCGCAACTGAGAAGCTTCTATGTTCCACGGTCTTTCTCTTTGTCTTCACATACGATTTTTCTGTTTTCCATCAATTGTAGCCTCTTTTGCCCCCACCCTCTTTTTCCTGCCAACATGCCCTCTAGCATTTGCATCATGATATAGTTCCTTCTTAGCCAATGTCCCAACCAGTTTCTCTTCCTCTTCCTAATAAAATCTAAAATTCTTCACCCACTATGTGTAATATTGACAAAGCGAAAATCATGAAATAGGAAGATGATTTTGAACTGAGTTATTTATTGTAAAAAATAGTTTCTTCAACTTTATATTTTGTTGAATAAATAAGACTATGAAACACAAATATTGCTGAGTTAATTAAATTAATTAATTACAAAGTTACCATAGGACTGTATTTTTTTTAACAAAAGTAAAACCAAGAAATGTAAGCATCATATTGAATAGATTTATTTAATGAAACAGTTGTCTTATTTATATTTCTTTAATAAAAAAGAAAATCAATAAATGCAAACATGTTGAATAGATTCGCTTCATGAAACGTTGCTTGAACTCTATTAAAAAGAAACTCAAGAAGTAGAAAATTATGTTGGGAAAGTTATTTAATAAAACACTTCTTTTTAATTTCCAGATTTTCTTCAATAGAGAGATAAATGACGAAAACGTAAGATTTGTTCAATAGATTAACGAGTAACAAAACAATTTCCTTAATCTATTTTATTTTCAATGAAAAGAAAACCATAAAACTGAAAAATATGCCGAATAGAGTTGTTTAATAAAATAGTTGCATTATTTCCTCATTTATTAATAAGGAATAAAAGAAAAAAGCAGAGTAAAATATTGAATAGATTGCTTACTAAAATAATTACAGTTTATCTGTATTTTTAATAAGTAGAGAAAATTAAGTATTACATTCTATAAAGCCATTTAATTTTTAAAGAAAACTCCTTTTTCAATACTTTTTAGGATAAAAGAAAATATAAGAAATGGTGAAATTATGTTGAAAGACGTATTTAATAAAGAGATCCCTTATCTCTTATTAGTTTTTTGATAAATGAAAATTCAGTTTAACGTACCACGATTATGCCCTTTAAGTTAAGGGAGACGATGATTAAGGCAAGTGAATTATGCTGGAAGAATTGATCGAATGAGAAAGTGGGAGGAAACGGGAGTACACCAAGAAAACCCACGGACATCGGTTTTTGATAAATAATATAGGAAAGATACATTTCGTAATCTGGCGTAGGTGCTAAATGCTAGTAAATGCTAATATATATATATATATATATATATATAATATACATATAATATACATATAATATACATATATATATACAAAAATAATCCCAAAGAAAGATATTCGTAAAGTCATATGAAAAAGTATTCCAATATTTCTATATTTCTAAAAGAGTATACTGGTATTACTATTGAGCAAAATAGAATACAATACTCTATGAAGTTATATTAATGGAAATCTTCCTATTATGTTATACCACAATAAACATAATTTAACACAACAAAGTGAGTTTATCAAATTGTGCTGACTTTACTAACTAGGGATGTACTTGAACCTCAACCCACAACGTAGGGGTGATGTATATATTTCCTGAAAGCTTGGGTCAAGATTAAAAACGGTTACCAAAATTGGGGAGTTCTCATACACTCCGCTTGAGGGCAGCACTTTCCTCATTATTATTAAAAATCTTATGCGTGTCCGTCGATTCTACGATTTTGTTTCGGGGGAATTTGCTAACTTTATTCCTGGAAATGTAAAAAAATCTGCAAGATATTTTTCATTTAACTTAAAATAGTAAATACAATTTCGGAGGGGGCTTAAGCCCGGAAGCTCCCCTTAAATACGCTAATGCATATGACAGACACACTCACACAATCTTTTATTCAGTAGTAAGGATAATAAGATACCCAGATATTGTGATACAGCAAATTTGAATATCATGGCAGAGCAAGGCTAAGTTTAAACAGTGAACGAATCAGTTAAGAAAACTCAAATGGTTGAGAGTTGAAAAAAAAAAGCAGACTAAAAAATTTTAACGACAAGAATCAGAGAGAAAAAATCAGGAGAGGATTCCCAAATAGTTATGATAGTGCAAATTTGAAAAAAAAAAAGTGAAAAAAATTAAGTCTTTCAGTTATATGTCTCATGGTTATGCCGGTTAGGCTAAAGGAGACGATGATGATGAGAAATGAAACAGGAGAACCCCGAGAGAACCCACGCACACGGTGCTTGTCGACCACAAAGCTCAGAGAGCAAATTTCAGTGGAAAAACCTCCTGAGATAAGTTGAGTGGAGAAAGAAACAAACAAATGAATTAACGAAGAAAATATAAATTTATTCAAGAGGATACTCATATATAGTTGTGTTATAGGAAATTTGAATATCAAAGGAAAGTTTAGCTAAAAAAAAAAAAAAAAAATGACGAATTAGCGAAGAAAATGAACATCTTGAGCAGATCCTCAAATCGTTACGATATAGAAATCATAACACGTCTCACTGCAGTAAAATAATTACAAGAGACAAATTTGTGAAGATCACTGGATGAAATTATTTTAGACGTAGCCTAAAGGAAGGAAGAAGCTAATCGAACAGAAGGCTGGCGTTGACCAACTTTTGGTATTTTTTTTTTTAAACCAAACCGGAACGTCGACAACGCGGTATTTTATTGATGAAAGAGCAAATGGATCATTAACGTAATGAGATATCCCAAAATTTCCATACTAAAATTACAATTGTTGTTTTTGTTAATTTGCGAAACACAAATGATATAACCGCTTGGGTCAAAGTTGAGCCAGGTGCAGACCCACCACTGTTGGGTGCTTTAGCTAGTTAACGGTTTTCGTTAAATCTTTTTAACTGCTTTGCGTGTATAGGTCCTATCTTCCCACATCCACTGATTGTGGCTGGTGACCTTGGTGTGGGCATCTTTACCTCTGGCTCTTCTCTTCTCTTCTCTTCCTCCCCTCCCTCTCTCATCTACCATACCAAAGGGTCAAAGTGATGCGCCTCTCCTCTTTACAAACCACATCAAGATGGACCATCATGTTGTCCACCCTTGCTTCACATACACAAACGAATAAGTGATGACTAGTTAAAAATTTTCATCACGTTCCTTAAGGTTTTGTCTAATTTAATTGCGCAGAAGGCCAGGACTCCAACGGCTTACCTGAGAGAGATAAGCATTCATAAAAATAATTCATCCTGTTGTTTAATAATAAATGTGTAATATAATAAAGAAAGATTATTCCTATCAACGATTATCTTAGTGTAAGAAATAAAGTGCTATCAGTGTTAGCTATTAACAGGATCTATTTCTCATCTAAGTGTATATAGGATCTAAAGCAATTCTTAAGAAGTTGAATTCTCTTATTTTTTTTTCAGTTAGTAATGATTTTGTGCTAACCGCATAAAAGATCCCAGCAAAATATTGTGTTTAACTAAGCCCACTTTCTGGTAGTGATACATTTCAAATGCAAAGACACTCTGGTAACAGTCGAAACTTATATAACTCTTAAATCTCACACTAAGATAATCGTTAATAGGAATAATATTATATTATACATTCATTTTAAAGAACAGAATTAATTACTTTTAGGAACGCTTATTTCTTTTAGATAAGCAGTTTATTTTTAATAGTAAGCAACAGAGCGGATTACTTTTATGAATACTTATCTGACTCTGTTAGATAAGGCGCTTGTATTTGTAAATCAATAGGATGGATTATTTTTATAAATGTTTATCTCTCTTAGATAAACCATTTGAATTTATCATTATACAACAGAGATAATTGTTTTTATGAATACTTATATCTCTCAAATGAGCCTTAGCGTTTATAATCAATAGCATGGATTATTTTTATAAATGCTTATCTCTCTTACATAAACCGTTTTATCATTATACAACAGAGATAATTGTTTTTATGAATACTTATATCTCTCAAATGAGCCTTAGCGTTTATAATCAATAGCATGGATTATTTTTATAAATGCTTATCTCTCTTACATAAACCGTTTTATCATTATACAACAGAGATAATTGTTTTTATGAATACTTATCTCTCACAGGTGAGCCTTATATTTATAACCACGGCATGGGTTATTTTCATAAATGCTTAGGTATATCTCTGTGAGATAATCCGTTAGCATTTATTATTAAAGAACATAGTGAATTATTTGTATGAATAATTATCTCTCTGAGACAAGCCGTTTAAACAACAAATGAACGATTTTTTCAGCTAAGACGTTGGTCTGCTGTTTTGTCACTCTTACACGACGCAGAATTCGACAATATGCAAGAGGACTTTTTCTTATTTTGATATATTTTCTAAGGAATCTGTTCCCAAAATATTGTGATGAATTTTCGTAACACACTGTATGTGCTTTCTATATGTACATTCTTAATGTTACTTATACTCATTCCCGCGTTCCCCTCAAAAATTGTAAAATCTTCCTTGTTTCTCTGTGAAAAATCTGGCAACTGTAATTGAGAGCTATAATACACAAAATAATTATCACGCTTTATTTCTAAAGCCAGCAGAAATTCTTCTTATTAAGAGAGAGAGAGATATGCAGTTATTGTTTCTCTGTTACACCTTAAAACAAAAGAAAATCTTGTCACGTTGCCTCTAAGTTTAATTTTCTTCAATGGTGGCTTTTTTTACCTAACACTGGTCTATATGTAGTGTATAATATACTGAACAATAACTTAATGAAAAGTGTTACATTATTACCCGCAATACACTTTTTTCCAATTTAAGCTTGCTTTCGACAACAACATACAATACCTCTCTAAAAAGCATTATATAGCCACCAAAGTGTTTATAGTACGATTCAATTGCTTTCCTCTACTTTGAGACATAAGCTCACTTATTAGAAAGAATTTTCGTGCACTAAATTTAATTTTGTATTAGTTTTTCGTGATACTCAATAACTTCCTCTTTCTACGCAGACACGACGACTCGAGCAAAAAAATCCACGGCACAACAGGAATTTGCCTTTTAGAATTTTTGGTGGAAAAAAAATCTATTGAGAACTGAATTTACTAACGGTAATAATAAATTTTGTCTCGCCTTCTTTTTCTTTGTTTTCGTCACGATGCAGACGACTTTTGTAAATACATACAATTATTTTTTTTTTTAAGGCCAGTCGTAATTTTGTAACAAAATAACTTTGCAGCTTTAAGATGTTAGCTAGCTCATTACCGCAGAAACGAAATGACGTTATTTGATTGTACACAGAAAAAAATGTATGTGACGTATGTACAAACTTAGGTTATATGCGTAAATCCTGTAGTTTTTGGACTTAAAGAGTCTTCATCCTCGCGAAATTAAAATACCGTTAATTTTACAGTGATTATGTGATATCTTCAAATAGATAAAAGGTAATTAAAATATGGAACAAGAGCGCCCTAGACAATATTATTTTGCGTGAGGTACCGTTATCACAAGTCACCTAGTGTCTTTCTGTTTTCAAGTGTTTAGAAACGCGAAAATAAATGCCGATTTTCAAAATGGCTCGAAATCGAAAGCAGATAAGTGAGTCGTTATAACGGTTTCTAATGTAAAATAATATTGTCTAGGGCGCTCTTGTTCCACTTTTCGATTATCTTCTATCTATTTGAAGATATCACATAATTACTATAAAATTAGCGGTATTTTAATTTCGCCGGGATGAAGACTCTTAACGTGCGACAGTACGTAACATTCTGCCCGCAGCAAACGTATATACCCTAACTGAAAACATATGTTTTACAATACTTTCCATATAAGTGTTCCATCTAAATGTAATTTCCATATGAAACAAAGAAATGTATATTGGCGGTCAAGATCTCAGATGAACGTATATAACATATAGCTGACGTTAGCTGACGTACGTATTCGTAGGTAATATACGAAAGACTGTTAGATGTCAGATTTCCTGCAGCGCCATGATGTAACATTTTAGGGGGGGGAGGCAGTACGTACCTAGAAAATGTTCAGAAACTCTGAGAGGTGATTCATAACTTCGAAAGAAGACAAAAAGCTCCCTTCCATATTGTCGAATTCCGCGTCGTGTACGAGAGAAAGGGGTGCCAACTTAGAATTGAAAATCAAATCGTGACAATTGGAACGGAACAGAAAGACGTGCACATACTTCGGGATTTGATTCGTAACATCAAAAGAAGACAAAAAGCTATCTTGCATGTTGTCGAATTTGGGTCGTGTACGACTGACAGGTGTGCCAAATTGGAATCGAAACTTGAATCCTGTCAATTGGAACAGAACAGAAAGATGTGCACATACTTTCGGAGGTGATTCATCACATCAAAAGAAGACAAAAGGTCCTCTTTTATCTTGTCGAATTACACGTCATGTACGAGTAACAGGGGTGCCAGCTTTGAATCGAAACTAGAGTCCTGACAAATGGAAGGAATACAAAGGTGTGTACAGAGTACACGACGCGAAATTCGACAACATGCAAGAGCACTTTTTATCTTCTTTCGGTGTCACGAATCACCTCCCGAAGTTTAAGCACATCTTTCAGGTTTACCCTGTATTTATCTCATTCACTTGATTTCGCGACCATCCCCCTAGGCCTAAGGTGGAAACCCCACCCTTAACAGGTGCCTTGTTTGCATGGGCCGAAATACGGCTCTGTTATGGGTGTTACTCATAAAGATTTCTTCTTTCATTTCGTGTTACATTTACTTGTAATTTCAGAACGGCATCTTGACAACGCATTTGTCGATAATTGATTGCTACCTTTTTATTTCAGAAAAGCCCTAACAGTGATGCTAGTTATTATTATTTATGTCGCTCTTAAGAAACATTTACTAACAAAGAGCGGAGGAGGGGGGAAATCATAGCGGTAATTATCAGTTTGTTTTCCAGACGTGCTACTTTCTCCATTTAAAATAATTTAGAACAAACGCTCCATTATTTCAGCATATTAGACCGACTTGCTTAACATCAATTGTTACGAAGCGACACTTAAGATAGTTCGTGTCTGAATAATTAAAAATGTCTCTGTAGATGACAATTGTGGTGTATACAAAGGTTTAAAAGAATGTCCTTTTAAATACTTCGGCGTTTTACAAGAGGAACAATGTACGATTTGAAAGTACAATTACTTCCGAGGCATCGGCACTGTTTTGTCTTGCACTTTTACAGCGTATGAGTTGTTTAGCAGGTGTTGTTGGGTCATAATGGGGGAAGGGGCGGGAGATAGGCGAGGGGGAGGGGGAAAGAGAGAGAGACTTTTCAGTTCTAATACAGGAATTGATGTTAATTATTTGGAACAGTTGTGCCTTTTCTTTTTTTTTTCCCTTTGCAACTTTTGCATAAATAGCCTGTAACTATGATATTTTTACTTCTTAATGATTAAAGGGCTATGTATGTATATGAAAACATCAAGGGTTCACTGCTGCAGAAAGAAAACACCAATGAATATTAAACTGTGACTAGGATTCCCCACGAGACAGTATTTCTGCGAT
Organism: Thermobia domestica; assembly: GCF_964235325.1. Taxonomy (NCBI): domain Eukaryota; kingdom Metazoa; phylum Arthropoda; class Insecta; order Zygentoma; family Lepismatidae; genus Thermobia; species Thermobia domestica. The sequence continues at coordinate 40,296,348 of NC_137467.1, forward strand.
GATATTTAAGACGACACATTACACTGTGACTAAGATTCCCCACGAGACAGTATTTCTGCGATGATATATAAGACGACACATTAAACTGTGACTAGGATTCCCCACGAGACAGAATTTCTGCGATGATATATAAGACGACACATTAAACTGTGACTAAGATTCCTCACGAGACAGAATTTCTGCGATGATATATAAGATGGCACATTAAACTGTGAATAGAATTCCCCAACAGACATAATTTCTGCGATGGATATATAAGACGACACATTAAACTGTGACTAGGATTCCTCACGAGACAGAATTTCTGCGATGATATATAAGATACACATTAAACTGTGACTAGAATTCCCCACGAGACAGAATTTCTAGGATGATATATAAGACGACACATTAAACTGTGAATAGAATTCCCCAACAGACATAATTTCTGCGATGGATATATAAGAAGACACATTAAACAGTGACTAGGATTCCCCACGAGACAGAATTTCTGCGATGGATATATAAGAGGACACATTAAACTGTGACTAGGATTCCCCACGAGACAGAATTTCTGCGATGGCTATATAAGATGACACCTTAAACTGTGACTAGTATTCCCCACGAGACAGATTTTCTGCGATGACTATATAAGACGACAGATTACACTGTGACTAGGATTGTTCACGAGACAGAATTTCTGCGATGATATATGAGATGACACAGAGCTCTTTCAATAGAAGCAGCTACTTTCGGAAATGAAATGAAATGAAAACTTTGCCTGTTATGCTAAGGAAGACGGATAACTAAGACAAATGAACGATGATGGAAGAATTCGTGAAATGAGAATGTGGAAAGAAACTCTAGAAAACCTACGAATACGATGTTGTCACCACAAACGTACTTGGTCCGGGATCAAACCACGGATCTCACGCAACAGAGTTAACCCTTAGGAGCTCTTGGCTTTTTGGGCTATTTTTGAGACTTTCAGTCAAGCAGCTACTGCATCGTCACTATTTATCCTAGGATCATGGTTCATACCTCGTTCTCTTCAGAATAGAGCTGGCTTTCAAATGGTGCAACTTGCATGCTCATACCATATACCAGAAGCGGGAAAAAATGTCAAAGTGAAAATTTCGGAGGGAAATTTTTTTTCTCGAACTTTGCCCCCCTGGACCCCCCTGTGTGATCGTAGCCATCTAAAAAAAATCTGATAAATAGTACTTAGTATACTGAATGTGTGTGCCAAATTTCAAGTTTCTATCTTGAATACTAAGGGCGGGAGAATTTTTATCAAAAATTCCCACAATGCCCCAAATCACCATAAAACACTATGATCTCAGGGAAAAAATTACTGAGACATCCCTAATTACCCTAGGACTATAATCCGCCAATCATTCTCTTCAGAATAGAACTGTCTTTCAGGCGGTACCATTCACATGTCTCCATCATGTATCTAAGGCGGGAAATTCCTGAAAAAAGGGATTTTTTGGCAAAATTTCCCGTTTTTCAACTTTTGCCCCTCTGGATCCCCCCTGGACACCGGAAAAAACTTCTGGTAAATACTACTCGGTGAACTGAATGTTTGTGCAAAATTTCAATCTTCTACGTGAAAAAATAGGCCAGCCAGAAAAAAATTCCCTACCATGCCCCACTTTTACCCTATACAGAAGTATATTTGGATAAAAATTCAGAGACGGCCCTATTTACCCTAGAATAATAATTCGACCGTCGTTCTCTTCAAAATGGAACAGCCTTTCAGACGGTATGACTCACGTGGTCCTATCGTGTATGTGAGGCGGGAAAATGACGAAAAACGGAATTTTTGGGGTAAAAATATCCCATTTTTTTACCCCTTTGCCCCTCTGGTTCCCCCCTGTTTTAACACTGACATCGGAACAAAAAATCTGGTAAATACTACTCGGTGGACTGAATGTTTGTGCAAAATTTCAATCTTCTACGTTCAAAAATAAGCCCGTCAAAAATATATATACCGACAATGCCCCATTTTTCCCTATATAGAAGTATATTTTTCAAAAATCCCTGAGACATCCCTAATTACCCTAGAATAATAATTCGACCGTCATTCTCTTCAGAATGGAACGGCCTTTCAGACGGTATGACTCACGTGGTCCTATCATGTATGTGAGGCGGGAAAATGACGACAAACGTGATTTTGGGGGTAAAAATATCCCTTTTTTTTACCCCTTTGCCCCTCTGGCCTCCCCTGTTTTAGCACTGACATCGGAACAAAAAATCTGGTAAATACTACTCGGCGGACTGAATGTTTGTGCAAAATTTCAATCTTCTACGTTCAAAAATAAGCCCGCCAAAAAATAATGAACATAGGCTTAAAAAGGGAAAAAATACATTTTAAGATTATGACGTCATCACCTCCCATGTCTGGACGCAGGACGGTCTGAAACCATATGTAATGTCTTCTACAATGTCTCTGGACTTGAAAAACAACAACAACAAAAATAAACGGACGAAAAAGCTCAAATAGAAGAGAAATAACGCAATGTACCATGAAAAACGCGTATGGTACAAAATGTACCATAAGGTCCCCAAAGGGTTAAACGATCTACCGCTGAGTCACTACACTTTGGTAGATGAGACCACTTTCACAATACTTTTTCCAGACGACATATTTTTAATTACTCTTGCCTCGGAGTCCAATTGTGCATACGCACGTCCGCTGAAACTTATATTTTAGGGGGTTTTAATAAAGTTTTTTGAAGGGTCCAAATTTAATGAGGATAAATTATATTAAAATTTCTAAAAAAAAAAAAAATCATCACTTAAAATTAGATTAAATTTACAGAAAAAAAGGGAATTGGGAGGGGGGGTTCGAACTCCCATGATCCATTTGTTGCCAACCCTGACAGTGCCAATCAACGTATTCAAAATTTTTATAGTACCGGGTTCGATTCCCAGAGGGGACACTTGGTCTAGCTTTTTCAGGCCAGCGGTCCTGAGTGAGATTTTTCCTGAGTTTTCCTCATTCACACCAGACAAATGCCGGGATGGTATCTAACATAGTGGTCTCAGATCCCTTCCTTCCTTTCCCATTCTTTTCTTCTCCCTCTCCAATTCCGTGGACAGTATGATCGCCGAACTACGTCATACCTCATACGTGTGACGGGCTACCATATCCATAGATGCCGAAAGCCCAGAAATCCAATCCCTAATCCTAAGTAGAATTGTTATAGTATAAATATTACGAGGGTCTATTATTATTATTATAACAGGGGTAACAGTGGATAGGAACGCGGTGGGACGCCGTCCTCCCACCTCGAAAAAAATACATAAGGTGTCCCCTAGTTCCTAAAGATTACAATGGGCAAAGATCGGCAGAGGGAACAGCGTGGCGCCATGCCGCTACCTACCGTCCCTCTACCTTTTCAGATCCACTTTTACCCCTGTTTATAACTATAGAATATTATTTCCGTTTAACGGAGAAAATGTGCACAGATAAGACATATACAAAATCTCATTGAGCCCAACAAAATGATAATCTGAGTGCAAAACCTCATGCGTAGTTTTTGAGAAAATGGCGAAAAACAAATTTCTTTGTAAACCTAAAATAATGATTCTGTACGAGAACCATGCCACCTGTTGAGGTGAAACTAAGGTGTAGTTTAGCGCATTACATTTTGGAAAAATTTACAAGTAAAACTGAATACTTTGCACGAAAAGACATATTTATAAAAAACAATGTCACCGAGGACTTTTTTTTTTCAGGCTACAGAATTAAATACAAAGTAACAAAGCTATATTTTACGTTTACAAGTGGAAGGTTACTAGTATGAAACCATGACAGGTGCTATTGAAACTTGAATCACTGACAAAACCCACTTCTTTTCACTACCCTTGTTTATACGCCATCGCTGGCGCGCTTCTTCCTTTCGACGCTTCCTCGAGCTATCGTGTGGATGCATACCTAGCAGTTTTTCCCTGCACTTGCTTGGTTAGATAGCATTCGTATTTTTAGTGGCCACCTACCACATGTTGGTTTGTGTTTTTTGCACAGTAGTTTGTATGCCATACGTTTGGAAGTCGTATTTATGCGCAAATCTTAAAAGAATTGTAAATTTTCAACAACTACTTCTGGTGGCCCACTTCAAGATGGAAATTAATGAAAGAATTATATTTTTTCAACAATTATTTCGAATGGTGCGCCAAAAGAAAACCAGTACGATTGAAATTATCATGATAAAACTTTTACTTACATGCACCTGGCAACACTGCTATTCATTGAATCGAAACGGGGACACTTCCAGAATCTGCCGTAGAACTGACAATTCAGTTCGTGATGAATAGCAATGTTGCCGGGAGCATGTAAGTAAAAGTTTCATCATGATAATTTCAAAGTTTGTTTTTCATTGTTTTCAGGAATTCCATAATTTAGACAGATCCTTAACACACCTTTTGATGCACTGAAACATCACCACTGTTGCCAATTCAGAATGTTAATTTATGAAAACCACGTTTTTCGTTACACAGGCCTCATCCAATTAGTTATCGGTGGAAATGAAAAATTCTTTTTTTACATTCCATAGTTTCCAAGCTACCCCAACTATTCAAACTGAAAATGAACGACAGAACATCCATACGTATGAGTTATGAGTCAATTTACGTTTTTGTAATAATAATAAAAAAAAAAATTACACCTTAGATTGCATCTGGCAACACTGTGTGGTTCCTAGTGTACTTCAATCGTTGTTTCCTAGTTTAAAAATATATGCATGAACAAGGCTTCATTTTGGTATAACCATTATTTGTGTATCCCTTCCGGTTCAAAAGTTCTACTATCCCAAACTCCGGGTTGCATTGTATTGGATACCCTGTAGATATATTATCGATTTTGTTTCGACTTTAGTAAATTAATTTCTTTGTTCTTATTGGACAAATCATACATGCAGATTATTCTTTCCTAAAATATATACGTTTAGTATTTCTGCATATTTTTAGTGCTTTTTTTTAAATGTTCAGTGTCACCCCTCCCTTGTTCAGTTTCACCTCTCGATCGTGGGTGACTCTGAATAGAACACAAGTGTTTATTTCCACGCACGTAGCATCCACTCTGTACCAGACATTACGCAGTGCTTGCACCGAGTGTTAAACAACATATTGAACTTTCGATTCCATGTAAAGTTTCTTCCATTCGTTGCGAACCGTTTGCTTATAAGGTAAATTACCATGAAATTGTTCAGTGTCCCCCCACCCCACTATATTGTCCAAAGGTAACACACATACAGTATTATTCGATACATCATATTAAACGGATCAAATTGGAATGCATAACTGTGAATTTCATGAGAGGTTTTCAAGAAAATGGAGCAAAATCATGATGCTAAATAGTACCGTATATATTCGAATCTACAGCAGATTTCAGATGAGAAGCGGCATGGCCTTGAGTTGGCTTTACGCGGCGTCCAATTGGCTTTGAGCGGTGTTGACAATTCGCGACAAGAAGTTCTGCACATTGACTTCTCGCGCTACTGCGAATCTTGACAATAGCAGAGGCGCTTATTAGAAATATTGTATTAGCACATTAACTGCTCACTTTACGAAGTAGAGAAAAGAATTACGAACACATACGTAAAAACTACATCTTTTTATGACAACTGGTTGTCATGATACACGTTTTGAAAGGTTTCCATATAAAACAATTAGTAAAACGAGCGTTGAGTCCCGTCTAATTTCCAGTGGATTTTTCTTCGATTTGGAAATGGAACTCAACTTTTATTAAAGGATAATCAGGGGTGTAACCAACAGGTTGTTCTAGGGGAACATTACTTTCAGGGGGAGGAAAGCTTTTCACACATTAAAAACAGAACAAATGACCTCTTTCAGAATATGAAAGCATTTTAACTCACCATGTATACTATACACATATTATATTTTCTCGATGCTACCTCAACAAAAGACGGATCTTGACAGTACTGAAGTTGAAAAGCGGATTGTAAGAGATAAACCAATAAGCTATTCATAAGAAAACAAATGCTGTTTCTAGCAGTCTGTTTATCCGACTTTGTGTTTATGTAGGTTAAAATACTAAAGGGAAAAAACTCGAAAAAATATCAACTCAGATATTATTATGCAATAATATAGTAGTGAGAGATCCTGGGGGGACTGAGGGAGCCAGAGCCCCTCATTTTATTTGTAAATGTGCAGTATTAGGCATAATTTGAATGCAATTTGTCTTAAAATCATCATACATGCTTTCTGCATCTGAATGCACCCCACCCCCCCAATTTACAGAGAAATCAGCGTCCTTGTAATTAGGTACAGAAACTGTATTGATGATGTTTTCTTTTTTCTTTTTTTAAAACTCGTATTTTATTATAAACGTTCCTAATTTGCATTAACTATTAAATAAGTTTACTAAACATATACTAGATGAACCTCATTTCGGGGCTGGAAATAGTTTGGAAAGTCAAGGCCCTCTTTTCCCCCGTTTCTACACCCTTGAGAATAGTAAGCGATCGAATTAAATAACAAGCCTCTGCAATTTCATTCATATATATATATATATATATATATATATATATATATATATATATATATATATATATATATTCGATTCCCGGCGGGAGCTCATGTGGAAGAACAGAAAGGTATGGGACATTCGTAATATTGTTTTGAAATTGCCTTCATGCAAGATTCTTCCTTATTCGACAGAAGAAACGCAGTATGATCTTTTTTTCTTCGTTTCAATACCTTACGTATGTGTGGCCAATTACGTACTCCTTGTTTACTCCTCTAGCAGGGATGCAAAAGCATCAGGCGTCTGAGTGGTGTCATAAATTATTGTAACCCAAAACAAACTCGACCATATCGTGTTGCTTACGAATCAGATGGATTGTTGTTGTGAGACCTGCATCAAGTATAAGAGTATGTTATTATAGGAACAGACATGGAAGCAAAGGAGCTGATTGTGTGTGTAGGAACGCAACTTCTCTTGTAGCATAAACAGAATTCATCAGTGTCTAGGTTGCTTTCTTTCGTGGTAGTTCATTTGTTCTCCAAAATTATAGTTGACAATGTCTTTAAGGAAACCGAGTACAAGTGCGGAATTTTCTTTAAAAAAAAAAAAAAAAAAGTGCTACGAAGTGAAGCTCGAAGAATTATTTTTTGTGTTTACAATTTTTGGAACTTATAATAAAAAATTTACAAGAGTCAGATTCAGACAATGGCGAAATATTAATTGACATAGACAATAGTGAAAGTAGTGTTGAAGGCGAACGTTTAGCAGTTCCACTGGAATAAGTTAATAGGTATGTTATTCAGTTGCTATATATACTTCTAGGATACACAGCCAAAATCTTTGAGTTTGCTGGAATAGCATATTTACATTGTGAATAATGTTGCCAATGTATGTGTAATAATCTCAACTAGAGGAAGAGCGAGAAGGGAAAGGGGAGTCCGAAATCCGGCAACACCGCGCGGAATATCGCACAGCATTGGCTACTGCCCGTGATGCTTTACATCTGAAAAACACAATAAGACGCACCCTCATTTCTAAACTTCAAAAATTGTTCCAATCTCTTGTATTCAGTTCTAAGACGCATCCTGGATATTCAATGAAGCAACACAGAATTTGACACTACAAATTAAATCATACGGGCTTATTTGCTCAAATTAAACATTTAAATGTCAAGATTGAAATGAGAACTAAGGTACTATCTTACAAGTGTGATGTCAATCAGTGACGTCATAAGCATGTCCACACAGAGTTGTGTGCATTCCGGGAAATGAGCGGCAGCACACACTTTAGTCCAGTGCTATTCAACCTTTTTTTTTTTCTCGCGTACCCCTGAACATAGTTCGCTCTCCAATTGTGTACCCCTGGAGCTGTTTAAAAGAATTTAAACCGAAATGAACTTATTAAACATAATACACATGTTCTGTTGGTTAAAAAGGGGGACTAATAGAGCCCAATAAAAGGACAGTTAGGTGTTAATCAAAAGATTATTTACAGGGGGATAAACTGCACATAAGAAAAAAAAAATAACATGGGAAATTTCAAAATTTTCTTCAACTATGGTCATTCAATAAATATTGGAAATATGCTTATTTTAGGATTACTAACCCCAGACAAGGGCGCCGATCCTGGGGAGCCAGGGGGCCCGGGCCACTCCAAAGCTCATGTGGACCCCCCGCATTGTATTTATGAATATACGATATTTGGCATAATTTGAATGCAATTTTTCTTAAAATCTTCATATATGCCTTCTGCATCTGAATGGGCCCCCCAAATTTACAAAAAAAAAAAAAAATCGGCGCTCTTGCCCCAGAAACATCTTCGCGTACCTCCAGGGGTACGTATACCCCAAGTTGAATAGCACTGCTTTAGTCAACCCCATTGCCGGAGCGGTTTTGTATTCGATCCCACCCCCCATTTTATACCTTCAATTTTGGCAGAAAAAGTGTGTCTGTATATTAGATTCGAGCATACGCGGTTGGTTGTTTTTATTCCGGTGGAGTGCATAACGTGATAGTGTTAGACATAGTGTTAGACATAACGCAAGGTGACCAGAACTTTTACTTTCAAAAACGGGACGCATACGAATCGGCGACGGGGGGAAGGGGGTGACTTCCACATTCCATTTTGGGACTCAGCAGTGTTTTCAATTTACAAAATACACTAGTGAGAATGATAATACAACGTTTCTAACTTAAGTACTACCCAACAACACTTTTAACTACTTCAACACTCAGAATTCCCACTCAATTCTCATTTGAATATTCAGAAGTTCTAGGCACGGCTGAACCTTCCCTAGGCACGGCTTGAGTGTTGGTACGGAAGAGTGTAGAATTAGCATTGACCATTTATATTTTGAAAATAATTACGGGACACCTGGGTCATGTTTGCTTAAAAACGGGACATTTAGGCGTCCCGTTTCAGAATCAGACAAAAACGGGATAACCGTTCAAAATAAGGGACTGTCCCGGCTAAAACGGGACGTCTGGTCACCTTGACATAACGTGATACAATGCTTGTAGTAATCCCACAGTTACACACATACTAGTTATAAATGAAATCAATACCATTACAAAACTAATTAGCAAACAAATTCTGGAAAAAAATTTTAATAATATTGCTTCTGGACTACAGTGCTGGGTTCGGTAGGAGACATTAAAATATCCCACATGATTGATGCGAATTGATATTTCATTTGATGTAAAATTGTTTTCAGTATGTATTTTATACATTAACTTCATTACGTCACACTGCAAAAATTAGTCTCAGTTCCTTTGAGGTGAACATACACACAGAATCACTGTAGTTCCTGAATTTGTAAGCTAAAATACATTACTTACTTCCTAGATCATCTCTTGAGCATTGCACGAACTAACTGTTGAATTGTTACGCTTCCCACTGGATTTCGCCCCAAGACCTCCAGACCTACAGATCTGCTTGGCCTACGTCCTCGCACATCATATTCCAAACTTTGCTTCAGTTCTTCGTACCCAAAAATTTTGAGTATAGGTTTGGATTTGGGGTGGGGGACCAGTACCGTACCATGGAAAATCAGCTCCCGGAGCGAAAGTATACGACGGCACCCCCGTACATATGAATGATGTCGACAGACTAGCCGCGAAGCGCCGCCATGGTTGCCGCGAAGCGCAAGAACATTTTCAAAAATAAACCGTGCTTTTCCTTGATTTTGAGCACTTTTTATTACTTTTCTCCGTACACTTTAAATACGGGTGGGGCGCATTTAGCAAATGTCTAGAGACGCAAAAAGTATAAATCTGACTCTGTTCAAATTAAATATTAGATTGAAAAAATCAACAGATTGAAAAAATCCTGTTGATTTAAAATATTCCGAGTAATTTTTCCTCTCTCTTTTTTCCTTCCTTCTTTTCTTTTTTTCTGTCCCGAATTTTGCGCCCCTCTTACTTCGGCGTCCGGGCCATCGCCCCACTCACGGCACGATACTGTGGGGGCCAAAATTGCATTTAAAAAAAAAAAGAAGTTAACAGGGGAAATGAGTTAATACTTACGGACCTGAACAAACAAAAAATACAGAAAGTAAAGTTAAAAAAATACGAATTTTAACCAAAAAATTCTGCCCCCCAAATCCAAAAATATGACGAATTTTGCTATTATTCTTTGCGAAAAATTTAAAGCCGTTTCTCACAGAACACGCATTTCAATCAGAGTGAAAGGATTGAAAAACATGTGGGCTCAAATCTGTGTTCAAAAATTAATTTCAAATGGTTCACCCTCTTCTAGGAGTGCACCCAGAAATTTTTGTTAGGAGAGGTCTAAGATTTTTTTTTTTTTTTTTTTTTTTTGTTGGGGGAGGGATTCAATACTACAAACCACTACGTCTATGTAGTATTGAACGGATATTATTCTGCACCCTAAAAGACGATAATTAATTCTAAAATAATTCTTCCACCTATATTTTCAGAAAATATTATAGAACTAGTTTTTTTTTTGTTTTTTTTTTTTAAGAGAAAGAGTATAGATGAAGTGTAAGATGAAATTTTCATGCTTCATTTATTATTCTCCTATTAACTATAGTTTTATTGAGAAAGTGTGCAAATATATATTGAGTTACACTGTAAAAAAATTTCATAGGTAAATTTACAAAGAAATGGTGGCAATCTGTTTGCCACTCCTCTACGTGAATCAATTTACACCTATAAAGTAAAATTAGTAATATGAAACGGTGTAAAACTACGTTTTTATCAATAAAAATATACTTTCTTATAAATTTACTGTTAAATTGTAAAAGGAAAACAAAAAAATTTTGCAATTTAATTTAAGGTAAATGATTTTACATTGATGTTTGGCAAATTTAATTACATTTTCTCTTTCAGTGTAGGAAGGCTTCGGGGAGTCCGGACATTGTGGACCCCTCCCGTGGGTGCGTGTCTGATTTTTCCTTTTCTGTATGATGATGAGAATGAGAACCTAGGTTATTTTCATCTATTGAGAGAAAAAATACAAATATCCCCCTCGTCTTATCTCGTTAAAAGTGAACTTTCGGGGAACGCTTTGGCGGATAGGGATGCGTTCGAGTCGAGTCGAGACAGAATTTTCCTGACAAAATTCGAGTCGAGACACAGCTCTTCCAATAGAAAAATATATATTTTTCGAGTCGAGACATCAGTTTTACAGCACATTTTCGAGTCGAGACAGTCTCAAATCTTGTCTCGTGCGCATCCCTATTGGCGGAGTTTTTGGAAACACTGTGGCATTTGCCCACTTACTTTGAATAAGGAATTCCGCTTTTTTCCTCTCTCTCTCTCTTCTATCTAAAGAAAACATTAAACAACGCTGAAACACTTTTTTAAAAAATTAAAGTTTAAATGTTTAATTTTAATGTCTCTAGCCTTAAGGGATTTCGAAATATGTGCATCTTCTTACAATTGTAAGGGGCCGCGGTGGCTCAGTGGTAGAGCGTTCACCTCTGGTGCTTGGGGTCCCGGGTTCAATTCCAGCCCCCGCCAAGTGAACTTTGCGGTGGACAAACACCGTGTGTGTGGGTTTTCTCGGGGTTCTCCCGTTTCCTCCCACTTTCTTCATTCCCCCGTTTCATTAATTACTAATTATCACCGTCTCCTTTAGCCTAACCGGCATAACCGTGGGACGTAAAACTCAAAGATTTCTTACAATTGTAACTCCCATCCTTTTTTCTTCTTACATCTTTTTCCACTTGTAGGAAAAATATGAATAAAATACTGAAACACGTCTTTAATTATTTCAAATGGAAAGTCCAGACACCATATTTCGTGTCTTCAATCTTAAAGAATTTCGAAAGATGAAATAAAATGAAATATGTCAATTTAACGTTGCATGATTAGGCTCTTTATTGCAGGATGAATTAGAAAGTGAAGGTAAGTGAAGGATGATGGAAGAATTGATGAATGAGAAAGTGAGAGAAAACGGTAGCGCCGTAACTTATATTTTTTTCTGGAGGGGCGAGCATTAATATTTGGGCCCCCCAAGAAAAGTTGTTTTGGGCTCTCTAGCAAAATTCGAAAATAAGCCCCTTCTTTCCATCTTTCTCTTACTCTTTGTGGGGCTCCGGAGCCCGTGGACCCTCCAGCACGCCCCTGGGCCCGTTTCATAAATTAATTAAGGAGACAATATTGACAAATCTCAAAGCCCATACGAATAAATATTATTTCTAGGGCCCCTAATATACATTTTTTTTATTCAAATGGGCCCAGGACTCATTTTTGCTTTTTTACCTTTTGTGTGCTGATTAGGGATGCGCACGAGACAAGATTTGAGCCTGTCTCGTCTCGAAAATGTGCTGTAAAAGTGATGTCTCGACTCGAAAAACGTATATTTTTCTATTGGAAGAGCTGTGTCTCGACTCGAATTTTCTCAGAAAAATTCTGTCTCGACTCGACTCGTGCGCATCCCTAGTGCTGATTTGTTTAATGTAGTGAACCTGATCGATGTTTCATTTATAATTTTATGTACATATCGTATATGGAATAAGAAAATTTTGTCTTAAAGTGGGACCCCCTCGAACGGCGGGGAGCTTCCCTGGGAAGCAGTTGCCCCTCCTGCCCCCCCTCCAGAAGTTACGACCCTGGGAAACCAAATTTCATGTCTTAATCCTTCAAAGGTTCGTAGATATGGACATTATACTGTAATAATTGCCTCCCCGCATTTTCTCCTTCTTCGTCGAATTTTCCCCCTCAAAAATATGGTAGTTGCTGGCTACTAGACCGAGACAAACTGTAGATTCCCAGGGTAAAGAAGAACTGCAAAATCTATTTGCAGTACTACGAGAAGAAGATTCTAAGGCCGAACAATAGCTACCAGAAATGTGGGGAAACCAAATCAACGCAGTCCTATCTATGAAGACAAAGCTTCATCACACACGTCAACATCGTCAATTGCATTCTACCAGGATATCAATGAGTCTACTGGAATACATAGCTTTTAACGAAATAAATGCGAAATCTCCAGACGAAGTCCAATGAACTTTTGTGGATTTGGGCTGCTTAAAAGAGGTTTTGAACAAGAGGCATATGACAATTGCGAGTGAACTCTAGAAAGCTGTGAAAGAGGAATAGAACAAGATCCCCTCGAAAAGGGCTGGATTAACCCATCAGGATTAACCCATATATATGGCTCTTGCTGACTTCACCTAATACATTTCTGTAAAAATACATTAGGAAAGTTAAGGGAATATGTTTCATATTTTTGGTCATATTTTATTTTACGATGATGATTATATTTTCATGTTTGTTTTTAGATAACCAGTTGAGATTCTGATCAGAGTGTAGGCCCCTGTTCACCTGAAGGCCCGGAGCTATAGCCACCCTAACCCCCCCCCCCTCTTAATCCGGCCCTGCCCCCGAAGTTCTCTAAAGGAGCGTTCTGCAGTGGAAACTACGTTACCGAGCCAACGTTTGGAGCCACAGGAGACACACCAAGCACTGCCGCACCTGGCATAATCGATTTTCGTAATTATTTGGCAGCATTACGCGGATTAGCCTCTGTGTGTCCTTTTGAACCACAAAGGAAGATAACTGGTCACCCTACTCCTTTCCTGCAGCACTAGTCCACCCTACGAGGTAAATAAAATATAAAATGAATTCCACACAACGCTAAACAAAACTTAGGTAATCGGAACTCGGAATTGCAAAACATTATCATCAAGAACGCAAATAGTATCTTTTAACTTGTTACAATACGAATTAGTTGACAGGTCATTGGGAGATCTGACTGACATTCCTATCTACATTATACTATCTCGCACCTCGCTACAGGTCACACAATTTGATACACTTACACACTGCATATAGTGCTAGCCACCAATCAACCGAAGAAAGAAACAGAGAAAAATGAAAGGCACGAATCTTGAAGCATCAAAGAAACTTGTTGGTGATTACAACATACAACATATATGAGGCAACTAGACCATGTCGCTGATTGAATAAGGAAAAAGCGTTCAAAACCCTTCGGGAGTTCTTGGAAAGAAAATGCAATTATATTGAACTAAGAAGATAAGGAAGTATTAATTGATAAAACAAAAGTCTGAATATTCTGGATGTTATACAGGTTTGTTTAGTGTGGATATTTCAATATACAGAGGTACTTCGATTTACGAGTGTTTTCCCTTAACGAAAGCCAAATTTTAGTTTAAAATGCATCAAATTGCAAGTTCGTTTGTTTGCTTCTTGAAGCTTAGTATCGTTTTTCAGCATCCAGGCTGTATGGAATACTTTAATGTGGAATTCGAACTACCATAATGCGTTCGATGCTCTCCCAATTGGAATCGAACTCTGAACCACGTGTACCAAAGATATACGAGTTTTACCAGTAGACTTACCAATAGCCGTTTATTGAACGTGATAAAAATTTATGTGTATATGAGAACATTTATGTGTGTGTGTGTGTGTGTGTGTGACAAAGTTTTGCTCCAAATAATGATAACTTTATTAATTTTAAAAGTTGTTTGGATTGCCAAAACTGCTTTATATATATATTTACCCAGTCTATTCGTGTGTCCGTTCATTTGTCCGGGAGACATTTTCGGCCAGGAGGATCACTTTTATTATTTTTTTAAAAAGGAATTTGTGTTACTAAAACTGCCTTTTATATTTACTCTGTTTACCCGTGTGTCCGTATGTTTGTCCGGGAGACATTTTCGGCCGGGAGAATGTCTAAACGTGTGTCCGTATGTTTGTCCGGGAGACACTTTCGGCCAGGAGAACAACTTTTATTACTTTTTAAAAATTTTTGAGTTACTAAAACTGCTTTACTCTGTCTTCGTGTGTCCGTATATTAGTACGGGAGACACTGTCGGCCAGGAGAATAACATATACTATTTTTAAAAGAGTTTGTGTTTATTTAATATATTAATCCTGTCTGCCCATGTGTCAGTCTGTTTTTCCGGGAGATCCTTTCGGTCAGGAGGTAAAGGATCAAAGATTAAGAATCGAGTTAGCTTTAACTTTGACACTACAGAGCAAAACGGTAATAGATAGCGAGAATCGAGTTTTTTGTAGTAAATTAAGCGTCCCAAAAATAAATTTCATCTTCATCTTTAACTCTCTCCTAAAACAGATAGTGATGGAAATCCAGTACAATATCAACTGACTAACTAACTAACTAACTAGCTAGCTAGCTAGCTAGCTAACTAACTAACTCTATGTCCTATGGAACCCAGAGGTTCAATGCCTCATTCAAAAAAGCTCTCCATTGAGTTCTAGCCTTAGTCAATTGGATCCAGTTTCTACTTTATATTCCTATCTCTGCGAGATCCATCTTAATATTGTCCTTCCATCTGCGCCTAGGTCTTCTTAATTGTTGCTTTCTAATTGGTCTTCTAGTTAAAACTTTGAAAGCTTTCCTACTTTCTTCCATTCTGGCTACATGACCTGCCCACCTGAGCCTCCTAGACTTGATGACCCTAACAATGTTTGGTAAACGATATACATTATGCAGTTCCTCGTTATGTAGCTTCAGGTCATTCACGTTTCGCGATTTCTCTTGGATGCCGAATATTCTCATCCCAAATTTTTTTCAGGATCTTGTTCTCAAATACTTTCAGTTTACGTTCTTCTCTCAGAGTAAATGACCATGTTTTAAACCATAGAGGACTACATTAATGATTATTGCGGATCCAATAGTGATTTGCATAGAGCAAGAACGATAAGAAACAACAAGTAGCGATTTCTTGTTTTAGAATCGATTTAGTGTTCGGGTCTAACATTTTCTCTCTTAACGCTGCATTCACGTTGCTCACTATTGAGTAAAAATGGTAATAATTACCATTTTTACCCGCTCTCGTAGATAGCGGGAATCGATATTCTGCAATAAATTAAGCGTACTAAAAATATATATATATTCCATCTCCACTCTAATCTCTGTACTAAACCGGAAGTGGTAGAAATCTACTACCATTTCCGGTTTTAATATAATTAAGAAAATATCAAACCATATAAACCAACCTTCTCGTGGTGTTCACGTAAAACTGTTACTTGTATTAGGATATACATTTTCCTCTGTATTTTGTATTCGTGTTTCTTTTCTTACTACACGAAGAAATGTATGTGGCTACACAAAAGTAAATGGTTATTATTATTGTTTGATCGTTAGAACTTACTGTCCCTTTACAGTACCGAAGTTATGTGAGACGTGAATGTATAGTATAATCTAAAATACGAACTATCATGATGGATTCGATATGCTTCGATCAGGAATGGAATCCGTGTGAATGTGCATCAAAGATGCGTGCGCGTAGTAGTCACTAAACCAACGAGTTGGGCCTATAAAATGTAAACTGTTACTGTGTTTATGACAATGTTGAAAAGGAAATTAATTGAAATTTCTAGTTCTACGTTCCGCTAGGTACGTACACTGTATTTCGGGAAAGGTCAATTTTTTACAGGGGTAGTTAAAATCAATATGAGGGTAAAATCTATTAAAGTTAGTACCCTAGTAGTAGAGACAACCTGCAAACCACTTGCTGCAAGCTTCCATTGAAAGTCGGCAAACTTGCATCTGGCTTGATTGGAAAGCATACAAGCACGCCGCAAGCTGGATTTCAGTAACGAAGTTACATAAGGGCAACCTTGCATTCAGTGTTCCATTCAAGCTTGAGGTAAGCGTTTTACGCTTGCGGCAAGTCAATAGCCAATGACCGGCCAGTGATTCTATGACGCTCTGCAAAGGATCTAAAATATCACTTGCAAATACAACAAAAGGCAGATTGTATGAAAGCACGCGTTCAAATCCAAAAGCCAAGCACAAGCCAACTGGCCGAAAGCTGTCTTACTACTTAGGTAAAATCACTTCTAAAATTAAACTAAATTTACAGAAAAGTTGGGACTTCGGGGTCCGGAACTCAAGGACTCATCTCCTGTGCAGAAACCACTCACTGCGTTGTTCCACACGTTATACCTTGTAGGCAAAAGGTGGGTCCGGTGATTAAGACTAAAGAAGACAGATAATTAAGACTAAAGATTACTCCCATAGGGAGTTATTATATACGTAAATGGGGCTATTACGCCTTGGTAGCATGCAACCCAATTTACACAGACGTCATGTTGGTTGTATATTATTCAGTTATTCTCCACTATACTAACCAAACTCTTTGACGTATCGTACACATGATACTATTACCTGTTTATGCTGTGTGTGTGTTTCTCTTAATTGATACTTAAATTGCATTTTATCTGAAATAATTTTCATTGTTTTTAATTTTTAGAACATTTAGAAATATTAACGATATAGCCTCTGAAGTTTAAATTTTAAATATGTTGCATATTATTATTTTTATTATTATTATTATTATTATTATTATTATTATTATTATTATTATTATTATTATTATTATTATTATTATTATTATTATTACCTGCCTAGGTAGTGATAGAAGATGAAATAAGAGTTGTCAAAATACTGCTTAAAACTAATTGACACATAGCGAAACAGAGACATGAACATGGAAATAAATTTGTATTACAACAGTGGCGGATCGGGGGGGCGATCGCCCCCCAGAAGAGGAAACTTTCTTACTTTATATATAAATAAAACAGAGTTTGGAGCTCTTAGAAGTAGCTTTAAATAGCAATATTACAATCCACCGCCCCCCAGAAGTCCGTCCTGGATTCGCCACTGTATTACAGTTACCGATTTAACTTATATAAAATGATGAAAACTTTGATAAATTCATATGATGTTAATATGTTTAAAAAAATTAAATGTAAATACAAGTATTGAAATACAGAACACAAGTTATAAAATATGTAGCGAATAAATGTAATTTGATACTATCCTATAGTAGAGACAACTTGTAAGCCAGTTGCTGTAAACTTGAATGCAAGTCTACCAAGCTTGTATCAAGCTTGATAGGAAAACGTGCAAGCCTGTCGCAAGCTGCATTCCAGTAACAAAGTTACATGGAGGCAACCTTACAATCTCAGCGGCGTTCACCTCCGGTGCTTGGGGTCCCTGGTTCGATCCCAGCTCGCGCCGTGTGGACTTTGAGGTGGACAAACACCGTGCTCGTGGGTTTTTTCGCGGTTCTCCCGTTTCCTCCCACTTTTTTCATTCCACCATTTCATTCACCTCTCATCATCACCGTCTCCTTTAGCCTAACTGGCATAATCGTGGAACGTAAAGATTTCATTTCATTTTTTCTCGTGTCTCGAACACAGTTTTTGAATTTGTTTACAAATTTATTAACTCGGAATAAGTTATTTGCCTTCGAAATGCACACCAGCGTTTATTATTTCAAATGAGGGGTATCCTACAAAGAACAGAGAATACCTAAAGTTATTTTTGTGTTATTGAACAGCCAATGATAACACCTGCAGCGGATAAGTTTGATTGGAGACAACAAAGCAGACTGCGGGTACCGTTTAATATTTTCTGGGAACGAGTTCATTTGATTAACCAGCACAGTCGACTAGATCACACTTGCAACCAGATAACTTTGATGGGAGACAGCAGAGCAGAGTGCGAGTTTCGTTTAATTCTATTTTCTTGGGATGAACAGTCAGTGATAACACATGCAGCCGTATAAGTTTGATGGGAGACAGCAAAGCAGATTGCGAGTTTCGTTTAAGGTTGGTTTAAAGGGACAAGGTTTGCCGACAGATGTCACTACAGTCTTCGTATCTCTCTCATGTGTGTTTTACATTTTACTGAAATTCACGATTTCTCTTACAAATTGCAAACTACAGACTTCAAATTTTTAGAGAAGGAACTTCATAACCTATCGAAAGCAACAATCCGTGCTGATTTTTTATTTAATTTTTTTTTCATTGTTTAAATGGCTTGATTGTTAGAATTTGATATCCAAATCTTTAACAATATACTGTTTCAACAATGAAAAAAGTTCTAAATGAAAAATCGCCACGGATTTTTGCCTTCGATAGGTTATGAAGTTCCTTCTCTAAAAATTTGAAGTTTGTAGTTTGAAATTTGTAAAAAAAAAAAAAAAAAAAAAAAAAAAAAAAAAAAAAAAACTTGAATTTTCGTGAAAGGTAAAAAATACATGAGAGAGATACGAGGAATGTAGTGACATATATCGGCAAAAACTGTCACTTAAACCAACCTTAATTCCGTTTTCTTGGGATGATGAGCTAGTGACAACACCTGCAGCCGGATAAGTTAGATGAAAGTCGGCAAACTAGAGTGCATGTTCCGTTCACAAGTGTTTTGGAGGTAAGGGCTCATTTCAGAATAATTACGGTATATTATGTTACTTCAAGAATTAACTGGTTCATACTAGCTTCGCTAACTTAATAACTTACACTAAAAACGCACATGGCTAAGGAAAGCAGCGTTTATTTACAGTGACGGATCTAGAAAAAACTTTAAAGGGGAGGGGGGGCAGCCAAAACCCAGACTATGCGAGGTATTTTATATCATGAGTTTACTATAATCTTCTATAAATATATAAATATTAGCTTAAATTAATTTTGTCACTCGAAAAAAACTGGAGGTCCTATGAATCCTCGGCTCCAGATTAGATCTTCTTAAATAATAAACGTATTGCATTTTCGCGAACTAACAAAACATATTGGCTTCATCAGACACTGTCACTGACTGATGAAGCCAATGTGTTTAGTTCGTTGGCGAAACTCACACATTTATTATTTTTAAGCAAACGTTGCTTTGATCAGCAATTTGTATTTTAGCGTAAGCTCATCAAGAATTGTATGTGAAAAAGTGTCTATGGAATATCGACCAGAATATTACTGCCAGAGAAGCCGCACTAGAAACGATCATAAAAGAATTAAAATTTAAAATGACAATTGCTGAACTATTGACTAAAATTAAGAAGAAAAAAACTAGGTCTAAGTTACTTATAAGAGTGGATATGCAAAAATAATAAATTCTGCTAATAACACCAAATGCTGAAATGGCTCTCCTCTTGAATATCTTCGAAATTATCGATCGATTTCGAATCAGAACAACCAATCGACACGCAATATTCAATTTTGGTTGAAATAATTGAACATTATTTCACCCTAGTCGATTCGATTTAGTAAAAATGCAAAAAAAAAAAAAAAAAAAAAGTTGATTAGCCGTGTGATAACTTCGCATACAAAGTTTTACTATTTGTTTTAACCAAATACTTTGTGTGTATGAAATACCAGAACACAAATTTTACTTGAGAGAGATAGGCAAGAACATGGTGTGGTGGTTTAGTGAGAAAGCAAACTGCTGGAGACGTTTGTATTATTTTTTATTGGATAGACAAAAGAGAAAGGAGGAGGTTACGGTAAGTGTGAAAAAAAGTCTACTATCACCAATAGATGGGAGCGGGTGCCTTCTATCTTTTCAATGTATTTTGAAAGGAGCAAAAATACTCAAAACAATTCATGCAAATCCAAAACATTCAAACTTTGTCCAAAGACAAGTTTAATAAATAATCAAAGAATCCATGTATTTTGTAAAGAGCGACAATATTCAAAATAATTCAATCAAATTCAAGAGATAAATATTCAAACTTTGCAAAAAGTGAAGTTTAATAAATAATCAGAGAATCCGTGTATTTTGTAAAGAGCGATGCCATTCAAAATAATTCAATTAAATTCCAAAGATAAATATTCAAACTGTCCAAAGACAAGTTTAATAAATAATAATCAGATAATTTGTGTAGTTTTCTTATATTTTGTTTCTTTTATTGTTGAGTGATTTTCATTATTAAGAGCATGTTTCACAAGAGTAAAATTAAATGGTCTCAACAATGAGAGAAACTATCACATGTATATAAAGCTCGAATTTTGTTCCGATGATCATTTATTCAACTTGCATTTTGACAAAGTTTGAATATTTGTCTCTTGAATTTGATTGAATTATTATTGAATATTGTCGCTTCATAACAATGGAAAGACACAGGCCATATAGGTGTTGGAAGAAGGGAATAATGGTATAATAGGGGTTGCACATGTAGAATAAAGAGATTATTATGTGTAATTAGTAAAGAGTCTTTAATTGTTGGTTGGCTTATAAATGTTGAATGTGGAACAACAAATGAAATAATTACCAAAAGAAGAAAAACTTATAAAAACCTGCTTTTAATAAATATACTACAAAAGAAAAAATACTTTTTGGGGAGGTACTTCAGTGTTATTAGCTTATTATTGTCATGGATATTGGTGAGGTAAAATGAAGAAATAGAGCAATAGCTAGAAGCATTGGGTGGCCTTCCTAAGGTTAAGGGCTAAAAGAACAACGGTTAAAAGTATTGGCCGCTCTTCCTAAGGCTTAGGGCTAAGAAATAGAGCAATGGCTAGAAGTATTGGGCGTTCCTCTTAAAGTTGAGGGCTAAAAAATAGGACAACGGCTAAAAGCATTGGACACTCTTCCTAAGGTTGAGGGCTAAGAAATAGGACAACGGCTAAAAGCATTGGACTCTCTTCCTAAGGTTGAGGGCTAAGAAATAGGACAACGGCTAAAAGCATTGGGTGGTCTTCCTAAGGTTGAGTGCTAAATCTTTCATTGGATATTAGAAAAGCGATTTGCTCGAGCGCTATGCTTGTAGCTTAGTTCAATTTGTTCATTTTATATCATCAATATATGCAGGGCAATAATAAGGAAATGAAACTAAGTTACCCCCCGAAAAGTTGTCCTTTGTAGTATAAAAGCACTTTTCTAGAGGTATTTTCAGTTGTTATTTTTCTATATTTTTTATTCAATTCGTGCAATAAACGATTGTTTACTACTAACTTACTTAACTTGAAAATCTATCTATATATATAAAAGAGAACGTACAAAATCCTTTGTCCGCTCATCACGCTAATACGGCTGAACCAATTTCTTTCATTTTTGGGGGGTTGTTAGGATTTGGACCCTAGATGGTTTTTATCATATCACTTTAATTTTCAATTACCAGTGTCTTGAGATAATTGACCATTCAGGTGTCCATACGTACAAATCCTTTGTTATTAGTTCATCATAGGTAAAAATAAACGTATTTATATGCAACCCGCATGACCGTGTGACTCGGCGGGTTAACATAAATGACAGGCGCTATAATGTTAACATTTACTGCAATTTGAAAGCGAAAAAGTAAAAATTATCTAAGTAACAAAGTTTATTGCGTTCCGGGGTGACCGCAGCGAAGCGGGGCGGGTTAACATAAATGACAGGCGATATAATGTTAACATTTACTGCAATCTACTATGGTTTTTATCATATCACTTGAAAGCGAAAAAGTAAAAATTATCTAAGTAACAAAGTTTATTGCGTTCCGGGGTGACCGCAGCGAAGCGGGGTGAACGCTGCTAGTATTGCATAATTTCAATGTGTGAACAACTTACATACTATATTTTTAAAGAATATTTTTCAAGATTAAAAACAGTACATTATTTTTTGCGAAAAGAACACAGATCACATTGAGTCGAACAAAAAGACATGCTTAAAGGTAAATTCTTATGAGTAATTTTCGAGAAAACAAAATCTTTTATGGTGATTAAAAGTATGTCATTTCTTGCTAATAATAATTATTTTATATTGTAGTGGAACAGATTGTTTATTTATTTATTTATGCTAATAATCAATATGTTATATTGTAATGGAACAAATTGTTTATTTATTTATTTATGCTAATAATAATCAATATGTTATATTGTAGTGGAACAGATTGTTTATTTATTTATTTATGCTAATAATAATCAATATGTTATATTGTAATGGAACAGATTGTTTATTTATTTATGCTAATAATAGTCAATATGTTATATTGTAATGGAACAGATTGTTTATTTATTTATGCTCATAATAGTCAATATGTTATATTGTAATGGAATAGATAATTTATTTATTTATGCTAATAATGAATATGTTATATTGTAGTGGAACAAATTTCCTATTTATTTATTTATACTCATAATAATCAACATGTTGTAATGGAACAGATTATTTATTTATTTATGCTAATAATCAATATGTCATATTGTAGTGGAGCAGATTGTCTATTTATTACGGTAATAGTAATTAAACTCTGAATTATCCGAATTGGTGTATGGCATCAGCCAATAACCTCGCAGTGCGTTGTTACTAAACCTTCAGGAAAGAATCTAATCATTCCTAATTGTCCACAAATACAAACAAAATCAATTATGAATAATTAGATTCCTCCCTGAAGGTTTAGTAACAGCGCACTGCAAGCTTATTGGCTGATGCCATACGCCAATTCAGGTAATGCAGATTATAATATCGTATATTATAATGGAGCAGATTATTTATTTATTTATGCTAATAATTATTATTATCTTATACTGTAATGGAACAGATTGTTTATTTTTGGATGGTGATATATGTGAAAAAAGTACATAATTAATTAGAATTTTTTCTTCTATGTCTTCTTCTAACGGCGATACGTAGCACTAAGAGTGACACACATATTCCTAATACTGAAATACGTACAACTAGTAATATTACAATACAACACTGTGTATTTTTAATTTCTGAAAAAAAAAATATATATATCAACACTTATTAAAATCGTGTATTCTAATAAGTGTAATAGGTTAAAAATAGACAAAATTCTGTAAAATATATATTCTGTAAAACAATACCGACAACGTTTGGGATGTGAATCCTCACACCAAGATAAGAGAAAATGTATAGACCGACCTGGGGTGCACAAATGCCTCTTTTCGAAATCGTAGCCTGCCGAAAACATGAAAAAATGAAGTCTTGACCCGACTATGGTAGGTCCATAGCTCCAAAACTATGGGGACCTACCGTAGTCGGGTCAAGACTTCATTTAGGAAATAATATGTGTGCTATCCAAAAATACGTGTTTCGGAATCGTAAGGTACTGACGCAACAATTTTTATAGAGTCTGTTTGGCCACGAGCATATAATTTGAAGTACTCACCAACTACCTCTATAAAAGTTGTTGCGGAAGTACCACACGATTCTGAAACATGGTAATGTGGATAGGACATATACTAGTTCGTAAATAAAGTCTTGATCCGACTACGGTAAGTCCACAGTATTGGAGCTATGGGACCTTTAAGGTTCATATTTTCATGTTTTCGTCAGCCTATAGCTCTGAAACGAAGTATTTGGGCACCCAGGTTGTTCTATACTTTTCGTCTTATCTTTTTTGTCAGGAATCACCTCACCAACTTTGTCGGTGTTGTTTTGAAACACCCTATATATATATATAAATTATAGCCTACGTAAGTTGCAGGGCGCTGACTGCAGTTTGTCTCCTAAACATCCTTAAATGTCCTCCCTTCCCGGTCCTTTACATTTTACGTACATTCCTTTCCATTTTTTTTCTAAGTAGATATTTTTAATTTTTAATTTCACAATTAGTGTTTCTTCCCTTTTAATCATTAAAAATTGATAGACTTTTCACTTGAATGGATTATTATTTTTTTAAAAAAAAAAAAAAAAAGTCTATTTTATCATTACTAACTTGTTCAAAACAAGTTATGGGTGTGTATCAAAAAACCTAATTACAACAGCCATTAAACAATAAGGAAAAATAAAATGTCTACTTGTATTTTATAATTAAAATATGCATAATTCCTGCAGAAAGGACGCTATGAATGAATATAATCAATAGTGCTTTTATTTTTGAGAAATTTTGAAGGAAGGAAACCAAGTGATGAAGGGTTGCCATCCGTTCTGATTTTGTCGGGACAGTGCCCGATTTTGGAGAAACTATCCCGCGTCCCACTCTGACGGGATTTTAAAAATATCTCATATTTATTTATTTATTTATTTATTTATTATTATTATTATTATTATTATTATTATTATTATTATTATTATTATTATTATTATTATTATTATTATTATTATTATTATTATTATTGGAACTTTGTTTCCACAATATTGTTATAACAGCGGCACGCCAGTAGCAATGTGTCTGGCAACAGAAAGTCTACGTGTAGGCTCACTTTGTAATTGGTGAGGATTAGCTTCTCAAAGCAATAACAAGGAAACCGAAAATGTATATACATTCAAATGGGAGCAACAGCAGCAGAAGTAGATCTGAAAATGGCTCCAGCTAAAGGAAAATAACATCAAAATGTACTGTTTCTACAACAAAAATTATATTGTGATACTACAATTATTTATTTCTATTTTTACTTGTATTTTGATACGTAATGTGTAGGCCCATAAATAAGCTATATACTATTCAAATTGGCCATATTTTTGACCAACTTAAAAAGTTCGTTACTGAATTCTCTATGTCTATGTCTATCTCTCTCTCTCTCTCTCTCTCTCTCTCTCTCTCTCTCTCTGTGTGTGTGTGTGTGTGTTATTTGCTATTTCAGTTTTGAGCCCTCCATTCTAAAGAACATCAAAAACTATCTAAAAGAAGTGATGGAATTTTTTGCGTCAACCTTACCGTTCCCGAGATATTGTCAAAAAAAATCCGATTTCGGGAGATTTAAGGAGCTAGGGATGCGCACGAGACAAGATTTGTGGCTGTCTCGTCTCGAAAATGTACTGTAAAAGTGATGTCTCGACTCGAAAAATGTATACTTTTCTATTGGAAGAGCCGTGTCTCGACTCGAAATTTGTCAGGAAAATCCTGTCTCTACTCCTCATGCGCATTCCTATAAGGAGCCATATCTCGGGAACCGTAAGTCACAGAGAGATCATAATATTGGTGTTGATCAATACTTAAGAGGATGGTGAACATTTTGATACCAAATAGTAACCGGTGGCCACTGTTCCCCAGACATTAGGCAAAAGAGATCCGATTTCGGGAGATTTAAGGAGCCATATCTAAGGAACTGTTAAGTCATAGAGAGATGATATTTAGCGAATTTTTCAATTTTAAGCCCTCCATTTTGAACGTGTATTCGTAAAACAACTTATCGTAGAACGTTTTAACAGAATTCTCAAACAAAACATGTGGAAAAATTTAGTACTGTACTGAAGGAAATTATAAATGGATAGATATATTACAAGAATTGTTTCATGAGTATAATAATAAAGTACATAGAACAATTGGTATAAAGCCTGTGGAAGTTAATAAGGAAAATTAATTCTTTTTAAGTTCGTTCGGGCAATGCTCTTCGAGCATTCTCAACTGGTTTTATTATACTGTATATTACAGGGCGCAAAATTTCAAAGTCAGACGCACTCGCCAATCCAAAAATGATGGTTGACAGTATCTCTCACATACGAATTATTAGAAGTCCCCCCTCCCCCCCACCGGCCTTTGGTTTGGTAAACAAGGAGGTTACATCAGGGCATAAAGTTTCAAAACCAGAGAATTAGATTCAGGATGATCAATTCTGAACTGGACAATTCATATACATGTTTAAAAAGAATACCTTAGCTTAAGACTTCACTTCCGTTGTGAAGACTTCACATTCCGTGTTTTCTCTCACTCGGTGACAATTACACAGCCATACACACACAAAATAAATAAATAAATAAATAAATAAATAAATAAATAAATAAATAAATAAATAAATAAATACATACATAAATAGAAGCTCTGTGCCAGACTCCAGAGTATAGGCTCTATGTATCTTGTTACGCTGAATCCAAATTTCGAAACCCCAGGACGATTGAAACGTGTCAGTTTTGTTTTATGGGAGAAAAACCTATTTCTTTTCTATCCAAAATCGATCAAGTTTTTCGACCATAAACAAAATTGACACGGTCAATAATTGTCCTGGGGTTTCGAAATTTCGATTCGGCGTAACAAAATACATCGAACCCATACCTAGGGTCCGCTATACACATTTCTTTTGTATGGCTGTCTTATGTGTGTCCTCCCTACACTGTAAAAAATCGTTGTGTTATTTCAACGACATGCCTATGTGTTAACACGATTGTGTTAAAATATAACACAAACAAGTGGTTAGAACAACTCACTCTCCATTTGGAGTTGTATGTCAAATGCCGTAGTTGAAATGATACACAGCCTGTATGTTAAATTAACACAAGTGTAGAATTTTCGGTGTTGTTTTCTGCGTGATTGCCAAATATGTTGGGCATCTAATTATAAAGGCGTATAAAGTGAAGCTACAGACAAACACAGTAGAAAGAAATACTTAAACAAATCCAGGTATACGCAAAATTTCAAAATGCAAACCACGCGATGTGTTTTCAATTGTTTTACATAATGTTTCTGAAGCAACCCTAACAGCACAAGATGTGCTAGGCATGTGCCATTTAGGTGTTCTAAATTCATCTCCCACATTTGATGCATTTATTGCTTCTTTTTCTAAGCGATTGTGTACTAGAAGCAATAAACGCATCAACTTTATTAGATGGCAACTGACGCCGATCATTTGAAAGTGAATATGGAAGAACTATAAAATAAAGTAAGTAGACAGTCGTCATTTTGTTATAAAATTAGGCCTACATGGCGAGCAGATTTTATCTTATCCCGAATGGTTATCGTCGAATATACGCGGCTTAAAGGAGCACTCTGGTTAGCCAAATTCAAAAGACCTCAACAATTTATCCCTCTACAAGCAACGGTTTCTTCATCGCCTCCATGGCCAAGTCGGAAGAGCACGCTGATAGTAATTGAAATGTTGATGGTTCGTGCCCCCTTCCTCCCGCCACTGGGGTACATTTCTTTTTTACTTGTTTAAAGTGCTTTTTAGACTCAGCATAATGTAAACAAATTATGCGTATAGGCTATTTAACATATTTTGGGGGAGTAATTTTGTGGTTCATTAACGCTCACATGTTAAAGACGTAACACACCCCCTGTGTTAAACGCCAACACCACGGGGTATGTGCTGAACTAACACCGCATAGTGGTAGTCACGCTGGAACTACTGCCCTGTGTTAAAATTGAGTTGAATTAACACAACCATTTTTTACTGTGTACCCAAAACCGCTAAAGTTTTTCGGCCATAAAAAATTGACACGTTCGACCGTCCTGGGGTTTCGAAATTTGGAATCGGCGTAACAAAATACATCGAATAAATGCCATGGAGCCTGGTGCACAAAACTTTTACCTATTTATTGTGTGTGTGTGGCTGTGTTATTTTCGTGTGAAACAGAAACTGCGCAGCCCTGTGAGTTTAGGCAGAAACGATTCCTACTGAACACTGGTCGCCCGCTCTAAATTTCTAGTCGTCAATGGCAGCCTGGCGACCAGAGATTTTGTGTCCTGGTATATTATATATGTTTTATATTGCCTATATGTATTAAATTGTCTCTCACTTTTCTTTTATCAAATGTATAATTTGATCTTCACTACAGAAAGACTTATGCTACATTATTACGGTAAAAGAAACGCTGGTACATCTTTTCGTCCTGTGTAGATCTCGAATAGCTACATCAAGTGTCAATACATTTTGCTTTGGAAAGATGACAACCCTAAGTGAGGGTGAAACAACTTAAAAAGATACACGATATTAAAGACGGTAGTTATTCTAGTTTCTCAATTTGCAACAAAATTGCCAGCTAATTATGACAGAATACATATGATGATGATGGCAGTAGATTTTGTTTCCTTTATCTGATTCTCGCATTTGTTATTCTGATTATCGTTGAATTCCCTTTCATCTTTTCGTAACAACTAGATGAGATTCAAGCCCATTTATGTACACTCATGTCCAAAATGATTGTCGTATATCTATAACTGTCTTCCTGTAAGAATATAATTTGATAATGATCTTGCAAGGTACTCTTAATACTGGTACTATGCGTATAATCAGGAAATGTGTATTTGTGGTAAATTTCATAGGAAAAGAATTATAAATACGAAAATTAGAATGAGTAAAACAAAATGTTGCTAAACGGACAACAAAGTTTTATTTTCGTTTTGTTGTTCTTACTTACTGCTCTTTTGACATTAAATTTGCCACATACATGTCTTTATCGATTATACACACACTAACATTATAAGAAATACCGGGCGAATTCGTTATCAAATTATATTCCTACAACAACATATTTATAGACACGCGACAATAATTTTGGACATGCGTGTACGTATATACAAGGGTAGAAGTGGATCTCAAAACGTAGGAGGACGGTAGGCATGACGTCATACCGTTCCCCGGCCTATCTTTGCCCATTGTAATGTTTTAGCAACTAGGGGAACGCCGTACATGATTTTTGAAGGTGGGGAACGGCGTTCCCCGCGTTCCCCCACACTTTTACCCCTGCGTATACATTGTAACATTTTTTTTACATGGAAATATTTTACTAAACCAGAGTTTTCCACTGACCTAGCCATACTCTAATTCGAAATGTGTTGTCCACGTGCGCGGATTTAGAGATCCAGGATTCAAAGCTCCATTTTTCGTAATTTAGAAAAAAAAATTATAAGGTCTATTATTTTCTATTTATTTAACGTTCTTTGCTTTATTGTTTATTTATTTAAAGTCCCTTGACTCCTTTTATTTTCTGCTTATTTAAAGTCTCTTGTCTACTTCTATTTTCTATTTAACGTCCCTTGACTACTTTTATTCTAAATTTACTTAACGTCCCTTACTTTTATTTTTTATTTATTTAAAGCCTCTTGATACTATTTGTTGATTATTTGACGTCCCTTGATTTCATTCTCTATTTATTTATTTATTTATGTGTGAATAACACAACAGGCATAAGCCCAATTACAGTGTTGGTGTTGTGTTAGAAAATAAATTTACAATAGTTTTCTTAAACATATTGTAGTAGACCCTATATATTACAGATATCAATTGAAGACCTTGGTACAAGGAGAGGACAGCTCCAATTTTACATTTGTTCAGGATTGAAACAAAGTATTGTTACAAATAAACTTATTGTGCTGTCGCGTCTGTAATCTTTTTATAAAGAAAAGTGCTATTATAGGGGCAAAACCGTTCTTTATAAAAAGATTACAGATACGAAAGTTGATTTTTTTTTTAACAATAACTGACTTTATTTATTTCAATCCTGAACAAATTTAAAATTGGAGCTGTCCCCTTCTTGCACCGAGTCCTTAAATTTCTTTGTGTTCAGTACATATCCTGTTATAGGAAGAGCCTATTTTCCAGATTGGTGACTTCAATAATACGTTGGTCCCTGCTTTCTTTTGCAATAGAACAGACCACAGTTGTCAACATGAATTTTAAGTGTCGGGATACGAAAATTTAGAGTCAGTATAAGATCCATACAGTAAAGCTCGTTCTGTATAATTTTATGGAGAAAAATCAGGTCTATCATATTACACCTTTGTTCAAGTGTAGTGATACAGAAGTAAACACCGTTCAACTGACTATTTGTTTACCTGTTAATGTTTCGAGTTCGTTTTCAGCTTGGAGGCTATATGAGATGTGAACCTCCCGTTTAAAGTGGAATACGGTCAAATTTTAATGCTCTCCCATCAGGAATCGAACCCAAAACAACTTGCACGTACCAGAGGCGTACGTATTAGCAACTAGACCAGAGGGGAGGGTATACTATGTCTTTAGAAAATATCTAATCAGACCTACAAACGAAATAGATACGTATCAACTATACTTTTTCCTACACATTATAATTTCTATGTTTATAATTACAAAATTACATTGCCACTGGAATGAACTTTGTTCTCTGGGAAAGCAACGGATAATTTCACTATAGTCCACAGACTGCATTATTTTGTGTGTCCTGTGTTCCCGTTTGTATAGTTTCGTCCTCTAACCGGCTGTTCTCCGAAATTGGGGACCTACTCAGCTTTTTAGTTTACCCAGGCAGAAGTTCTCTTCTAACTGAACAAGTTTGAATCCGGATAGAAGTGCATATGTTTTTCCCTATTGATACAGTACAGCAGCGTATAAACAAGTAAGGAAGCTCCCGTATACTTTCATATGAAGTGAATTTTATAAGTACAAAGTTCTATAATTGAAAGCCTTGGATCGGTAGAGTAACTTTAAATTTACCAAGATAAGAAACTACATAGTCAGTTACTTCGCTTTGGTAACAACCGTACGTCATCTGGTTGCAATCACAATGTACTACTACTACTACTACTACTACTACTACTACTACTACTACTACTACTACTACTACTACTACTACTACTACTACTACTACTACTACTACTACTAATAATAATAATAATAATAATAATAATAATAATAATAATAATAATAATAATAATAATACCGTTTGCAAGCTAAAATAATAGATCAACAACCAGTAAATCGAAGTTATACTCATTATGAAAATTCTAGTTGAGAAACTTCTATTATAAAGTGTAAATATACAAAATTTGTACATCAGTTTGTGAATATTGTTAGATACACAGTGAGGAACGTACGCATGGGATGGGTCCTGGAGGTCTGGGGGACTCCTTCCTCGGAATATCGCAACTTTTTTTGTAAATTTAGTATAGAGGTGATTTTATAAATTTTAATATAATCTATTCTCATATTGAATTTTGACCTCTTCCGAAATAAATTCCTACGTAAGTGCAAGTACACACTTATTACGATGTTCAGAAAAACGTGATTCACGTGTCTCTATCAATATTTTATTTAGGTGGGATATTCTTTTTTAACATATAACATACGTTATATATAAAAGAGGGAAAGTGTTTATATAATAATAATAATAATAATAATAATAATAATAATAATAATTATTATTATTATTATTATTATTATTATTATTATTATTGTTATTATTATTATTATTATTATTATTATTAGTAGTAGTAGTAGTAGTAGTAGTAGTAGTAGTAGTAGTTGTTGTTGTTGTAGTAGTAGTAGTAGTAGTAGTAGTAGTAGTATTTGTTGTTGTTGTAGTAGTAGTAGTAGTTGTTGTTGTAGTAGTAGTAGTTGTTGTAGTAGTAGTAGTATAGTACTACAGGGAACAAAATTATTGCTATTATAAACGATATCAAACGATGTTCTTTTTTGGTGACTGATTTGGTTTAACGTCTCTTTTCAGAATCTAAACTATATGAAACGGAAACCTCTGTTAAAAATGGAATCTGGACCACTACTCGAATTTGTATTTGAAAAATGAAAAAAAAAATGTTTTCTTGAGTTATTAAAGATATATATCTATTTGTATTATTATATGAGCTTACTAAGTAACAGATCTGCACGTAACACTTTGCTAAGCATTCGTTTTCAATATACTTTTCAATACTATTCAGGGATATCCACAAGTAACTTTTAGGGTAGTTTGCGCTCACGAGGACATTTAGTGGGGCATAATTTTCCATTGAAAATGGTATAGTCAACATTTGGTGAGACATAATTTTCTATTAAAAATTGTACAATCAAACTGGAGAATGATAAAGTTTTTGAGATGGGGAGAGAAAAGTAGATTTTCGAATAGTAAATTTAGTGAAGTTGCGCCTAAGCATCTGGGAGGATGGGCAGCTCGGTCACTACTACTACTAGTATTAATATTAGAAAGAAATTTGATTCAATTACTATAATAATATCCAGAAAAAATACACTAAAATGTTGCATGAAAAACTTTTCATTCTCCTTTTTTATTGGTAGTCAAGCCTGTAGCCAGTCTAAAAATGTAGGGGGTGGTATAAATTAGGGGGGGCGATCCAACCATATTATAGTTCATCACCTCATTATAGTTCATTTGCAAGCCTAGTGTGAAAATTTTAGGGGGCAGTAAAAAGTTAAGGGGGACCAGCTCCCGTGCCCCTCCGTGGATACGGGCCTGTTGGCAGTTATCCCTTTTTGCCATAAGCGACAATCTTTTATTCTACACGAATAATTTCACATGATATTTATAGAACAAATCGAAAAATTATTTTATTTAAAGATAGTCTATATCAAATATGCCACTTACCTGTCCAAAGAAGTACGTCTCCTCTCCAGGATTTCACACAAATAATAAAAAAAAAGTTAAACTATTGAAGTTTTAAAACACCTTCAGTACACTGCATTATTTTTCGATTACTTTTGTGAGTCAGAGAAACAGAACAAAGCGATAAGGTTGTTGTTGTACTTCAGAAAACAAACTAATCGTACAAAGCACAGGCTTGAATCACAACACTTAATTCATGTCTTGAAAAAACACCTGTGATTAGAAAAAGAAGGAAACAAAAAGGGCACACATTTAGTACACAAATATTGTCACACAAATTCCTTGAATGGCGATGATGATTAATTACATTTTTGTATGAATGAATATGACTGGTATAAATATATTGTCATTGCACTGTTGTTTACTGGTGGGATTTTATTTACAGTAGAAGCACAGAAAAAAATTATAAACGGTTTTAAAAAACACTACCACCATTCACACTTAACGCAACATTTTTCTTTACCAATTCATTCATGGTTTAAAAAAGAAATAATAATAACAATCATAATAACACTCGAAGTTAAATCGTATCGTGGTCCATAAGTAATCCTATAAAACACACAACTTTTGTTAATAATATCAGAATTCACGTGGTGGCTCTGTCGTCACTTCCTGGTTTTCTGGATGTGCCGCCGTATTTTTTTCCCTTCCTCTTCTTTATTCCTCTTTCCTTCCAGAGCGCGCGCGATCTTCTGTCCTCTCTCGGAACACACACACTTTAAGGCTAACACGAATACACAAACACACACACACACACACGCCTACCGTATCGCCGATGCTCAGATGTCTTTAGATAGTTCTCGCAGGTGGACGTGTTAAAAAGTGTCTTATTAAAAAACACACACACACGACGCTGAAATAAAGGTCCAGTCCAAACTAAGTTCTTTTTTCGGCCGATTAAAATAATATCAAAATATCAGGAAATCTGGTTTGGAAAAAAAATAGATTAAGGATCTGGCAAGTGTTATAATAAAGCAAGCATAATGCGGCGACTTTGTTTTAAAAGAACAGACACACGGCTTGCTCTGCTACTACGTACGTATATGAAAACAACTACCTTTAGCCGTTCATGGACCTGTTGCATGCGGTGTGGATCCCAAGTTGCTGTTACTAAACACAGAAGGATAGCTGGCTTCCAGGTTCACGCTTGTCGTCCACTACTAGCCCTCCTCGGGGGCAACCTGAGATTGCCCGTTCAGAAGAAGGGAAAAAAAATAAATAAAAATAAAAAAGAAAACACGAGACTGGAAAAAAATAAAAAAATACAGCTCCCCTTCAAAACCGGCATGCGTGGAGCAAGTTATGTTACTCCCACCTCTTAAAACAGCTAGCAAGTTTGTCCGTTCTTCCAATACACCTTCCCCCCCTCTTGCGTCCTATCCCATTCCACTACAACAGTAATTATTCTGATGTGGAATGTCGCCGGAGTACATACACAGGTTAAATACTGGGAGGGGTAAAGACTACATAAGGGGAGAGGGACTTTATATATATATATATACACAGTAAAGATTAAGAACAGAAAGTACGGACGGGAGTTCCTTAAGATTAAAAAAATAAAGGAGGGGAATAAATACAATTAAAAAAAATGTACATATATAAACTTGAAGTTTGTGTGATAGTGGTACTGATGTGCGTGGTGTGGAATCGTTTTGATGCTGATAGAAGCTTTAACCTACCTGAAATTTTTTTCCTTTTAAAAAAAATCATCTGTTGTCGGGAGTGGGAAGGGGCAGGTGATTGTCCTCTTTTTAAAAGTAGTTTTGGTCAGTCCAACAACAGTCAAAGAGTGTTTTTCAAGCCGGCTTCTGTGTAATACATTATCCTATGCACAACACATAATAAACGTAACGCCATCATCATTCACACACACACACACGAAGGCAAGAACAACCATTCACACACGTAGTATTCAGTTAGCGAATTTGTACAATTAAACTTAACTTTTTAATGGAAATAATACTTGGGGAAGAGGGAGTATTCCTAATTGAATTTCAACACTAGCTTGATGACTGAAAATTAACTGCATAAAATTTTACATGTTCGTTCCGTCGGGGTTTCCTCTAAAATTTTAAACTGGTGATTTCAACGCATGGAACGACAGGTGTCACAACTTATATTTATCATTACATAATCCATTCTGTCTTTAATTGTCAATAAAAGTAATAAAGCTACACTGTTGATTTAATTTTCACATTTTTAGAAAGAAATCACAAAAAAGTGTCACAAATTCGTTGTTTTTTAAAAAAGGAAATAATATAAAATTCCCTTTAAATTTCTACAAAACAATAACCACGAAATTCTTGCTCTTCTTATCAATTACTGTACAGTTTATAAAATTTGTCACTAGGTGTCACTGTTTTCAGGCAACATTTGTATCTCCATTTACGTCACTCGCACTAGACCGAGGTCTTTTTAACATCACTTTGTCATGTATTAGAAAAGCAAGGCAATGGTGCCAACTCGTGTACAGTTAAAGTGCACTGTAAAAATGAGGAAAATCACTAATTCATCTTTTCAAACATATAATTAAAACATTTACAGACGAACGAGGTTAAACAGTTTTTATCTTTTAACACACGGTATGAATATGTTTTTGATTTCTATTATAAATTCAAGAAAACGAAATATCTTTCGCAAATTATTTCCGTATTTTTTCTTTCTTTCTTTTTTCTTTTCTTTTTCTTTCTTTCTTTCTTTCTTTTTTTTGCTGTTTATTTTTCGATTAATTCTGCTTATTATTATTCCCCGTTTTTACTAACTTCCGTCCTCTTACCACGTTCGTTCCTATCTGAAAGTCGACTGAACAATCTCGACGACGGATAGTTTTCCGCTTAAAATGAACGAAAAAGAAAGGCAAAATGAATGCGTACTCTTATACAGTCCTTTTTGTGTTGCACTGTCTTTTTTTTTTTTTTTTCGGAAAACCAGAATCTTTTAAGAATGCAAGATATGTCCGGAAAAAGAGTGCGCGAAAAGACGAACAGGATGTAAAAGCATTTGTGAACAAAGGAGGGGAAAAGCTTATTCAAAAAAAAAAGGGGTGTTCTTTTTTTCATTCTTTTGAGGGTGTGGGGGATGTGTTGTGAGGGTGATGCAATGGAGGGAAGAAGAAAGGGAGAAGGGATTTTCAGAGGCGGAATGGAGGGAGGACAAGGAGGTAGAAACCAGGTCCTACTACTAGCTAATACAATAAATGCGTCTACAATACAGGATCCAAACAATACAGTTCTTTTGAGGAAATGCTGAACTAGGGCGATAGAGGGGAGGCACTGTTGTGCGGCACGGTACTGTATGGAAAGTGCAAAACACAATAAGAACTCGTTTCTACTATTATTACTACTACAAATACTATTACTATTACCAGAAAAGGACACACATAACAAAACACAACAGAAATCTAGCAAATAAACCTTCCTACCCTTCTTTCTAGAACACAAAGAAATTTAGTTACAAAGGGCGAGAGAGGGAGGTATGTTTCTCGCTGGGTGCGAGAAACCAGAGCCTTCCGGAATTCGAAGACCTGAATAACAATGCATCCAGAAACAAACAATGACGAATTGTAGAAACAATTAAAGACAGGGCAACAATGTGAGGAATTTTGATATACCGCTGTTTTTAACTTTCGCGGATTAAGGAACCCTTAGTTGGTAATTAATGAGAACAATATGAGAGAAATACAGGGAAAAAGCACTGATAATTTATATACACATGGTGTTGGATGGTTGATGAAAATGAGGGGCGCACCAGGGGTAATAATGCCGGGGAACGCGGGAGGATGCCGTCTCCCCACCTCGAAAAAATATGGCGTCCCTCAATTCCTAAAAAATTACAATGGTCAAATATAGGCAGGGAGAACGGCGTGACGTCATGCCGCTACCAACCGTTCCTCTACCTTTTCAGATCCAGTTTTACCCCTGGGGCGCACCCACAGGAGATGGGGTCCATTAGGTCCGAACCCCCAAAATTTCCTAACTCAACGTACAGGGTGTTTCAAAATCCCCTGACATAGAGTAACATCTGTTATTTTCAGAGTTACAATAAAATGTAAGAGGGGAAATCGTCTCCAAATATAATGTTTTTAATCTTAATTTTTAAAATTATACAAGCCGTTTGGGCTGTACACTCTTTATCCGCACAATGTTAAATGAAAATGCAACGTCGCCCTTTACCTGGGGTTGGAGGAGGGAAGGACGG
Organism: Thermobia domestica; assembly: GCF_964235325.1. Classification (NCBI taxonomy): domain Eukaryota; kingdom Metazoa; phylum Arthropoda; class Insecta; order Zygentoma; family Lepismatidae; genus Thermobia; species Thermobia domestica. The sequence goes on from NC_137467.1 coordinate 40,333,225, forward strand.
GACGGGAGGTGGACAAATTTTTGTAAGAATGTGGTGAATGGGGGTATGTTTGAAATGGGGGCTGACCATCGACAGATTAGCATAACAGACAGTAACTTCATTCATTTATGTTGTGGGCCCAAGTTGCATTTTCATTTAACATTGGGCGCATAAAGAGTGTACAGCCCAAATGGCTCGTCCGATTTCAAAAATTTTTTCACTTCACATTGAAAAGGTTATATTTGGAGACGGTTTCCCCTGTTACATTTTGTTGTAGCTCTGATAATAACAGTTGTTCAACGTCAGGGGACTTTTCAGACACTCTGTATATTTGTACACTTTCTCAATAAAGCTATACTTGTCTGACATAGAAATGATTGATGTAGCATGAAAAATTTATCTTCCACTTCATTTGTAATGTTTCTCTTATAAAAACAATCTATCATTATTTTCTAAAAATATAGGACGAAGTATTTTGCAATTACTTATATTTTCGGGTACAGAATAATATCCATTCAATACTACATGGAAATAGTGGCGTATAGTATTGGACTACCGGTACCTTTCCTCCCCAATGCTTGGATCATTCCCAACAAAAATTTCTGTGTGTGCACCTGATGAAAGTACAATGTTTCTTTTTCAGTGCCGCGGGTCTAATTAACACCCGGGATAAACTGTTGAAAATGAGAATCCTATTGTACTATTATTTAGATTTATATCATATAGATGTACCGACGGGATTCGAACGTGGAATAATATCACAGTAAACTCTATCCTTTGCCTAAAACGAACTCTTTGTAGCTAATAGATACTCCACTCGTCTTTCGGATCGTGCTCGATTCTCTATAGGAGCTTGTGAGGTTTCGAGTCTAGGGTTGCCCACAAGTCAGAATTTTTCGTCACGAGACAGCTTTTTCAATAGATAGATGAATTGATTCAGCGTCTCTTTCACCACTGAGGCTATATGAGTCGTGGACCTATACAGCTTAACGTGGGATCCGAGCCACATGAGCTCTGGTCGGGAATCGAACCTAGGTCTCCTGCGCCAAAGATGCGTATGCTAATCATATAGCCACAAGGGAGGTATGTATTCTCATAAAAATAAATACACTTTCGGAGACGACAAAAGACAAAAGTAATGGTGATTGGAAAGAAGCGATCAGTGTCCAATATAGAAAAATGAAAAGAAATCTTTGATTTTTACGTCCCATGGTTATGCCGGTTAGGCTAAAGGAGACGGTGATTATGAGAAATGAATGAAATGATGGAATGAAGAAAGTGGCAGGAAACGGGAGAACCCCGAGAAAACCCACGAGCACGGTGTTTGTCCACCACAAAGTCCACACGGCGCGAGCTGGGATCGAACCCGGGACCCCAAGCACTGGAGGTGAACGCTCTACCACTGAGCCACCGCGCTCCCGTGTCCAATATAGGAGTAGGGGGAGAGAAAATAGAACAGACAGTGGCGTATTTAGGGGGGCTTCCGGGCTTAAGCCCCCCCCCCCGAAATCTTACTTACTATAGTAAAGTATATGAAATATCTTGCAGAATTTTCACATTTTCAGGCAAAGCACTCCCCCGAAAGTTAGCAAAGCCCCTCCCGAAACAAAATCGTAAATACGCCACTGAGAACAGATGACTTGTTTTCGATACCTCTGTAGTATTATTAGTAATGATGTGAAGTATGAAAGTGAAATAAAAGCAAGGATAGATTTGGCGAAAGGAAGTACTATTTTGTGTGACCTTGAATAAAGAGTTGAGAAAGAGACTCATAAAAAAACTTTCGTGTGGAGTATTGTTCTGAATGGATCAGAAACATGAAAATTACGTAAAAACGATTAAAAACAACTGGAAGCTTTTGAAATGTGGGTATGGAGAAGAATGGAGAGAATTAGCTGGGTGGCGAATTGAAAACGAAGGAGAGGGTGTTAGAAATGGTAGGAGAGAAAACCTCAATTGTAAATTTTATTAAGAAGAGGATGAGAAACTGGTTGGGATATTGAGTAAGAAGGAACTGTATCATGAGAGACGTGCTAGAGTGTATGATGGCAGGAAAGAGAGGGAGGGGGTGAAGGAGACTACAATTAATGGACGATATCAAAACAAAGAAATTGTACGTGAAAACGAAGAGGTTAGCGGAAGACCGTGGAGCATGGAAGCTTCTCAGTTGCAGCAAGTGACCTGCGAATACTTGGTCACGATTATGCCGGTTAGGCTAAAGGACACGGTGATGATTAGAGATGAATGAAATGGTGGAATGAAGAAAGTGGGAGGAAACGGGAGAATCCCGAGAAAACCCACATACACGGTGTTTGTCCACCACAAAGTTCACTTGGCGGGAGCAGGGTTTGAACCCGGAACCCCAAGCACCAGAGGTGAATACTCTACCACTGAGCCACCGCGGCTCTCAGAATACCTATGATGATGAAGATTCCGAGACTAGACGGGCTAAATTCTTATTTCGTTACCAACCCTTTTCTGGTTCTGCAACCCATAAGTTTATGTCTGATATAGTTTCGGTGCTGAAAAGGAAAGTTCTAATTCAAAATCAATTACTCAACTGAAATGAACTTATAAAGTCTGGCTATAGGGACTTTCAATTTTCCGGTGTGAAAAATAGTACTATGAGTATACTGGGAATCCACATTGACCATAAACGGAGTCCACTGGCGCAAATCCCGAGGGGATGAGGGGGACATGTCCCCTCCAATCTTGGATCTGGGGGAGGGTCCCCCCAATAGTCCGATTTGAAATGTGTTTTTTTGGGGAAAAAAATAATGATTTGTGTCCGATTGCCACAAAGGAAAGTGAGATGAAATTGATGTCTCTCCAGAATAAATCTCAAAAATCTGCCCGCCTCCCAATGTTGAAGACAACTCTGATCCCTGATCCTCTACAGAATTGTTTTTCAACTTCAAAATAATTTTGAGCATACCTTAACAAAAAAAGAAAAGAAAAGAAAATGAAAGGAAAAAGAAAGAAACAAAAATGATGGAAACGGTAGTAGTAGGGACCCCGTTATATCGAGCCGAGTCAGCAAAAATTTTTGTGACGTCATAGGTCAAAGGTCAATGACCTTGGCCAGGGGTCAATGACCGAGGGGTACCTAGGACCACCCCCTCTAAATTTTGGCAGGGGTACCTTGGCCCACCCCCTAAATTTTGGCAGGGGTACATAGGACCACCCCCCTTAAATTTTGGAAATTGCCAAATTTAAAAATTTGGTATGGTAGCCTAGGACCATAGTATGTACCTCTATCAGTATTGGGTGTCTATGTCGTTCCCTTTCATGGGTAAAAAATTGCCAAAAATTCAAATTTCGGAGGTTTTTGACCTAATTTATCCCCTTTGATGAGGTGTTATTACCTTATATAGTTATATGGGCGTATACAGGGGTCCATTCCCTTTCATAAGACATGGGTATATTAATGCACCCCTTGAAATTTTTGGGAGGGGTACCTTGGCCCACCCCTTAAATTTTGGAAATTGCCCAATTTAAACATTGGGTATTATAGTATAGGACCCTAATATGTATCGTGATAAATTTGGGCGGTCCACCTTGTTTCCTTCTAGGGGTACAAAATTGCCAAAATATAAACGTAAGCAATACGTTATACCACGTGTTTGGTTTTCGACCTAATTTATCTCCTTGGATGAGGTCCTATTACCTTATATAGTTATATGGTCATGTATAGGGGTCCATTATCTATCATAAGACATGGGTACATTGGTGCACCCCTTGAAAAATTTGGGAAGAGTACCTTGGCCCACCCCTTAAATTTTGGAAATTGCCAAATCTAAAAATTTGGTGTGGTAGCCTAGGACCATAGTATGTACCTCTATCAGTATTGGGTGTCTATGTCGTTCCCTTTCATGGGTAAAAAATTTCCAAAAATTCAAATTTCGGGGGTTTTTGACGTAATTTATCCCCTTTGATGAGGTGTTATTACCCTATATAGTTATATGAGCGTATACAGGAGTCTATTATCTTTCATAAGATATGGGTACATTGGTGCACCCCTTTAAAAATTTGGGAGGGGTACCTTGGCCCACCCCTTAAATTTTGGAAATTGCCCAATTTAAACATTTGGTATTATAGTACAGGACCCTAATATGTATTATGAAAAAATTGGATGGTCCACCTCGTTCCCTTTTAGGGGGTACAAAATTGCCAAAATATAAACGTAAGCAATACGTAGTACCACGTGTTTGGATTTTGGTCGATTTTATCCCCGTTGATGAGGTCCTATTACCTTATATGGTTATATGGGCGTATACAGGTGTCCATTACCTTTCATAAGACATGGGTACATTAATGCACCCCTTGAAAAATTTGGGAGGGGTACCTTGGCCCACCCCCTTCATTTTTAGAAATAGCCCATTTTACACATTTGGTATAATAGTATAGGACCCTAATATATATTACTATAAATTTGGGTGGTCCACCTCGTTCCCTTTTAGGGGTACCAAATTGCCAAAATTTTAGTACAACCACGTGTTTGGACTTTTGACCTAATTTATCGCCTTTGATGAGGTGTTATTATCCTATATGGTTATATGGGCGTATACAGGGTTCATTACCTTTCATAAAACATGGGTATATTAATGCACCCCGGGAGAGGTACCTTGGCCCACCCCTTTAATTTTGGAAATTGCCCAATTTAAACATTTGGTATAATAGTATAGGACCCTAATATATATTACTATAAACTCGTCCCCGTTTAGGGGTACAAAATTGCCAAAATATAAACGTAAGCAATACGTTGTACCACGTGTTTCGTTTTTTTTACCTAATTTATTCCATTGGATGAAGTCCTATTACCTTATATCGTTATATGGTCACGTATGGGGATTCATTTCCTATCATAAGACATAGGTACATTTGTGCACCCTGGAGGGGTACTTTGGCCCACCCCTTTAATTTTGGAAATTGCCCCTTTTACATGTTTGGTATTATAGTATAGGACCCTAATATAGATTAGTATAAATTTGGATGATTCACCTCGTTTCCTTTCATGGGTACGAAATTGCCAAATTTTAGTACAACCACGTGTTTGGTTTTGGCTCAATTTATCCCCTTGGATGAGGTCCTATTACCTTATATGGTTATATGGCCATGTATGTATTGGTCCATTTCCTATTATAAGACATGTGTACATTGATGCACCCGAGGGAGGGGATTCGGTATCATAGTACATGCCTCAACATGTATCATGATAAATTTGGATGGTCCATCTTGTTCCCTTTCATGGGTAAAAAATTGCTAAAATATAAACATAAGCAATATGTTGTACCATGTGTTTGGTTTCTGGCCCAATTCTTCCCCTTTGATGATGTTCTATTACGTTATATGGTTATATGGACATGTATATGGGTTCATTTCCTATCATAAGACATGGGTACATTGACGCATACTTTAAAAATTTGGGAGGGGTATCTTGGCTCATCCACTCGGTTTTAGAAATTGTTTAATATAAGCATTTGGTATCATAGTACAGGACCTCAATATGTACCACTATAAATTTGGATGGTCCACATCGTTCCCTTTCATGGGTAAAGAACTACCAAAAATCAAATTTTGGAGGTTATTGACCCCGTCTTATAAGGTTTTAACGCGTTATATGGATATGTACAGAGGTTTATTACCTTCATATGTTTATGTTCCCTTTTAAATTTGGGAATTATCAAATAACAAAATTCGGTAAACGTTTTCTAGGACCCATTGGTGTCCCTCTTATGGCCAAATATTCAAAATTTAAAGGTTATTGACAGGCTTTATTATTGAATAAGTACAGGATTTATTACTTTTTTCATAAGACACAGGTGTGTTTGTGTACCAATCTTAAATTTTGGGAGGGGGTACATTTCTTATTGTCATATCAATAATTGGTAATTGTTCTTAGAATTGGGTGGTATCTCTTTCTTTGGGTAAATTATTGTCAAATATGAGTATGATCACGTGATCAGTTATTGACCTATGATGGGATTAGGAGCCCAGGACATTGGTACATTTAAACTTTATAGGATAATTTGAGAATGCGTCATTGGTATTGATTATTACAGCCAAATATAAACGTAAGCAATACGATGTACCACGTGATTGACCTTGATGAGGTAGTGTACAGGGATACATAGCTAACCTTATTGAATCTTATGACTCATAGTCTTAAGGAAATACATGCTACAACACTGGCAAAGTTATTGTTGATGCAATTTGATTGGTGGATCACTATCTTTCGTGCAATCTGATTGGCTGATCACTATCTTTCGTGCAATCTGATTGGTTGCTGATGTTCAAATCTTTGCTGCATTCAGTTTTATTTTAACATTTAAAAAGTTTGAAACTTTGGTTTGACATTTTTTCGTTTGAAATTTTTCGTTTAAAAATTTTTGTTTCGAAATTTTTTGTTTCAAAATTTTGTTTGAATTTTTTTGTTTCAAAATTTTGTTTGAAAATATTTTGTTTAAAATTTTTTGTCTGTAAATTTTTGTTTCAATTTTTTTTGTTTGAAATTTTTCGTTTCCAAATTTTTTTTCTGTTTCAAGATTTTTGTTTGAAAAAATTTTTCGTTTCCAAATTTTGTTTCAAATTTTTTGTTTGAAAGTTTTTGTTTGAAAATTTTTTTTGTTTGAAATTTTTTTGTTGCAAAATTTTGTTTGAAAATTTTTTGTTTAAAATTTTTTCGTTTGAAATTTTTCGTTTCCAAATTTTTTTGTTTAAAATTTTTTTTGTTTCGAATTTTTAAAGAACCGGAACTGTTAGAACTAAATCCTCTGGCAACATTGTGGTGCACGTCAGAACTTGGGGTTGTACTTGAAATGAAAAAAAAAACACTTCATTGAAATGGATCATTTTATTACACTCCACATACATCCATACCAGATAGTGGTTCTGTATATTGTCGATACAATGTATTTTGAACTTCGTGCACTAGTTTGTCTTTAGCATATAATTTTAATTCCAATTGAAGTCTTTTAAGGTCTATTGCAATATCAATTGGTGGAAACTCAATGTCCATTTGATCACAAATAAACTGTTTATCAATACAGGTATGCACCCACGAACAACCATCACAATATCTAGATACATGTTGTACAATATGCATAACACATTTTTCAAAATAGTACTTTTTCAGGAATATACTTGTTTTGTTACACACTTCCACTGCATGTTTCGCACACTGAAATACGCTGATGAATTTGTTCCATTCAGTTTGTGTTAGATACACCATGTTGCGAGGGACTTGGAATGTACTCTTTTTACGTAACAGCACCATCTTCTCTTCGAGGACCACTTCATGATTTGAGCCTAATGATTTGACTATGGTCACATTTAGCTCATCGTTCATTTGGTCGATTCGTACCATTCTTCACAGGTCAGTTGTACACCAAATTGTTCTGCTTTGCCCAATCGAATCACTGGTTCAAATGTTCTAGCACTGATACCAATCATCACATGTTTTGTTTATTGGATAATAGCTTGCGAAGATGAACTCTTTATCGTTAGAAGTACACATCTTTCCTCCTGAAAAGCACTTGCTCAAATGATTTCGTGGGATGACACTGTATTTGCTGGTTTATAGTTATTGCTGATGTCGAATGTGCTGATTCATGATTTCATCACAGTTACAGACGTCATGCCGACCAACCAAATTCATACAACTATGTCTAATGTGCTGACGTTTGAATCACAATTGCTGACGAATCTGGCTGTGTACTGATGACTTCGACCCAAGAATCCTTTGTAACATAAAGATACAGATCCAGTATTTAAGAAACGCAGCAGTTCTTCTTGTTTTGATACCTCCATGGGTAAATATCTTGCTGGTAAAATTATATTCTTATCATTTTCAAGCTTCACTACGATTCTTAATCCAAACTTTGTAGGGATTTTTTGGCTAGCTAAGATTCTATAAGGTACATTCTGTTGTAAATCAGTAATCTTGGTAAATGATTTCATCACATCACGCGTATTTAGAAACTGCAGACAAGTAGCCATGATGATGTTATCATGAATACTAACTCGAACGATGATGCAAAACCGATGTCGTTGCATTATCATGTTCTGACGTGCACCACAATGTTGCCAGAGGTTTTAGTTCTAAACAGTTCCGGTTCTTTACTAATGAGTGCACAAACTTAAAAGATGTCAAACCAAAATTTTCCAAACAATAATTTCAAACAAACAAATATTTCGAACAAAAATCTTTGAAACAAAATTTTGAAAAAAAAAATTTTTGAAACGGAAAAACTTGGAAACGAAAAAATTCAAACAAAAAATTTCAACAAAAAATTTTAAACAAAAAAATTCAAACAAAATTTTGAAACAAAAAATTTCAAACAAAAAATTTGGAAACGAAAAATTTCAAACAAAAATTTTAAAAATTTTGATACAAAAATTTTTTTAAATTTCAAACGAAAAATTTTTAAACAAAAAATTTTGAAACAAAAGTTGTCAAAGAAATTTCAAACAAAATTCTGAAACAAAAAATTCAAACAAAAATTTGAAAGCAAGAATTTTCAAGCAAAGTTTCAAACAAAAAATTCAAACTAAAAATTTTACGTTTCACGGTTAACCGTCAAACTTTATCCGGTTTTTTAACTATTCGATTAACAAATAAACGGTTTTCAAAAAAATTCAAACAAATTTGAAACAAGAGTTTTCAAACAAAAACTTTCAAACAAAAAAATTTTACGTTTCACGGTTAACCGTCAAACTTTATCCGGTTTTTAACTATTCGATTAACAAATAAACGGTTTTGATCATATTTATCAGTGAGTGCAAAATGTTGAACGAAACCAAGATTTTTAAATGTTAAACAAAACTTAAAACTGAATGCAGCAAAGATTTGAACATCAGCAACCAATCAGATTGCCCGAAAGATAGTGATCAGCCAATCAGATTGCACGAAAGATAGTGATCCACCAATCAAATTGCATCAACAATAACTTTGCCAGTGTTGTAGCATGTATTTCCTTAAGACTATGAGTCATAAGATTCAATAAGGTTAGCTATGTATCCCTGTACACTACCTCATCAAGGTCAATCACGTGGTACATCGTATTGCTTACGTTTATATTTGGCTGTAATAATCAATACCAATGACGCATTCTCAAATTATCCTATAAAGTTTAAATGTACCAATGTCCTGGGCTCCTAATCCCATCATAGGTCAATAACTGATCACGTGATCATACTCATATTTGACAATGATTTACCCAAAGAAAGAGATACCACCCAATTCTAAGAACAATTACCAATTATTGATATGACAATAAGAAATGTACCCCCTCCCAAAATTTAAGATTGGTACACAAACACACCTGTGTCTTATGAAAAAAGTAATAAATCCTGTACTTATTCAATAATAAAGCCGGTCAATAACCTTTAAATTTTGAATATTTGGCCATAAGAGGGACACCAATGGGTCCTAGAAAACGTTTACCGAATTTTGTTATTTGATAATTCCCAAATTTAAAAGGGAACATAAACATATGAAGGTAATAAACCTCTGTACATATCCATATAACGCGTTAAAACCTTATAAGACGGGGTCAATAACCTCCAAAATTTGATTTTTGGTAGTTTTTTACCCATGAAAGGGAACGATGTGGACCATCCAAATTTATAGTGGTACATATTGAGGTCCTGTACTATGATACCAAATGCTTATATTAAACAATTTCTAAAACCGAGTGGATGAGCCAAGATACCCCTCCCAAATTTTTAAAGTATGCGTCAATGTACCCATGTCTTATGATAGGAAATGAACCCATATACATGTCCATATAACCATATAACGTAATAGAACATCATCAAAGGGGAAAAATTGGGCCAGAAACCAAACACATGGTACAACATATTGCTTATGTTTATATTTTAGCAATTTTTTACCCATGAAAGGGAACAAGATGGACCATCCAAATTTATCATGATACATGTTGAGGCATGTACTATGATACCGAATCCCCTCCCTCGGGTGCATCAATGTACACATGTCTTATAATAGGAAATGGACCAATACATACATGGCCATATAACCATATAAGGTAATAGGACCTCATCCAAGGGGATAAATTGAGCCAAAACCAAACACGTGGTTGTACTAAAATTTGGCAATTTCGTACCCATGAAAGGAAACGAGGTGAATCATCCAAATTTATACTAATCTATATTAGGGTCCTATACTATAATACCAAACATGTAAAAGGGGCAATTTCCAAAATTAAAGGGGTGGGCCAAAGTACCCCTCCAGGGTGCACAAATGTACCTATGTCTTATGATAGGAAATGAATCCCCATACGTGACCATATAACGATATAAGGTAATAGGACTTCATCCAATGGAATAAATTAGGTCAAAAGACCAAACACGTGGTTGTACTAAAATTTGGCAATTTTGTACCCCTAAAAGGGAACGAGGTGGACCATCCAAATTTATCATGATACATATTAGGATCCAGTACTATGACACCACATGATGAAATTAAGCAATTTCCAAAATTAAAGGGTTGGGCCAAGGTACCCCTCCCAAAAATTTAAAGGGGTGCATCAATATACCCATGTCTTATGAAAGGTAATAGACTCCTGTATACGCTCATGTGAACATATAAGGTAATAACACCTCATCAAAGAGAATAAAATCAACCAAAAACCAAACACGTGGTATAACGTAATGCTTACGTTTATATTTTGACAATTTTGTACCCCTAGAAGGGAACGAGGTGGACCACCCAAATTTATCATAATACATGTTAGGGTCCAGTACTATAATACCAAATGTTTAAATTGGGCAATTTCCAAAATTTAAGGGGTGGGCCAAGGTACCCCTCCCAAATTTTTCAAGGGGTGCATTAATATACCCATGTCTTATGAAAGGTAATGAACCCCTGTATACGCCCATATAACTATATAGGATAATAACACCTCATCAAAGGGGATAAAATCGACCAAAAACCAAACACGTGGTACAACGTATTGCTTACGTTTATATTTTGACAATTTTGTACCTCTAAAAGGGAACGAGGTGGACCATCCAAATTTATCATAATACATGTTAGGATCCGGTACTATAATACCAAATGCTTAAATTGGGCAATTTCCAAAATTTAAGGGGTGGGCCAAAGTACCCCTCCCAAATTTTTAAAGGAGTGCACAAATATACCCATATCTTATGAAAGGTAATGGACCCCTATACATGACCATATAACTATATAGAATAATAACACCTCATCAAAGGGGATAAAATAGACCAAAAACCAAACACGTGGTATAACGTATTGCTTACGTTTATATTTTGGCAATTTTGTACCCCTAAAAGGGAATGAGGTGGACCAACCAAATTTATAGTAATCTCTATTAGGGTCCTATACTATAATACCAAATATATTAAATGGGTAATTTCCAAAATTAAAGGGGTGGGCCAAGGTACCCCTCCCAAAAAATTTAAAGGGGTGCATCAATATACCCATGTCTTATGAAAGGTAATAGACTCCTGTATACGCTCATGTGAACATATAAGGTAATAACACCTCATCAAAGAGAATAAAATCAACCAAAAACCAAACACGTGGTATAACGTATTGCTTACGTTTATATTTTGGCAATTTTGTACCCCTAGAAGGGAACGAGGTGGACCAACCAAATTTATAGTAATCTCTATTAGGGTCCTATACTATAATACCAAATGTTTAAATTGGGCAATTTCCAAAATTAAAGGGGTGGGCCAAGGTACCCCTCCCAAATTTTTAAAGGGGTGCATTAATATACCCATGTCTTATGAAAGGTAATGGACCCCATGTATACGCCCATATAACTATATAGGGTAATAACACCTCATCCAAGGGGATAAATTAGGTCAAAAACCCCCGAAATTTGAATTTTTGGCAATTTTTTACCCATGAAAGGGAACGACATAGACACCCAATACTAATAGAGGTACATACCCTGGTCCTAGGCTACCACACCCAATTTTTAGATTTGACAATTTCCAAAATTTAAGGGGGGTGGTCCTATGTACCCCTGCCAAAATTTAGGGGGTGGGCCAAGGTACCCCTGCCAAAATTTAGAGGGGGTGGTTTTAGGTACCCCTAGGTCATTGACCCCGGGCCAAGGTCATTGACCTTTGACCTATGACGTCATCAAGGTCAAATCGGCCATAACGGGGCCCCTACTACTACGGTCTTACTTGTCCCTCCCATGTTGAAGTCAGATTTGCGCCGCTGGATAAGTCTGCAGTGGAAGGGAAATTTTGTAGCTTCGAGTGCTTCTAAAATCATCAATGAGAATAAATACAGGGTGATTATAAATGAAACGTCTGGTTTCAAAGAGCTGTATTGCAAAAAAAATAAATAAATAAATAAATAAATAAATAAATAATAACACACACAATGACGAATGGTACATGAAAATATACAGGAAGTGTCTCTCATACGTATTGTTACAAATTTCGCATGTGGTTCTTTTCGTCACACTACACACACCTATGTGGTAGTCTAGTTAGCCAATGTGCGCTTTTGCAATGGCCTTCTAGATCTCCTGATCTAAATGGTTTGATTTTTTCTCATTTGGGAACATGTAAAAGACACAATGTGTGCCTCCACTATTGTCAGCTTTGATTGAGCTTCAGGATCGCACTACAGCTTCATTGACGAGAAATAATTTTTAAAAGAGGTAACAAAGCCTATTATGGCTTACGTGGGAGACATAACTGAAAGATCAACACACCTGATGATAGATGGTCCTCAACGTAACCACAGATTTTGTTCAACTTCTTATCACAACGCCAGATAAAGTTTTCTACAAATTCGCATAGAAATCCGTGTCAAATTCTCGAAGCAACAGTGAGGCAGCAGATTTTACCTAATCCCATGCCAGATAATGGTGGTCAGCATTTTTCTTTTTTGTTTTAGATATGGGAAAAGATTAAAGTCAGTGGGGCTAGGTCAGGGCTGTAGAAGGGGTGCTCTAGTCGTTCCAAGAGTAACGTTAGTGATTGAAGTACTAACTACCGCTGGGTGCAGGGTTGTCATTAACAATATTGGTCCTTCTTTCTTTGAAGGCACGACACCACTCCTCTACATGTTTCTTTGAAATTTAGCCCTTTTCGTACACCTTTACAATCTATCTATGAATGTTTGCAGGTGTAGTGTTTTTGGCCCATACGAATCACACTACTGACCTTCTAATCTTGACCAATTTTCCAGACGAGTCATCACTTATAATGTCCTTTTCTCGGCTATACATGATCAGAATACGAAGTCTTCAAACCTGTACCAAGACAGACATGTTATTAATCTACAAATACATTTTCGTTAAGGTACAGTGAATAACACAAACGTTTGTGATTTTTTTCGATCATGCCTCGTGCAATCATTAATACACTACGAAAAAAAAATGAAAAAGACTTTTTGACATAGTTAGGACCTTTACACATTATCGACTTTCTTTGAAAACCCCCGGTTGACACATATTCACCTTCTTTTAGATATGTTTTTTCCAAATGTGTTTGCAGAGTGTGACATAACATTGTTTTCGAAGTTTTAAATATGTCACATTACACACTGCTTTTAAGAATTAACACTATTTGGACACTCCAAGCACACTTCTTAAACACTTTTTAAATACATTTTTATAGCCTTCAAAAAATAAACAAAAATAAAAGATACTTCAGAAAACTTTCAAATGTAGCTAAAATGGAGATTCAGTGGTAGATTTAGGTGGAGTTTGCTCTTTCAGCACCAAGGTTCTTTAAGACGTGGATCTACAGCTTAAGGTAGAATCCGAATCAGTGTAATACGTTCAAATTTCAAGACTCTTCAACCGAAATCGAACCTGGAGCCCTGTGTACCTAAGGCTCTCGCGCTAGCGACTAGACCATCTGGAAGAGAGTTTAGATTCAGTGATAAAGGTGACTGGGGTTTGGGTTCAGACAAGTTACTCTGCTAAGGAATAAATTTATACAAAAATTCAATAACATTGTCGTTATCTTTGAAATAAAATATTGAGCTTTAAATTTCTGTGAGTGTTTTCTTTACGCTAAAGAAGATGATACTTTTAGAGATGAAGTGGATCAGTGGGTCATTGGTCAAGTGAGTTAAGTGCGTCAAGATTTGTGAGTGGGTCGTGGGTTAACAGGACGTGACTCACTGCGAACCACTACCCACCATGACGTACTCTGCCCCACCGATCTGCAAATATTCAGACATGGCGTGGATCAATGAAAACTGGCATAACCCGATCCACCTTGACCAATTCTGATCCACGACCCACTCTGATCCACCGTCCACCAAAACTCATTATTATCAAACCTCACCCATGATACATACCCTCCTCTCTGCTGACTTTACTGAGTTTACAATTATTGTAATTTAAAAAACCTGTGAAATTATTACTAATCGGAGTTTGAATTTCTACGGTCAATCCCTCAAGCACCGCTCTGTCACAATATCAGTGAATCTAACCTTTGCCATATAAAATGGTAAAGGGTTTGTCATTGACCATAATTACGTTGAATTTCAATTTAATCATTATATATAATTATTTCCTTGTTGAGTTACAGATACTTTTCAGTGGACATAGGATGAAATTTGGAAGTCTCAAATCAAGATAAAGTAGCTCAACGTAAAAAAAAAAAAAAAAAAAGTAAAATTCGACTGTGTCTTGAAAGCCAAGTAGTAAGTCCCTTTGCTATTATTACAATTACAAATATCAATATCCAAAAGTGCCTGAAGTTTCTATTTTCACTTAGATATATGTACTCATCTCAGGTAAGTAAATAGAAACAAATGAAAAATGTAGAAACATGGAGGTGTTGAAAATAAAACGTAAACAAATTCATCAGTGTTCAAAACATGCTGTCTATAGTGCACTGAGCAGAGTGGGTCGTGGTGGGTCGAAGTGGCAGAGTAGGTCATGGTAGGTCGGTGGGGCAGAGTACGTCATGGTGGGTGGTGAGTTGCAGTGAGTCACGTCCTGTTAACCCACGACTCACTCACAAATCTTGACGCATTTAACTCACTTGACCCATGACCCACTGATCCACTTCATCTCTGAAAGTACCATCTTCTTTAGCGTAAAGGAAACACTCACAGAACTTTTAAGCTCAATATTTTATTTGAAAGATAACGACAATGTTAATGAATTTTGTGTATAAATTTATTCCTTAGCAGAGTAACTTGTCTGAACTTAGAGTACTGATTTCCCCTAACCTTAGTCACCTTTATCGCTGAATCTAAACTCTCTTCTAGCTGGTCTAATGGCTAGCGCGAGAATTAGGTACACAGGGTTCCGGGTTCGATTCCGGTTGAAGAGTCTTGAAATTTGGACGTATTACACCGATTCGAATTCCACCCTAAGCTGTAGATCTACGTCTCACAGAACCTTGGTGCTGAAAGAACAAACTCCACCTAAATCTACAACTGAATCTACGCATTTGAGCTGCGTTATTTTTTCAAAGTTTTCTGAAATTTCTTTAGTTTTTTTCTTTTTCAAAGGCTGCTTATAAAATGTCATCGAGTTTAAAAGGTTTGTATTTAAAAAATATGTAATACACACAATAACGAATGATACAGGAAAATATACATAAACTGTCCAAGTTTCATACATATTGTTACAAATGTTCGACTTGAAAGGCTGCTAGATTGTCACTATTCATTTCAGTGACCTCGAGAACTATGAATTATACATTCATCTCGGTCAATTGGAATATTTTACTTTTCGCCTCCGTACTTTCCCTTCCATATCGATGGGAACTAAACTTGAACGGCTTCAATATTGGCCATTATTCATTTCAGCGACTCCAAAAGCTATAGATTCAATACTAATCTCGGTCAATTTGGACAGTTAATTTTTCTCCTCCTCCCGTTCTACTCATGCCGATAAGGATAAATTTGAACTTGAACGAGTTTGAGACTCTTACTATGCGTCTCAGCGAACCCGAAAATTATGGGTTTGACGCTAATGTCGATCGTTTTTCGATTATTTTTACATATCAAACCACTACCAACAAATTTCCCATATATAGAAAGTGCTCTTCCCCCATAAAAGAGAAATTTTAAAACATGCTAGGACACGTTCTGCTTCTTTTTAATAAAAAAAATGCTTAATTTCAACTCATTAAGTTGAACGGCTGGTGAGATACTCAATATTTCGCAAACATTCGGACCTCCACTTCCCTCTTAGCATATGTATTATAATGAAAGTAATCTGATAGCATCCCTGTTGGGATTAGAGGCTAACTATACACCAAAACTAACTTCATTTGGCTTTGCCATCTGGACATGATGATCACGCACATATAGTTACATTGAATCTTTTAATATAATAGATTACAGGTGATTCAAAAAAATTTTTTTTCTAGTAGTTAGCTGCTCTAAAAACCCAAAGACGGTGTCTCTAAAGCCAAGTAGTACACATTCTATTGCTATTATTACAATTACAAATATCAATATCCAAAAGAGCCCGTAGTTCTTTTCTCACTTAAATATATACTCATCTCAGGTAAGTAAATAGAAACAAATGAAAAAGGGAAGAAAAATGGAGGCCTTGAAAGTAAAACGTAGACAAATTCACCAGTGTTCAGAAGATGCTTCTACAATACACTGAGTAAAGTGGATCGGTGAGTCAGAGTGGGTTATGTTGGGTGGGGGTTCGGTGGATCGGAGTGTGTGTTGGGTCGCAATGGGCCATGTGCTGTTGATCTACGACCCACTGACTCACTCCATCCCTGGTTGTATCAAATACTGTTTCATCAATTTGACTTGTCAAATATGGAAATAGGCTATTTTCAAAAGAAATGAAAGCAATTGAAGGTACTCTGCTGCTGCTCTTTCTTATCTGAACAAAATATATTTCCGTAAGATGAAGTATAAATCTAATAGGGCCCAACTGGGGCCCTGGAAATAATAAGAATGTTTATTAAGATTTTAAATTCAGAGGGGGCAAATTTATTTTTCTAGGCTCGAAACTGAATATTTTTCTACGAAATCTCCCAAATATTAATATTTTCTCCCCTAGAAAAAGTTCCAAGTTACGGTAATGACTGAAACTAATTATGAAAAATCAAATGAAATCCTACACGTTAATTTGCTCATAAATATCGAATAATTTTGCCTGGATGTATTTTTTAAAAGAAGGGTCACTGTGTCTCAGTGGTAGAGAATTCAGCTCTAGTGCACGGAGTCCTGGTTTCGATCCCAGCTCGAGTCAAGTGTACTTTGTGATGGACAAACATCGTGTGTGTGGGTTTTCTCGGAGTTCTCCCGTTTCCTCTCATTTCCTTCATTCCATCATTTCATTCATTTCTCATCATCACCGTCTCCTTTAGCCTAGCCGGCATGGATTCATTACATACCTGGAAAAGCATTACAAATACGGTTTATCTACTGACTCACACAGTAACTATTAGAAAACATTATTTATTATGGGTTTTCACGGTAATTTATCACTGATTTAGTAGATTCTTTTCTTCTGTGCCCCATTCGCTCTTCCATTAGAAGCATTCTTTTCGGAAAGCAAAAGCTTAACACAAAAACACAAGGAAGAGGGAACTTTGTGGAGATGAAAATAAAAAGAAAAGAAAACGCAAAAATGGCGATGATGACTCTGCATTAATAATGAATGGAAAAGTATATTATCAGCTTTTCTTTTCTTCTTTATATTTATCCTTATTTTCTTTTCCTTGTGCATTATCTTCTAATCTCTTTTTACTTTGTCATAGTACATTCTCCTTTTCCGGTAGTGGGAAGGAGGAGCAGTGTTTGTTTTTGTGTATTATATATTTTTTCTTACTTTGTTTTCCGTTTTGTTTTTTTGTCTATCTCAATATATGTATTCTTATCGGCAATCACTTCCAACAATGTTGCCATAAGCTTCTGCAGAGTGCTTTCCCACAGTGATTATAGATCTTGAAGGAGGGGGGTTTCAGTTTAGTTCTTCCCCTCTCCTCCTTCCCAATAGCCGCGAAAGCAAAAGAACAAAAAAAGGGGAGAAGCTATTCTTTTTTTTAAAAAAAAAAAAAATCAGAAACCAATTCTTTATGCTGCTCCTCCCTGTATCCATCCACTTCAAAATCTTTTCATACGGATAGTTTGAAATTGTATTCTTATAGGCACTACGTTGGTCTTTCAGATAAGTACCAAAAGCGAAAGAACTTGTATATTTATCATAAGAGTGAAGAAACCATTTCTTGAGGATGCTCCAGTAACTTATTTTAAAAGGAAGGTGAAAAAAATACTCTTACCTCAGCTCAGCTAAACTGAGCATATGTGGGGCAAGCAGCCCAGGTGGTGTTGCTAACAATACGTGGATATGTGTGTGTGGGGGATACTTCTTTCAGGAAGAGAAAAAAAAATTGCAAGAAAGATGAAGAGTACAACATAAAAATGTCCTGCGCAAGGTTCTTTCTTCTCTGTCCTTTCTTTTGGTCTCTGCAACAATGTAGAAAGACAACAATACCAACAATGGAAATGAACATAAGGATGATACACATTTGTTACATGTATTGTGTGAAGCAGGTAAAAATTATCATAGGTACGTACAAACACACACATACACAAACACACACACACACCAACATACACATACACGCACAAAAAAAGTATTGTCATTTGCTTTCGTAGCGTTGTGACACTCCGAAAGGACATGGGGGTTCAGTGTTACCAGTTAGAATTTAAAAATAACCCAAAACTATAGTAGTCGGTCAAAGATCAAGGTGATGTTGGTTGTATTTTTTCATTGAAAAGGCATTGTCCATCATGAATTTGTGTCACATAGTTAGTCGTTAAACAAATAATTGTACCAAGACATTTTAGGGATGTTGTGCACAGGAAGAGGTCTGAGTTATGGAAAACCCAGATTTGGATGGTGCATCGTGCCAAAGTGTACGCTTCGCTCCTCATCCGTAGATATCTGGGAAAACATCTGGCATCTCCAGTTGTGCTCCATCTACCCTCTTCTACGGACCTAACCTTAGCAGACATTCTCCTGTTTCCCAAAATTAAAATCACTTCAAAAGGGCGTCATTTTCAAACCACAAAGGAGATTCAAGACAACGCGACAAGAGACTTACAGCTCACAGATGACGAGAAGAACCCTAAAACAGGGATAGCGGGGAAAGGTCAACGACACGGTCAAGTCCATTTTCGGTTTTTGAGGTGTGGTCAATGCTTAGATGTCGTCTGCTACTCCGGGTAAAGTTATATGTATGCTATTCTGTGGTGTCCTGTGAAACCCCCTTGCGAAAAGTGGGCGAGCCCATACCTACGTCATACTACTTCTGCTAGAGTTTTTCTCGTCATCTGTAAGCTGTACGTACCATCCCAGAAAGTACGTCTCGGGAGGCTTTCCAAAAATGGAAGATACGTTGGGAATAGTGTATTGCCAGTAAGGGGAACTACTTTGAGAGCAACAGTGCTTAAAATGTTGTACAATGAACGATAAAGTTATTAAAGCGAAAGTTCGGTTTCTTTTCGAACACACCTCGCATATTCCGCATTAACGTAAGGGTGAAACCTACTATAACTACTGTTTTCAATTTCATATTTTGACTGCACTTAAATATTATTATTATTATTATTATTATTATTATTATTATTATTATTATTATTATTATTATTATTATTATTATTATTATTGGCAGTGTATTTATGAATGCAATTTAATGGAAATACATACCAGGAAATAGTACATATTTGTAGTAAACAATACATACCAGAATATTAATTTTAGAACATTTCAGTGATGCATTGAATGAATAACATTTCATTTCATTGTTTTTAATAAGTAGTGCTTTGTTATACTCTTATCAATGGAATGGTGATGATTCATTTTTTAAACTCACAATTCGTTCTTATATAGATATAAACAAGATTTAATAATAACAAAAGAATTGGATTTAATACAATGAATGATAAATATACTTCTGTAATACACAATATATGTTTGCAGATATTTTACTAAACACTAGGAATGCAATGGATATACCCGATTGCAATGAAATGAGCTGAGCGAGCTTAAACTACGTAATCAGTTTATTGTGAGTTTTTGAAACATTTGTCTTTGATCGTTTGCGGCAAATGAAATGGTGCGAATTCAGTCACTGGCGTTTCAGGAATAGTTTTAGTCTCGAGAACTCTTTGTTTTATTAGCTTCTTTTTTTGTTGAATCTTTGGAATGTCGATGCGTCCATGTGATGATATAGTGAATACTTTTTCACCAAAGAAATTGTTGGCAAATTTTGGTTAATTGTTGGTTGAGATCGGCCAAACGGTCTAGGAGGAAGCGTTTTTCGGTGATTATTCCTCGATGGTACATCGGATTTTTGATTTCGACCTATGTTGTCACTCAGCACGACATACTCTATCAGCGTGCTAAGTTTGGTTGAGATCGGTCAAACGGTCTAGGAGGAGTTCGCGGACAACCAAACGGCTAACCCGAGTATAAGAGCTTCGCTTCGCTCAGCTCAATAAAACGAAATGAATGGACTTTCTTTTATTCATAATTACAATTAGTCATCTTCAAATTTTTTACAATGTTTCGGATGAAAAACGTCAAAGAACTATTTGGAGAACAAAACTTATGATTCAAAGTGTTGATAAAATGTTTTACGACGCTGCACCTTTCTTTTTAACATTTGGCACTGGAATTCATATATATATATATATATATATATATATATATATATATATATATATATATATATATATATAGAAGTGTGCATGTGTGGAATGTCAATTTAATAAGCTCAGATATTGACTTACAATTTTCTCAAACAAAGCGATGTAAATGGGGATGAAAACTGACAACTCATACGTAACTATTAATATTGTAGAACGTTATGCTTCAATCTATTTAAATAAAAACGAAAATGACTACGTTTGTGACTTAAGGTTGGTGTAAAGGGACAAGTTTTGCCGATAGATGTCACTACAGTCTTCGTATCTCTCTCATGTATTTTTCACCTTTCACAAAAAATCACGATTTCTCTTATAAATTTCAACTTACAGACTTCAAACTTTGAGGAAAGGAACTTTATAACCTATCGAAGGCAACAATCCTTGCCGATTTTATTATTTATAATTTTCTTCACTGTTGAAATAGCTTGATTGTTGAAATGGATATCCTAACCTTTAACAATGGAACTGTTTCAACAATGAAGAAAATTATAAATTAAAAATCGGCACGGATTGTTGCCTTCGATAGGTTATGAAGTTTCTCCTCTAAAAATTTGAAGTCTCTAGCTTGAAATTTGTAAGAGAAATTGTAAATTTTCGTGAAAGGTAAAAAATACACGAGAGAAGTACGAAGACCGTAGTGACATCTATCAGCAAAACTTGTCCCTTTACACCAATCTTAATAACTCTGGAAACCACCCGACCGATCTCAATCAAATTTTCAACATAGTTGAAGTTCTGACCTGGGATCGCTTTTATCATTTCACTTTGACAGTGGAACTTAGGGGTGAAACAGGGGGGTAAGATATATAAAAAATGATCGAAAATGACTTATATTAGTGTCGAATCCATAGTTTTTGGTGACGTTGAGATCAACAACAGTGATGCTTTCGATGACTTTTAAATCCAAAATCAGCCCCGCAACTTGGGGAAGGGGAAGATATATAAAAATTATCGAAAATGGGCGATATGAGAGAGCGTTTAAGTAATACTAAAAATTGACTGGCAAATGGAACATATTAAAAATTTTTCTTATTTTAACCCAACGAAATGGGTAGTTGACTCTGGTACATAAATAAGCATCAACAATTTTAAATGATAAAATAGCGACTAGATTAGCTAGGAGGTAAAAGAGGGAGAGAAGAAGAGATTTAACTGTTGGGATAGAATACGAGCACTTGAATCGACAATGCTGTAGTTGCTACAATTAATGAAGAGACTCCCCTAAGTTGCTGTCTAACTTCTTGAGATGGAACTAAAGCTAATGTTGACGATTTTATTTCATATCTCGCCAAATCTGACAGGGGGCGATGAATGGATTGTTGTATCTAAGCTCGATGATGGTATCTGGATGATTGCCTGGGCTTCCTTTGTGGGCTGCTACTGCAATTTTACAGTAATTTCACAGTGTTACACAGTACTACCCAGAAGGAAGAAAGGAAAGAGTGGAAGCCGGAAACATCTGATGGATTTTATAGTAAAATTGCACTTTAGAGGAAAGATAAATATTCATTTTTTGTATCACGAAGATACTTTCTTCTTTCTATGGTTGTGTATTCCTATTTCTTGAAAATAACAATTCGTTACACTGAGAAAGAAATGTATGTGGCGTACGTAAAAACGTAGGTACATGTGTAAATCCTGTAGTTTTTGGACTTAACATACAGCAAACGTACCAAGTATAATTGAAAAAGTATATTTTGTACGTACTTTCCGTATAAGTGTTCCGAATAAACGTACTTTTCGTACGAATGAAAGAACTGTATATAGACGGTCATAATCTCACATAGAGATATGTAACATATAGCTGACATATGTAGCATACGTATACATATGTAATATACAGAAGACTGTTAGATGTCAGATATCCTGCAGCAGCACGAAGTAATATCTAAACGGGAAAGAGAGCAGTACGTATGTAGCATATGGATAATGTATTTTCCATACAAATTTTTATAGTAAACATAAGGATTTCGTATATTTGTACAGTATACCGCTGTCTGGATAACGGGATTTTTCTCAGTGTAATGTCCTATTAGATTTATCACATTGTCGTAGTCAGTCCGAAAAAGATGATTTGACTCGCTCTCCGGAACTCAGAGCATCTGATTATTTTTGTTTTGTGAGTCAATCTCAAAGTTTATGCGCAGTACCCGATCAGTATTAACGAGGTAAAATATCACATTTGTGATTTCATTCGAAAGATTCTAAATGACATATAACGGCGAATTGTGCTATCTTTTCTGGACAGAATACAAGAATATGTTAATCTGCATGGTGGATACTTATTTTATGTTATTTTCTAGAAATAGATATACATATTATTTCTCTATGAAAATAAAAATGCATCTTTGTGGGTAGGGATGCGCACGAGACGAGTCGAGACAGGATTTTCCTGACAAAATTCGAGTCGAGACACGGCTCTTCCAATAGAGAAATATACATTTTTCGAGTCGAGACATCAATTTTACAGCACATTTTCGAGTCGAGACAGCCATAAATCTTGTCTCGTGCGCATCCCTATTTGTGGGGAAAAAACAAATATTTACTCTTTTCCCCCAAGTGCTATTTAATTTTCGAAACCGTCAAGTGATTTTTGCTTACCCGGTATGCATAACAGTATTGCTCTTTGAAACTCTATATGTGTAAGTACAAATACAAATACAAATATATAGGCCAAACCGTTCAAGTTAGAAACGTGAAATTTAGATAGGGCATAGGATTTGTGATGTAAAGTCCCACTAAGGAGGGATTTTTGGAAATTCGACGGGAAAAGGAGGAAAGAAGGGCGGCAATTATTTTCTGAAAAATGTCCATATCTTATAATTTCTGAAAGTTAGAGACATAAAATTCGACATTCTCATTCATTTAAAATATTTAGACACGCGTTTGATCGTTATATATATATATATATATATATATATATATATATATATATATATATATATATATATATATATATATATATATATATATATATATATATATATATATATATATATATATATACAAGGGAAGAAATGAAGGTGAGAGTTACAATTGTTATAATTGGATGGTCATACCTCGAAATTCGTTAAAGATAGAGACATGAAATATGATACTTAGACTTCATTTAAAATAATTCAACACGTGTTTCAGCATTTTTTGATATTTGCCCTACAAATGAAAGAAAAAGCGGAAATAGAAAAAGAGTCGTCGTGGTTGTAGTTGTTAAAAAGATGGACATATCTCAAAATCTCTTAATGTTAGAGGTATAAAAATTGGTGTTTAGCCTATTAATTTAAAATAATTAAACACGTGATTTCGCGTTTTTTGATGTTTCCTTTAAACTAAACATGCACTACCGTATTTTCCTGACGTAGCCTTAAAATTTTTATGTGGTAGTCTTGTAAGCATCTGTCAATACGGGTTAGTGTATGGGAACCATTGTGAGTTTAGGTACTGAGGGAAGAAAAAGAGTGGGGATTGGTAATTTTTAAAATAACATGTCATATCTCGAAATTCCATAAGAGTTGAGACATGTTGATTAAAGTCTTGTTTCAGCGGTTTTTTGATGTTACCTTTAGAAGAAAGGGGGGTGCACTTGTTATAGTAAGATGGCCATATCTTGAAATTTCTAAAAATTTGAAATGATGACATTTCCAGGTCGTAGACCGATCAAACGTAGAGGTTTGTGGGTGAAGTCCCTAGCTAGTACGTATTATATATATATATATATATATATATATATATATAATGAGTAGAATCATCATCATTATCATTTTCATAACACTTTCTAGTTGTTCTTGAAACTTACCACCAACCCTCATTGGTGGTCTACTGGCTAGCGCATGTGCCTTTCGTACGAGGATTTGATTCACAATGAGAAATCATCGACCATACTACAATGGTTTATGTCCCAGTTTAAACTGTGTTTTGTTCCCGTATTCCCTCGTTGCTGACAAAGGAAATAAATTCAAAACAATCAACCAACTTTAAAACACTTCACTACCTTCAACTTTAATCAACGTTAGCCTCTCGGTCATAATCAACTTGAACCTCACAACGCTTCCTCACTCACTCACTCAACATTTACCTCGTATACAGGCCCGTAGCCAGCCCAAAAATGTAGGGAGGGGACCAGTAGACGTTAGGGGGACCAGATCCAACCATATTATAGTTCATTTGCAAGCTTAACTTGAATATTTTAGGGGACAGTAAAAATTTAGGGGAGCGGGCCCTCCTAGACCCCCTTGGATACGGGCTTGCTCGTATATATTGAATCCTCAGCATGAAACCAAATAATTATATGTTCTCAACTTTAGACTTCAAGTTTACGTTTCCTTTAGAAACATTTGTATAAAGATCGATATGATATTAGGTGTTCCACAAGGCTCCAACTTAGGTCCACTTTTATTGATTTTTAATAATAAGCATTCTGCTCCCATATATATCCAGAATTTTAATTTCTATTCTATTTTACAAACGTTAAAATCAAAATAGTTTATGTTTTGAAAGATTATCAAAGCTCAACTAAAAATCGTTTATCATACTTTCTAGTTTATTTTCATGAGATATTGTCTACTTTTCTTTTCATTTCTTTTTACTCTTCTTCATAGACTTTGGCACACTTGTTTTTTTATCTACAAAATCTTTTTTTTCTTTATATAGTTGCATATATTCTACATTTGTAAGAGTATTTTTAAAAAAAATATGTTATAATGCTAATAGTATTTTCTTTTTATCTAATTTCTCTACGTCCAGAAAAATATTTAGATACCTAGCAACACTGATATTACACGTACAGAAGAATGAATGAATGAATGTAGTAGTAGTAATAGTAGTATTGTTGAACTATTATTATACTAACAGGAGGGAGGGGAAGAGAAAAGAATTGATCTTTTATTGTGGCATTTTTTTCTTTGCTCTACCTGCCCAGATGTGAGAACTGAAAGATCAGAGCGCGTAGCGTTGCCGTGGAAAAAGAAAAAGAAATGAAAAACTGACTAATACCCCACTATTCACAACACACCCTCTCACGACATATGAATGTGTGAGTTTTTACGACATTGGGAAGAAAGAAGGAACTAAATGGATCAGATGATACGTCATTCCTTTCCGGTTTGTAAAAGTTGGAGGACATATTTCTACGTGCATATTGAAATTTTTCATTTGCAGTGCAGGATAAACTGGCAAACGATAAGAATATTGTTACCAATTTAGTACAGAAGATCTTAGTTCATTTCCCGGTTTGAACTAATGTTGTTCGATATCCATTTTAAGCTTTAGGTCCAAATCTTATAGAAACACTTGCTGTTTAACTCTGAAATTCACATTTATACAAATTTGTTAATACCATTCCTGAGGAAAATAAATCTTCAATTATTTCTGTCTTTTCGTTTCTTTCTTTAATCTTTAGTTTAACGTCCCATGATCAAAGGCGCCCAAACTCATGAGATTAGCGTTCATAGTTTGGAACTTATGTTTAATCTTAGCTCATCCTCACATAGTGAGAGTGAGTTCCAAATCATCTTGTAACTGTCAGGTCGAGTGAGCGTGATGTCGAAAGGTTGTGAGTGTCAGGTCGACTGGCTTATGTATCCTTTCGAGCTTGATGCCAAAAGGATATTGTGAGCATGAGTTAGAGTAAGCGTGATATCAAAATGACGTTTGTTTGCGTCATGTTGTGTTGATGGTGTGAGCGTGATGTCGAAAGGTTGTGAGTGTCAGGTCGACTGGCTTATGTATCCTTTCGAGCTTGATGCCAAAAGGATATTGTGGGCATGAGTTAGAGTAAGCGTGATATCAAAATGACGTTTGTTTGCGTCATGTTGTGTTGATGGTATGAGCGTGATATCGAAAGGTTGTGAGTGTCAGGTCGACTGGCTTATGTATCCTCTCGAGCTTGATGCCAAAAGGATATTGTGAGCATGAGTTAGAGTAAGCGTGATATCAAAATGACGTTTGTTTGCGTCATGTTGTGTTGATGGTGTGAGCGTGATATCGAAAGGTTGTGAGTGTGAGGTCAAGTGACCGTGATGCTGGGTTGACGGTTTGAAGTCGTGTTAGCCTGACGTCGAAAGTCAAGTGGGGCAAGTGTGAGGTCGAGGATGCATGATGTCGAAGAGATGTGAGCGTGAGGTCGAGTGAGCGTGACATTGAAATGATGTTGAGAGTGTGAGGTCGAAATGATGTCGTGAGCGTGAGTTTGAATGAGGTTAGTCCAAAATGGACACTTTTGCCCGTGATAATGCACCGATGCTAACGACGATGCGACAGTAATGACATGGATGACAATGGTGGAATGATGAAAGTGGCAGAAAACGGATAAAACCCTGAGAAAATCCACTCACACGGTGATTGTACTCCACAAAGTCCATTCAATATGAATCAATTTCAATGTTCATCTATTAGTGTTTATTTTAAAGTTATTATTATTATCTTAGAATCCAATTAGAAACCTAATGGTGCGTCCAGAGTTGTAACAAATGTCTTTAACAAAACATTGCACAGCACATGTTACTGATACATGTGCAGCCAATTTAATTGCTCGCACATAACACCGTAACAAATCATGTTATGATGTTCTGTGACGCTGTATTCCGAGTTGAGTCGGTCTTTTACCGTCACATCGAAGGAATCATAGTTTTAGGGCATGCGTTTGTCTGTATACTTTCCGCACATACACGCGTAACATTAACCCGCACATACAGTCTTACAGTGGGGCCAAACACACACAAAAAAGTGCTTTAAACTAAATAACTTTTGGAAAAAAATGAGCGGAAACCTTAAGAAAATTGGCCCACTCACTAATCTCACCCAGAAGATCGGTGGCTTAGTCAGCCAACTCAAGTTTATCATGTTAAAAGACTGAAAAAAAATTAAAAACAGAGTGAAAAGTAATGAAAATCACTTTTATTTCAAAATTAAGGTTTTCGATGTTATAACGCTTCCAATGTATATTAAGGTGAACAATTCCTGCCTAGCAAAACACTTTCTCGGAAAAATATGTTCATGTGACAAAATAAATATTAAATGATATAATTATGATTTAAAAAATATATTTCCACTTCTCTTTTAAAAATCATAAATTTATTCCTACTTACAGATGTTTAACCTATGTTGTTACAACAATTAAATCACATATTCATATAGGTAATAACACACACGTACCAGTACATATTTCTTGGAGCTAAGTTGAAATGATAATTGGCATCCATAAAAAGAATATTTAAAAATAGATAAAATAAAACGACAAATTGATTAAGAAACGAAAGTGATGTTATCAAAATATTAATTAAAAAATAATATATGAAAATATCTACTAAAATATCTGGTACAAGTCAATGTCGATGAAATCAAGCGTACCTCCATTCACTTCTTCGACAACATCTACAAAATCTTCGGAATTGTCATCGTCTTTTTCAACTTTCCATTGTTAGTTGCATCCTCAGGAAGAATAATGCATAGGAATGCATTTCTCTCCCTCTCTCGAAGAATGATGCATAGGAATACATATTTTTAAAGAAGAATGAGGCATAGTAATTCATCCTCCCTTAAGAAGGATAATATATAGGAATGTATCCTTCCTTAAGAAGGATAATGCATAGGAATCCATCCTCCCTTAAGAAGAATTATGCATAGGAATGTATCCTCCCTTAAGAAGAATAAATGCATAGGAATGTATCATCCCTTAAGAAGAAGAATGTATAGGAATGTATCCTCTCTTAAGAAGAATGATGCATAGGAATGCATCCTCTCTTAAGAAGATAAATCATAAAATTTTATAAATCATAAAGCTAGATAATTTTTCAGCCCTGACATTTTTATTTTTCAGTTTGATTGATCACCTGAGAGATTTGCCGCACTTGCCTGAACGCATTTCGGCATCGGTGGGTACAATTACTGCAGTGTGTGCTCAGGTGCACCGCGGAGGGATAGCAACTCCGAGGACAGTCATGTGGAACTGCTGAGAATTAGTTGACTTTCAGTGTTTTCTTTGATTTTGTAAACACTTAATTTGAATTCAAATACTCCTTCTGAGAAGTGATTAGGGATTTCTATATAAAATGCAGGAGTTAGGCCTAATCTCTGATTATTTATTAAGCTTGTCTTTGGACAAAGTTTGAAGATCCACATCTTGAATTCGATTGAATTGTTTTCAATTTTGCTGCTTCCTATGAAATACATTGGAAAGAAAAGGGGCTCGTACTGCCATCTATCAACTATTAGCGCTTCTTTAAGTGCCGTAGTTACTGAAAGGGAACCCGCGGGAAGGCAATTTAAAGTTTTTTCTTTTGTGGATCTTCAGCTGAACAGATCCAAGGGAGAAAAGGTGGGTTGAAAGTTTTAAGATTAGCCAATCCCTACAGATAGTTAGAAGAGTTACTTTTCATCTCAACGCCCCCGAAAATATTGTCAACTCAATTCAAATTTCAACTCAATTTTGTTTTCTCTACGCTGCGCTGCAAACACGATTAAAGAGGTCAGATTTAATTACGTCTCTTGTTCCTGCCACGATTAATATCAGAGGATGAGCTTCAAAAGTTTTTTCTTTGCGCAAATTAAGGAGCGAACGTATATTGCCTAGAAGGGAAGAAAAATGGCGGATTATTCCTCGTAACTATTAGCTATCGATAAACCAATACGCTCCATTTCATAGTTGATAGGTTCCTTTTTCCACCCTTACTCCTTATCCTTGATGAGTTCCCCATTGCACCTGTAATCCTCATCCTTGATACGTTTCCCTTTCTATCCCTAGCCCTCATCCTTGATAGGTTTCCCTTTCCAACTCTATCCCACATCCTTGATAAATTCCCCTTTCTATCCCTATCCCTCATCCTTGATAGGTTCTTTCCACTCCTATCACCCATCATTGATAGATTCTCCTTTCCATCCCTAACTCTCATCTTTGATAAGTTCCCCTTACCACCCCTACTCCTCATCCTTGATAGGTTCCTCTTTCCACCCTACTCCTTATCCTTGATAAGTTCCCCTTTGCACCTGTACCCCTCATTCTTGATAGGTGTCCCTTTCTACCCTTAGCCCTTATCCATGATACGTTTCCCTTTCCACCTCTATCCCACATCCTTGTTAGGTTCTCCTTTGCACTCCTATCACCCATCACTGATAGATTCCCCTTTCCACAACTACCTCTCATCCTTGATAGGTTCCTCGTTCCACCCCTACTCCTTATCCTTGTTGAGTTCCTCATTGCACCCGTAATCCTCATCCTTGATACTTTTCCCTTTCTATCCCTAGCCCTCATCCTTGATAGGTTTCCTTTTCCACCTCTATCCCATATCCTTGTTAGGTTCTCCTTTCCACTCCTATTACCCATCACTGATAAATTCCGCTTTCTATCCCTATCCCTCATCCTTGATAGGTTCTTTCTACTCCTATCCCCATCATTAATAGATTCCCCTTTCCATCCATACCTCTCATCCTTGATAGGTTCCTCTTTCCACCCCTACTCCTCATCCTTGATGAGTTCCCCTTTGCACCTGTACCCCTCATCATTGATAGGTATCCCTTTCTACCCTTAGCCCTTATCCATGATACGTTTTCCTTTCCACCTCTATTCCACATCCTTAATAGATTCCGCTTTCTATCCTTATCCCTCATCCTTGTTAGGTTCTCCTTTCCACTCCTATCACCCATCATTGATAGATTCCCCTTTCCATCCCTACCTCTCATCCTTGATAGGTTCCTCTTTCCACCCCTACTCCTTATCCTTGATGAGTTCACTTTGCACCTGTACCCCTCATCATTGATAGGTGTCCCTTTCTACCCTTAGCCCTTATCCATGATACGTTTCCCTTTCCACTTCTATCCCACATCCTTGTTAGGTTCTCCTTTCCATCTGTATCCTTCATCCTTGATAGGTTTCCATTTCGACCCGTATTCCTTATCCTTGATAGGTTCTCCTTTCCATCCCTATTCCTTATTCTTGATAGACTCCCCTTTTACCCCTACCCCTCATCCTTGATAGGTTCCCCTTTCCACCCCTATCCCTCATTCTTGATAGGTTCCCCTTTTCACCCCTATAACTCATCTTTGATAGGTTCCCCTTTCCATTCCTACCTCTCATCCGTGATAGATTCCCCTTTCCACCCCTGCCCCTCATTCTTGATAAGTTTACTCTCCCACCCCTGTCCCTCATCCTAATAGGTCCCCTTTTTAAACCCTATCCCTCATCCTCATATCATATAACAAGGAAGCTCCTTAATTGGTAACTAATAACCTATCAACTGCTTGGTTGATTGGATCCTTTCTAGCGAAATCGAAACCGGACCTAATACTGAAAATACCTTAGTCCTTGCCAATAGGCAAGACTAGGGCATACGACTTTCAGATGTCGGATGGAAATACCCAAAGGGTATGGGATAACCACTAGGGAGAGCTAAGTGATCTATCAGTTAAGATTAGGATTAGGATTTAGATTTTGTGGGCTTTTGGCGTCTATGGCCATATTTGCTGGTCACACATATGCGGGATGACATCTTTCGGCGATCATACTGCTTGGAAAATTGGAGAGAAAGAAAGTAAAGTGAAGGAAAGAAACGACCTGGGAATATTATGTTAGGTACCATTCCTGTATTTGCCTGGTATGAATAAGGAAAACCCAAGAATGGCTGGCCTGGAAAAGCTGTTACACACCTTTTCGACCGAGTGTCCTCACCGAGAATCGAAGCCAGGACCGCTCACCCTATCAGTTAAAACTGAATACACATGTTGATAAATAGGATATATCCAAAAAATAATTTCTTTAGCATGTAAGCATTCATAAAACTTATGAATTCTTTTAAAACCTTGAATTTCTTTTCATAATTTTACGACATCCTGTGGTCCACTGTACTTAACAAATATAATAATAATCTAAAAAGGAAGCTTTTATTTCCGTTTGTGGTATAACGATATCAAATTCCAAATGTAATAGTTTTAATCTTAAGTTAACCACACCTGCCTTCAGAGATAAAATAAAGAAAAACTTCACATAATATACGATTTTGCTCTAATATATGTATATACTTTTCTAAAGCATGAAAACAAGAATACTTAAAAAAAAGCAGACGTAAAACTCGATGTCCATTTGTTCTTGACATGGTCCAGTAATTTCCATGATGAATCATTTGTACTCTAAGGAACGCCGCGCTGGTTTCTTGGTTTCGCTGTCTTCTCAATATACGTTACACACACATACGATGGACGAAAACTGCAAAACAAGAAAGATATTAAAACATACAGGATAAATAACTTACAATTCCAATTAAAAGCAAGAAACATTTAAGATACATGCAATATCTTACAATTATCATGCTTTTATGATTAAAAAAAATTACTTAGAATAAACAATAAAATGTTTTATTTTCTCCACTTACTAATGACAATCACGTTCTTCAGGGATAAATTGCGTCAAGTTTCTTACTCCTAGCTATGTTCTTTGTGTCTCTCTTGAAATGCATATAACTTATATAAGGTTTAGGTAAATGTAAGAAAACTAATTTGCTACTTTAGCTGGTTATATTTCTTTTGTACTATCATGTTTTAAAGTATTTGGGTTCTATCCTACGAACACTCAAATTCCGTGGTAAGTGGTGTGCCTGATACGATCTCCGACCAAGTGAGTATGTAGTCAGTGCCGGATCTAGAAGGTAAAAACTAAGGGGGGGCCAACATCCAGAACCCAGACTATGATAGGTATAGCATGAGTTTACTTTAAAATCAAAAAAATAAGTAAATAATAGCTTAAATTGCTTTTGTCACTCAAGAAACTGGGAGGCCTAGACCCCCCTGCCCCGGGTTAGACCCGCCACTGTTTGTGGTGAACAACATCGTGTCCGTGAGTTGTCTCGGGTTTCAGATAGAGCTCTTAAAAATTGAATATGTCCATGGAATGATTCCGTATCTACCATGGGAATCCACAATGGAACTGATTCCGTATCTACCAGTACCACTAATGTTACATGGACCCTGGAATCATGTGTGTGTGTTCCATTGTTCCTATGCAGTCAAATGATTTGTGCGTGTATCTTCTTTACCGCCGAGTACGCGCCTTTGGCGTGGGAGGCCCGGGTTCGATTCCCGGCGGGAGCTCATGTGGTTCGGATTCCACGTTAATCAGTAGGTCCACGTCTCATATAGCCTCGCTGCTGAACGGGACGTAAAACTAAAAATCAACTCAACTCAACTCTTTACCGCCGAGGATACAGAATGTTCTGTATTGACTTACCACAATATATTCAAGAGCATAAGACATTTCGAATACCTGTCAATAAACTCATAATCAAATGGAAATTGAACATGTGTGTGCTAATACTTCAAATCATTCAGGAATTGATCAGTATTTCGGTATGGTTCGGTATTTCGGTGTTTCCGGTATGTTGATATTTCGGTATATTGGTAATTAAGCAAGTGAAAAAGAAATTTGGATATTCAAAAATATTGATTTTGATGTTTTTGTACTTAGTACAATCCTAATTTGTGATAGACAAATACCTATGAGTACTCGGGGTAGGCTACTCCCGTTTCCTCCCACTTCTTTTATTTCACCATTTTATTTATTTATTTATTTATTTATTTATTTTTTGCTAGCATCAATTACCCACTTCGTTGGGTTAAATTAAGAAAAAATATAGTAGTATGTTCCGTTAGTCAGTAACTTTTTACAGTTACTAAAGCGCTCTCTGATATCGGTCATTTTCGATTATTTTTATATTTCTCTCCCCTACTCCTCCCCAAGTTGTGGGTCTGAATTTGGATTTAAATGACATCGGAAGTGTCACTCTTTATATCAGCGGCACCGAAAACTATAGATTCGACACTATAAGCTATTCCACGCAACCTGATAGGAAAAAGAAGAAGTTTTTTCCCCCACCACGCTCAAGTACAGGTGAATGTTGCTGTTCCATCTTCCATCAGCCCCCGCACACGGAAGTATAGAGTGTACCTAAATATGTCTAAATATAAATTACAACTTTCATAATAACACTAGTATTTTAAAACAATTACATTTGTCTGTATTATAATGAGATAAGTAATACGTGTTATTATAATGGAAATTTTATTGAACAGTTGTATTGTTTATTTTCCTTCTTTTTCGCAGTCGGGCTTGTGGCATAATGTTGGCATGGCAAGGGATGGCAGGGTTGGTAATTCAATGGGTATTTATTTATTGATACAATAATTTCATAATAATATAAAATTAAAAACCAAGTACAATATATATGGGTAAATTAGCGTGAAGATGATAACAATAGAACCTGAAATGCTTCAAAAAAAAAAAAAACACTTGTCGTTCCCTCTCTTATTAACAGATGTTCTTACATTAAAAAGAACTATATATATATATATATATATATATATATATATATATATATATATATATATATATATATATATATATATATATATATATATATATATATATATATATATATACACGGATAATATTGTTCCAATAATAATTTTGTTTGTTGAGCCCCTCTTGCAGAAGACCGGGAAATGACTTTTTATTGTCTTAGAAATATTATCTATCTCCATTAATAGGAATAATCATTTGCAGTACTTAACTTGCAAGAGAGAGACGTTTATGGCGTGCAGAATATAAAATGAGTTGTACGTCCCACGGTTATTGGGATTTAGATTTCTGGGCTTTCTGCATCTATGGCCATTTAGCCCGTCATATGTGCTCATCGAGCACACTACCCGGAGAAATGGAAGGAAGGAAGCGGCCTGGGACCTATAAGTTAGGTACCGGCCGACTCCCGGGTGGCTGGCCTGTAAAAGCGTTATACACTTTTTCGACCGAGTGGCCCCTCCGGGAATCGAACCCGGGACCGCTCGCACCGAAGGCGAAAGTGTTAGCGACTACGCTATTCCACGGTTAGGCCGGCTAGGCTAAAGGAGACGATGATGATGAGAAATGAATGAAATGGTCGAATGAAGAAAGTGAAAGGAAACGGGAGAACCCGAAGAAAACCCACATACAAGGTATAAAATCGTAAACCAAGTACAATATGTATGGGTAGATAAGATGATAACAATAGAACCTGAAATGCTAAAAAAAAAAAACACAAAAAAACTCGTTTTCTCTCTTATTAGCCGATGTTCTTACATTAAAAAGAATAATAAGAAAAAGAATTATATATATATATACACTGATAATAATGTTCTAATAATAACTGTGTTTGCTGAGCCTCTATTAGAGAAGACGGGGAAATGATTTTTTATTGTCTTAGAAATATTATCGGTCTCCATTAATAGGAATAATCATTTGCAGTAATTAATTTGCAAGAGAGAGACACTTATGGCGTGCAAAATATAAAATGAAATCTTTGAGTTTTCGTCCCACAGTTATGCCGGCTAGGCTAAAGGAGATAGTGATTATGAGAATGAATGAAATGGTGGAATGAAGAAAGTGGGCGGGAACGGGGCATCCCCGAGAAAACCCACGCACACGGTTTTGTCAACCACAAAGTTTACTTGGCGCGAGCTGGGATCGAACCAGGGACGCCATGTACCATAGGTGAAAGCTCTACCACTGAGTCACCGCGGCCCCGGGTGTGCAGGATAGTGTAATGTTGTGACAAGGGTTGATTATTGTGTAAGATAGAAATAGTAATGATAAATACTGGTTCGTTCAATCATACAAAAATAACGAACGCTTTGGCTTAAAGATCTCAAAGGCTCATCGTAGCAGAAACAAACTTTTCCATTAGATTTTAATCTGCAAAATGTCAATCTTTGTTTTCAACCATCCTTTAAAGATCCTGCTTTACATTGTCCGGAAGCCTTCTCTTTCTCTCAGCTAATAGTTTCCTTCGCCTCGGCTTTTTGAATAGTACTTGGTGACTTCGTGCGCATTTCCCATACAAGCAACGTGTCATGTCGATCTTATACGTATTAATTTTGCTATCTCTTTAATACACGGTGACCTGTAGTTGCTGTGAAATAAATGCTTGTATAGCGTTTTAATTTACCTGAATGTATACCTCTTTTGCTCCAAACACTTTTATCAACATTTTATTTTCGAAACCCGGCAGTTCGAGTTCTTGTATTCGTGTTAGGGATTAGCTTCCACATTCATACAAAATTGGACAGATTGAGCTCTTAGTGATTTTAATGTTTTCGATATTTGTTAAGACAATAAAATGTTTTACAGTGGGATAAACTTTAGTACGTAAATAATATGCAATACTTTTCTACAAACAAAAATTAAAAAAACAGTAATTGTTTGTTACTCGAGGTTGATAGCTAAAAGAAACAGGAGTGCTTTCTCAACATTAGGTGCGAGCGAATTGACGTAGGAATTTAGAATTTACACGATTATATTTATTAGAAAAATTTCCCTCCCTGTGAAGGTCAACGACTAGCTTTCCCCTTCTGCAGTGGAACGTGGTGGGAGGTAGGGGAGTTTCCTATCCGGTTGCCTGGAATAGACTTTAATATCGGTCATTTTCGATCATTTTAAAATATCTCCCCGATCCCTCTCTCCTAAGTTCTACCATCAAAGTAAAAACATCCCAGTCTTGAACCTCATCTATGTTGAAAATTTGATCGAGATCAGTCAGGTGGTTCAAGGGATTAGGAGTCACAAACATAGTCACTTTCAATTTTATACAAAGGTAACCAAGAAAGTTCTGTCGCTTTTTCACCCACCACCTTCGAACATCGATATGTCACCTAAGACGTATCTGGAAGATCAAATATAGTCCAATCAGCATCGTTGACCTTCTGCCAATGTTCTAGAAGCCCGTCGATTCTATCGCGGTAGAACTTGGTAGGCCGTGAGGATAAGAAGGTATCAAGTGCATTTTGCACCTCTACTAGAGATTTGAAGTGGCGTCCTCTAAGTTGATAGTCCAAGGAACGGAACAGGTGACAATCGGAAGGTCCAATGTCCGGGGAGTATGGCGGATGTAATAATGTTTCCCATTCAAGGAGTCCCGGGTCATCCAAGTCACGTAGGGATTAGAGTTGTTCTGTAACAGGAGAACCCCTTTGCTATTCAGAACTGCTGGCTCCAGAGTTTTGAGTTTTTCTTGAACACGGCGCAACTGCTGACAGTACACAGCTGCATTGATGCTCTGATAGCTGGTAGCGATTCCCGATGCACGATGGCACGAGCAGTCCTCCAAATACACAAGAGGACCTCCTTCTGGTGCAGTGCTGGTTTTGGTTGTTTTGGAACCGATTCATGGGAGGTTAACCAATGTTGACGGCGCCGTAGAGCTTCGTACAGGACCCACTTTTCAACACATGTCAACGCCTGTCCAGAAATGGCTCTTTCCTCAGACTAGACAGCAAACAAACACAGATGTCTGCTCGCGTTGCCTTCTGGCCAGGACTGAAATTATGTGGGACCCATCGACCCAACTTGTAGTGCTTCCTAAGTTGATGGAAGTGCTGCCGAATGGGTTTTCCACTCACATTGAATTGTAGTCCTATTTCTCACACTGGTCTTCCGGCACGTGGTGCGTCTTCGAGTATTTCGTCTCCGTCCTTAAACTTGTTAAACCAGCGCTGCACTGTCCGTGGTCACGGCACCCTCACCAAAGGCCCGACATATTTTCGCCCCGCTGAAGAGGTGTTTGACTCCAGTTTGAACTCGTACAGCATACACGGGCTTATGAAGCTCTGTGGAGGTTCCGTGTTCGCTCTATCCTTACACAAGTTTACGGTGTAACTAAACTGCCACAACCAGCCAGTATGTTGGATATACCCACTCCAACTGACCTTCGCCTTATCTTCATTCACATTCAGCTCACGGTGTGAGGGTTCATTGAACGCAGACCTCCACAAAAAGCGACAGAACATTCTTGGTTATCTTTGTAATATAGATTGGATCAAAAGATTCAGCATATTTCAATAAAAATAATTCTTGGACGTCTTATATTCATAGAACTAAATATAGTGTTGCCAAACCCAAACTATCACTTAACTCAGTGAGTGCTCATTTCGTAGAAAATACGAAAATTGGATTTAGGGGCCGCTCAAAAATTTTGTGACTCCTGATCCAAAAAAACTATATAATTATTGGCGAACATCGCAATCTTTTGATCCATTTTTAGTTTTCCTAAAATTCTTGTTTTTCATTGCCACCTCCTGTCTTAGCGTCGGAGCATAAACATTGGACATTCAACTACAAAAATGACCCAACTAAGCACCTGTTTATTGTCTATGGCGCCAGGAGTTAAAAATTTATACCACATAACCTCACCCATCAAATAGTTCACAGTTATGGAAAGGAAGGGGGAAAAAAAAGAAACAATAACAAAAAAAGATAAGTAATTACCAATAAAGCATAATTATACACTAAAGGTGAAGAAAAAAGGACACAAAGTATTAACCTTAGTAATATATTTAAAGGAAGGGACGGCAAGGTACTTTTTTTAAAAAAATTAAAAGAAACTAAGCGTTTTTGTTGCTACAATATTGTTGAACACTATTTTCCCTTTCTATTGCTGAAAGCGACGTGGCCTACATAAATACTGTTGCTGCGCACGAGTTTGAATAAAATGTGAAAGGTGCAAATTGGCAGCAAAACAATACTGTTCTTCAACATGCTATTTCTTTAAATAAAAAATATTATTTCTTTGAGGCAAATGATCATACATACATGTAAACCAGCTACTGAATTATTATTTAAAATATTTAATGAGGTCTCCAACACCAGCCATTTTTGTTTCTATTTTGTTCATGCAAGGGATACTTAAAGGGATTGTCTTCAGGGTCTTAATTGCGAAGTACTCGTTCAATTAAGTCGAAGTTTGTCTATGCTTTTTCTCTCTCTCTTTTCTTATAGCACTAAATATGTTATTACAGGTGAATATAATCGTTACATCTGTGTTAGTAGCTACTGCGTTTTGTTGTTGTTTCTGCTAAGGTGGCTGAGGAGGTAAGCAGATAACACAATAGCTTGTAAGAAGGAGGGGGAAGCTTGCTCAGAGATAGAGAGCGCTTACCTCTGCTATGAAAGGTATCTTACTTATCCCTGCTGCTACTGTATGGGGGTAATAGCTCAGAACTACACCACAAGAGTTCCGCACGGAGGGTCTCTGGCTCACTGTCATGTGAGGTTATGGAGGACAAAAGATGCCCTACTTTATCTCACAAAATAAAATAAAAGTAGTTACTCTCTTACGTAATTTTTACGTGTGGTTGCAGTAAAAAAGTAATCAATAAGTAAGTTGATCAGACGTCCTGTTGTACTTGGGCCAGATCCATTTTCTTTTACAGGGGCCGCAGTGGTCCAGTGGTAGAGCGTTTACCTTTGGTGCCTGGGGTCCCTGGTTCGATCTCTGCTCGCACCAAGTGAACCTTGTGGTGGACAAACATCGTGTACGTTGGTTTTCTCGAGATTCTCTCACTTTCTTCGTTCCACCATTTCGTTCATCATCACCGTCTCCTTTAGCCTAGCTGGCATAACACGACGTAAAACTTAAAGATTTCCTTTCATTTCATTCTTTCTCTTACGACCATTTTCTCTACTTGGGATGCAGACATCTCCGCTCGTCTAGTGGCTACCGTGTGCATCTTTGTTGTATGGAGTCCTGGGTTCGATTTTCTGTGGAGGAGTCTATTGAACATATTACAGTGCTTTGGATTTAACCTTAAACTGTAGGTTCAAGTGTCATACAGTCTGGATGCTGGAAAAGGTATCTAAACATTAACCAACTAAACCAAAAATCATTGGATGGATGATCTAAGCATCCGTCAGCGGGTTGCAATTTCCAAACTGTTGATCACCATGAACAAGAAATTGTAGTGAAAACCAAGGGCGTTTTGGGAGGTCAGCAGTTGGTTATTTCCCCATGAGTTTCATATAAAAACGTCATACTCTTATGGGTGGTAGAAAAGTTTCTCATACTACCCATTCCAAAGTAAAATGTGAAATAATTCTGCTGCCGAGAATCTAAAACGTAGTTCGCTGATTGTTGAAAACACGTAATACGATATGATGACTCTCATACAGATATGCAACTCGTGTCGGACTGTGCTTGTCACAAAAGCCTGTTCCAGGTACTGATTCGGTTCCACACTCACTTTTGCCTAATTTGCTGTACGGTCTTTGGCAATAAAACTACAATATTCGGTGATTCCTGTAACTGAAGTTTGTCTCCCTTGGCTGGTACTCTCCGTTGATGATATTTTTCCATGAGTTCTGAACAGCGTCTCAATGACAGCGGATACTGTTCCACGCCAGAGAGCTAACACACTACTCACTTACGTTGACTAACAGTGTAACCACAATTTGGCCTTTTTGAGACTAAAAATAGTCTCCTATTTTGTATCGCCACCGTCTGTCCTCTTGTTCTAACCCGCCTAACGTACCACACAAGATCACCTAACAACACTAACAATGGTTATACACTTAACCTTAGTGTTGTTATCGCCTTCACATCTTACGTATCCGAACTACGATGTTACTACAATTTTGATAACTACCTGTATGTAAATGACTACCTGTGTATTAAAGGTACTATTACTTAATTCCTGCAATTATGGTAACAAATTATAATTCTCAATTTATCTTTCCATTCCAGCTCCTTAGTTTCCTATTTGTAGTGTAGCTTTCCAATTTACAAGTAAAATCTAGCCACACTACCCTTAATCTACCGGTATAGTGAATCCGCGTGGTTATTTCAGAGCAGCGATCGCCAAACCGTCGATCGCGTTAACGTTCTAGTTTGCTAACTTTGATTCCTCCACTTGTATTTTTTTTAAAGTAAGACTTTTTAAAAGTTGGTAATTATTGTGGTTGGTAGCTCACACTAGGATTTAAAACGGTACTGTAGATCAGTAACTTCATAAGTTTAGCGCAGGGGCGGATCCAGGGGGGGCGATCGGGGTGTCGCCCCCCCCAGAAGAGGAAACTTTCTTATTTTATATATATAAATAAAACCCATTCCAAAGTTTGCAACCCTTAAAAGTAGCAGTATGACAACCCACTGCCCCCCCCCCAGAAGTCGGTCCTGGATCCGCCCCTGGTTTAGCGACCACTGTCTTAGAGGATAAGTAGTCTAGAAACTGTTGAATAGTACACTTAAGCAAGCTCTAAATAAAAAAATAAAATAAAATAAAATAAAATAAAATAAAATAAAATAAAATAAAATAAAATAAAATAAAATAAAATAAAAAGCTAAAAAAAAATCGATCAACTCAAATCCACCTCCATCCCAGTGGCCTCGCGTAGCTAGTTGCTATACTGTCGCCTTTGCCGGCTGCCAGGTGGGTATTTTTTATCGCAAACTTTTGCGATAAAAACTCAGGTTATGCGATAAAAACTATGTGCAAATTCTCATTGCTTATCATTAATTAAAGTAAATCGCATCTGTTGCAGTAATTTTACGACAACAGTGTTAGCAGGGGCCGATTTTCTGTCAAAAAACACCCATTTTACAGACTTGCATTAAATAGCCTTTTTAAATGGCAACACTGCAACACCTATAAAAAAATGTAAACTAATGATATATCTATCATAGTCTGAGTTCTGGCTGCCCCCCCCCCCAGTTTCTACTATCTAGATCCGCCACTGGAATCAAGCATATAACGCAATAATAATAATGGATAGTTCTGGATGATTTCAGTGTTTCTTCCAGACATGTTCTTTTGGGCCGCACTGCCCCCAAGAACTTTATGAGTGCCCCCCGGAGAAGACCAAAACAGTACATCAATAATATAATAATAATTAGAATAGTACCATGTGAAAATAGTCCCCTCCGAATATTAGATACGTATGCTCCCCGGAACATTTTTTTTTCTGATAGAAACACTGGTTAATCTTAGGAAGAGCTCTTCGTCTTACTACTGTTTTTTTTTTATTTACCCTTAATAAAAAAGTTTTTTGTTTTTAGTACATTTAAAAAAAATACGCTTTTAAAATAATCTGTTTCTGCTGAACTTAATCTCAGTCTACATTTTGCAATATCTGTAATTTTCTTTAACAGCTCGTATGAATACTTAGGTGTAATAAATTGGTGTTTCGTTTTAGGTGTTTCAAAGCATTTACTGCATAAGTAATATAATTCTCTCTGTACACACACATACACACACACACACACACACACACACACACATATATATATATATATATATATATATATATATATATATATATATATATATATATATATATTCTTTATATTGATTGGCTTACCTTTCCATTGAGACAAATAAAGAATAACAAATATGCATAATTTGATTTTCGTGTATGATGTGTGTTTAAAGTAACATCTAAAAGCATAACAAAAACTGGATTATTCAGTAGTTGTTTTCGGGTCGGGGGCGGGGTAGAGGAAAATGAAATTATTGTGAGGAGATTGGAAGAGGTCGGCGGCGGGAGAGAAGTCAAAAATCTGACATGCATAAGAATAAAAGAGTTTTTTTTGTTTCTTTACACTTGTTTCTTCAATTAGGTACACTGCTCTGTAACGTGAAGAAGAATTGTAAAGTATTCAAATGATATGCAGAAAACGTGAGGTTCCTTCAGAGGCAAATGAAAACCGAAACTTGTGTTTAGCGAATAAGATGAAGTTCACTGTATGTACAGGGTGTCTTAAAAGTCCCCTGACATAAGATAACTCTGTTATTATCATAGTTACAACAAAATATAAGAGGGAAAACCGTCTCCAAATATGACGTTTTCAATCTAAAGTGAAGGATTATTATTATTATTTTTTTTTAAATCGGACGAGAAGTTTGGGTTGTACACTCTTTATGCGCAAAATGTTAAATGAAAATGCAACGTTGCCATTTACCTGGACCACAACATAAGTGAATGAAATTACTGTCTTTTACGCTAACGTGTCGATGGCCGCCCCCATTTCAAATATGCCCCTATTTACTATACTTTTATAAACGTTATCTACCTCCCGATAAATGGCAACGTTCCATTTTCATTTAACATTGGGCACACAAAGAGTATAAAGCCCAAACGACTAGTGCGATTTAAAAATTCCTTGGTTTTAAATTGAAAACATCATATTTGGAGACGGTTTCCCTTCTTACCTTTTGTTCTAACTCTGATAATAATAGAGTTACCCTATATCAGAGGACTTTTGAGACACCCTGTATATACGCTTCACTTTAAGTGTCTCTTAGGTTATCAATAATTCAAACCAATCCATTACGGATTTTACATCATAGTACTAGAGATTGGCCGTAGAAATAACAAGAAAGACGTCATGTGTAGTACGAAATTTATACCATCTGAATATAAAGCTCCTCAATGAGCTTTTGAAATATAAGACTCTCAGCTTACTTGTCAGAAAATGGATAACTTGTAAATGCAGTGGAATTGAGCTGTACACCCTTTTCTTCTCTTCCACCTTATCATAGTTTGTTTCCATTTCTGGTAAAGGGTACATAAATGGTACATGTAGTTGTTTTATATCCATGTAAAATTAGTAAAATA
Organism: Thermobia domestica; assembly: GCF_964235325.1. Taxonomy (NCBI): domain Eukaryota; kingdom Metazoa; phylum Arthropoda; class Insecta; order Zygentoma; family Lepismatidae; genus Thermobia; species Thermobia domestica. The sequence goes on from NC_137467.1 coordinate 40,376,271, forward strand.
TAAAGTGCTCCAGAAAAATGTATATATACACTGTTTAGAAAAAGAAACTATATATCGTTTTCTCAATTACATTTAATTATTGTTCAAACATGTGTTACAAACTTTCTAGTAAGAATATGTTTACATTAGATGTTCAAAATATTGGCCGTTGGCGGCCAAACACCTAACAGAACGACGAGCGGTCAATGTATCAATGGAGACCGATGCACATGCCTCTGCGAATATGGCAAATCGTTCCATATTCATTTCCCCAACAATGTGTTTGATTTGATTGTTAGGCGGGTTGGTGGTTCAGTACCAAACTCCCGTCTCCACTGACGCTGAACTTTGATGGTATTCCCAAACCTGATAAAACACTTCAAAACTTACTTACGCTACTCGAACGTCAAGCGTGCTCCTCCCATTTTCTTATCTCACTAACCATGCTTACTGTACCGACATCTATTGAGTGAAACACCGTTTGGCAGCACCTCCATCAACTTGAAAGCACTACAAGTTGGGTTGGTAGGTCCCACATCATTTGATTCCGGGCCAGAAGGTAACGCGAGCAGACACCTGTGTTTCTTTACTGTCTCGTCTGAAGAAAGAGCTATTTCTGGACAGGGTGTTAACATGTGATGAGAAGTGGATTCTGTAGGAAGCTCCACTGCGCCATCATCATTGGTTAGCATCTCATGAACCGGTTCCAAAGCAGCCGAAACCAGCACTGCACCAGAAGATCCTACTGTGTGTTTTCTGGACTTCTCGCGGCATCGTGCATCAGGAACTGTTACCAGCTGGTCAGAGCATCAACGCAACTGTATACTGTCAGCAGTTGAGCCGTGTACAAGAAAAGAACTCAAAGCTCCCAATCCGTAATTGCCCAATCCGAATTAAGTGAAGAAGTGCTACTTTGCCGGCATTTGACGGAGTTAAATGTAAATTGCACAACACACGTCCTAAATAATTTCTACCTATTCCGTATTCATTAGATGATCTTATTTTAGAAGAAAGATGGAGAAAGACATTAGATGGAAGAGGATATTTTCAAACAGACGATGATGTTGGATCAAATCGTCTACTGGTAAGGTATTTTGCTTCAGGAGTTGAGATTTACATTATGTGCGCAACTATTGTATTTATTTACTTCAATTTATATTTCATTTTTATTAGAGAATCATGTATCGTCATCATATAGAATATATATATAATCATTTTTATATATATGATACAGGAAGGGTAAATGTTTTCAAAAATATTTTGTCATCCACTCAGTTTGAAGTTTTATAAATTTCAAGGTATACTTTTCTATGCCGTTTTTCTGAGGGAGGGGAGTGTTCCACGGGGATCTTTTCCGTATTCTAATTTCCATAGTCTTTTTTTTTTAAATCTATTTTAGGGTTGTTCTTATGTGTTGGAGAAATGTTCTGTTCATTGTTCATTATCATCCTTTTGTTTTTCAAGATGTATAGACTAAGAACTAATAAGAATGATTATTCTAATGTAAATTTAATGTTATTGAAACAATGAATACTAATTACAGTTTTCTCTTATAGATTTTTGGAACGGTCGAAAAAGCTGCAGAAATTCTGGACGGTACATTTTAACCTGTTCCCATAATTTCCCGCCAGAATTTCTTTACATGGAAACTATTTGGGGCTGCTTTTTTTTTCATATTGAATTTGTCTTATTCCTAATAAAGAACAGAAACGTGTTTCAGGATACTAACTTTAATAGTAGAAAAGGTCAGAGAATACAGCTTTTCCTTCAATCCTACAGAAGATAGTATAATCGACTTTAAAAGAGCCGTTATAAATACTGTGATTAGCGTCCTCTCGAACGCTACAGTGTATGGATGTTTCTTTCATTACACGTAGTATTTTTTGGAGAAAGGTCCAATCACTGAGACTGGCTTCTCTGTACCAGGAAGATAAAAAGAGTTAGGAAACGGATTCGTCAGACCGCAGCTCTCCGGCTTGTTCCTTTGGAAAATATAGGTGATATTGTTCTCCATTTGCAAGAAGACACGCCAATCATTCATAACAGAGACACTATACTTTCCATGATTATCTGGTGGAAACGTGAGTAGACGAGATAGAAGCAAACTTTCATCCGTAAGTATCACTATCAAAATTAACAGTTTCTCGATTGAATCTACTTTTTACAATTGTCTATATTCCGAAAAATGTTTCCTAGTGGCGTGTTGAGCATCCTGTCCTGTGTTGGCGGGGTGGATACAGACTCTGTATTTCATCTTAGTTATTTTGAGTTTCTGTTATAACGGATTTTGTTGCGTCGCATTATCTGAATTTCTTATAACTATTTTGTACACCCATTTCACTTATCTTATTAATGATTGTATGTATAAGGAAGTATAGATATATATAGAATATGACTCCCGAATCGTATTTCGTCAAAATTCGATCATCTAGTTCACATTAAAAATGTATGTAAGTAACCAACATTGCACTTTGAATGTGTGATTTTAGTAACATTAATGTATGTATTTTCTTTTTACTTTCAGTTATGGTTAGTAGAGTGTTTTGATCTTATCATTTCAATGTAGATAATTCAAGAAGACATCTTTTTATATATTGTATAAAAAAAACACCTGTTCTTTTTATCTTACTGCACACGTGTAAAAAATTGTCCACCTGTTTCGATAAAGGCAAATCCTTTCCTTTGCCCAATTGATACACAACGGACAAAAACTTAAAATATAACAAAAATGTAGAAAATTAAAAAAAAAAAATAGATTTTAACAGTAGATATAAATATGTATATAGAAATAACATTAACTACAAGAATTTTAGGAATGATCAAAAGATTGCGATCTTAGCCATAATTAAGTTTCGGATCAGGGACCACAAAATTTTTGAACGTACCCTAAATCGAGTTTTTTTGGTTTTTTTTTAACGGAATAATCGCATCATTCTGAGTTAAGTGATAATTTGGGTTTGGCTACATTATATGTAGTTCACCAGATATAAAGCGTATTTCAAATATGCCCACATTCACCATACTACCCCCACCAGCCCCATTATACAAAATTTATCCACCTCCTGCCGTGTCCTGCCCTCCCAGCCCCTCTATTAATTTCATGAGGTTCATTTCTTGAAAATAATCCTCGGACCCAATTTATATATTTATACGAACATATTTGCAACTACATACCACTATTTACCATATGGTTACAAAATTTACCCACATTAAATTTTGCAAGACTAGGGTGAATGGGGCCTGGCGTAAAATTCAGTAACTTCATTCACATAATGTTGTGGATCCAGGTAAATGGCAAAGTTGCATTTCATTTAACATTGGGCGCATAAAAAGTGTACAAACTAAACGGCTCATCCGATTTAAAAAAAAAAATCCTTTAACTTTACAGTGAAAATATCACATTTGGAGACAGTTTGTCCTTTTACGTTTTGTTGTAACTCTGACAGTAACAGAGATACCCTATATCAGAAGACTTTCGAGACACCCTGTATTTACATTGTTGGAGTTATTAAAGCAAGAACAGCAGGAGAATGAAAGTCTAATGTTGTTACTGGAGGTAGAGAACCGGCCAAAAGTGCAGAAATTGAAGTACAACCGCTTAGATAAACGAATTAATACTTTGAAGGGAGGGACTAAAATCTAGAGTTATAGGTTTAATGGATTACATTGATACTGTATCCTATTGCATACATTTGGAAACTAAGCAGGGGTGCCCACAAGGGGGGGGCTATGACGCAAATTGCGTCATTGAAATATTTGGGGGGTTAAAAACCTATAAAAATATGTTTGAGGGGGTGTAAAAATTAATCGAAAAGATTTTTTCTCATGGAAGAACACCTATGGATAAACAATGGGGGGGGGTGCGTCATGGATATAAGGGGGGGGTGGGCACCACTGAACTAAGTAAGAGTGCATGGCAGGAAACGGTACAAGTAAATGAATATGTACAATAATATCTCTTCTCTACTGTTGGATCAAAAGATTCAATGTATTTCAAACAAAAATTTTGTTGTAGGCCCTATATAGGAAGAACTACATATAGTGTAGCCAAACCCAAAGCATCACTTAACTCAGTAAGATGTGCTTATTCCGTAGAAAACACGAAAACTCGATTTAGGGACCGTTCAAAAATTTTGTGGCCTCTGATCCAAGATCCAATATATTTCAATCAAAAATTTTCTTGTAGGTCTTATATCTGGAGAACTACATATAGTGTAGCCAAACCCAAACCATCACTTAACTCAGTAAGATGTGCTTATTCCGTAGAAAACACGAAAACTTGATTTAGGGACCGTTCAAAAATTTTGTGGCCCCTGATCCAATTGGATCAAAATATCTAATATATTTCAATCCCAAAAAATTTTTTGGGCCTTATACCTGGAGAACTACATATTATAGTGCAGCCAAATCCAAACTACCATTTAACTCATTATGATATGCTTATTCCGTAAAAAAAAAAAAAAAAAAAAAAAAAAAAAATCGATTTAAGGGCCGTTCAAAAATTTTGTGGCCTCTGAACCAAAAACTAATTATTGGCCAAGATCGCAATCTTTTAAACCATTTTTGGTTTTCCTAAAACTCTTATTCATTTCTTTTAAACCTAAGCACTGAGTCATATTTCATGCTAAAATGTTTCCATGCTCTTTTCCTGTTTGCGTTAAATCAATATCTGGATTTAAAGCTAAAATACCCAAGAAAAATCCCCAACTCAAAAATTTCCCTTTGTCTGAACAGTAGGCGAAACACGAAAAAATCTACGTATAAATATTTATCTTTATATCTAATATCACCAATATGCCTGAAGGAATCCTTAATTCTGTTTGTTTCATGATTCTGAAAGCTTTTCTTTTCTTTGCAGGCTTTCATGAAGAGGACAGTGTTCTGTAGTAGTGCCGGAATCATGGTGAACAGTAAAGTTGAGCTGCGCAATAACATCAGATTTCTGGTGAAATTAAAAAAAAAAAAAAAAAAAAAAAAAAAAAAAAAACCCGAAAAGTTGTGCAATATTAAAAGAGGAGTATGTGATAATGCTATGTCACGTGCGCGAGTTTTCGAATGGCACAAACGATTTTCAGAAGGTAGGAGGAGGTTGAAGATGATGGACAACCCGGCCGCCCTTTGAGTTAAAGAACGGACGAAAATATTCAAAAAACTAATGAACTTGCGCGGAAAGACAGACGTCTGAGCATTCGGATGACCGCAGACATGACGAACATTAACAAAGATACAGTAAGGCAAATTTTTGTTTGTGACAAAAGTTTGTGCAAAAATTGTCCCGAAAAATCTCTCTCAGGAACAAAAATACATTCGAAAGACCATTTGCTGTGACGTCATGGAACGACTCAAAGCAGAACCAGACTTGCTAACACGTGTCAACACATGTGGTGAAACATGGATTTTCCAATATGACCCCGAGACTAAGCGTCAATCCATGCACTGGAAGACTCCCACATTGCCAAGAAAGCAAAAAGCACGAATGAGCAAGTCGAAAGTGAAGGCAATGCTCATCGTTTTTTTTCGATATCTGGGGTATCATCATGACTGAATGGGCGCCTCAGGGTCAAACGGTGAATCAGACCTACTACAAAGAAGTCCTAATCAAGCTGAGGGAAATAATAAGGAAGAAGAGACCGAATTTGTGGAAGAACGATGCATGGATCCTCCAGCAAGACAATGCACCTGCCCATAATACCCTTTCTCTGAAGCAGTTTTCAGCAGCTGAGTGCATTCCTGTGCTCGACCACCCTCCGTATTCCTCAGACCTGGCTCCCTGTGACTTTTATCTATATCCAAAAGTGAAAAGTGCATTGAAGGGAATACATTTTCAGTCAGTGGAAGAGGTGAAACGAAAAACGGCAGAGTTGTTGAATAGGATGACATCTGATGACCTACAGCATTGCTTTGAACAGTGGAAGGCACGTATGCAGCGGTGTATAGATAGGGGAGGGGAGTATATTGAAGGGGATAACAGTCAATTGTAACTTTCTTTGCAATACATTACATTTATGACACCAGTCCCGTTATTTAATTGCGACACCTCGTATTTTGGGAAAATTCGACTTCGCTTGACGTCTTGGGTGTGAAACATCGGTTCTTGATTTCTGAATAACTTTGGTTGGAAGGGGGGGGGGGTTCAAGTATTGTATACTTCGTCGTCAGATATCCAAGCAAAGGTCTAAATATCCAAATTCTGGAGGGTCAGAGGTAACTTTGGAAGTTTCTGGGCCTCCCCAGCTTTCCAACTTTCAGAGAGTTCGAAATTTGTCCGAGATCTTGAAAATTCGTGTTATAACTATGGTCGACCCATAGTGTTGACCATAGTTGATGCCACACAGTGGTCGTACGAAGCACTAATGAGTCAAAATTTACACAATAAAAGTTTCTGTATTGTGGAGGAAATCGCTCTTCAGTGATTGTAACAAACAGGGACGTACGCAGGGGGTGGGTCCTGGGGGTCCGGAACCCCCGAAATCCGGACTTTTTAAAAATTTTAGTCTACTTTTAGGAGTAATTTTACAATTTTAAATATAATTTAGCCTGAAATTGTGTTCGGACCCCGCGAAAAGCTTTGGACCCCTCCCGAAATAAATTCCTACGTACTTCCCTGGTAACAAATCTTCATTATATGTACAATCTTGTTCAAAAAAAATCTTAGTCAGCCATCTTGGTTTAGAAGGTCCTATTGTGGCAATCATGTGAGATTCTAATAGGCTACTTTGACTCTAATTAAAGATCTTAATTGGTCAAAGAAAATCTCTCTTTTTTTTTTTTTTTTTTACTTGATTCTAACTGTAGGTAAGACTACAGAAATTTTTTAAAAGAAAGAGGTTCTCCAGTTTTTTAAAAATAAAAAAACACCGTACATACTGTATTTACTTAGATGTTCCATGAATTTTCACCTAATTCTTGTTCTCGTTGAACAAGTCGAGGTCCATCTTCGTGTAAAGATTGATCAAGATCGAATGACTTCTGTGGATCGCATGCGATTTACGAGGGTATTGTCAAAACCTTTCGGACCTGACACTGAAATATCACGTCACTTTAGTAATTAGGTCGTTCATAGCATGTAGTGCCATCTGTTGAAGAAATAATGCATTAGTTTCAACTATCTAGTTGCGTCAGTTCGTTGGAGCCATTTTACCAATCGAAATTAAAAGTTTTTGTTATAGGTTATATAGTGTAATGTGAATTCAACTCATCAATGTATATATTAAAAGCTTTTAAAATTTAAAATAAAAGAAACAAACAGGCTGAGGTTCCGTAAAAGCACTTTCAAGGAAGTGAAATCTAAAAATGAAAGTGAAAATGTCAAAATACAAAAAACAAAATAACAAACTTATACAGGTAAAAAGCCAAAAAACAGGATATTTAAACTAAACAAATGGTAAACAAAGGGTCAGTTATTTGGTCAGTCATTTTGACAGTCGTTCCGTCAGTCAGACAAAATAGTTAGTCGACCACTAAAATTGGAACCTTGGCAGTATGGATCAGGGGCGGATCCAGGACGGACATCTGGGGGGGGGGGGCGATAGGTTGGAATACTGCTACTTTTAAGAGGTCCGAACTCTGGGATTGGTTTTATTTATATATATAAGATAAAAAAGTTTCCTCTTCTGGGAGGGGCGATGCCCTGATCGCCCCTCCTGGATCAGCCACTGGTATGGACCTCAGCCTATACCAACAAACTTTCCTGTGAGTACTTCATTAATTATGCTAAGAAGCAACACATAGAAGTTCGTGCATGGAGGTCTTCCTCCATGACAGGCGTAAATTATTAAAAATTATAATTTCTATATGTATTTTATAACCTTCTTCTCAATATAACTTGTTCAATAATAATCAAGATGCATCTAAAATAGTATTGTCTTTCTACCGAGGATAAACAGTAAGCAATATCCTATAATAATTGATTCAATTAGCAACAAATCTCTGTATTTTAAAGTTACGAAACAATAGGACAAGACTTAACTAAAAGTGGGATCCGAAGTTCTTCTTGGGGTTTTGTATCTGACGCAAGTGTCCCCACCGGAAATCGAACCATGAACAATATCCAAAGAAAGCATATGTGTCAAACTATTTGATCATGAATGGTTAACACATTTGGGGCTCGAATTGGTTAAATATATGCGTAGCATGTCCGTAGATAAAATAATATACTCAAGATGATAATAATAATAATAATAATAATAATAATAATAATAATAATAATAATAATAATAGGACGAAACTTAAAAGGGAAAAGAAACATACTAATGGAAATAGACATGTTAAAAGTTGTAACAAAAGGTAGGAAAATAAACAATTAAGTGTGTACACAACACTGAGTCAAAGTGTATACAATTGAACATTAAATTCTAATAATTTTAACACCTCATTTACAAGAAAAACTGAGTCCAAATTGTTTTAAAAATTCCTTTTCCTATTGCATACTTTTATTGTTTCTTTTATATAGTCGAGATCTTGTTACTGTGTTTTATGGTGCAACCATAAACGGTTAATGACTCATTTCATTGTTCTCGAAGCAAATATATTACTTCATTCGTAACACCCAACGTACTTCACAACCATACAGCGATCTTATTAGAGTATTTACATACGATTAATGTTAGTAACATTATAGTTCTTTTAGCACAAAGTACATTGAAACAACGATAACAAATTTTTAAATTACAAATTCCTCAGATATGTGCGAGGATTGTCTGAAAAGTATTGGACTTTTGGATGTCAAATTTGGAAAGACATTTATTATGATTTGCAAAAAAAATCTTTGAAGTTTAGGTCCCACGGTTGTACCGGTTAAGCTAAAGGAGACGGTGATGATGAGAAATGAATGAATTGGTGGAATGAAGAAAATGGGAGGAAACGGGAGAACCCCGAGAAAACTCACGCACACGGTGTTTTTCCACCACAACGTATACTTGGAGCGAGCTGGTATCGAACCAGGGACCCCAAGCGCCAGGAATGAACGCTCTACCACTGAGCCACTGCGGCCCCAAGATTTCAAAATAACATTATGAAATCTCTAATGGACCATTTTGTTCGATTACCTTCTGTTATTGTTCCGGCTACACTATAACTAGTGTCGCAGACGAGACAAGACGAAAGATATTAAAAGTTTCTCGTCTGGTCTCGTAAAGTGTTGTAGAAGTTTCCTCTTGTCTCGATTTTCGAAGTATTCTTTCTCATCTCGTAAAGTTTCGTAGAAGTTTCGTTTCGTCTCGATTCTCGAAGGGTTCTTTCTCGCCTAAGAAAGTTTCGTCTCCTTTCGATTTTCGGATTTTTCTCATCTTGTAAAGTTTAGGGCTGACCAAAGAGTTTAGGGGTTCCCCGCAGAATCGGTTCTTGGAGATCTGGTTTTCAGAACTGGTTCCAGACCTTGATCGATAAACCCGGTTCAGAACCTAGATCCGAAAAACCGGTTCCGAACCTGGATCTGAAAAACCTGTTCCGGAACCGAATCTTCTAGAACTAGATCCGTTCAGAACCGAAAACCGGTTCCACCAGGAACCGGTTCGGGCCATCCCTAGAAAAGTTTTGTAGGTGTTTTGTCCGGTCTCGATTTTCCAAGGAATCTTTCTCGTCTCTTGAACTTTTGTAGAAGTTTCATATCGTCTCAATTCTCGAAAGATTCTCGTCTCGGAAAGTTTTGTAACTGCTTTTCTTAATTTTAGAATAATTCTTTCTCGCCTCGTGTCGGTTCTCGGCAGGACTCTTCTCATCTTGTTTTCAGAATTTGTCGTCTCCTAAATATATATACAATATACTTCCAACTATCAAGCCTAGCCTACTGCGGCGGATCGGCAAGATCTGTAATTACTTAGAGTTCTGTAATTACATTTTTGTCCCTACATACTATTAAAACAAATATTTTATATCAAATCCCACTCTTATTAATTGTGCGTGGGCTTTCTGGGGTTCTACCGTTTCCTCCCACTTTCTTCACTCTCCTATCTCATTCATGATTTCATCATCGTTTCCTTTAGCCTAGCCGGCTTAATCGTGGAACGTAAACTTAAAGATTCATTTTTCATTTTTCCCTCTCTAACTAACAATTTCTGACCAGTACTTTATAAATATGTGTTATGTATTGTAGTTTACAGAAAGTCCAAGAAAAAAAATATTGTACACATTTTAAGATAAATTTAATAATGTCTAAGTTAATTGCAGGAAACATGAAATAATGTATACCAGAGGTTCTTAACTTCATCATTGGCATACAACCATAAGTCGTTAGTACCACTCTGCATCGTGGCCTCTCGTACCACAAGTTGAGACTGTACATAGGTAAAACTTTAAAATAAACAAAAACGTTAACGTTGATAAATGATTACATAGCGTCTAAATTGAAGAAAGTAGTCCTAAAAGGTAGATGCTTCTGTTTGGCACAGTTGTATTTTGATGAAAGCGTTACAAGTAGAACAGGCCCTATACCGTTTAAAGAAATATTCCTAATTTTATTAAGGAATTTCTCTCTCTCTCTCTCTCTATCTATCTATCTATCTATCTATCTATCTATCTATCTATATATATATATATATATATATATATATATTTACTGGGCTAGGTAGTTATAAGTCTACTCTACTTGACTGTTGGAAATAATGCAAACAGTAATCTTAATAGATTCATTTAGTAATATAGTACTCGCGCCGAGTCGTGAAGCTTGGGCTCTAAACCAATCATAGAAATATTTTGCTTGAGCTCCAACACATCGGGAAACTTCGATACAATTCGTGGAGCCGCTTCCCGAGCGCACACTTGGGGAAATGTCGAACAGCTTAAATTCACCAACAATGTTGCCAAACTTTGAAGACATAGTAAACGAGTATATAAAAAAGGCTTTTAAAAATTACCAATAATAACACTGCACAATAATAACTACTGTAACAACTATTCTAAAATGGTAACAATAGCACAAATAGTAACAACGAAAATATAACGCAACAAAAAAGAATTAACAAAACGGCATTTGACGCCAATCCGACAACACTGGGTTCTCGGGAGATGTTTTTCGTGTAGCGCGAGGGAAGACACTGACAAAATTTGATGGGTGGGGGTTGACGACTTGAACACACCCTCGCGTTTTATTGGGTGGTGAAATAGGTAGATCTATGTCAAGCTTCACGACTCGGCGCGAATACTATAGTACCAGTGGCGGCTCATGTCTAAATCCAGCATGACTCGTGCGGCGCAAAATCAAACGACCATTTTCCTATAAGTTTCCAAGCATATAATTTCCTGATGGACTTTTTTTTATTATTATATTTATTTCTTAGGCTTCCACCTTCTCCTGCTGTTGCCTCTACTTCCAAAACTTATTACAGAGAAGACGCTACTGTCTGTTATTTGATTTGATTTGATTTGATTTTTAGTTTAGCGTTTCTTTTATCACCAAGGCTATATGATACATGGACCTATAATTTAAGGTGGAATACGAACAACAAGAGCTCTTGCCGGGAATCGAACCGGATCTCCCACGCCAATATTGCCTATTATTATCCGTTCTCTCTCTTTACTATCTTTTTTTTGGTTTTATCTCCTCTCATGTTCGATTTATTTCCTTTTAGCTAGGGGAGAGGCACTTTATATTTAGCACTTTACGTTAAACTTTAAAATGTGCCCTTAATCTCACATTTTTAATGTTACTTATTATTTTTATTACACCTCCCTCCACTTTATAACAAAAAAATAAAGAAAAAAAAAGAACATTGCTTCATAGGGTTTAGTCTTATTTCTCTTACGTCTGTCTAGAACTTAGTTTTATATTCTGATGCATTGCAGGGTATCCCTGTGCTCTATATGATTGGGTTACGCAAAATTAATAATGCAAGAACTCGGGCGATTTGATATATACCAATGGCCATAAAACATGCTGGTTCTATGTGTTTTTTTTCAATATCATCATGCATTATTTGGGACCTCAGGAATACTTTGCAATCAAATTTGAACTAAAAATTCGCAGGGCACTTTCATCTATCCTGGCCTTAAAGGGTAAATTCTATCCTCATTTTGGGCAACTTTTAGAAGTTTCCCGAATGTGAAATTTTCTGAAATCAGTATTTGGGACCTCAGGAACACATTATCACCAAATTTGAATGGAAAAGCCGTGGGCCCTTTTATCTACTCTGCCCGTATATGGTAGGTTCTATCGTAATTTTAGGCAACTTTTTGAAGTTTCAGCAGTCTGAAATTTTCTGAACCTCAGGAAATTTTGGCAACTTTTTGAGGTTTCCGCGATCTGAAATTTTCTGAAATCAGTATTTGGGTCCTTAGGAACACATTATGACCAAATTTGAATGGAAAAGCCGTGGGCCCTTTTATCTACTCTGCCCATATATGGTAGATTCCATTGTAATTTTGGGCAACTTTTTGAAGTTTCTGCAGTCTGAAATTTTCTCAACCTCAGGAAATTTTGGCAATTTTTTGAGGTTTCCGTGATCTGAAAAGTTCTGAATCAGTATTGTGACCTCAGGAACACATTGTGATCAAATTTGAATGTAAAAGCTATGGGAAAAGCTCTTTTATCTACTCTGCCCACAAATGGTAAATTCTAATTCGTAATTTTTGGCAACTTTTGGAGGTGTTTCCGCGGTCTAAAAATTTCTGAAAACAGTATTTGGGATCTCGGGAATAAATTGTGAGCAAATTTAAATCGAAAAACTGCGAGCCGTTTTATCTACATATGTACCTTTTGTTCAGTTGAGTTTTTACGCTACGTAAAGACAACCGTAGATACTGCACGAGAAATACGAAGCAACTCGTGCAGTAACAAAATCAAGCCAAGAACATAAGCTCGTAGCTATTAATTGGTCTGTCAGCTGTTGCACAATATTATTGTTCTGGAACACCGAGCGCAGATAATAATGAAAATAACTTATTTCTTGAAATATGGGCATTTAAGCCGTCCGGGGTTAAAACCAAGGATGTTGTAAAATAGAGGATCTGCCCATACGTATCGTCATCATATGCACTCAATGAAGCCAGAAAACAACCGAGCATCGTCCGAGGCGGCACGTCTGATTGGCTACTTTCGTTTCCGCCATGATTGTTGGCTCGAAACATTGCGATTTATTGGCGCGGAGTGGGCAGAGTAGGTGTGGCGAAGCTATGACGTATGGCTCCACAATTTTGTTGTATAGGCAGATCCTCTATTTTATAACATCCTTGGTTAAAACAGAGTCTATTCTGATCAGGGGCACATACACGAGGGTCTACCGGCAGTAGCGTCATTTCAGATTTAGCTTGGGGGGGGGGGGGTCAAGACTCCTTGATATAAGTAAAATTTCGCGTTTTTCACTGATGTACTATATTGATAAAATCTATACAGATCTCAAACTCAGGGGGGATAAATGTCCCTCCCTGTCCCCCTAAATGACGCCCCTGTCTACCGGGTCCGGACCCCCCAAAACTTCCTGATTCAACATACATTAGTACACTTTCTTAATAAAACAATACTTGTTTAACAGTGAAATGATTGATGTAGGATGAACACTTGGTTTTACACTTCGTCTGTATTCTTTCCCCTACAAAAGCAATCTACTTCTACTATTTTTTTCTGAAAATATAGGTAGAAGTATTTTAAAATTAATTATCGGGTATAGAATAATATCTGTTCAACACTACATACTACGTGTAGTGGTTTGTAATATTGGAACGGCCCTTCCAAAACTTAGAGGCCCCCAACAAAAAATTTCTGGGTGTGTGCCTTATCGTAATATTGTTATGTATTCCTATGTGTTCCACATATACAACGCTATGAAGTTGGATTGTAATTGGCAAGTTTACCTTACATGGGCGGGAGAGATTCTTATTTTGATTTTTTCTTTAACAATGTGCATCTTAACGTTGTACACAAAAAAATCGTTTGTGGCCTACGTAAAAACGTAGGTTACATGCGTAAATCCTGTAGTTTTTGGACTTAAGGGACTTAACTATATATAACGTTATGCAGCAAACGCGTAAGTGAAAAAATATGTTTTATAATACTTTCCATATAAGTGTTTCATCTATACATACTTTCAGAATGACTGTTTATAGGCAGTAAGGATCTCATATACATATGGACGTATATAACATATAACTGACGTATGTAAATACGTATACGTATGTAATATACGAAAGACTGTTAGATGTCAGACGTCCTGTAGTTGTATGATGGAACTTCTAAGCGGAAAAGGGGGAGTACATATGTAGCATAAGGATAATGTAGCCTCTGCACAGATTTCCGTAGCAAACATACGGATTCTGTATATTTGTACAATATACCACTGTACGGATAACGGATTTTTTTCAGTGTACTTTTGTTAAATATGTCGAATAATGTATTTCATAAGTCAAGCTATCGTACAAGAGACAAAATTTAAAATTTATCTATCTCTCTTTTTTTTATTATTATTTTCTTAGTTGCACAAATTCTCCTCTTTTGCAGTGAATAAAGAACACACAGGACTGTCACAATGGACTCATTTCAAAGGCTGATTAAAATAGAAAAAATAATACTTGGGTAATTTTCCTTTAGAAAAGAAAGAAAGAAAAAACATTGTTACACAAACTTAGTTCTGTAAATAGGGTAAAGTAGGGGAAAATATAAAATGGGGCAAGAGTAACATTCAACAAGGGGAAGAACAACAGAAACAACGTTTAAAAATGGAGAGAAAAGATTAGAGAATACAAAAAAAGACACAGTTTTGTTGATTTCTTCTTGGTTTTCTTCTTCTTCTCGTCTTTTTTTACTCTGCAAAGGAAACAAAAGAAGAAAGAATGACGCTATTTTAATCAACGTATTTGTTAGGTTCCGAAAAGAATGAGGAGAAAAGAAAAAAAGAAAATCGTTTTTACCAGCATTTAAGCAGATATAAAAGAAACCTATTTCCTAAGAAAGGACAGTATTATGGTATTCTTTTGTTTGACTTAACTTTTCGTTGATAACAGAAAGAGTATTATGAAGAGAAAGAGGGGACCGGAGAGACAAGGGAACAACATTCCTCTTGTGTTAAGAGTTACACAAGCCTGAAATTAATATAAAATTTGAAAATAAAGACCATCTAATGGTTCCTTTTCTTAATGTATGAAAAGTCCTATATATTGTTCAGAACAAAATACTTTTTTTTTTCAAGAATAAATAAAAACATTCAGCTACGAATGTAAAATTAATCTAAAATATGAATGTGTTCTTTTTAAAGGCTTACTAACAAAAATAAAATACAAGCATAATATGGTAATTTTGTTCTAATTACTTTGTGAATTGAAAAAAAAAAAACTTTCCAAACTGCAACTTTGTTCGTGTAGAAACTTACCGCAATTCAGAAATGAAATGAAATCTTTAAGTTTTACGTCCCACGGTTATGCCTGTTAGGCTAAAGGAGACGGTGATAATGAGAGATGAGTGAAATGGTGGAATGAAGAAAGTGGGAGGAAACGGGAGAACCCCGAGAAAACCCACGAGCACGGTGTTTGTCCACCACAAAGTTCACTTGGCGGGGACTGGGATCGAACCCGGGACCCCAAGCACCAGAGGTGAACGCTCTACCACTGAGCCACCGCGCCCCCCGCAATTCAGAACGCGAGGATAATTCGTCATTAATCGGAAAATTATTACGTCATTAATTTTACTGCAACTTATATTAGTAATAAATATTCTTAATACTATGTCTCGGTTAAAACGGCTTTAGTTTAATTTTTTGATCCTGTACACTGAGAAAAAAAATGTAGGTGGCGTACTTAAAACGATAGGTTACATGCATAATTCCTGTAGTTTTTAGACAACGTACAGCAAACGTATAACTGAAAACACATGTTTTATAATACTTTCTGTATGTGTTCCATCTATACGTACTTTCCGTATGAAACAATGTAGGCGGTCAGGATCTTACATACAAATGGACGTATATAACATATAGCTGACGAAGGTAACATAAGTATATGCATGTGATATACGGAAAACTGTTAGATGTCAGATATCGTTCAACGGCATGATGTAACACGTAAGGGCAGTGCCTATGTAGCATACGGATAACGTATGCTCCGTACTGATTTCTATAGTAAGCAAGAGGATACCGTAATATTTGTACAATATACCGCTGTCCGGAGAATGGATTTTTCTCTGTGTAGTAATTACGGCAGGATTAACGCATTTGAAGCTCCGGGCCTAGAAAAAATATGTGGCTCCTGTTGACTACACCTAATACATTTCTGTCAAAGTACAGTAGAAAAGTTAAGGGAATATGTTTCATATTTTATTTTATGATGATGATGATGATGATGATGATGATGATAGTATCTTCGTGATTCTTTTTGGATAACCACTTGAGATTTTGATTAGAGTGGAGGCCCCTGTTCAGCTTGAGGCCCGGAGCTATAGCTCCTCTAAACCCTTCCTCCAATCCGGCCCTGAAGGACTGATTATCATTATCATTATCATTATCATTATTATTATTATTATTATTATTATTATTATTATTATTATTAATATTATTATTATTATTATTATTATTATTATTATTATTATTATTATTATTATTATTATTATTATTATTATTATTATTATTATTATTATTATTATTTGAGTTTGGATGAGCTAGTCTTCTCTAAAGAACTTTGCATCTAGGTGACAGGTGTCCAAAATTACTGATTTTTGTGTTTATTAAAAAACACATCGCATTTATTTGTTGCAATTGTGTCAGAGTATTATAGGGTCAAAAGCTGTCGCTGAGATAAGTTCGGTCTCACTGATTTCCATATGTTCCTGGTTTCGTCTACCAGATCTTTATAGTTGCTAATTTTTGTACTGAATGGTGTACGAGTACACTCGTACGTGTTTTAAGTGGCGCTACTACATCTACAATAGTTACTTCTTAGATCATTTTATTGATGATAGTAATGTCGTATCTATTTGCAGACATTATTACATCTGTTCTAATTAATTACTATCAGTATATAGTCCTCCATGGTTGTTTACTGGCTAGCGCGCACTGCTTTGGTACACAGAATTCCGCATTTGATTCCCAGTGGAAAAGATTTGAAATTTGAATGCATTACAATGGTTCGGATTTCACCTTAAACCGTAGGTTCATGTCTCATATAGCCTTGTTGAAAGGGACGCTAAACTCAAAATCGATCTTCTCCTCTCTTTCCTGTCACTATATCCTCTAGCATGTTTCATGATGCAGTTCCTTCTTATTCAATATCCCAACCAATTTCTTTTCTTCTTAATAACTCAAAATTCAGCTAATGCAAAAAAATCAAAGTACGTACATTTAGGAAACGAGACGAGACGGGAAGGAATCCTTCGAGACAAGACAAGATTTCTACAAAATTTTCGAGAAGAGACAACCAGTGGTTGAAGTGAGACGGTATGCGGTGGTATGCCATACCGCCTCTGGTTTTTCAGTGATGAAGACATACCGTCTTCAACGGAATGGGGAATGGCGGAAACTTCATAACGAGGAACTACATAATTTATATGGTTTACCCAACATTGTTAGGGTCGTCAAGTCTAGGAGGCTTAGGTGGGCGGGTCATGTAGCTAGAATGGAAGAAAGTAGAAACGCTTTCAAAGTCTTGACAGGAAGACCAATCGGAAAACGACCATTAGGAAGACCTAGGCGCAGATGGGAGGACAATATTAAGATGGATCTCGCAGAGATTGGAATACAAAGTAGAAACTGGATGCAGTTAGCTGAGGATAGAAGTCAGTGGAGAGCTTGTGTGAACGCGGCACTGAACCTCCGTTTTCCATAGGCCATAGAGTTAGTTAGTTAGTTAGACATACCGTCACTGGAAAGTGGATGCTAATATACCTTTAATAAATCCATTTTCATGCACAATAATTGACAAATAGCTTTGCACGTTAGAAGATTTAATTTTTTATTTAGAAATAATTTGTGTTGCCAACACGGACATTTTTGTTATTTTTCCCACTTTTGTTTCTAAAATGGGGTGTCTGCAAAGAAGTTCACCCCTTGCCCTTACGCAAGAGCTCGTGTTGGTTGTGTTGGTCACAGAGAAGGATCCCTTGACTGAAATGAATGAATCATGGATCCAATCCAAACAAAAAGTAGTGTATTGAGGCAACTCGTTTAAATTGAAATCGGAAAGTATTGTTATGAGTTCGCCCGGACTTCTTTTGTGCCTACAATGATAAACAAATAGAGAACAGAGTCCGATATTTACAGGGAAAAATATATTTTATACCATAAAAAATATGTTGTTTTCATTAAAAAGTATTTTTGCGTCTAATTGGATTACACTGTGAATACGTGTGCGGCGATTGGGTGCGTGAGTGTATCCCTAATATTTAGATCTTTGTGGCAATTGCTTTTAGATAATTGAATCTTATATTGTTACTTAATGAAAGTTAAATATTTTCAATTTGGAGTTTTTAGTAAAAATTAAAAAGCAACTCTCGTACATGCTTCCCCCAATAAATTCATTTATTAGGAAGTTAACCCTCATGACATGAATTTCGCTGCATTTCCTGATTATCTTACTAGAGCACAATGGAAGGCCAAATTTCCTTCCGGGGGTCTGGAATACCTCTCAGTCGAGTGGGGGTTCAGGAGTTATCCCGTGAGAAACTGTTTAAAAAATGTTCATATAAAAACTCGGTTTTTGAGGATTTTCGTGTATAATTCTCAATAATATAAGGGGATATTTTTTTTTATTTTCCCAGAAAGCTAGGGACGGGAAGCAAAGCCTCTCCATGTTACCTTTCTCTGTAACTACGGAGAAGTTCTACCATGGTTTTGAGTCATTGTAGAAATAGAAATGCGATATTTTAGGCAACAGACCATCATTGTATTTCAATATTTAGTTACCTGATATGTCGAGTCAAAACTGTAATAAAACATACCACCTCTGCTTCCCCCCCACACACACACACAAACTTCGAACACTGGAGACAACCATATTTCTCGTTTCACATTTGTGAGAAATTGCCTCTATACTAAACAGGAAGTTACTTGTGCCAAACATGAGGAAAATTTAGTACCACTCTATGTGAATATTAAAATGTTAATTATTTTTGGTTCGGTCATTAATCAATCACTATTTCTTCCTTATTAATGACAATCTTTACTTGGTTGCAGAAGACAAAGGAAGAAGAAACCACCCACACTAAAGAATGAAAAAAAAGAGAATAGGAAAAAAAAGAAAGAAGAAACAGGATTGACTAAAAAATCTTGGCCAATCCATATAATATATCCCAGTTGCCGTTCAGCGAAAAGGATATGATGTCATCAATCGTGACGTCACAAGAGCCACATACTGATCCTCAGCATTGCCGTAGGGTCCTGCAAGGTCGCGAGACTTACGAGAGAAAAAAAATATATGGGAGAATAATATATTGTACTTAGAGTGAACAGTGTTGCCACTATTTCAGTTTTCCTTATTTTTTTTAATGTGGCGAGTATTAACCCTTTTAAACCCGTGCTTTTTTCTTCAGAAAAATGACTTTCAATTAAGTAGTTATTGATTCAGTGCTGTTTGGATTAGTGATTCAGTGCAGCAAATCTGAATATTATGGTTCATGCGTCGTTCCCTTCAGAATAAAACAGGTTTTGAAATATGTTCATGATGTACAGTCTGCAACAGAAGTTGTTTCAGTTTGGTAAAACTTATGTTGGGAATAACGGTGATGTGGCTAGAACGTACAGAAAATTATATTATTTTTAATTTACTGAAAACTGTACTCAAATTGTCCTTCCATTCTGAAGTTATTTGGGAAACTAATTTCATCAACGAAAGGAAGTTTTGTCACTGACTCTACAAGAAAAGAGAAATTTTGGGTAAGATACAGAAATTGCACTTTGGTGCCCTCTTGAGCTGCCCCGGCTACAGGTACCCCACTATACTCTATCTTGAAAAATATGATATAGGCCTATACGTGATGCGAGTGCTAATTATAAGCCTAAAGTACCAATAAACAATACTGATAAGCAGTGGCGTCGGAAGTATTTTTCAGCTGGGGGGGGCAAACTGCTGTCTTGAAAATAGACACGGGAATGTAACATAGGTAAGATAATACGAATATATGTTTGTAAAATAACAATAATTTGATTTGATTTGTTAATAATAATAATAATAATAATAATAATAATAATAATAATAATAATAATAATAATAATAATAATAATAATAATAATAATAATAATAATAATAAATGAAGCTGTAAACAGTTTTGTGAGTGAAATTTCCATCTATTAGAGGCACCTTAGTTTACATATTTAGATTAATTAATCCCGTGTCAGTTTTGTGCTGGATTTTGGTCTGGTGCAGAAATTCTCAACCACTGAAATCAGAATTAAAAACATATAAAATTGTAAATTTGTACTGCTCACAATGACTGTTTGTAAGTACAAATTTTACCATTTTATATACTGGTACATATTTTTAACTGTATTGGGCATGGTCACACGGACATTATTAAAGAGAGGAAATTAAAATTATATTTTTAAAAATCTAGTTCTGGTGTTGCAGTACACTGTAATATTAGAAATTGCTATTTAGAAGTACAAACTTTGTAGCACTTTGTAGTAGAAAGTAACTTGTACATTATAAAACAGGCTACATTATTAAGTAAAAAATAAGAAAATATATTTTTTCTACCTACTTGAGTTCGTACCAGAAATAGAAAAATTGAATTTTCACTAAAGACTTCATCAAATTTATATAGAAAATTCAATTACACTAATTATCCAGAGTTATTTGTATTTTTACTACACTTACTTCAGTATATCCAGTTTGTTATTACATCCCTCTCCTCCTAATCTCCTTATATTCACTTCACTTCACACTAAGAAAGTACGACACAATTAATAAGAAATAATTCAAGTTTATATTGAATTTTAAGTGCTATTTTGTACTTTAATTAATTGGTTATGATTCGCATAATATTTTCACTTACGTAATTCTACATTTATTTCTTTTCAAAATTGACCAATAGTATATTTTCTTTCGCTTGTCTTTGATATGAATTCTCTTGCAATGGTGTTTAAGTCTGGTCGCTACACATATGCAACAACAGCAGATGAACCCATCTTTCCTGCGTCATGGACGTCCTCAAATATGTCTTTAGACGACGCAAATAGCTGAATGATCTTTCGCAAATGGTCAAGAAGCTAGCATAGTGAGAACGAAAGTCCCTAGACGAACAACTTGGTCGAGAAGGCTGCGAATAGTTGAGGTTTCAGCACTAATATTCTGATGGTCGTCAGCGACTCAGTCGTCATCAAGGTAGGTGGAAGCAGCCTGAGCTGACCTTATAATCTATCCAGGTTAAAATCCGACGAGTGAACTCCCAATTCCTGCTTCAAATATTCTCTTGAGAGAGGCCCACCAGCACATATAGCTCCTTCAGAAAGTATCTGCTAGAGTTTTATGAGTTGTTTGAGACCTGGCTGATTGAAACGACGCTGCACTTCATTCAACAAATAGTCAATGATTTCTAAGTACAATTTTGGAAGATCTGATACAAGTTCTAAGGTAGCTGCTATACAAGGATTATCAGTCTCCTCCAACCTAATTGGTGTTCTCTTTTGATCTTGATGAAGTGGGCAATTTTAAATGTAGTCTGTCTGTTTTTCCTTTGCTTCCTTGTAGATGTTTTCAAATGCACTCTCAGTTCGTAGGTTTCTCAAAGTGTCCTCTAGATAGAATCGTTGCCACTCTTTTGGCTCCAGAAGCAGAAGCTTCAGAATTTTGAAGCACTTTCGCCAGTTGTCGGCAAGGTACAAAAGCACGTATACTGACTATCAGAAAAAATATCATTCCGAATTTGTTCATTCTTCTCAAATACCCTTTTAGAATTACTTTTTGAACATCATTTGGATCACTTGTATTACTGATGATTCTTTTCCAACGTGATTTGAATTCGTTTGTAGTAGATTGAAATATGATCAGAGATTTTCGCCTAACACACCAGCGAGTAGGACAAACAGGCAGCAAATGTTTAGGATTACTTTCGTTGATAGTTTTACAGGGTTCAAGAACAATGTCGGTTGCATGATTATTGCAGTGAATGTATACAGCTTTCGGATGTTGAGTCGAAGTTATCTTCTGCACACCATTCACTCGTCCTGACATGATAGCTGCACCATCATGACAGTTCGCTTATATTTTCTGCATTCAGGTTAGGTTTCGTTAGAATATCTTTGATCGTGAATTCTGTTCCCGATTTTGTGCCATGTGGGTGATCATTTCCATAAATATATTTTGGGTTTGATGAATCAGAGCCAATACAGAACACACAGAGACAACTGTTCTTTTAAATATCAGTCGTGGAGTCGGCTATGATTGCATAAAATGGAGACTCTTTAACTTCTGCTACCAAGTCTCTCTACATTGCATGTCCCATAATCTTTAAAATTTCATTCTTTCAATCAGCACTAAGCCAGTTATCCTGTCGATTAATCCATTGGCTGAGAACAGGCACATCCATTTTTCTTTTATCCAGGAGTGACATCAAATTACCCGTACTATGCAAATGTCCACCGACCACTGCGAGCTAAATATCTAACACTACTAGTTATTATAAGCAGTGACTGTCTTCCTTATTCTTGTTTACAAACTTGGTCTGAAAGGAGAGCTGAAACAGGTGTTCTGTTTCTGAACTCATATCTTAATCCTTTCACTACCACTGGGACATTTGTGTCCCATGATACATTCTCAGAGGACCTCTGGTAATTTACCACATTTTATTGCTATAAATCGATGTTCCACTGGTAAAGAGAAGCCTGCTAATGGTTCACAGAATTCTTATTAACATTATCAAATAGACAGTAGTGGAAGTGAACGTAAACAATGAAAGTGATAATGGAACAGATGAAAGTGAGGAACAATGTGCTAGTGATAAAGCATGTACTGTAATGTACTGTATGTCTAATGATGGTTGCATGTACTGTAATTTGGAAAAGGATGCCGAAATGTAAAATATTTGTAATCATAAATACGATCCATTTGTTTTTCTGACAATATACATTTCATAATTGAAAATACAAGATGATCATTCATATCAATACCACTGGAACATATAGGTCCCACTTAAAAATATCAGAGGGATACATAATGTCCCACCCTTCCCACGTCGAAAAACGAAACGGTGGAAAATGTGTATATATATATATATATATATATATATATATATATATATATATATATATATATATACGTTTGAAAACAACTTAAAATAGCCATATATTAATGTTTCTCACTCCAAAAAAAATGGTAGTGAAACGATTAAACGTACGGAGCGACAATAGAGTTCGCATTTTTCATATGCTCTGAATTATTAATCCTACCTTATACATTTTTCCTCCTCACTATAAAACGTACAGCACTCTGCATATTGTTTGCAAGAACATTAATTTAACTTTATGGAAAATGTATTTAGACCCTAAATGTCCTGTTACTCATTTAAACTGTTATATTTTTTTTTATCTGTTTAAAATCTCGTTCGACGACTCGTTTCACATTGCAGATTTACGATTACTTAAACAACAATTTTAAAAGAATTTACAGTGTTTTGAGAATGTACACAAATGGAAATAAAGAGAATTTTCAATTCTTTTTCCTACCGTAATTCTTTCTGCCTAACATGGGGGCAGAAAAAGCACCCGGTCCCTTGTTTCAAAGAGAAAGATGAATCTGGAATAGAGAATTTTTTTTCACATTACTGTAACTAACTAAACTAACTCTATGGCCTATGGAACCCGGAGGTTCAATGCCGCGTTCACAAAAGCTCTCCACTGACTTCTATCCTTAGCTAACTGCATCCAGTTTCTACTTTGTATTCCAATCTCTGCGAGATCCATTTTAATACGGTCCTCCCATCTGCGCCTAGGTCTTCCTAATGGTCGTTTTCCGATTGGTGTTCCAGTCAAGACTTTGAAAGCGTTTCTACTTTCTTCCATTCTAGCTACATGACCCGCCCACCTAAGCCTCCTAGACTTCACGACCCTAACAATGTTGGGTAAACCATATATACTATAAAAAGCAAAATTTAGTTCATCTAATCAGTGTTGTGTGATGTTTTTACAGTTTGAAAGTGAGGGGGCAAAACGAGTATCTTGCCCCCTTTGAAAATTTCAGGAGGGGCAACTGCCTCCCTTGCCCCCCCGGTTCCGGCGCCCCTGCTGATAAGCCTTTTTCCCCTTCTACTCTTGCAAAGTGAAGAAAAAAATGTTGATACGCCCAAACAATGTGCGTGGTTTCCTTTCAAGACCAAGCTTTAAACCCTTTTAAGACTGTCGGTACTTTTTTTTAAATTACCATTTTCTTTGGTCATACATTATTTCTCCTGTATGCGTTATAGTGTCGAAGCCTATTCGCCTGACGGGACTTTCTGAATCTCCTTTCCCTTCAACATCGTTGAGCAACAATAGAAGCAAAATGTATTTTTATATAGTCTAATGTACCTTCAATTTACTATAATTTACTATCATACCAAATTATAGTAAAAACATATAACTCAGTCTTTAAAGTGTTAAGTAATGTAATCATCCTTTATCTTCGAACACAAAGCACGGAAAATACATTTCGTTATAGCGTTTACCTCTTAGGCATGAAACATAATAATAATAATAATAATAATAATAATAATAATAATAATAATAATAATAATAATAATAATAATAATAATAATAATAATAATAATAATAAAAGCACTTTAAAGCGAGTATTTAGTTTTCAGGAGATGATAGTTAATGACATGTGTGCGCGACATAGTATTTATTTCGAAGCAGGGGCGGACTTCTGGGGGGAGGGGGCGTGAGTTGTAATACTGCTACCTAAAGCTACTTTTAAGAGCTCCAGACTCTAGGATGGGTGCTGGTGGTGGGGTGATCAGTATATGTTTCGTTTTCAACTATCAAAGCAAGGATCTAAGTATATATTTATCCAGACTCCTGAGGAGCATAAGCAAATTTTGACGGGCCTGGGTCACTTGGCCCTACAAATGGGCACGAGAGAGTTCGAGCGAGTTTTGTTTGAAAATCGACTCGACTCGAAAAATTTCCTCCAACTCGACTCGAATTTGGATTGAGTTTCGAGTCGAGTCGAGCCAAGTTGAGTTAAATCCTGTGTGTAGTTTCAAATAATTTCTTCAAGTATGATACATAGACAATATAAATATTATCAATGATATTACTAGAACTTATTATTATTATAACACCGTGTATAACCATGAAAGATAGGCGGCTTGTATCTGAATACTGAAAACTAGCTGACTACCGATCTGGGTCATTGACAAGTTTTCAGGAGGCAAGGACATCGTTCACGAGATTCTGGGTTTGAGTTCCGGAGGAGCAAGTATTCGGACTCGAGCCAAAAATTGTTGAAAGTTTCATAACGTCAGTCAAACATGTTCAAAACGGATTTAAGGTTGTTAACGGCTGGAGTGGCTAGGCTCGAAGCTTTCAAGCCGAACCGAGAAGTGAGACGAGCAAATAGCTTACCCAACCGAGCCGATAGTTCACCGCCGAACCGAACCTACCTGATGGTTCACCCCAACATGAGCCGGTTCAAGCCATCGGCCCAGTTGAGCTGAGTTGAACCGCGCTGAGCCAATTGACGACCTTCTGCTTGGGCTCAAAAATTCAACCGTGCAGGTCTCAATCTTGATGGTGAGAACTGTACTATATACTTACACTGGTGCTCACGACATTTGAGACTGTCTCGTTATACAAATCTATTGTCTGTTATCGAGACGGGACGAGATACTAGTAGTGTCTTTTCTCGTGAGCAACACTGAAAGTATTCCACAGTACTGCTTACATTTTTCATGCCTTTCGTTTTCCAGTCTAATCAGGTCATGATTTCAAAACGAGTTAAAACGAGCTGAACGAGCGAGCCATGCATCAAACTCGACTCGACTCGAAGCTCGACTTCGAAATCATTGACTCGGCACGGAACTCTTCTCGAGAAAATTACCTTTGGCTCGACTTGAAACTCGAGTCGAATTCGAGTAGAGTGGAGTTTTAGCTTGACTCGTGCCCATCCTTACTTCGCCCTCAGATTCGCACCATGTGGGGTCATTATGTCATCGATGTGGCAAGTCACTTAGCATATGGGATCATATTAATTTTTAATAAACTAACAAGGTGGAGTCTTTGACAGCATAGAAATTTATCTCTAGACGATATTCGATTCCGACACGGTCGATTTGGAATCGTAATCGATTACGAACGGAGATTCACTGATCCAAAATTGAGAAATAACCCGAAGTGTCTGTGTACTTCAGTTCTGTTTGAGCTGGTCAAATGCAAGAGTAATTAATTAGAACTAAATCGTCTACTATGTGCTACTACGTTACAGAGGAAATAAAGTTGATTAAATAACTTAGTTTGAAAAGGAAGTTTTCTTTTGTATGTATAATATTACTTTCCACTTCCTATTGATTGGTTGATCGATTGATTTCATGTTGATACTCCTTGTCATCTCCCAAGCTCTCCCATACTCTTTAAACCAGCGGCGGCGAGTGGACGTTAAAAGTGGGAGCGCAAGACATGATCTCAACATATGTATATCAATGTTAGTTTTCTTGGCTGTTTCTAACACTTTGACGAAAGTTTGTATGACTACTAGTATACTACATTTTTCAGTTAAAATACCATATATTGTATTTCATATTTTATTAAGTAAATTGACAAGAGCAACGCAAGTAGGTACTAGGAGCTCCTCCGTGGCTAAGCGGTTAGCGTACGCGCCTTTGGCGTGGGAGACCCGGGTTGGATTTCCGGCGGGAGCTCGTGTGGTTCGGATTCCACGTTAATCGGTAGGTTCACGTCTCATATAGCCTCGCTGCTGAACGGGACGTTAAACTCAAAATCAACTCAAGCAAGTAGGTACTAGCCCTTTGTACTCTTAAACAACGAAAGGTAAGAAGAAATTTTTTTCCTTGTTCATGAACATCTTAATATTCTGTCTGGAAAATTGTGTGATCAGATAATTTAATAACAAATTTGCAAAACAAATATATAGAAAGGATAATATTAATCATAGTAATGAATAATGAGGCTTGTTTTGCGAAAGTTATATTGAAACTGGGCATTAATGAACAACTTATATTCTTAATTCCACACATGCCATTAAATGTATGTTACTACTATTGGAAAATGAAAGACTGCAATACTACAAACATATGTTACGACATTTAAACAAATACGCAATTGCAATATTAATTGCTTTGAATTGCAATTAAAACACAATTCCTGTAGTTTTCTTAACTCCATGGGAAGACAAATAACCAATACGTATTCAAGCAACGGCAAATATTATATTACATCATTTTTTTCTATGAACTAGTAGGCCTAACACATATAAAACCTTTAGATTTCAAAATGAAATTACATACATTAAGGAGTAATTTCAAAAACGTAGGGGGGAACTGTCACCTTTTTCCCTCTAATCGCCGCCCCTGATTTAAACCGCGATAAAAACAGGTAAAGTTATAATTAGGAGTAAATTATCTAGTTCAGGGCATAACTGCATTGCCATTTTCCATTTCGTAGCAATGGAGGTTTTGGCACTTCAAGTGAATTTGATCTCAGCTGATAAACATCTTTGAAAGTTAATTCATACATAATGTACCGTTCCCATGCCGTGCCGTAGTCCACAAAGTTTCTTTACAGATTTTGTAGAGAATTGCAGCGGACTGTGGGACGAGTTCACGATTGGTGGAGAGAATTGTAAGCAAGGAGAGAAAAAAAATTCTTTTGGTGAAACTGGAAATTTGTTATTACGATCCATAAGCAAGAAATCTGAACTTTAAAAAAAAATGATTACTTGATGATGAACACAAAAAACTAATCTATTTGAGACGTTTTTAACTCTCAAATTGCTTAACACATTATTCAAAACATAACATGTAAGTAACCAAATATCATTTAAAGAAAAAGAAAAGAAAAACATTTCAGTTTAATGTGCGTTTAAATAACAAAAAGAGTAGTTTAGCCGTTTTAACTTTCAGGATACTAATTTTATGACAGTAGTTTTCATTTCAATGTCTTAATATATACAGATGTCAATAATCTTATTATGTATGCACATATTGCAGTACGTAGTTTTCTTTTAATGAAACGATTTCACCAATTTTCAGTAAAGTAGAAAGTATCCATAAATTTGGCAAAATTCTAGTTATAGTGCACTGGTGGCTTTCCTAATTCATTGACCAAACTCTCTTCAGCGACATTGTCTTAAATCTGATTCGGTACTTCTTGCTTTTCTTCACGTTTCCACATTCACTGGAAAACCGTATCAGGAACTGATCTGCAAAACGCAAAACACAAGTGTTATAGTCTTGAAATTTGGAACACTTCTTAATACAAATACAAGAACAAGAAACACTGCGTTAAAGTAACTCATATACTAAGTCCTTCTAAAATTGGCTAAGGAATTTTGGAGTTTTTTGGAGTTACCATAATCTATGCCAAAATGCTGATTCGCATCCACCTGGCTAACTTACAATATATTTAAATAAACATTAACTATTTAGAATATACTGTCCTCGTTACTAGGCTCAATGCTGAAAGCATATAATGAACAGAAAAGAGAATCATGGCATGCATACATTTAACCATTTAAATAAGAGTCCGTCAGAAAAAATGTATACCCTCTTTGTCTTCCTGTATCAGGACACTGGCATTTTCAATTGTTCTGAAATTTAAGTATGTTGTAGTACGGTTTTTCGTCCAACAGATGTCGGCCTTGTCAATTGATTTTAATTAAATTTATGTTCTAGTATGGTTTTTCGCTCAACAGATGTCGGTACTGGCAGCATGGCTAGTAAGAAAATGGCAGGAGTACGCTTGACGTTAGAGCAGAGTAAGTACGTTTTGAAGTATTTTATCAAATTTGGGAATGCCATCGAAGTTCAGCGTCAGTGAAGAGGGGAGTTTGGTACTGAACCACCAACCTAACCTAACAATCAAACGCATTGTTGACAAGTTTGAGGTGCATGGAACAATTACAGAGACATGTGCATCGGTTCTCCATTGACACATTGACCGCTGTAGCTGCAGAGACGGCTCGTCATTCAGTTAGGTGTTTGGCCGCCAACAGCCAACATTTTGAACATCTAATGTAAACATACACTTACTTGAAGGTTTGTAACACATGTTTGAATAATAATTAAATACAATTTAGAGATATATGTTTTATTCTTAAACAGTGTATACATTTTTCTGGCGGACTCTGCATAACAATATCTTCACAAAACCCTAGCTTAGCCATGCTCGGCAGAAAGAACTGCAACCATAGATACGGAAGTAAGGGAAAAAAGGAGCCGACGCAACAGGCTACGAGAACGATTCTCATACCAAGATAACCAATATCTACTTTCCTCGTTGAGTGTGGTTTCCGATGCAATAGTCCACATTAGAAAGACAATACAATTGAGTTTAGAAAATGCAGACAAATCAGGGAAATTCCGAAAATGTCTGCAGAGGAAAATTTTTACTTAAAAAAAAATGCAGACATGTCCGCAGAAATACTGAAAGATATTTTGTATCCTGTAAAGCCCTTTTCATGTGAACAATCATGTTACACAAATATATTTTTCCATTGTTTCTCTTACCGAATAAATACTTTCTTAACTCGATAAACGTTGATGTGACAAATCAGTTAAGTAAACTTACTGCATTTTCTCTAACAAAATTTTTAGTTTTTAAAGAAGTATGACTTTACATTAGGTTACTTAGTTATTAGTAATTGTTTACCCAACTACTTAGACTTGTACTCGCACACGGAAGAGAATGCAAACTAATATTTACAGTGGAAATAGCTATTTCTTCTTGTTCTTCTCCTTCTCCTAAGTCCTTAATCTTAATTGGTTGGACGCAGCTTTCCCTTATCAAGAATCCTGAGATTCACTTGTAATTTCCATATACTTTTTTTTCCTTAGATCTTGTATTGTTTGAACTATGTATATTTCTATCTTCCTCTGGGTAACTTTTGTGTTGCCATAACCACTAGAACTACAGTTCCGCCACTGTTTCCCGGTCTGTTCAAACACACGTGTTTAATCTTGTTGACCTGAAAGCACGTACAGTTATTACTGTGATACAATTTAGCGCACCTCTTAATTTCCAAGCTCTATAACTATACTTCCACCGCTGTTACTCCTGGCCTGGCAAAACTCACTTGTTTACTTACCCTCGATAACCTGAAAGCATGTGAAATTAATGCTGTGTTCTAATTTAGTGAAAACCCCTGAATTTCTCCAACCCTATAACTATACTTTCACCGCTGTTACTCCTGGCCTGGCCCAACCCACTTGTTTACTTACCCTCGATAACCTGAAAGCAAGTGAAATTAATGCTGTGTTGCAATTTAGCGCAGACCCCTGAATTTCTCCAGCTCTATAACTATACTACCACCGCTGTTACTCCTGGCCTGGCCCAACCCACTTGCTTACTTACCCTCGCTAACCAGAAAGCACGTGAAATTAATGCTGTGCTGCAATTTAGCGAAAATCCCAGAATTTCTTCAGTTCTATAATCGTACTTTCACTAACGTTACTCCTGGCTTGGCCCAACCCACTTGTTTACCCTCGCTAACCTGAAAGCACGTGAAATTAATGCTGTGTTGCAATTTAGCGCAAACCCTAGAATTTCTCAAGCTCTCTAACTATACTTCCACCGCTGTTACTCCTGGCCTGGCCCTACCCACTTCTTTACTTACCCTCGATAACCTGAAAGCACGTGAAATTAATGCTGTTTTGCAATTTAGCGCAGATCCCTGAATTTCTCAAGCTCTATAACTATACTTTCACTAACGTTACTCCTAGTCTAGCCCAACCCACTTGTTTACCCTCGCTAACCTGAAAGCACGTGAAATTAATACTGTTTTGCAATTTAGCGCAGATCCCTGAATTTCTCAAGCTCTATAACTATACTTTCACTAACGTTACTCCTAGTCTAGCCCAACCCACTTGTTTACCCTCGCTAACCTGAAAGCACGTGAAATTAATGCTGTTTTGCAATTTAGCGCAGATCCCTGAATTTCTCAAGCTCTATAACTACACTTCCACGGCTGTTACTCATGGCCTGGCAAAACCCAATTGTTTACCCTCGCTAACCTGAAAGCACGTGAAATTAATGTTGTGTTGCAATTTAGCGCAAACCCTAGAATTTCTCCAGCTCTATGATTATATTTCCACTGCTGTTACTGTGGTGTACAAAACATTTTATTAAATATCTCTTTTAGACCTTTATTGAAAACCTTTTTAATAAAAATGTAACCCCGATTATGAATCCAGTCGCTTATCAGTAAATCCCATAATTTTAACGAAGTATTGGGATGACATCTTCAATATTTCATCCCTGTTTGTACATAGTCGCACAACTTTTCAATTAAATTTAAATCTGTGGATTTTGCAATCGAGACCAAGTAGGACAGGATTTCAGAATGTACCTACAACCACATGCATAAGCTTTGAGCCCATGGCAGTTGTTATTATGGATAATGGAAGCGTCTTCTACTTATTCAACAGATTAAGTTGTTGAACAAATGGAAATATTTGGACACTGAAAATGTCCTGAAAACATGTTGGCTGTCCAAAGGCATTGCTACAATAATATCTCCACACCACTACAGAATCTTCTCCAGCTTGAATCACAGATAGTCGAAACACTGCGATCAAAATAGGGTTTTTGGTGCGTGATTGAAATACAGACAAATTCGCGGCTCATAGAATTACACTATCACATTTTCAGTGCGCTACACTCCTTGTAGCTCTATATGCCTCAGTGATGAGTGGCTTTTATTCGTAGTGCTTAACTTCAAACATTCATTGAATGAATTTTCTTTGTGATGTTCTTTCGGGAATTGGTTAAAATAAACTTGCATTTAGTGTTGTTCACGAGAAAAGAGATTTTTCGTTTCTTTTTGATTCGCATCTAGAAAACGACACTCAAATTCGAGACAAGAGGAAACCATCGCTTCGTTTTCGAGACGAGACAATAATATTCTTCAGTATCATCGGCAACACTAGTTTACGTAAGTCATAGATCTCAAGTACTATTATTGGTTTTCGTGTTACCTCACTCATAGTATAAAAACTACTCGTTTTGGTATTCAAATTGATTTTCAGCACCACAAAACAAATAAGAATTAGATGATTTTGGTCAATTTACACTTTCATTGTTGAACAATGAATCGAAGGTTACATTATATTCTTCAGTACGTATATCTAGTATATTGTCATCAGTTTGCAGACGATCCCGTTTCTTTCTATCTTTTTTTCTATTTCCCAAATCTGATTATCCTATTCTAGACGATGGGTCTAATTTTTGTCCGATGTATTTTACAACAGGGCAATATATATGCGCGCCGACTATGTGGGTGCTCCGGAACTCCAGCACCCACACAAATGATCTTGTGGGTGCGCCGCACCTACAGCATTTTTACATAGAAAAAAAAAATAAATAAATTCTTCTCACTTGTCATTATTCAAAAAAAAAAAATATAATAAACAATTAAAACATTGAGATGGAAGTTAAAATTTCTAACCTCTAAAACATAATTGTTTGTTTCAAATGTGTTTGCGCAAAGGCAACCAAGCAACAGCCCCCCCCTTTCCTTCCCTGCCCCCGGCCTAAACAAAGGCAGTCTACACAATAAAAAAAATTGGAACTATATTATGAATAGAATCGAGCACAAAACTTTATAACAGTGTTCACAAAAGATTTTTAACTAAAAGGAAATCAACAAAAAAATATCGAGACTCCCCTGGAAACACATAACACGCTCCGTCATTGATATTCATCCACATAAATTTTGGAAAGTTGGCGCCGTTGGCTACATATGAATATTTTGTTGGTTTTTGAGAATGATTTTAACTATTTTTCGCGAATTAGATCATCTGCGATAGAGCTCTCGCAGTTTTGGTGGAAGTGTAGCTGAAGGGTTTAGCACATATTTTGAGGCGCAGATGTGTACATGGGGGAAAGGTGATGTTGAAAACAGATTTGTAGAATGAAATTTTACACATTATTATAAGGTAAAAAAAAAAAAAAAAATAGCTTTTGGAAATGAGAAACATACTATCCAGCTAAGGAAACACAAAAAAACATACATACCAACACATTAATTTAAAGGGAACAACCAGGTGCTGGCGTAAAATTGAATAAAAATCATACACGCAGCGATACTCTGACAAATTATGAAATTTATGCCTTTCGTGATTTCACTTTTAATGCTTCATATCTAAAAAGTACGACCCCTGTATGTGAACTGCGTGGGAGATCATATTCCTCAAAAGTGCACCCTGCAATGCTGTTTCCAGAAGTTGAGAGCAGGGTTGCCAAACACAAAACGATGAACATCATAAACTTAGAAACGGCAACTTTTTTTCTTTCTTTCTTTTTTTTTTTTAAGGAAATAAACCATGTCAGAACTAAATATGCTTTGGCTATTTAATTGGTTTGGAGTTAAATGTTCAATTTCAGCAGCAAGGCTATATGAGATGTTAATATTCAGCTTCATGTCGAATCCGAGCTACGTGAGCTCCAACCAGGTATAACAATGCTTTGTTTACAAATTACCTTTGCTGACATAGAACAGGGATATTGAATCATAAATATTTTTATTAATGAGTTTTTTTTTTTTATCTGGAAAAGATAAGGCTTATTCTCCTCCAACGAGAAAATGAATTGCTGTTGCCTTTGCTATGTGGAATCCCCTGGCTCCTGATGGTTCCCAACCCCCGAGTTATTGCCACTTTGAACGATTCGTTTTCACATTTCAACTATTGCGAACGCCTGACAGAGCTCTACCCAGGACTTATCACCGTCTTTATTGCTAAGATGCATTCTAGACTCCAAGTAGATTTTGCAGTGGACAATTACCTTGTGCGTGGGTTTTCTCGGAGCTCTCTTGTTTCCTCCTACTTTATTAATTCCACCATTTCATTAATTTCTCATCATCACATTGTCTTTTAGCCTAGCCTGCATAAGCGTGGGACGTAAAACTTAACGATTTCATTTCTTTTTTTGCAATCTAACTTTTTTGGTCGCTGATAGAACACTTTAGGACATTTTTGGATTTTTTTTCAAGTGCAAAGGACTCATTAGTAACTGAATGGCTAAAACGAAAATAAAATAAAATATTTCAGTTTAATGTCCCACTATTATGCCTTTTATTTAGGCTAAAGGAAACGATGATTAAGGCAAGTGAATGATAATGGAAGAAATAGTGCAATAAAAGTGAGGAGAAACGGGAGTATCCCAAGAAAACTCACAAACACGATGTTGTCCACCACAAGTTTACTTGGGCAGGGATAGGATCAGGAACTCCACGGACCAGAGGCAAGCGATCCACCGTGCTCCCTTCTGACTGGCTAACGTGCGTGCTTTCTGCGTGGATGGTCTCGGGTTCAATTGCGATAGTGTACTTGCCTTGTAGTTCAGATTCCAACGGATGACGTCAAGTAATATTTCGTCACTTCAACTGTGATCCCAAGCGCAAGGTTCCAAAACTAACATTTTCGGTTATAAAAAAAATACGTCTGCTAGGTAAAGAAACCATAGGTTCGGTGTGTGTTTTCCACTTTATTTTCGTGTAAATAAGTTTTTCTTACCCCTCTTAATTTTGATCCGTTTCCTCTTTCAAGTTCCTTCTTTCGAAAATTTACACAAAGATTGCAAAACTTTCTTTCTCTCATTATAATATTTTAAAGATTAGAGAGTATAAGATAGGTGCCTCTCAATGACCAGACGTCTTAGGGTGTGTTGGATAGGAGTCTCTCAATGACCAGGCATATTAGAGAGGGGAATAAGGAGCTTCCAATAACCAGGCGGCTTAGAGAGTATAGGATACGTGCCTCTCAATGACCAGGCGTCTTAGAGAGTGTAGAATAGGAGCCTGCCAATATTCAGGCGTCTTAGAGAGTATAGGATAGCTGGCTCTCAATGACCAGGCGTCTTAGAGAGTATAGAAAATTAGCCTGTCAATATTCAGGCGTCTTAGAGAGTATAGGATAGGTAGCTCTCAATGACCAGGCGTCTTAGAGAGTATAGGATAGGTGGCTCTCAATGACCAGGCGGCTTAGAGAGTATAGAAAATTAGCCTGTCAATATTTAGGCTTCTTAGAGAGTATAAGATAGATGCTTCTCAATGACCAGCCTTCTTAGAGAGTGTAGAATAGGAGCCTCTCAATAACCAGGTGTCTTAGAACATAGGATAGGTGCCTCTCAATGACCACGCTTCCTAGAAAGAGGGATAAGGAGGTCTCAATGGCCAGGCATCTTAGGGAGTTGGTGGTCGATCAATCGGTGGAGACTGGTGTCTTTTATGGTGTCTTGTCTCCTTTTATGCAGAAATATTGTTGACTGCTTGAACTTCCCGATCGTTGGCGATGGTTGACGAAATCCTCTTTGTGGCTGTCGTCTGAAGTATGTTTACAGCTAGCACATGGTGTTGGAATACGTGGAACCTTGCAATATTCATAAGCCAACGCCAAATCTAAGCATTGTAAGTTCCATATGCCTCTCATGTGTTTGGAATCCACCGAAAACAAATTAAATCGGAAGTACTTGCAGGAATACGTCATGCTTGACCCATCCTTCAAATGAATTGTCCTGTCTCATATAAGCACGGGTTACAGAAAAGAGATATTAGGTGTCAATAAACCAATCGGATGATCAATGGTCTCGATTACAGCCAGACGATAAATTAATTTTAAACATATAAGTGTTGATATTGTTTCGCATTGTAGAGCTTACGGTAAATTTTCAAACTATGTAAAATTCAATATTCAAACCGAAAATAATAGATCCATAAACTCCGGTTGTAATACTGGAAGGTCAGAGACCATAATCTGTTGTACGAGCTTTGAATTCATATCGAAAACATTTACTTTTATATCTTACTCTTTTTATTATATTATAATACGACTCAATACTAAAACCTGAAATTGACTGTTTTTTTTATGACTTCCGGTTTCAGTAAAAAAATAGGATATGAGCTTAAATCTATCCTTGGATTCTTGAAGTCACTTCAAAACAGCAATTTTCACTCTACAGGAATCAAGTGGGTCGCAGTGACTTCGTGGTAGATTGCTTATCTCCAGTATATAGGGTTCTTTCTTCGATACCTGGCCAAGTAAGTTTGTGGTGGACACTCAGTCGAGGAACGGTCGAGAAACGCACACCGCGTCCGTGAGTTCTCTCGGGTATTCTCGTTTCCCTCTCTCATTATCATTCCACTAATTCTAACATCATTATTCACTTGCCTTAATAATCGTCTCCCTTTGTCTAAAAGGCATAACCATGGGATGCTAAATTAAAAGATTTCATTTCATTTCAAGTGGCCTCGGTGAGAGCGGTTCTAAATTCAACTTCCGGTGGAAACACTCAGTCGAGAAAGTAAAAGCTTTTGCAGACCAATCATCCTGAGTGTGGTCTTTCTTGGTTTTCCTCATTTACACCAGGCAAATGCCGCGATGGTACCTGACAAGTAGGTCGCAGGTCGCTTCCTCCCTTCACCAATCCTTTCTTCCTTCCCATTCCTCGAATAGTTTGATCACCGAGGGACGTCATTCGTCATTCATGACGGATTAACGTAGCCATAGATGCCGAAAGCCCAGAAATCTAATTCCTAATCTTAATCCTAGTGACGGGCTAACATGGCCATAGATGCCGAAAGCATAAAAATCTAATTCCTAATACTAATCCTAGTGACGGGCTAACATGGCCATAGATACCGAAAGCATAAAAATCTAATTCCTAATACTAATCCTAGTGACTAACTAACATGGCCATAGATGCCGAAAGCCCAAAATCTAATTCCTAATCCTAATCCTAGTGACGGGCTAACATGGCCATAGATGCCGAAAGCCCAGAAATCTAATTCCTAATCCTAATTCTAGTGACGGGCTAACATGGCCATAGATGCCGAAAGCCCAGAAATCTAATTCCTAATCCTAATTGTAGTGACGGGCTAAAATGGCCATAGATGCCGAAAGCCCAGAAATCTACTTCCTAATCTTAATCCTAGTGATGGGCTAACATGGCCATAAATGCCGAAAGCATAAAAATCTAATTCCTTATCCTAATTCTAGTGACGGGCTAACATGGTCATAGATGCCGAAAGCCCAAAATCTAATTCCTAATCCTAATCCTAGTGACTAACTAACATGGCCATAGATGCCGAAAGCCCAGAAATCTAATTTCTAATCCTAATCATTTTGATTTTCAATTTAAAAAAAAACGCTTCGCGCTATGTATTACCGTTTTTATTAAAATATTGTGATCAGCATTGAATCCGGAAACTGAATTTTCACCACTTCCGGTTTGAATAGAAGAGCCCTGAATCGATTGAGAGAAACTTTGCTTAGTATCAATGACAATTTTTGCTCTGATATGGGCTACCTGTTCACAAACAGACGGACAGACTTACAAACGGACATAGCAGTTTACTATATTTACAGACTAGTCAACATGGGCCATGGCTCAGGGAGCCAAGTTTTGGGGGCGGCAATTTCTTTCGAATTGGTTTTATTATACATCAGTTTTGAAAATTTCAGAAAATATCATATACGCGGATATGGATATGACGCATTTTTTAAAAAAATATTTTGAGAAATATCAATGTAACAAGAACCAGTTTGACTGCAAAATGTTATTTAAATTTTTTTTTAGTTATGAATTTACATTCATTATTTCCATTACACTGTATTCTTTTATCGTAATTCTAAAACAATTTCATTGCGGATTAACTTCTAGAATTATCTACAGTTTTCGAGGCTTATCAATTCACTTAAATATTAATTATTCACTTCACTGTCTCGAATTTTCGATCATGTGGTTCGGATTCCACGTTAATCAGTAGGTCAACGTCTCATATAGCCTCGCTGCTGAACGGGACGTAAAGCTCAAAATCAATCAATCAATCGAATTTTCGACATTGATATTTATTGATACTACTGCAGCTAAAGCTGAGCTACCTACACAGCGCATCATTCTAATATTAGGATGAATCTCCTTCCTATAGTTCCTCACTATATTTGTACATGTTTCTTTACAGACACAAGTGAAGGACAGGACTTACAAAGAGAGTGAATTGTTCTAGACAAACTTGTAAATGTAGAATTTTAATATATAGATGTTGGGCTGAGCTTGTGACAAACTTAGTCATAGAAGATGGGAAATGGAAATATTTTTTTTCTTTGTCAGCATGTCATTCAGGTTAAATAAAAGCATCTAAAATGTCCGTCAATTCGCTATACGTACAGGATGGCTACAAAGTCCCGATATTCTTTAATAAATGCTAATGTAAGTTATCCCGTTACCCTTGATAACCGCGCTAATACAAGTTTTCCCGTTACCCCTTGATAAATGCTAACGCAGGTTTTCCCGTTACCCTTCTTATAAACGCTAATACAAGTTTTCCCGTTACTCCTTTATAACCACTAATACAAGTTTTCCCGTTACCCCTTGATAAATGCTAATGCAGGTTTTCCCGTTAACCTTTTTATAAGCGCTAATACAAGTTTTCCCGTTACCCTTTGATAAACGCTAATGCAAGTTTTCCCGTTACCCCTTGATAAATGCTAATGTAAGATTTTCCATTGTTTCAGATTGTGTGAACGATGGTTGATACCCTCCAATTACAATATTGAAGAACGTGTTATTGTAAGTTGTTGGGTAAATGAGAGAAACCGCAAAGGTAAGAAACTGGCAGAAGTGCGTGCAGACTTTCGGACAAGATTTCAACGAGATACTCCCCCTAAACAAACATTTTTTTTTTTTTACCACGGAAACAGAAACTATTTGCTACAAAAAGTGTGAAGGATAACAGAAGAAATGACAGACTGTCCACACGAGCAGAAACGTGTTGTTTCTTTGCGGCGTCCGTGGAGGAATCGCCGCAGAAGTCTATATAAGTAAGCGATATGCGGAACTAGGTGTACCCCGGTCGACCATGCAAAAGTACATGAAACAAGACTTACTGTAGGTTTGCACCCATATTGACTTACCTCCGTGCAAGAATTATCGGACGCAGACATGAATCGGACAGTGGAGGCATGTGCGGCACTTCTTCAGAAATTCGGCACAATTTCAAAACACGACCAACTATGGGGATTCATAAAGGTCATCGTTGCACAAAACCGTTACGGTACACTGCCGAACTGACAGAAGCTGTGAAATGAACTTTCATTAAAGTTACACCTGCAATGCTCCGCAAAATGTTGCACAGAACTTGGCGGCGTATTATCCTTCGTCATGAGAAAGACGTTCGACAGACTGATTCTTTGGACACTTAGTGTTTCCTATCTTAATAAAATTTATCGAAAGCATTGTTGTTCATGCCATTCAGTTCCTTCCGTGTAGTTATTTACGTACGTTTAGTGGTTTATGCTACTTATTTTCAGAGGTAACAGGACTTTGTGGCCACCCTGTAGCTCTTTTGCTGGTTTCCTAATACAACTTAGCAAAAGCGCTAGCGATAATATTAATCTTATGGACTCAAAACAACCCATAAAACGTCGAATAGAAAAATAGCCACACGTTTTTGAAAATTTTTAAAAGAACTGGCAAAATTACTCAAAATTTGGAATCAATCAGCAAAAACGGGACGTATAGTTTCAGGGATCTCTTTGTCGAAAGGAATTGGCAACCAACTATAAACATTTTGAAATATAGATTAAGGCTGGAGGCATTTTTTTAATGTCTCAGGGCGGCAATAATGTAATTAAATATGAGTCTCCCCATACATATGTATAGCATAATTTGGAAGTCGAGAAAAATAATTAAACGTTGGCAACCCTGATAGAGGAGATCTTTGAGGAAGAAGAATGCGGCTGAGGGAAGTTGGGATTAAACGAAGAGAATCTGCCAACTACACCGGTCAGTTAATCTTCAAACAACAATATACAACCGTAGACTTCAGCCGCGTACTCCCCACAGGTTCATGCCAGAGTTTATTGTCCACGCAAACGTATCCTACCGGCTGGAAAACATGGTCCAATGACCAGCTAGCGATTTTTCTTCAAGTTTTTAACAGTACGAACAGCCACAGGTGTGACACTATCTCGTCGGGTACACTATGTATCCTTACGTGAAGTACCAAGTACATGATATATTTTTCCCACCCTTTTTTCATTTCCAGATAAAGTATAAGATAAAGGAAATCAAAGTCAACTAGATAGTCACTTATCATCAACTATTCCCAGTGTCTTATCAGTTTTATATGTACTGTAATTCACTGTTGATGGACAAGAGGTTTTAACACGTGGCCATTACACAACAAACCTTGAAATTACGGAGACAAAAGGTTTGGGTTCAATTGTCTTTACGACCTAAACTTTATTTACCTCACCTCTGGCGCTGATCCTTTGGAGCCAAGAAAGCCCGTAATCAGTGTCGTAACTTATGGAAGCAGGGGAGCAACTGCTTTCCCACTTAATTTCCCTGTACTTTGAGGAGGTCCCACTTCCAGATGAAACTTCCTTATTCTACACGAATGAATAAATATGAATGTATAAATGAAACATGAAATAGTTTCACCACATAAAAGACGAAAAACTCTCAAATGAAACGACAATGTGATCCGAGAAATAGATAGAAATAAGAATAATAGATATACAGGGTGTTTTAAAACAACACCGACAAAATTTGGTAGAAGATCCCTGACAACAAGATAGGACAAAAAGTATAGACCAACATGGGTGCACTAGGATACTACATGTTTCAGCATCCTAAGGTACTCAAGCGACAATTTTTATAGAGAGAGTTTGGCTACGGGTATTTTATTTAAAGTATTCACCTACTACCTTTATAAAAGTTGTTGCGGAAGTATCGCAGAATTCTGAAACTTGGATATTTGGATAGGGCACATGCTCGTTCCTTAGTGAAGTCTTGACCCGACTACGGTAGATCCCATAGTTTTGGAGCTATGGACCTTTAAAGTTATTTTTTTTTTCATGTTTTTGGCAGCCTATAACTCCGAAAGGAAGCATTTGTGCACCCAGATTGGTCTATACTTTTCGTCTTATCTTGGTGTCAGGAATCACCTCCCACACGTTGTTGATGTTGTTTTGAGACACCCTGTAGGATATAATAAAGTGGTAGAAATCCACTGCGACATCCGGTTTCAACATAGAACAAAAATGACAAGAAATAGCTAGAACCGGTTTGTTTGGAATCGATTTAGCGTTGTCAGAATAACCACTATCTCTTCTGTTAACTCTCTTCAAACTAGAAGTGGCATAAATAAACCATTTCCAGTTTTGACGTTGAACATAATAGAGTGAAAACGGCAATAGATAGCTAGAAGCATCTTTCTGCAATCAATTATACGTACGAAGAACATAGTTCATCTCCACTCTAATCTCTCTATTAAAAGCAGCAGCAACAGAAAGAAATCTATCACATTTGGTTTCAATATTAATTGAAACAATATAAACCAAACTTCTTCACGTAGTGTACACGTGACACTTGTACTTGTTTATTTATAGAAATAACTGCTTACTGATAAAATAGGGACAGTGAGAGAAATGGTGTCTTGTTTAAGAACTTTCTCAAAGAGTACTCGTATATTGGCACACTGAAAATAATTTAATTTCAGTGCGACCACTGGTTTTAATTTGGTAATATATAGACAATAGACACATTCCCATCACCGTTGGACTTTTATGCCTCTAGATATATTCCCGATTCACCTGCTGTTCCAATTTATTTTGGTATTCTGTGCATTCACTAGGATTTGAGTCTACGATGAAGCACACGGAGTACCTGGGAATAAGTACTATTTTGCTATTATTATACATAATATTATTTGTGTACCATTATAGAATTATAGTATTAGGTTGACCCGAATGAAATTTCCGTTTTGATGTCTGGTGATAAACTCACCTCAACAACACAACACAGTGATGGCAAAGGTCACGCATCTAAACTCTGTCATAAACTCTGTACCCATCTAGCAAAAAACGCTGGGGTACCCAGACGGCCAGAAGACAGTGCATTGTAGAACAGTATCATACGAAAATGCACCAGTCAGCCAGGGAGCAGTACACTGTTGAATAGGGTTGCATGAGCACCAATGAGCTAGGGAGCAGTACATTGTTGAATAGGGTTGCATGAGCATCAATCAGCTAGGGAGCAGTACATTGTTGAATAGGGTTGCATGAGCATCAATCAGCTAGGGAGCAGTACATTGTTGAATAGGATTGCATGAGCACCAATCAGCTAGGGAGCAGTACACTGTTGAATAGGGTTGCATGAAAGTGCACCATACAGCCAGGGAGCAGTGTATTATTGAACAGGATTGTATGAAAGCGTACCATACAGCTACGAAGGAGTGCATTATTGAACAGATGGTTTTAAAGTGCATCCTACAACTAGGAAGCAGTGCATTGTTGAACAGAATTGTGTCAGAGTGCACCATACAGCCAGGAGGCAGTGCATCGTTGAACAGGATTGTTTTAAAGCAATCCATACAGCTAGGAAGCAGTGCATTGTTGAACAGGATTGTTTTAAAGTCAGTCCATACAGCTAGGAAGCAGTGCATTGTTGACCAGGATTGTATGAAAGTGCACTATACAGCTAGGAAGCAGTGCATTGTTGGACAGAATTGTATGGAAATGCACGATACAGTTAGAAAGCAGAGCATTGTTAAACATAATTGTATGAAAGTGCATCATACAGCTAGGAGACAGTGCATTGTTGAACAGGATTGTATGAAAGTGCACCATGAAGAACACATAATTGCGAGTGATTTTCTTTTACTAATTGAAACTGCAATATTTTCCACAGCAAGCCGAAAAAGAAAACATTAACCTAAGGATCCATTTGGGGCAGGAATGGAGAATAAAAGCATTATTCGCCATCGGTTTCACTTCAGTGACATAGCATTGCAAAATGGGTTCCGTGAATACCAATCAACTTCATGTTCGAACGAGTTTCTCAGGAACACTGGTGAAACGGACTTTTCGGAAAGGTTTCGTACCACTGTAAACAAATTAGGCATATACCATATCACTTTCATTCTTTGGCTCCGTGCTATCGGTAAAGGGATGAAGTTCGACTCATGATTGTCATATGAATCGACATGGCCAATAAGAATCTTCACAAGGATTTCTCTTCATCCGATTTTCTTCAATATATATACTAGACCGGGGCGAAAATAACTCGAGACGTACTTTTTGTTTCTTTCGGAAAATAAGTTAAGGGGGGCAAAAGGGCACCTTTTCGAAAAACGGGTCCCCTTGGCTAAAAGGGCCACTGTAAAGAAACGAAACTTTGCTGATGAAAAGATGACTACAAAACAGGAAATTGGATGAACAGAAACCCTTGTGAAGCTACCTCCTTTACACTTTCACTTTTGGACTTGACGGGTTTTTGCCCCAAAAGTCTTCAATTGGTGTTTAGAGGTGTGTAATTCGATTAGTGTAAGGAAGATCCGGGAAAATTTCGTTCATCTGATTGTCACTTCAGATAAAAGATACAGCTGCTATGAAAAATGTAAATAGTTAGGATAGCTGTTGGATCTTCATTAAACAATCGTAAAAAAGTTAGGATGGTTTCCAAAACACAGTGGATCATTATAGTGCTTCCAGTATATATTCCAGTAAAGTAGTTTTTTTTTTTTTTTTAAAAAAAAGAAGGACGTTCTCGCCTTTAGTTCGAGCGGTCTCAGGTTTGATTCCCGATGGGGACACTCAATCGAAAAGGTGTAACAAGTAACAGTTTTTTCATACCAGCCGTCCCGAGTGACTTTTCTCCTGGGTTTTCCTCATTCACACCAGGCAAATGCCGGGGATGGTACCTAATATAATAGTCCCAGGCCACTTCGTTCCTTCCTCTCCAATTCCCCGGGCAGTGTGATCGCCGAGGGACTTCATCTCTCATATGTGTGACAGGCTGGCATGGCCAAAGATGGCGAAAGCCCAGACACATAAATCCTAATCTTAATATCCTAATTCTAATCCTTAAAGGAGGAGAATGTAGGAAAAAGATCCCAACTTTTGCAGAAGATTAAAAAAAAAAAAGTTTAAAATTTGGTCTGAATATGTAGAACGGTATAGCCTCCAGACCAGTGGTCACCAAATTTTTGAAGCTTCGGAGCTACCGTAACGTTTTTAAATCCTACTGTGAGCTATCAACCGAAATAACTACCAAATTTATTTTAAAATCTTACATGTGTTTATTGCCTATAAACTTACCTTTTTACCCATCCAACCAGGTACATGCTAGGCATGTACCATTTAACTTCCATACGGATCGTTTACGTACCTGGTACTTGAGGAAGTACATTTCACCTTCACCTTGCATGTGTCGCTAGGTAAGTACTCATCGAGGAATTTCTGA
This sequence comes from Thermobia domestica, assembly GCF_964235325.1. Classification (NCBI taxonomy): domain Eukaryota; kingdom Metazoa; phylum Arthropoda; class Insecta; order Zygentoma; family Lepismatidae; genus Thermobia; species Thermobia domestica. The sequence goes on from NC_137467.1 coordinate 40,420,553, forward strand.
CTCTTGAAAGGTATTTTACATGATTTGCTGGAATATGTGGAACGTGAATAGTACATACCTTTTGTACCACGGCATGGTCGCGCATACGTCTCTTCGCATTATGACACTCATTTGTCTACGCCCGTGCAGACGCAGTTAGTCAAGGAAAAAGCAGGTTTTTAAGAAGGCGATAGTTCATCGTGAGCTGTGTACTGATTGTGTTTACGAGTCTTCATCCCCGCGAAATTAAAATATAGCTAATTTTACACTAATTATGTGATATCTTCAAATAGATAAAAGATAATTCAAATATGGAACAAGAGCGCCCTAGACAATATTATTTTGCGTGAGGTACCGTTATCACAAGTCACCTAGTGGTTTTCCGTTTTCAACTGTTTAGAAACGCGAAAATAAATGCCGATTTTCAAAATGGCTCGAAATGAAAAGCAGATACGGTTGATGAGTCGTGATAACGGTTTCTCATGTAAAATGATATTGTCTAGGGCGCTCTTGTTCTACATTTCGATTATATTTTATCTATTTAAAGATATCACATAATTAATATAAAATTAGCGGTATTTTAATTTCGCCGGGATGAAGACTCTTTAAGTAATATAAAATACATTAGGAATATCGTCTACAAAATTTCTGTTTCTTCGAGGTAAGTTACACATGAAAGTCCAACAACTGTTGTTTTATAAATTTGGTAACGTATGCACGTGACGTATTTTTATTTCATATGTTCTCCATACCACTTATACGTTCAAACCTTTGCATATTACAGTAGATGGTCACTAGAGGAAAATATCAAATTATGTATAATTGTTATGGATTATAATATAATTAGCTTGCGACTTGGCTTCGATCTAACCTTTGTAACAGCTGGTAGAGTTGCTGACACATGGCTAGTACAGTCCTGGCACATGCTAGTAAATGTGTCAAGTATATACCCGGTACGTGATATGCACATAGCAGGTACTTTCCTCGATATGTGTTAGCCACATACTTTAGGGCGGAAGTAACTCTATTCCCTACTTGTAAATTTCACATGATTTCTCTATTCAAGTACCTATAATGTATATTCCAGTGTACCTCAGGGAACATTCTTTACACATGCCTACCATGTACTTGTGTTGGATGAGTAGTCAATATGAAATCAAACTATCCAAGTAAGCAAGTATCTAATAGGCTATACACACGAAAAACATAACGTACACTACCCCACGCGTATACACAATCAACTGTGTGATGAGGCAGACAACGGTCAACTATGAGAAACAAGCAGTTGTCGTCAGCGCCCCCTGTCGTTAGCGTCAGTTCAGTAGAGGAATCAAGGTTAACCAACCGGAGCGTTAACGCGATCTACCGAAAATGTCCCAGCGAGCTACCACTAGCTCGCGGTCGACGATTTGCCGATCACTGCTCAGTGCTCTAGATGAATAGGAGATTTATACATACATCGGAAGATACGAACGAATAGACCGACAAACATCCAAATATATAACTTTTTTGGCATGTACTGGATATGAATCGTGTACTCGCAAATTTCTTAATATTTCGAATTCGATTTTTTCTTTGCATGGTGGCGTAGTGGCAGAGCGTTCACGTATGCTGTGTGGTGGTCCCTGTTCGACCTCAGCTCGCGCCAAGTGGGTTTTGTGGTGGACAAACACCGTGTGTGTGGGTATTCTCGGGGTTCTCCAGAAACCTTTATCCTCCGCCTTTATTTATTCTACCATTGCATTCATTTCTCATCATCACCACTCGCATAACCGTGGGACGTACAACTTAAAGCTTTTATTTCATTTTTAATTCTTCCTCGATTTCTTCTTTCCTCCCAATTACCATATTTTCTTCTCTTTTGTTGTCGCTCGAAAGTGGACAAAAGAGAATGGTTTAAGTAAATCTATAAATGGCACCTGAAGTTAAAAGGAAAATAAATAGAAAATTATCTTGATAATAATGAAGAAGAGAAGAAGAGATAGATGTATATTGGTAAAATAAAATTGTCTATAAACAATAGCAATCACGGGAAAGAAAAGAATACAAAATATTAGCTAGGCGATTATTATTAGGTGGTCAGTTTCCTTCTTTTATCTTCAGATGAAAAACAGGTTTGAAGAGACGCATCAGAAAAGATATAAAGATCTCCAACCGCTAAAGTCTGGTTTACACGAAGCAAGATTCTTGCAAATGATTAAAAAAAAGAAAAAAAAGAGAAAGAAAAAATCAAATGAAATGAAATTTTTGAGTTTTACGTCCCACGGTTATGCCGGTTAGGCTAAAGGAGACGGTGATGATGAGTGATGAAGGAATAGGTGAAATGAAGAAAGTGGGAGGAAACGGAAGAACACCGAGAAAACCCACGCACACGGTGTTTGTCCACCACAAAGTTCACTTGGAGGGTTCTGGGATCGAACCCGGGACCCCAAGCACCAGAGGTGAACGCTCTACCGCTGGGCCACCGCGGCCACTAAAAGAGAAAGAATCTACATATTTAATTGTGTAATACCACAAAACATAAACTTGTATTTTCGTTTTTCCACGATAATTTTTAGTTTATTTACTTATTTGTGTGTTTGTGTTAGGTTTTACGAAACAAATATGTTACTTAAAGCAGTGGTGCCCACCCCCCCTCATGTCCATGACGCACCCCCCTCAATTGTCTATCCGTAGGTGTTCTTCCATGAAAAAAAAATCTTTTCGATTAATTTTTACACACCCTCAAACATATTTATATAGATTTTTACCCCGCCCCCAAATATTTCAATGACGCAGTTTGCGTCATAGCCCCCCTTGTGGGCACCCCTGCTTAAAGTTCAAATTGGTCAAGAAGAAAAAAGAGAGTTCAGTTGATTCTACTTTGTGTTTAAAACGTCCCTTCCAGCAGCGAGGCTATATGAAATGGGACCTACTGATTAATGTGGAATCCAAACCACATGAACTCTAGCTGGAAATCGAACCCGGGTCTCCCACAAGAAAAGCACGTACGCTAACCGCTTAGCCACGAAGAAGATAGGAAAAAAGAAAGAGATTGAGATTCCCTACGTATACAGAAATGTATTTAAGGAAAGTTCCTAATACAATATCAGAATAAATTATATTAACATTTTGTGAAAGTCACTCCCCCTATCTAAAATTAAACTAAATTTACTAAAAAGTTGGGATTTAGTGGTGGAGGATCCGGCCCCCTAGGACCCAGTTGCTACATACATTCCTGGTAAGCGTACATTCAGAAATTTTTGTTCGTAGAGTCCCAGTTTTGGAGAGGGAGATCCTACCTTACAATCTACTACGTCTATGTAGTACTGAACGGGTATTAGTCTCCACAGAGAAAGACTATAAGTATTTGTATATACGTACTTGCACCCATATTATCAGGGGGGAAAATGATAGAACTAGATTGTTTTTATAAGAGAAAAAGTACAAATGAAGTGAAAGATGAAATTTTCATGCTACATCAATAATTTCCTCGTTAAACAAGTATAGTTTTTTAAGAAAGTATTCAAATGTATGTTGAGTTAGGGAGTTTTTTTTTTTTTTTTTTTTTTTTTTTGAGGAAGGTTCGGACCCGGTGGTCCCCCTGTGAAGGCGCTCCTGGACGTTGGGACATTTACCCAATTTGAAAATGAAATGAAATCTTTATTTTACGTACCAAGGTTATGCCAGCTAGGCTAAAGGAGACGGTGATGATGAGAAATGAATGAAATGGTGGAATGAATGAAATGGTGGAATGAATGAAATGGGAGGAAACGGGAAACCCCCGAGAAAACCCCGCACACGGTGTTTGTCCGCCACAAAGACGTGTGTCGAGATAGCATACACACATTTAGCCAACAAGACCAAAAGTATACAATCGTTAGTGCTAGCTTCCCAACGTTAGTGCTGCTACACTAAAAAAAAAAAAAAAAAAGAAAAGAAAAAAATAGAGCGACTTTTTTTATTGTATGCCAACTTGACGTCAAGTTAGCATAAAGATATGCAAGAATTAAACACTAACGAAAGTAAATATACCAATGGTTAGTGCTACGTTAGTGCTGGTTAGTGCTAGCTTCTCAACGTTACTGCTGCTATACTTAAAAAATGGAGCGACTTTTTGTTGTATGCCAATTTGACGTCAAAGTAACTATACCAATGGTTAGTGCTACGTTATTGCTGGTTAGTACTAGCTTCCCAGCGTTAGTGCTGCTATACTTAAAAAATAGAATAGCCTTTTTGTAGTATGCCAACTTGACTTCAAGTTAGCATCTGCATGTGCAAAAATTAAAGCACTAACGAAAGTAACTATACCAATCGTTAGTGTTACGTTAGTGCTGGTTAGTGCTAGCTTCTCAACGTTACTGCTGGTATATTTAAAAAATAGAGCGACTTTTCTGTTGTATGCCAACTTGACGTCAAGTTAGCATATGCATATGCAAGAATTAAAGCACTAACGAAAGTAACAATACCAATCGTTAGTGTTACGTTATCGCTGGTTAGTGCTAGCTTCCCAGCGTTAGTACTGCTATACTTAAAAAATAGAGCAACCTTTTTGTTGTATGCCAACTTGACGTCAAGTTAGCATATGCATATGCAAAAATGAAAGCACTAACGAAAGTAACTATACCAATCGTTAGTGTTACGTTAGTGCTGGTTAGTGCTAGCTTCCCAACGTTAATGCTGCTATACTTTAAAAAATAGAGCGACTTTTTGTTGAATGTCAGCGTCAAGTTAGCATACTCATATACAAAAATTAAAACACTAACGAAAGTAACTATACCAATTGTTAATGCTGGTTAGTGTTAGCTTCCCAATGTTAGTGCTGCTATACTTTAAAAAATAGAGCGTCTTTTTAGCAATATTAACTATACCAACCGTAAGTGCGAATACGACTCTGATATTCTCTAACTTGACTACGAAGTTACTTTTTCTTAGGCGAATTTTTTTTTTAAATAACATTTTTATTAGTTTGTTAAAAATTACACTAGTTAACAAAGGTTTTGTTACATAAAAGGAAATACCTGTTCTTAAAGGAACTTTTTGCGCTGAATTAGGGGTGTTCGATAAGGCTGAGGACCTATCGAACTTCGGGACTGAAAATTTATCGAGTTGTCATCGGTTACTCGAAACCTTTCGAGTATTTGAAATTATCGAAGTTTCGGGTATTATCGAAATTTCGAATATTTGAAATTATCGAAGTTTCGGGTATTATCGAAATTTCGAGTATTATCGAAGTTTCGGGTATTATCGAAATTTCGAGTATTATCGAAGTTTCGGGTATTATCGAAATTTCGAGTATTATCGAAGTTTCGGAAATTATCGAAATTTCGAGTATTATCGAAGTTTCGGGTATTATCGGAATTTCGAGTATTATCGAAGTTTCGGGTATTATCGACATTTCGAGTATTATCGAAGTTTCGGGTATTATCGAAATTTCGAGTATTATCGAAGTTTAGGGTATTATCAAAAGTAGTGATGGACAGTTCGGTTCCTTCACCTCTGCAATGATTCCTTCTTGCAGCCAAACTAGTCAAACAACTTTTTTTATCTGATAAGTTATTGCAAAGGAAAGCGAGTAGAAAGGAAAGCGTGCACAAAGGGATTGCTTTTTCGTCCCCTCCCCCCCCCACACACACACACAGAAAGCGTTCATTTTTCTCTGAATTTTATCTCTTGTTTGTTATTTGCTAACAGCTAGTGTATTAGTGTTGCCAGAGATACGGTCTTAAACGTACAAATATGGTAATTTGCTCTTCATACGATATAGTATACGCCCAACACCTCAACCATATTAATCACTCACGGTGTTGCTAAAATGTTATAGCAAAATTTTATTTTTAAGCCAAATGTATTATCTTCTGTCGTGTTTGCTTTCTCTTAATGGCCACTAGTTCACACATTGCCGCAATCAGATATGATGATGCTTTGGGCGCAAATTCCCCCTTTAGCCTTTCAGTAAAATAAATGTTAGTCAAATCAGTGGTGATTTCAGTGGTTGTTTAGGAGGAATATTTCCCCACAAACATATCACTGATCATGTTCACCGTGGTTTACCAGTATTTTTGCCACTTTCACCCTCCGTGTATTCAAAATCTCCCGGGGTAGGATTACCATAATTTCTGGATATTTTTAAGAATGGTGTGTCTGTTTATTGCGAAGTTAAGAAAAGTCTAATCTTAACTTCCTAAAATGCTTATGCTCATTTTCTATACTTAAAAAATATTTTTTATATTATTGTCTTAATTATTTTCCTGAGTAAAGTATTCTTGCGAAGAACACCTTATCGTTATTAATTTTTTCATAAATATCAGCACAAGACAGAATTGCAAGCCAAGCACTTGACCAAACACAGCGAAATTTCCCAGTCTTCCATTTTCCCTAAAATTTCGGGCATTAGTTAAACCCAGACAATTTTCCGGATCGGGCTTGAATCTAGGACGTATGATAAGACTACGCGGGGGAAACCTTGAAATCATCACTAAGTTTAATGAAGGTGAAAAACGGAAATAAATCTATTTCTTCGACAGTGAATATACAGTGTACCATATGTTCTATACAGTTGGTTTGTACATTATGATGAATCCATACACTAGCGAATCCAGAAGCGTCGTTTGGCGTCGTTAGATTGCTTCCTGGACGAATAATGTAGGTTTTAAAAACGTAAGAGTTTTGCATCAATTTAGAATAACGTGGTGCATTATTTTATATAGAGTGTTTCAAAACAACACCGCCAACGTTTGAGTTGCCACATTACCTAATTTTAGCGGATACCACCAGATTTTCAGATCTTATATTTGTCCCCCGCTTAATCATCTCTTAATCATGAAAAACCATCCGCTTTTTCGGATTGGAGAAAAATCTAAGACGACTTTGTTGATAAAGTGTTGTTATATTCAACGTAAACCGCTACATTTCTGTGTCAATCTCAATCGCGAATGGACAGATGACAGAAACAAGATGAACGCAAAAACTGTCAAATTATTACTACTGGTTTTGTACAATATAAAAGACGTATCATGCGTAGAATTTTATGATAAGATTTTATGCCATCGAGATTTTTTAAAGGAAGTTAAAGGGAATGAAAAATTTTTAAAAAATTGGCATAATCATACACATTTTGGTTCAACCCATGAATACTAATGTATGATCTCATGGGTGCGTATTTCTTTGATAACATTCTGTCCAGTTCAACTGAACAAGTCTATGTTGTTACGTAATCTATATGTTCAACTTGTCTTTATATATTCAGAAATGATTGCAAATTAAACCTACGAATCCTTAGCATATTGTTTAGATTAGATTCATTATTAGTATTTTTTTCTTTTAAAATGTTTATACTGTATTTCATATATTGTAAAACTGTGGTATTTTCGTATGTTAGTATGATTTCAAGTAGAAATCTTTGAAAATGATCAGAAATTTTATAAGAGATGGACCAAGACTCCTAAATATGTTTTAGATTTCTTACGATAAAAGTTTAGAAATTATTTTGTATTCCTTAGAGAGAAAACCGTATGAACAACAGCTGCCATATATCGTTTGCATTTTTTTTTTTTTTTTTTGAAAACTTGTCTTAGATAAATTCTTATTAGAGATATTTTACTGTAATACTTATTTAATACTTACTTTACAATTCGAGACTCACATTTGTTGAACTTAATAAAACATTAAAGGCAAAAACTAAATTTTCTTTACTTTAGTTTTGTTAGAAAAGTACATTGGAAGTGTCACTTAACAAAGAAATCACTAAAAAAAAAAAAAAAAAAAAAAATAGAAGGATCGTCAGTATTTCTAATACACAAATTCACATCAGTACTTACGGTTTAGAATCCCCCACTTTTCTAATTTCAAAATACGTATGGCAACCCTATCCTGAGACCAAGATAAAACAAAAAGTATAGACCAACCTGGGTGCACAAATGCTTCCTTTTGGAGTTATAGGATGCCGAAAACATGAATAAATGAACTTTATAGGTCCATAGCTCCAATACTATAGGATCTACCGTAGTCCGGTCAAGATTTTATTTAGGAACTAGTATGTTCCCTATCCAAATATCCAAGTTTCAGAATGATCCAAATATCCCATATGATCTTTTCGCTGACATTTTCACTTCAGTAACTTGAACACACTTTCCAGTACTGTTTCAGCTTGAATTAGCAGTATAACCTTGTTTCCCATAGAGAAATCTGATTACAACCGAAGTGCAATGTAATCGTAATCGGTTTTAAAGACATTGGCTTCTTGTTTCTTAAAAGAAAGAAACAATGATAAGTAGTCTATTGTATGCAGGACACAACAGGAGAGATAGGGTCTAATATTTCTTTCAACAACTGCAAAGCAAGTAACTGCACGACCATCTTTCTTTGAAAGGCTGTTTGCAACAATATACGAAGCAGCTAAAAGAACTCTTGAGGAAATAATGTTTTCTATTTTTCCTTAAGAAGTGATCGGAAGTTCTTTTAATTTGATATGGAAATTGAATCAGAGCCATTGAAATGTAAGTCAGAGGATGTGTGTTTTTCTCCCCTTTCCCCTTCATCCCTTTTGTCCCTCCCTGGTTCGATCCCCGACCAAGTAAGTTTGTGGTGGACAACATCGTGTCCGTGGGTTTTCTCGACGTACTCCCGTTTCCTTCCACATTCCCATTCCACCAATTATTCCATCATCATTCACTTGCCTTAATCATACTTCTCCCTTAGCCTAACAGACATAATAGTAGGTCATTAAACTGGAAGATTTCACTTCATTTCATTTTCTTTTAGTCTTCGTTCTGTCATATGTAAAGTTCTCCCTTGTGCATAGCATCATGCCCATGTAGTAAGGGCATGTAGGGAGTGTGCCCTCAGTCGTAGATGAATGTGGTGTTGTCGGCACCACGCTTCGGCCGCATCCCCCCTCCCAGGTACGCATTGAATCTGAGGTTGGTAATACCCAGAGCCGCACGGCATCTTATGCACAAAATCAAATATCGTAAAGTAACCAAGAGCAACAGATACCTGACATATGCATTTAGACCAATCCTCTTTAAAATCGCATAATTCATTCGAAAGTTATCGTAGCTTTCACACGCCTACGCCCAAAGTAAGAACAAATACTTCAATTCGGGAAAAATCCCCTTGTGGTATGGCAACCAAAACAATAGGTGTCTGGTGAAAGCAAAAGAGAGCATTTTAAAATGAGTTCCATCAAAATCGGACAATCCGTTCGAAAGTTATCGTCGGATGCCACATGCAAACAGACAGACAGAACGGTCTGTAATAGGGAGCTTCACACCCAAAATTCTCAAGGTTTGTTTCACGACAATCTCAAATACTCGAAGGCATTCGAGCGCCGGAGAGTAAATTTTCGAAACGGAAGTTTGATAAGTCTTCAGCCTTATCGACTTTCCTTACCTCTACCTATATCAGTACCTATCTCTATACAGAACTTTAAATTAAACCCTCGAAATCATATTAAAATTATTTTTCTGCTTGCCCCGTTATTGGCGCAATCGGCAAAGTGACTATTAGTAGACTAATGGTGTCTTGGATTCCAATTCCATTCAGATGATGCATGTTTTCTCTTTCTCTTTCTCTCTTCTGACAGACTGCTTAAACCTTATACAGATCTGTGGGGAAAAAACTTTTCCTTCACTTCATTGCTAAGGAGAGAAGTTTTAAAATAAACACTCTGCATATATGTAATACATATTATATACAACTATGATAACCTCGAATTCATAGTTTCTTCCGAACACTCCGATAATCCCGAACTTTTCAAAATATTCAAGCGACTCGACAAATGCGATGATATTGATATATTTCTGTATTCGCTGCTTTCAAACAATTCGAGACTCTCGAAGAATTCGAGTGTCTCGAAGTTGTCTAATGTTTCTTACATTTCGAGTGTCTCGAACACTTCGAGAGTCTCGAACATTTTGGGAGTCCCGAACATTTCAGGAGTCTCGAACATTTCGAGAGTCTCGATCATTTCGAGAGTCTCGAACATTTCGGGAGTCTCGATCATTTCGGGAGTCTCGAACATTTCGGGAGTTTCGAACATTTCGAGAGTCTCGAACATTTCGGGAGTCTCGAAAGTTCGATAATTCGATAAAATTAAAATTCTTTATCGATAAAACGGTTTTGAAATTTTATCGAATTGTTATCGATTACTCGATTATCGGAACAGCCCTACGCTGAATTCGAATATGCACTCGATTTTTCTCCATCACGTACGATTTTCCCGTAACAGAGGGATTTTCGGGAAAATCCCTCAAATATTTCCCTTTTCGTTTATTTTACACCCCAAGATCTTGTCCCCTTGCATATACTAACATAGAAATTATACCTAAGTATACTTTGATTCATATTTAACAAACCCTCCAAGTTTCGTAATAATCGCTTTATTCTTTCTAGAGAAATAAATATGTTTGTATGTATACTGTGTGTACTGTTTATTGCACCTTATAGTAATGCTTTCAGATTTCTTAAGTTGAGGTAAAACGTTTTGCTTTATTACTACAAACACATATATAAAATATAATACAATATAATTTACAAGTGTGACAATTTACAATAAACAATAATACAAATGTACCAAAAGGTCATGAAAAGACAATCAAAACTATCACAATATATGAAACTTCCATTGGGTTACAAAAACGTACACTACTTCCTTCTTTTGTAAGAAATGTTGCATTCTCTAACAAGACCCCAACAATAGTCCCCCATCATTGAAGGATCCCATCGTCCCTGGTACCTTTTCTCCATTGCCATTATATCTTGGTGGAATCTTTCCCCCTGTTCGTCGCTGAGAGCACCTAGGTTAGCAGGAAAGAAGCTGAGATGGGAGTGCAAAAAGTGGATTTTTAAAGACATCCTACAACCTAACTCTTTGTATTTCTGTATCATGTCCTGTACGATTTCTGTGTAACTCTCAGCTTTGTTATTGCCCAGAAAGTTGCGCACAACACACTTAAATGCTGTCCAGGCAGCTAGCTTAGCACTGTTTAACTTGCTGTCAAAGCTATCATCAAGCATTAATTTCCTAATTTGGGGACCAATAAACACTCCCGCTGAAATTTTAGCATCACTCAGGTTAGGGAACTTATCTCGCAAATACTTGAAACCTTCACCAGATGTGTCCATGGCTTTGACAAAGTTTTTCATAAGTCCTAACTTGATATGAAGTGGCGGTAGTAATATCTTATTAGGATCTACCAAAGGAGCGTATTTGACGTTGCATTCTCCAGGTACGTAATTCACTCTAGGTTCCCATTCCTTCACTTCATAATATTTGTCATCAGCTCGGCTATCCCATAAACATAAAAAACATTGGTACTTCGTGTAACCGCACTGCAGTCCTAATAAAATACCAACTACCTTGAGATCACAACATATTTGCCAACAATGGTCCTTGTAATTTATAAGATTTAGCAAAGTTGACATGGTGTCATAGGATTCCTTAATCTTCACTGAGTGCGCAAGTGGTATAGAAGGTTTTTTATTTCCATTATGTAAAAGGACAGCTTTAAGGCTGACCTTTGACGCGTCGATAAATAACCTCCATTCTTCTGGAACGTAAGGAATTCCTAGCTCCGCCATCAACCCATTTATATCCGTACATACGCACACATTATTTTGCATTGAGAAATAGCTTGAAAATTGAACATGCCTTTTCCTGTACACTGATATGTTCGTTTCTGCATCCAATAAGTTCCACTGCTGGAGCCTTGATCCCAGAAGTTCCGCCTCTTGTTTTGTCAGGTGCAAACCACGGACTAGGTCATTAAGTTCACATTGCTGGATGAAATGTGGCTCGCGAACACAGTCAGGGATGAACGTTGGATCCTTGGATGTACATGTTGATGTCGATGGTTCATCAAGGTCATGATCATCATCAGAGTCTTTTGGCCACATCTCTTCCCAGTTGGTAGGGGGCTCGGGAAGTGGAAGTTCATCTCCGTGCGGAATAGGTCTAATTGCGGATTTAACGTTGGGATAACTTATTGTGTATTTGCTTTTTTTTAGAATGTCCCTTAACTACTGTGAGACAAAAATAACAATCATCCAGATGGTTGGTGGGTTCTCTCCACACCATTGGTACAGCAAATTTCATGAACCTCCGTTTCCCTTTGGCCCATGCAAGTAAAGTGACGTAGCACGACGAACAAATTATGTTGGGTGCCCAAGTATTGTCCTGATCTCCCACACGACATCCGAAATATATATAATATGCTAGTTTCACCGATGGCGTAATGGATCTACACTGTCCTTTAACTACAAACTGGCCACACACATAACAAAAACTATTTGGTGAGTTAACACACGAACGCCGTCCTCTTGACGCCATTGTACTGATCACAAACTAAACAATCTGTTCTTAGTTGGGTATAATGCCGTTAAGATCAAACATGAAAGCACTCTTAGCAGCAAAGACAACTTTGAAAGTGAAGTAGTGTTAAACCACACGTCAATATAAAAATGTACAAAACTCCCTCACCAGGTGTCAAGAACACAAGAAAGAAAGAAATGCGCGGGGGGAGGGGGAAACGATACCGTAGTGGAAAATTCAGACTGTCAACAATGAGTCTGTATTCCATTCTTTCTTTCTTTTGCATTCTGTTACATTTGATAACAAATATTGATAACCATTTCATGAACAAAACGAAAAAACTTGGAGAATTGTATATATATATATTAAGATATACATATACTGCACGTTTGAAAAAAATATACGTTGGAAGTACATTCTATTTTTATACACGTTTCTAATTTACAGAGAGCAATACAAGTATGTTGTTGACTATTGTAAATATTCATTTTTATGTCTGTGTTTGTAGTAATAAAGCAAATCGTTTTTACCCCAAGTCAGGAGATCTGAAAGCATTACTATCAGGTGCAATAAACAGTGCACACAGTATACATACAAATATATTTATTTCTCTAGAAAGAACAAAGCGATTTTTACGAAACTTTTAGGGTTTATTAAATATAAATCAAGGTATACTTAGGTATAATTTCTATGTTACTATATGTAAGGGGACAGGAGCTAGGGGAATAAAATATCTGAAAAGGGAAATTTTTGAGGGAATTTCCCGAAAATCCCTCTGTTACGGGAAAACTGTACGTGATGGAGAGAAACCGAGTGCATATTCGAATTCAGCGTAAAAAGTTCCTTTAAGATCAGGTGATTTTTCTCATGTAAGAAACAAAAAGTTTAAATTTGTTAACTAGTGTTATTATTTCATTTATTAATCTAATTGTTGAAACAATGGTTTTATCATATAATCTTATTATTATCAAATTTCTAATGTTAATTAAAATGTTAACTGGGAAGTTTCTGAATCAGAAAGTTGCATCTGAATGGGGAATAAATTTATTTAATAATGCGTATTATGAAATTAAATTTGAGTGGAGTTTTACGTCCCACTGAAAATACGTACTAATTCGTCACGCCCAGTACGAATCTTATTATGACAAACGTAGTCATCAGACTGCAAATAAAAGAGAAATTCTATGACGAGTTGAGTCGTCACTGGCAATTAATAGGTTAAATTTAAATGTTACAAATTTGAATGAGGCCGTAAGTTATAACAATATTTGATAGTTAAATTTTAAATGTAAAATAATTAGGCAAAAGTCGCTTTGTTTGTGATTATAAAAAATGTTAATTAAATATTTATACTCATGACAGTTATATCCAGTGGCGTATTTAAGGGGGGCTTCCGGACTTAAGCCCCCTGAAATTTTATTTATTATATTAAAGTAAATAAATGCGGAACATTTCCAGGACTGAAGTTAGCAAAGCCTCTTCCGAAACAAAATCGTAAATACGCCACTGGTTATATCAAAGCTGATAGTAATAGTATCATAACATAAATAAATTAAGTTGGTCTATACAAAGGCGATAGTTTTAGCATGAAATCAGTATTTTTAAAAATTAAAATTCCTTTTCTTCCCCTTTATTAATGGTGGACATATTTACCGGTCCATCTAATATAAAACTTGCATAATGATTTCGTATTGGTGTGAACGAAACATTTTTTGGAGATTGAAACAGCCTGATGCGATAATTTTGAGAACGATGATCACGAATCTAAACCTTATTTTTCTATGTCCGTGAACTTGGTCCTCCACATAACACACTAACGCTAAAATTAGTGTCAATCGTTAATGCTTCTTAGTGCACCAATCCCTAATTTTAATGGTTCATTAGTGTAGGTGCTACAAGTAAAATTACTGTTGGGGACCAAGTTCACGCTGCTCCGCACTTAAAGCACTAACGAAAATTTTAGTACCATTCGGTAGTGTATTACTAGTGCTTCTTAGTGCACCAACTCAACGTTAGTGCTTCGTTAGTGTAGACTCTAGAGCCAAAACAATAGTATACGCTGCTCCCACTTCAACAACTAACGAATACGTTAGTGGCATTCGTGACATTAGTGCTTCTAGAAAACACTAATTGTTTTGTTACGGCTTCACTATTATTGTGGATTGGCAAATTATATTAGATACTCCATAAGAAATACATGTGGAATTTTTCATTGGATCAAATTCCCACTAAATTCAAAAGCAATAGTGATGTCTTCTACAATTGTTAGTGCTTTCTAGTGCACCAGTTCCGAACATTAGTGCTTCTTGTCATGAATGCTTTTGTGGGGAAAGGTTATCGTGTAATTAGCTTCCCCTAAGTTTAATCTTCTAGCGTCCATATTATTGGAGCACTCATGTTGGGAATTCTGCAATAAGACCCACTAAGGTAATAGTAACCTTACACTATATATGGTGATTAATGTTTTTAAATTTGGCGGGAATTTTACAAATGGAAAATGCCACGTGTCGAAATTTAGCCCCTCAAGCACATATATTACCAAAACTTTTCACATGGTTAGTGCCTCGTCAGTGCACATTAGTGCACTAAACACTATCCTTAATGCTATGATAGTTTAGGAGTTTTAGTGAATAGCTGCCGTGGGACTAAATTAAAACTTATCAAACTCTACAATAATTATCCTACAAAGGTGGAATATACGCCAAAAGTCAAGTGCATCGTTATTGCTTTCCGAAACACCAAGTTCAGTCGTTAGTACTATCATAGTTTAGAAAAGTGAAAATACTCTTTGCTAAATTTAATTTTATTCAGTTTTACAATAAGTGTCCCACAAAGATGGAATAAACGTCAAAGGGTTATGCATCATTAGTGCTCCGAAAAACACTAGGCATTAAAGATAGTGCTATCTTTGTTTAGGAGTTGTTCATGAATATTTTTTGTGGGGCTAATTTTAGATCTTTCAATTTTGATACAATTTTACTCTAATTGTCAGACAGAAATGAGATAAAACCAGTGGTTGGTGCTCCAAAAACTAAGCACTAACGTTAGTGCTGTCATAATTTAGGAGTTATTAATGAATAACTCGTGCGAGGCTAAATTTAAATTTATCGAATTTTACGATAAATGTTCATCAAAAGGTAGGACAATTGTAACGTGCTTATTTGTCTATTTTTATAGCGTTACACTGTAGCCCACAGTTCGAATATGTCTAACATCTAGTCTAATATTATACCAAAATTCACTTAAACACTGTATCTTGATATTACCTTTTATTATAATACGTAATGAAGGAAAATTTACACCATTTAAATAACATACATGTAGATTATACAAGATGGATCCTTTGTTATATCTTATATTTCTCGTTGTTATGACGACCAATAACACATATCGTCAGATTGCTATGTTAACAGAACATCAATCATAATATCCGAAAGAAATTAATTCTAGTTCTTTTTACATTTTCTTCTTCTTCTTTTAGCTAGCTTGTGCATATTTTAATAGCACGTATTGCCCGTAAATACAAGTAATAATATTAAAAATACACAATATCGTTATATAATGTCGCCCGAACAATAGGACGATTTTTGTTTACAATATATATATATATATATATATATATATATATATATATATATATATATATATAATAAAAAATCCTGGACCGTTAGATATTACATATTGATTACCTAAGTTTTTGAATGACCCTCGTATATATAAAATTACATTTCATATAATTATTTATAATATTCACTTTATATTAATATCATTTTCTTATTTATTCTAATTCTCATAACTAATTTTATTTTAAATATTCGTACAATTCATCGACGCAAAAAGAAGGTACATTCAAAATACGGTATAAAAGCTATTTATTTTTAAGTCCTTTTCGTGGCCATTAATACTCGTAAGTTGGAAGTTAATAATATCATTATTTTCTGGGGGCATAACTAAGAAGGTTTTGAAAAAGATATTATTATGACATTCATATAATTGTTATTTTGAACGAGAAAGGATCAAATACATTATACAATTCAAATAAATTAAAAATGAATATTGCGTAAACCCAAAAGTTTCACATCCATTAGTTCAAAAAACTTTAGAGTTAATTTGTTTCATACCTAAGTATGATCTTATACGCTGGACTTTTACCATATTAGGAATTAACATACTTATCAAAACTTTGATAAGCATTATCCATCTTCAAAATCTTTTGTTATATATATTATGAAATTCTTACCAGTGATATTTATTTATATTATCTTCATAGAATTCAAATAGAGTACAAATAACAAACGAAATCATAACGGTATTTACAGTGAAATAAAACAAAAATCAATTGAATATATTCTTTCGGACGCCACAACATTAGGTTACGTTATGTTACCATAGGATTGAGTTAAGTTACATTGCGTAGCGCAATCTTGTGTATTTTCCTGTCTATTGTGTTCTTCAACAATATTTCGATTTCTATATTGCGAATTCCTGCCACCTCTGAATCTATTAGGAAATCTATTTCGTGGAAACGTGTTACGATTATTATTTCTGTTGCTATTCCTGTAATTAGATTCGGTTCTGGTACCGGTAAAATTTAATTCATTTCTTCTGTCGTTGCAAGGAAATCTATTACTATTTCGCATATTTGACACACCTTCTTTCATATTGATATTACGAAGAGATGCATAATTAACTTGGCTACGATTAGGATGGATTTGACCTCGAATATTGTTTTGCATCATAGTAATAATTTAGCACTTTCAAAATTTTGAACTATCATAATAAGATGGTTGAAGTTAACACACTGAGCTGAAATTAACATTTGTTTTAGCTTAAAGGGCAACAAAATACGAATAGACGCTATTATCCTTGATTCTGGTTGAAAAGGATTGATTGACTTCAATTCATTGTATGCCGATATTACAAAGTCAGTAATACTACGGTCCAATTTAGGATGATAATGCCTATTCCGAACTAATGCATCCCTATTAGCTAACATAAAGTCATTCTCAAAATTGGATAATAACGCATTCTTAAAATCAGAATAATCACGCAAATTGACTTTGATAGCCTTAAACCAAGTGGAACAGGGAGGCAATAAAACGTGCGGTAAAATTTTTAAGAAATTGGATTCGTCCATCCCCATTAGGTCACATTCATCTTCGAACTTTTCTATAAATGTACTGGCAGGTATATCATCAGATCTTCCGCTAAATTTTGTAAGAGATTTAATTTCACTAACACAAAAAAATTAGGTAGGTGTGCGCAATTTCGCCACGTTAAACTTTGAACGACTGTTGCAAATTCCTGATATGTCTGACGAGTACGTCCGTACTGGAAATGGATACTATACGGTGTAAGTTATCTGTGGGACAAAAATAACATCTGTACGCTAATTGTATGGTACTTCCATATACAAAAGAAAAAAGTGTACAACTGGCGAAATTGCATACACTCTGTCTACAATTTTGCCACCCCTACTGTAATCAAAGGTGACAAGTCAAACCGCTCGACAAAACAAATACTGGAGTACATATTTTCACTCCATGAATATCATGATAAGTATAGTAAGAAAAAAGAAGAAAAAAATAAGAAGTATAAGAAAAATCCTTATCTGCTTTCGTCAACCTAACACACTCTTCATGGACATAAGGTGTAAAATTTACACAAGTCTCATGTCTTTTACATTCTGTGCACACAGAAAAAAAAACTTGTACAACTATTAGAATGTTTCCTTGTAATCCTAATCCCAAGCTGTGAGACCTTGTCCTTCTGGATGATCTCGTTTATGTTTTTGACCTGGAATCTGTTTCTGGAAATAATAATCCGTTAATAACGGTAGCCTGACTGTTGATGGCTTTGCGCGTGTTCTTTGCAGGGGCTTTTCTTCCTTGGGGTAGACAGAATGTTGGCAAACGCGCCTGTCCTCTAGTTACGATTGTTCTGTGTAGCTGAATTGCTATCAGAATCGGACGTCTCATTGGTAACAACATGCTGTGTGGCTGTACTTGTAGGCTGCTGGTGTGTATTTGTATATTGCTTGGCCCAGGTTCCAATTTCGCCACCCTTTGTTCTGCATGGTGAAATTGCAAGCACTTTCAAAGACTACACAAATGGAGTGACAATATGACTCCCAATGTACAATACACAACGTTACCTTTATCATTGTAGACATAAAGCATTTGTCTTCACAATTCAATACTTAACACACAGCTTCAAACCTTTCTTCTGGAACAATGGACCGCACTTTATTGTTCTCGATCTTATAACAAACAGCACTACGTCTATCACATTCTCTGACTGCCTGTCTTTCGCGACTAACTCCTACACATCGAAATGGGACAAAACATGTTCATCGTGCGCTATCTATCTTTACACTTACCCCATCTACTAACTTATGTCAACGTGTTCGGATATATAGGCACCTGGCAGAATTGCAAACATGGCGGAATTGCGCACACCTTCCTTAATATCTGTTGGAGCTCCCTCGTGGCTAAGCGGTTAGCGTACGGGCCTTTGGCGTGGGAGACCCGGGTTCGATTCCCGGTGAGAGCTCATGTGGTTCGGATTCCACGTTAATCAATAGGTCCACGTCTCATATAGCCTCGCTGATGAACGGGACGTAAAACTCAAAATCAACTCAACTCAATATCTGTAAATAATTTACCCGTATCTGAGCCTTAAGAGATTGGTTTACTTTAAATAATGTTCTTTTTATCACACATACACATGATCTTCAATGAAAAACAAAATTTTCATACAACTTCTTGAAAATCTATTATATACATCATAACTTTTGAGTTCATTGCCTATTTGTTCCCAAATATCTTTTTCTGATTTTTGTTAAGTTCGTGTCCCACTTTCTTGTCATACTCACAAACTGTGTAATTAAATAACCACGTGGTAGCAAGGTCCTGTGTTATAAAAATTCAGTCGAATCTCAGCCGACGGAACAAGTCCCAGTCCCGTGGGTCTCAGGTCTAATTTAATGTCCCACGATTATGCCACGAGGCTAAGGAAGACTGGATAGATTAGCAAATTGGAGTATTTATTAAAGTGATCTTTGTATGTACTGAAGTTGCAATTGGATCACTATGGTATAAATCGTTTATTTTCTATTTTTGCATGTTGAGTGGGCGATGGCGCAGGAAAACATGGAATTCATCTGGCAAGAGAGGAAATCAGCGACTTAAGTTCCTTCTTGTAAGAGTACAATTGTCAAGGAGGTTAATAATGTGTTACTTAGTAGTATAATTAAACCAAGTTCTTCCTATAGCACAATCAAGGAGTGAGTGGTTCGCAGAGGCGCAAATCTGTCTTCAACATTGAGGGGAGGGGATTGAGACCGTTCCCATATATGTATATTTTTAAAGCAATGTTCAAAATATTTATGAAGTTGAAAAACAATACTGTGCAGGATCTGGGGAGCAGAGTTATCTTCAACATTGGAAGGCAGGCAGATTTGAGGCTTATTCTGCGGGGACATCAATTTCATCTTACTTTTCCCTGTGGCAATAGGACACAAATCATCACATTTCTACCCAAAAAAACACATTTCAAATCGGATTATTGGGGGGACAGCCATCCCAGTTCCAAGATTGGAGGGGATATGTCCCCCTCATCCCCCGGATTTGCGTCAGTGGGTGGTTGACTTCAGGGAGGAAGAGAACATCAACTGACAAAGAGATGCGTTTAGGATGACCCAAAAGTGCAGTAACCGTTGAGAACTTTGATTCTGTGCACTCTCAGGTAGTAGTATGAAAGTGTTTTATTATACTGTTCATAAGGAATTAGGCACGAGGAAGTTATCAGCAAAGTAGTTCCCTGAAAAGCAGAACGCCGATCACTACCAACATCGTTGATTTGCTTTACGCGCAATGTTAGCCTTTTTTTTTTTTTTTTTTTTGAACACGCACCCCCTTTTTTGTTATCTTGTAGCATGTATTATTTGGCCGCAATAAGTTAACATGGAATTTTATTTTAAAAAACCCACACATCGAATAACAAGCTTAGAATTATACCATAATTTTAACTAGTTTGAAAACAATAGTTAGGATATAGGAGAAATTTAGACAAGTGGTCTGCGCTTCATATTTTATCTCCATCTGATTTAAGGTTCATAAGAAGAAGAACCGACGAAACGTGTCTTCACCATTACGATACAGAAAATCAAGTAAGTGAAAGCAGCGAAAACACACAAGTTTACAAAGCACAAGAAATTTCGACAACAGAAATCCCCTGGCAAAGTGATGGCGATTGTGTTCTAAGATGCGGAATGAATCGTCCGCATCGATTATATTCGGCAAGAGTGAATAGGAACTAGTCCTGAATAAATTATAAGCATCCGAAAGACATGGCGAAAAAAAAAGCACCTTTTGAAATGGTTCACGTTTCTTCAGGACAATGCACCATGTCACAAGGCGCTTCTCACAAAGGAGAAACTGGATCAGCTAGACCATAAGTGATTGATCGTCCCTTTTATTCTCTGAACCCAATTACGACTGTTTCTAAAATTGGGAAAGACTTGAAAGAAACACAGTTTTTCAAACAATGATGCCGTCTTCGATACTGCCAACACACTTGATTTCGGGGGAAAGACAACGTTTCTTTAAATTTCCTCTAAGGTAGTGATCGCCAAACCATCGATCGCGAGCTACTAGTGGTTCGCGGGAACATTTTCGGTAGATCGCGTTAACGCTCCGGTTGACTAACCTTGATTCCTCCACTGAGCTGACAATAACGACAGGGGGCGCTGACGACAATAACTGCTTGTTTCAACCCGCAACTGTCATTGTCAGCCTCATCTCAGAGTTGATTGTGTACGCGTGAGGTTGTGCACGTTATGTTTTTCGTGTATATATTAGACATGCTAAACATTATGTTTTTCGTGTGTATATTAGACATTTGCTAAACGTTATGGTTTTCGTGTGTATATTAGGCATTTGCTAAACGTTATGTTTTTCGTGTGTATATTAGACATTTGCTAAACGTTATGGTTTTCGTGTGTATATTAGACATTTGCTAAACGTTATGGTTTTCGTGTGTATATTAGACATTTGCTAAACGTTATGTGTGTATGTTAGACATTTGCTAAACGTTATGGTTTTCGTGTGTATATTAGACATTTGCTAAACGTTATGGGTGTATGTTAGACATTTGCTAAACGTTATGAATTTCGTGTGTATATTAGACATTTGCTAAACGTTATGTTTTTCGTGTGTATATTAGACATTTGCTAAACGTTATGTTTTTCGTGTGTATATTAGACATTTGCTAAACGTTATGTGTGTATATTAGACATTTGCTAACTAGGATAGTTTGATTTCATATTTACTAGAAATGTAAGTTTATAGGCAATTAACAACTCTAATACTTTCAAGAAAAAGTTGGTATCTCACAGATTTATTTAAAAACGGTACGGTAGCTCAAAAGCGTTATAAATTTGAAAAATGATATTTTTGAGTTTTACGTCCCTCGGTTATGCCGGTTAGGCTAAAGGAGACGGTGATGATGAGTAATGAATGAAATGATGGAATGAAACAAGGGGGAGGAAACGGGAGAACCCCGAGGTGGGGGCTGGGATCGAACCCGGGACCCAAGCACCAGAGGTGAACGCTCTACCACTGAGCCACCGTGGCCCCTTTTATAAATTTGGCGATCACTATCCTAAGTGTTACAGTTGCTGCAGGACTGCTGTCGGAAACGTGTTGAACTGCGAAAGGAATACATTAAATAAATTGATATTCGTATTGGTACATCTGTCTCTTCCACGTTAGGCTCGAAACTATTCAAACGCTCCTTTTATAACATTCTTAAAAAAAAAAAAAAAAGAATTTACTTCCTACAACCAGTGGTGCTAATCAGCCGATTCGCACCGGTTCGCTACAACCGGTTGTTAAAATATTTCCATTTTGCAGAACTGTTTGTTGTACCCAGACATAACAGTAAATGTTACCCAGTTACACCCAGGAACAGTAAATATTAACTGTCTGTTTTTAGAAATTCTTACAGCTACAGGGTTAAACCTATGATCTCTCGGAACAAGATATAAGCATTTATTTGTTAATCTCAAATGATCAGATATCAAGCATGAGAATTGGGTTCACCTGAGTGTAGTGGTGAGGGTTATTTAAATTTATATTGGAAACGCATACATACCATTATCAAGCATTGTTGATCCATTGCTGGATTAAGGTCTTACCAATACTTTTTTTTTACAACCATCTACCCTGAATAATTTCTTTCCAAGATATTCGCAATGCTACCTAACTTCGTCACACCACCTTATATTAGGATGCTGTGTAGGTTTCTACTAGGTTCTTACATTATATATATATACAGTGGCGGATTCAAGGTATGATCAAGGGAGGAGCTAAATCATAGTTTGCAGGTATATATGTTATGTATATATGTACAGAACCGGCTGTTAAAAAAATTAGAATTACACCACTGTCTATAACTATGCTGTGAGAGATTCGAATAAATATATAAAGAACTGATCATATTTTAACGGTTTTCTCATCATTCACGTTAATTAGTATTACCAATTACCAAAATAAATAAACAATTCCTTTGGAACATTATGCATTTTCTACGTATGAAAAAGGAATGGCTTGAGCTAAGTTGAAAATCCTGCTGACTTATACCACTAGCAATAGATAATCTAAGTAGAATTCTTTCGTCGAGGAATATTGAATCGTGTAAACCGGTCTTGAGAGTTGTTTTGGGTGTCAGGTGCTAAAGTAGAAATAAGGCAGAATAAGAAGTTAAGTAGTAGTTGTGAAGGCGTGGCTGTTGGTGACGTTTGGAAACTATGGTAACGCCTACAAAGCTTCCTTTTTCTCGCCTCTTGACTTTCTTTTTTAAAACAATAAAAAAAAAGCATAAAAAGAAAGAATATTCTTCCCTTTTAGCCTTTCAACTTGTTTAGATTTGTTGCTTTTTTTTAGGTTGTTAAAAGTTTTCGGCATGTTACACATTTTACTTTTTATTTTATTGTTTTCAACTTTAGCTGTTTGGTTCCTGAATCTTAATTTCGGCCTCCCTCATCATTAGACGCGAAGAAGCAAATATACTTTGACAGTAAGTTCAATGGACTTTGTTTGTAGTGTGTTCTGGTACCACTGTCCAAGGCCTTCTGCTTAACAAGTATCTGTGTCCATTTCGTGCATGCATAGTATATTAAGGGAGTCCTTTTTCTTGCTTTCTTCTTTCGATTGTTTTTTTATTATTAACTACTGTTTCTTTCAGTTTCTCTGTCTGTAGATTACATACATACATTGTAGGCCTATATTAATATATATATATATCCTTCTGTTTAATTCTTTTACGATCTTTTTATAAGCTGTTTGTTATCTTGTCATCTGTTATACTTCTGTGTTTTGTTTTTATGTTTCGTGAACGTTGGAAGCACGAATTCATTAGTGATAAAAATCTAATTTGAAAAGCCAAAGATTACGCGAAGCATGATTAAGAAATTGGCTTCTGTATACACGTACCAATATATGTAATGGTGGTTTTGGTTCTTTTGTTCGCTTGTCTTGTTCACTTACGCTTAAGAGAAAGAATGTAGCAAAAGATGCTGATGAAGATGCCGCCCGGTGGGGTATAGTTGAAGAGTCAAGAAATATAATTGGGAGCAAGATGATAATGGCCTTGTGGTACACATGTTAAACATTAAGTACCTCATTTTCATGAATTAAAACACAAAATTTACTTTTCCAATCCAGACAAGTTACATTATATGTATTAGTTCTTCACAGTGGCGTATTTAGGGGGGGCTTTCGGCTTAAGCCCCCCCGAAATCTTACTTATTATCAATGAAATATCTTACAAAATTTTCGCATTTTCAGGCAAAGTCCCCCCGAAAGTTAGCAAAGCCCCTCCCGAAACAGAATCGTAAATACGCCACTGGTTCTTCATATAGAAAGCACTTTGTCTGAAATTCATTGACTGTATTAGAAAATCGAATAAAATGAAATATTTCAGCCTAACGTCCCACTTTTAACGCTAAGGGACACAGTGATTAAGGCAAGTGAGTGGTGATGGAAGAATTGATAAAATAAAAAAAAAGTGGAAGGAAACGGAAGTACCTCGAGAAAACCCACAGACACAACGTAGTTCACCACAACTTACCACAACTTACTTGGTCGGAGATCGAACCAGGGACCTAACACGCAGAAGTAAGTGCTCTACCACGGAGTCACCGTGGCCTCCATTCGGCTGTATTGGAATTTAGAGTCGCTTTTAGCATCGAAGCTATATGAGACATGGATCTACAGTTTAAACGTGGAATCCAAATCACATGACCTCCCCATAAGGTATCGAAGCCAGGTCTCCTGCGTCGAAAGCGAATACGTTGACCATATGACCAGTGCCGTGCCGTGCAAAATCAGCGCACGAGGCGAGAGTATACGACGGCGCCCCATACATATATTCCAAGTAATTTTTTCCTTTCTTTTGCCCCTTTTCTCCCGATTTTTTCGCTCCCTTACTTTGCCGCCCGTGGCCGTTCTTCCGCTCGTCCTTTCCCCCACGGAACGGCACTGCATATAGCCACAAGGCAGCTTCGTCTTAAATGTTGAGAAAATTTGTAAAGGCTAGAATCCTAACAATGAATAACTTTTAGCAATATGAGACTGTGCCGTACGCAGAATTTCATGTTCAGGAAGTGTGATTAAATCCCAATATCATTTTACTACGTGTCTGATGAGTAACTGCATTTGCCTTGAAGAGTCTTTACTATTGTGTTTACGCAGAGGCGTATTTACGAATTTTTTTCGGGAGGCGCTTTGCTAACTTTCGAAGGGGGGGGGGCTTTGCCTGAAAATGTGAAAATTCTGCAAGATATTTCATATACTTTACTATAGTAAGTAAGATTTCGTGGAGGGCTTAAGCCCGGAAGCCCCCCCTAAATACGCCACTGTGTTTACGTAATATTATTGGGTTTAAGAGACATTGGGAACGGCAACAAGTGCTTTTCTACATTATTTTACATGGTAGCCAGAATATGGCAGCATTAAAAGTCACTCTTATGTTAATAAATAACTATACTTATTGATATAAGTAGATCCTTTCTATTTCAAATGTGCCCTCGGAAAATATGTGAAACATACTTCGGTCCCATCCCCGCCATCCCTGTTCCGGAGGATAAACCTCCCCTTTGCTTTGGGGAAAGAAGTGAATGATCTCAACTATGTTGCCAACTTGTCATTCAGTCGTTTGGTCTTAGCGAGTTAAGATCGTAGGCTTACTTAGAATGGATAACAAGACAGACCACAGCGAAACTCTTCTATGTGGCAACTCTGTTTTCATTCAACTATTGAAGGATCTCGGCCAAAGCAACTTATCCTTCCTCTTTCGAGGGAGGCACGCAAAGCATACTTGCAATAGAAAGACTCTAGTCTATATTACCATACACTTATTGACTTACCCTCGTATACAAGGGCGCCCATCGGGGGGGGGGCAAGCTGGAGCGCTCGCCCCCTTAGAAGAAATTGTACTTCGGAATATCGAAACCCAATAGAATTTTTAGAATAGTTACAGCAAAATTTGAAACTATATTTGAAATGTCGCTTTTTCTTGCCCCCCTTGGAAACCACAACATGGGCGCCCTTGCTCGTATATATTAGGACGATACAGGGGTATCAAAAGTCTGGTTCCATAAGGTAACTTGGTTATGAGTAAAGATATGAAGAAGTGAAAAGAGAAGAAAGTTGTTTGAAATAAGTGATTATCAATGTTTTTAAAAAATGGACTTTTTTCAATCATAACCAAACATTTGGGCTGTACATTAGTAAGGTGCTCTATATTAAATGGGAAAGAAACAGCCAATTCAACAACTGTTTCCCTGGGCTCTCATCTTAACAACATAAGACCATTGGGAAATCGTATTTTAGATGCTCTAGTTTCTTTCACATAAACAATACACTGCTGCTGAAAAGGACACACAATCAAATAAATAAATACATAAATAAATATAGTATAAAAACATTGTTGTTAGTAAGCACATCATCTCTGTTGAAATAAAGCTGTAACCATATTTGGACTAGTAGCGACACTACGCAGTGCAGCTATAAAGCTTTTGTCGACTGCTACGTTCTTATGACTTTGCTGATTAGTATATACGAAATAAATAAGGCTATGAAGTATTTCAGCTTAACGAACATGAACATTTAATACATTTTATAAGATATTATAATTCTGAATTAAACTTCATAATTAACGCCAAGCTTACTTAAAAATAAGTAGTAGGGGAGAGAGGTCGAATTCTACGCATACAAATTCCGTGGTTTAGAGTGACTTAACGGGAATGCTGCTGCTGCTGGTGCTGATATCTGCCCACAGTCTAGAGACCTGCACGGGCCAAATGTTTCGGCCCGAGCCCAATCCAGCCCGAATGTAAATATGGCCGGCCCGTGCCGGGCCCGAAAAATTGTAGAGATTTTCGGCCCGATAAGTTTCTTAAAATTCTTGGCCCAAGCTCGGCCCGGGCCTGATAAATTTTAAAAGTTTTTGGTCCGACCCCGGCCCGATAATTTTTTTAAAAAAATTTGCTCGAGCCGCAATCTTTGTCAAAATTTAGTATTAAACTTGACCTAACCCTTAGAAACATTTTCTAAACTCTGGTTCACAACTTGACGCTTGCCTCCCGAATGGTACCTCCTACAACTTTGCCTCTCATCGAGAGAATAAAAACTCCATTTCCTGTTACAAAAATCTAACTTAATTGATTTTTAGCATAAAGTGAAGATGGCAATATTGTTTAGCGACAGGCAAAACTTTCCCACCCCTTCTTGTCATATTTTGGGTTCAGTGAAGGCCAAGGTCAGAGCTCAATTTACCGCGCAATGCCTGCAATCCTCTATAGTGAAAGTGGAGCCGCTAAGCAACACAAACTGTAAATAGCTATTGCATTCTTTGTAACATTTTTCACGGGCACACTTCTTCAACGTTTGGCTTTATTCCAATTATCGTTTAACGAAAGTCAATAATTATTAAAGAATTGCAATTAATTGGCCCCAGCCCGGCCCAACCTGAAGAGAAATCAGTGTCGGCCCGGCCCGTGCAGGTCTCTACGACAGTCATAAGAAACACAGCGGCCGTGGTTTGCACCAAATGACAGTCTGTTCGAGAACGTGGCAGGAAGAAGTTTATGTTTATTGATTGTGTTATAATATTCGCAGTGTTTGTTCATAAATGTAAGAATAGAATAAGTGTAGTTATATAGAATGTGACTTTTCTTTTTTTGTTTTTGCAAAAATGAAGTCCGAACAACCCCCTCGAAATATCAAAACGGCTGTGGCCCTATCCTCCCCTCAAAAAAAAAAAAAAAAAAAAAAAAAAAAAAAAAAACAATACGTGCTTGCCTTGACCATATAGTCTACTGTGTAAGAAACTTTAATTTGAATTATGAAGATGATGAAGATTGTTTATGCATTTATTGATTTGAACCTTTCTCCAACTCTCAAGCAAAGGAAAGGTGGGTGAGATATGCACAAAATGCAACAACTAGGTACACGAAAACTGTACAAGGGAGATGTATTTTTGTTTGTGTTTATTGTGATTCAGACAATGATTTTTGTTAACTTGTTGATTAGGCCAACCATAATCTCACTTCTGTGTACTGTCCAAGCAATAAACAAAAGATACATTTTCAGTAAAAGCATAGATTTATTACCTGTGTTTTAACATGTGAAGTAGTTAGAACACTTGCCCCTGCATAGTTTTAGTAGGTTGGGCAACTTGCCCCGCATAAGGGGCACATTTTCCAATGGCACATGATCACACTTAACCATTGGTAGTGAAAATCAATATTCATTTTGTGAAAAAATACCAGTTCCACTTCGTTCATAAAGGTATAAGGAATATAATGATATCCTGTTTACCTCTAAATGGGTTTCAGGACCGGGACACATGCAATTAAAAAATAAATTGTCAAATGTGCCCCGGTCTTCCCTACTCTGGTTAGGTACTTCATTTGCAAGTTTTCGAGTTTCTTACTTAAAACGAAAATACGTGAGAAAGCGTTTACTTTGTGTCTTACATAACGGGGTAATTATACGCAAAAACGAAGAAGCGTGGTATTACCCCACGTCACGTGCATGGTATTCCCCCTCACATAAATTAATAGCAAATGAAACTACATGAGCCATTTGCTTTGTTTCATTACAGATGCCCCGGAAATATCAAAGGAAAACGGAAAATGGCAAATGGGCACAAGAACAACTTCAGAGTGTTATATCTGCAATACAATCGAGGAGAAAGATACGAGGAGTAGGAAGAGCGTTCGGAATTCATGAGGATACTCTACGGACTAAAATGAACTCAGGGAACATAACTGCACCTAAACAAGGCAGAAAGACTGTCTTTTCCGAAGAGCAAGAAAATGAATTGGCATACATTCTACTAATGGCAAAGCTTTTTTATGGAATGACATGTATACAATTTCGAAGGTTAGTCTTTGAATATGCTGAGGCTAACAGCATTGCACACAAATTTTAATGCCGCTTCGAGATTAGCAGGAAAAGATTGGTTGAGACTTTTCTTAAAAAGACACGAAAATATGAGTCTAAGAAAGCGAGAGGAAACTAGTTTAAATCGGACTCACGCTTTCAACAAGGAAGAGATTACTTTAGACTTCAAAAACTTGGAAGAGATTTTCGACAAGTGTAAATTCAAAGAAGACCATATCTACAATGTTGACGAAACAGGTATCAGTGCACTACAAACACTTGAACGTATTCTAGCTCCCAAAGGGTTGAAACAAGGAGAAGGTGTAACATCTTGGGAAAGTGTAAAAAATGTTACCGTTGTATGTTGTTTTAGTGTTGCTGGCTCATACATTCCTGCGATGTTTATTTATCCTAGGTAAGGGATGTCTGTCAGCACTGTTAGAAAAGAGATGACCTATCTATCACTGCTCAAAGAACGTTTGGAGTAATGAGCAGTTATTATTATTATTATTATTATTATTATTATTATTATTATTATTATTATTATTATTATTATTATTATTATTATTATTATTATTTTGAATGGATCCGGCATTTCAGTAAATATGCAAAGCCTTCTATTGAAGATCCAGTCCTGTTGTTACTAGGCAACCACGGAAGTCATATCTCCCAGCAAATATTCAACTTTTGCAAAAATAATGGAATTCTCATGGTAACTATTCCAGCCTACACATCGCACAAAATGCAACCGCTTGACCTTGCCTCTTTGGCTTTTGAAAGCATCGTTTAATGGCGAGTGTGACCCTTATATGAAAACTCACGTTAATGAGAAAATTACTCCGGATGAGCTGGCAGAATTAACATAGTCTACCTTAAGGGTCTTCACTACAGGGAAATTAAGCTTCAGCTAATTTTAGAGTTTTTCTGTAATATCTTCAAAACAAATAAAATTATTCCAAAAGCAGAAACGTAGTGAACTAGATAATACGATTTTTTATGTGATACCTTTATCACAATTCACCTATCTGCTTTTGACATGCTGCTATTTACAGAACCCGCAAAAAATGTTAAATCTATCTTCAGTTCCAAATCGAAAGTAGATAGGTGAGTTGTGATAACGGTATCACATGCAAAATCGTATTGTCTAGTCCACTACGTTTCTGCTTTTCGAATATTTTTATTTGTTTTGAAGATATTACAGAAAAACTCTAAAATTTGCGGAAATTTAATTTCGCTGAAGTGGGGACCCTTAAGGTAGCAACAATGGCGAAAGCATAGTCTGGTTTTCAAGCAGCAGGAGTGTGTCAGTTAAATCCTGATAGATTCCAAGAAAGTGATTTGAGACCACCTGAAGATTTTAGACCAATTGATCTCCAACAAGAAGACTGTCTTCAGGAAACCGAAAAAAATTGCAAATAGTGAAGTACTAAAGAAGACTTCTGAGCACAGTGCTTTACCTAACAACAGCAATGGATCAGTATCCAGTCAAAATAAAACACACTTCAACAGATTCCTGGACCTTCAAGACAAGAAGTCCCTCTCTTACTGGAACCATCAACAACCACATTTAAAGAAGGACAACCAACACATATTACGGTCACTGACATTTCCCCCATCCCTCAGTTGCAAAGAAAAATATCAAAGTCCAGTGTACGGAAGAGACGATCAACTACTTTAACGGCAACACCAGAAAAGGCCAAACTGAAAATGGAATTTCAAGATAAACAGGAAAAACTTTCCAAGCATAAAATGATTCAACAAAAGAAGAGAAAAAAGAACGGAAAACAATTGAGGCAAACGAAAGTGTCAAGAAAAAACACAAAGAACAATTATAGGCGTAAATCTCAACGAAAACTCACATGGGATGGCGCTAGCTCAAATGAAGATATAGACATTGATCCTAACGCTTTGTGTGATGACAGTGACATAGATGAGAGAAGGAAATTGCTATTTGCCCTGCGAACCCTCGCCATTGCAGAGGAAGTTGACCCTCGACCTCGAGCACCCTCACTCTCGCAGTGACAGATGGTCCTCGCCCTCGCTGTCGAAGCTTGTCCTCGCCCTCGCGTAATTGTGGGCGAGGGAATTTGAGGGTAGGAATGCCCTCTAGAGAGCCACCCTGGCGAGGGTGAATATCCCTGCCTCAGAGGGCGTCGCTTCGCTTCAGATTTCGTGACAACGTAGCTAAACATGCAAGGACATGATTTTTATCAGGAGGGAATCTTGAAACTCATTCCACAATGCGGTAAGTGCTTCAACCAATATGGCGACTATGTCAAAAAATATCCTAATGTATTGCTATCTGTTGGTTTTATTGGTTGCATGAAATAATATATACACGTTCTTCTACTGCAGGCTTTATAATTTTACTTTCTGATTAGACCTCGTATGAGGTACGAGGCCGTAGGCTCAGCAAATGCGGAGTACTGGACGCGAAGCCCTACGCTAGCCGTATGCTAATAAATGAATAATTGTTCATCGTTGTAAAAGTGAAATAGAAAATACATCCTCTGGAAGTACTGTAAACCCTAATGAGTGTTTTGGTTTATTAATTAATAGACCCGTTGAATTTTCGGGAAAACATAGTAGTACAGCATGGGTATGATAATAGCACAACATCTAAGAAATTCAGGCTACCTGAGTCAGTAGGACTACTATGAAAGAAATAAAAACAATAAGCAACTGGGAGAATGAGAAACAGAAGCAAAATAAAGGAGAGAAAACATTCTTGAAATTCGTGCTTGAGGTTAGTTGAGAAGCTAATAAAAACACATTACTAATTATGGGGAAGCCGCTTCTATTTTCTCCTGTCCATAAATGCCCTGCTTTTCTTTTAATCTTCTTTTATCTTCTTCATCTATTTCTGTTTTTTGGAAGAGATATACCCGGCAAAAGTTAATGGCTTCTTACGCTTCTGCCATGTCACGGAGTGAATCATGAACTCTGTTGCTAATTGTAGGTGTTTTCTCCTTATACCTGTTTATACATATACGCATATACCGTTAACTTTCACTTACTTAAATATACTATTAAGCTACGAACTGATACATATATTTGATACATGCACACACACACAAACATGTAAATAGCTTTTATTTTAAAGAAGAAGAAGAAGAAAAAGAAACAAACTTGTGTGAGAAAAATGTTACTTTTTTTTAAAAAAATGTTTTTTTTTCTTCGTTCTTGATTAAATAACTAAAGAATTGCTATCTGTCATACGAATTGCAACAGAAATCAAAAATGAAATATTTCAGTTTAACGAGCCACGAATACGCTCGGAAGAGGATGATTAAGGCAAACGAATGTTGATGGAAGAATTGGTGGAATGAGAAAATGCGAGAAAACGGGAGTACCCTGAGAAAACCCACGGACACGATGTTGTCCACCACAAACTTACTTGGCCGGGGATTGAAGTAAAGACCCCACGCACCAGAAGTAAGCTCTTTACCACTGAGCCCCCATAGCCCCTCCTGCAACAGAAATTAAATTAACCTTGTAGTAATTTGATTTCTGTTGGTTCTGCACAGTGTCGAGTCTAGAAGGTAAAAAACTGTGGGGAGCAGCCAGAACTCGGACTATGATAAGTATATCATGAGTTTACTATAAACTTTCAAAAATAAATAAATAATAGCTTAAATTATTTTTGTCACTCAAAAAACTGGGTGACTTACGCCCCCGGTCCTGGGCTAGATCCACCGCTGCCCCCGTCAAAATATATGCATTAGTGCTTGAGAG
Source organism: Thermobia domestica (assembly GCF_964235325.1). Classification (NCBI taxonomy): domain Eukaryota; kingdom Metazoa; phylum Arthropoda; class Insecta; order Zygentoma; family Lepismatidae; genus Thermobia; species Thermobia domestica. The sequence continues at coordinate 40,453,010 of NC_137467.1, forward strand.
AACCCTCCTTTTAAGGACAGTCTTCTGTTTCCCCCAATGTTTTAGAACCGTTTCGGTACGAATCATTCTCAGTCCATTATCGTAGCACAAAAAATAAAACCCTTTTAAGCAAGTTCACCAGTAAATTGCTGTGACAATGAAAACCTCCAATTATCCAGCAGTTACACTAATGTAGAGACCTGCACGGGCCGGGCCCAGCCTAAGGCCCGAAGCCCGGCCCGGCCCGATGCCGGGCTTGGGCGGGCCGACTCTGCTATTTCTTTGGGCCGGGCCGGGCTTGGGCGGGCCGACACTGTTATTTCTTTGGACCGGGCTGGGCTTGGGCTAGCCGACACTGATTTCTCTTCAGGTCGGGACGGGCTGGAACCGATCAATTGCAATTCTTTAATAATTATAGACTTTCGTTAAATGATAATTGGAATAAAGCAAAACGTTGAAGAAGTGTGCCCGTGAAAAATGTTACAACGAATGCAATAGCTATGTACAGTTTGTGTTGCCTAGAGGATTGCAGGCATGCACTTTCACTATAGAGGATTGCAGGCATTATGCGGTAAATTAAGCTCTGACCTTGACCTTCACTGAACTCAAAATATAACAAGAAGGGATGGGAATGTTTTACCTGTCGCTAAACAATATTGCCATCTTCACTTTATGCTAAAAATCAATTAAGTTAGATTTTTGTTACAGGGAATGGAGTTTTTGTTCTCTCGATGACAGGCAAAGTTCTAAGAGGCAATGGTACCATTCGGGAGGAAAGCGTCAGGTTGTGAACCAGAGTTTAGAAAATGTTTCTGAGGGTTAGGTCAAATTTAGTACTAAATTTTGAGAAAGATTGGGGCTCGAGCTAATATTTTTTAAAAAATATCGGGCCGGGATCGGGCCAAAAACTTTTAAAATTTATCGGGCCCGGGCCGGGCTTGGGCCAAGAATTTTAAAAACTTATCGGGCCGGGCCGGGCTCGGGCCGAAAATCTCCAAAATTTTCGGGCCCGGGCTGGGCCGGGCCTAGGTACGTTCGGGCTGGATTGGGCTCGGGCCGAAAAATTCGGCCCGTGCAGGTCTCTACACTAATGTCCACAGAAATGTACCGGCAGACAACTATTTCCAGACATTTCCCGAACCTAGTCATTAACCACCATAATTGGTGAGTTCTGTGTACATTTTTAGTATTTAATACGAGGAAAAATCAGAAACTAAGGTTAGAGAAATGAGGAATGTGCGGTAATTTTAGTACATGGAGTTGGCAACTGTGCAGAGTTTCAGCTACCCACCATCTACAGCACTAGTTCTGGATAAACACAAATGGCGACTCGTTTGGAAAACTGGTCTCGTGAAGAAGTCCGCTCAATTATTCGATTTCTGTGGACGAAATATATCACCGCGGCTGAAATTCACCGGCAGCTAATAGAGGTTTAAGGAGAGGCTTAATGTCCCGTCAGCATGTAGCAGAATGGTGCCATCTTCCTTGATGACAACTCGCGCCCACATACAGCACAGAAGACCACCACGCTGTTTAAGTCAAGGATGTTATAAAATAGAGGATCTGCCCTTACAAGAAAATCTTGAAGCCATACGTCACAGTTTTGCCACCCCTACTCTGCCCACTCTGCCCAATAAGATCGCGATGTTTTGAGCAAACAATCATGGTGGAAACGAAAGTAGCCAATCAAACGAAGGCGGAAACGAGAGTAGCCAATCAGACGTGTCGATGCTCGGTTGTTTCTTGCCTTCATTGATTTAATAGGACGAAGATACATAAGGGCAGATCCTCTATTTTATAACATCCTTGGTTTAAGTAGTTTCGCTGGAGCATCATCGACCACCCTCTCCACACCCCAGACGTCGCTCCGAGCGACTTTTACTTGTTCCTGCACTTGAAGTAGCCCTTAGGAGGCCGTCGATTGGCTTCAGACGAAAAGATGGAACACTTCATCACAACGTCACTGAACACGCAAGGACAGGATTTGTACCAGGAGGGGATCTTCAAACTCATTCCACAATGCAAGTGCCTTAACCAATATGGATACTGTGTCGAAAAATAACCTAATGTATGTACTATGTGTTGGCTGTATTGATTGTATGAAATAATATATACATATTTCAAAGCAGGCTTTGTAACCTTACTTTCTGAACACTCCCTGTAATAATCTTGTATGTTCTTTCGTTATTTTTACTTTTAGTACACTCAGTATATGTATTAAAGATTTTTGAATGTACTTGAGAATAAAATTGCCGCACAAACAGTATATGTTTTGTAGTAGTTTTGTTCAAAGTCCAATCTATCTATTAAAATGCTGCAACAGCAATAAGAGTGCCTGAACTCCAACCTATAACCTATAACCTTAGCTTTCAAAACTTTCATTTACTGTTATGTGTGATTTCACGTTTAACAGAGACAAACATTTTAAGTATTTGTACTTTAAATAGTCTAAATTAGTTAACTATATCTTTTTCATAAAGTTTATGATATAAAATTATTCTTCAAAGCCTTTATATTTTAATAAGCCTTCTCTAAAATCAATGCATGTGAATTGTGCTTCCAGTTTCCGAGTTCTTTTAAACTATATGTTGAGGACGTTTATATGTTTCTGGTCAATCCTTTCGACAATGAGATCTCGGAAACTGCAGGCTGTAGAAAGATGACGTTTCTACTGATCGATTGGAAATTTTGAGTAGATTGTCCACTTCTTATTGAATATATAAAAAAAAACATGGCCATTATTTCTTTATTACATTTTTTTTAGTATACGCTGGAAGCGTTGAATTTTTTTTAAAAAAACTAAAGCATCATATCCTATGCGTTATACATTCCAACAACACATTGATGTATATTGGGGTTGTATATATCTTTGGCGTTTGTTTCATGGCCAAATAATAATGAAAAAGGAAGGATTAACCATTTCTCCCGTCTAAGATAAATCTTTATTTTTTGAATGTTTTGCCCAATGAACCATATATAACTGACATTATAATTAATTGTATATGTAATGTATTTGCTTATTACATACTGCATGCAAGAAGAAAGAAAACACTGGTCATACATGAATTAGAACTCCAACCGGAAGTAGGCTCAAATCTTGCAAACGGTGCGAGATATTGAGAAAAAATAATTGAAAAAATCTCCCCTTTATGATACCCCTTGCCGATTTTTTTTTTATCAAGACGTCTTTCACTTGTGTCTGTAAAGGGACATGTACATATGTTGTGAGGACTGAAAAGGAGATTTATGCTCATATGCGAATGATGCGCTGTGTAAAGAGCGTAGGTTCAGCTAGTAATTCAATATTAGAACATTTGAATAATAGACTCTTCGAATATTCAAGTAAAAAAATAATTATTACAACAACGAATATGATAAAACGAATACTGGAATATTCGAATAACAAAAGAAAAAATCAAATAACGAATATTCTCATAAATTTAACAGCTCTATTAAGAAGGTATTTCGCTCTCGTCCCGCCAATAATTGTGTATAGTATTTCGATACTAGATGATACAATATTTCCCGATATTAGCTGTTATTTACTGTAATAATGTATACAATTACCACACAAACTATACGTAATCTTAACTTATATAACCTCCCAATAAACGAACAACTTCTATTTATTGAAATAAACGTTCCATGATTATGTCCTTCAGGATAAGGAAACGGATAAAAAAAGGTCAATTGATTTGGCGGAATGCAAATGTGGGAGGAAATTGTAGTACCAAAGAAACCTAACGGACACGATGTTGTTCACCACAAACTTACTTGGCCAGCGATCGAACCGGGACCCCCACACATAACAGGTATGCGCTCTACCACTGAGCCACCGTGCCAGCTTCCTTATGTAAATTGGTCATGTCGGTATCCATTATTCAAAAGGTTTCATTCTACAACAACAATTAAAAGAGAAAATCATTTAGGACAAAAATTTTGAAAAAAAGCTTCCATTTTAGAACAGGAATTCAGTGAGAACACTTTAGAACAATAAATTTTGTGAAAGTTTTTTTATTTTAGAATAAGGATTATAGGGAAAATTGAATTAGAATAAGGCATTTTGTAAACGCTTATGCTTTTGTAGAAATATAATTTTAGGAAAACTCATTTTAGAAAAAGAAATTTTGCAAAAGCTTTTATTTTACAACAAGAATTAAAGAGAAAATCATATTAAAAGAATATTTTTTGTAAAAGCTTTTATTTTACAACAAGAACTAAGGGAAAAGAAAACTTCATTATAATATCATTTACGTACTAAGTAGCTTTATTAGAACAAAAATTTGGAAAAACTTCCATTTTAGAACAAGAATTCAGGGAGAAATCACTTTAGAACAAGAAATTTTGTGAAAGATTTATTTTAGAATAAGGATTAGAGGGGAAAATTGAATTAGAATAAGGTATTTTGTAAAAGCTTATACTTTTGTAGAAATAGAATTTTAGGAAAACACATTTTAGAACAAGAAATTTTGCAAAAGCTTTTTTTTACAACAAGAATTAAAGAGAAAATCATATTAAAAGAATAATTTTTGTAAAAGCTTTTATTTTACAACAAGAATTAAGGGGGAAAAAAGCTTCATTATAATATCATTTACGTACTAAGTAGCTTTGTTAGAACAAAAATTTTGAAAAAAAAACTTCCATTTTAGAACAGGAATTCAGGGAGAAATCACTTTAGAACAAGAAATTTTGTGAAAGATTTATTTTAGAATAAGGATTATAGGGAAAATTGAATTAGAATAAGGCATTTTGTGAAAGCTTATACTTTTGTAGAAATAGAATTTTTATGAAAACTCATTTTAGAACAAGAAATTTTGCAAAAGCTTTTATTTTACAACAAGAATTAAAGAGAAAATCATATTAAAAGAATAATTTTTTGCAAAAGCTTTTATTTTACAACAAGAATTAAACAGAAAATCATATTAAAAGAATATTTTTTTGCAAAAGCTTTTATTTTACAACAAGAATTAAAGAGAAAATCATATTAAAAGAATAATGTTTTGCAAAAGCTTTTATTTTACAACAAGAATTAAAGAGAAAATCATATTAAAAGAATAATTTTTTGCAAAACCTTTTATTTTACAACAAGAATTAAGGGAGAAAAAAAGCTTCATTATAATATCATTTACGTACTAAGTAGCTTTGAATGTGTGCCAACTCAGGTTATCCTCTAGCTCCCAGCCCCCGGAAAAAATCTCAGCACCTACGTTTTAGTGCTTGGACTACGGTCTTGCATATAGACTGTTGATGCCCCCCGATAGACATACAAATACTCCCACCGAAAATTAAACCCGACTCTTCTGGGTTGTGTAACTTAAAAATAAAGAAGAAACGTTTCCATTAGAAAAATCCTTCCTTTAGAGTAATCTCGGGATGACCTCCTAAGCAATTGATTATAACGATGAAATTGTAAAGGTTACAAGAGGACACAGTCTTTCACAAATAACAGAGACGTGTCACACACTCAGATAGAGAGAAGAGCTAGTGAACCCTTGTTCGTGAACAACTTCTACCCAGTAGGCGGTCCTATTTTTCTTGCAGAGAACCATAGTGTAAAAAACAGTATATACGAATATCCTTGGTCTCATATACATAGATCAGGTCGTCCGCGTACTGTACTGTGACAAAATCTTCATTCTTTACACCACATGCTTTGGTCACTATATAAAAAGTAGCATTCTACATGTATGTATATACGTATCTGTATGTAGACGCCTATGTTTAAAATGACATGTAAAATGAAGGTTGCCATCTGACCAAAGTTTTATATATATATATAAAAAAATGTCTCCGGAAGACGTCTTGATTGCATTGGGACTTCAGAAAATCTGTTTTTATGCTTATTTCGTTTTGTTCACTTCAGATCTATCAACAGATTCAATTTGGATGGAAGTTTCTAATTTCTGTCTGTCTGTCTGTCTGTCTTTCTTTCTTTCTTTCTTTCTTTTTTTCTTTTTTCTTTTTTTTTAAGAAATGAAACCAAGTCTTTCTCACGATTATGCCCTTTTGGCTAAGGGAGTCAATGATTAAAGCAAGTTACTTTGCGACGATCAAACTAGGCATTCAACACACCAGTGTTAAGCTACCATTGAGCCACCTTTTACAAAGTATTATGTGAAAAACCATAATTTTGTCAGAAGAGTGATTTTCCTGCAATAGTAATCATGGCAGCCTCCAATGTAGGGTAAAGAGGGGATAATTGACCCTCCTTGAATTTTCGAAAAACGTCTTAATAAAAGAAGGAAACAACCGTTTAAACTTCCTTTTACACACCACAATCCTCTTTAGATGCGAATACAATAACTTACAAAGAGTGAAAAAGTGATTTGACTGAAGCGAGACTTGAACCCGGGATCTTCGGCCAGGGTTGGGTTATGAAATCACAACCGTCAAAAGGTGTTCTCAATATATATGAACACTGGACTGTCCAAGCACAGCAACTAGGCTGTAGTACAAGCCATGTGGTCTGAGTGGAGAGCAGACTGCAGGCGTTGCAGGGTGTTTGGATTTTCTGAGAAGTAGACTGGATGGCGTAGTGCTTAACGCTTCGGCACGGTATACCGGAAATCCCGGGTTCGAGTCACAATCCAGTCAAATCGCTTTTTTACATTTTGTAAGTGATCTGAGATGTATTTGTGGATTTGAAAATCATTTGCGTGTAGGTGTCAATTACAGTACAGGACAGGGCCAAGGCAGCTTTCTTGAGGGACTCAGTGAGTGAGATTCTGTAGTAAAAGATTGGATGCTGTTACAAATTGCTGCCGTCCCTGTACATAATTTTGAACCCATTTCACAGCACCATCGGAGAAGTTAACAATATAAGGACGATGTGAGACTTAAAAAGAAAGAATAACGCCATATACAAACATGTTAATGAAACTTGGCATGATATTGATTTTGAAGGGGTGCAAGGTCTAGAAAAAGAGGGTAGAACAATAATAAGAAAATAGAAAGAAGCGCGGAGAATTGAAGGGTGTGAGCCAAGAACATGGTAACACACAATTTTAATGTTTTAAGAAATTAGAGAGTTTTCTCCTGCATAATTCATTTTCAAAGTCGGAAAGCTGATTTTTCACATAAGACTATACATAAATCATTAAACGGAAAAAGGTTAAATGAAGCGGTATGCGTTGCTCTCTATTGGGTGCTGCAAAACGCAGCAATTGCAAAATTGTGGGGTACCATGTTCCTGCCTCACACCCTTCAACTAAGAAAGTAGTGAACGATTAATGAACTGGAGAAATGGACTTCATGAATTATACATGAATTACAGAATAGATTTTTAGAAGGAATTGAAAGAATAAAAATCACAGATAATAGAAATTATTGAGAAACAATAGGAATAAAATTATATGACAGAACATTGAATAGAGACGAAACTTTAAAATTAACTGATATTTGGAATACAGTGGAGTCACGGTAATCCGAACACATTTAATCCGAACACATTTAATCCGAACACAGTTAATCCGAACAGATCCGGGAGAAAACTTTTAGTTTATTTATTTATTGTGACGAAAATACGCAGTTTTACAAAAATTAATACCACAATATTGTTCAAGCTTTGCACTCCCCCCCCCCTCCAGTCACAAATTGTAAGCTTTGCTAACCCATTCAACTCTGTGGCCAATTTAGTCATTTTCATTGTCTTAACTAAACGCTTCAGAGCGTTTAGCTTATTTTTAAGAGTAAAGGTTGTATGTTTACGCTTACTCGCCATAACAATCGATTCTCGCACTGTGATACGCAAAGGGAACAACGTTCGCCGTAATAATCTGGGGAGCAACAGCTGACAAAATGCTGAACTACACAAAGATAATAATACCCCTAACGGAAAAATTTGTAATTACTGTACGTACTGTATGTGGAAAAGTAAAGGCATCCTGTTTTTCCAACATTTTAAACATTTTTCCAGTCTATACGCTAATCATTACAACAATATTGACCTGTTCACCCACTTCAAACCGCGATTTTATTGTCATTCCGGCTGATTCGAACAGGATTCGGTCCCAATTTGTTCAGATTAGCGGTACTCCATTGTAATTTGTTAAAATAATGATAATAAAAAAAGAAAAGTGAAAATAATAATGATTAAGAACACAGTTATATTATAAATTTAAATTTAATTGACAAGAATTATTACTTACCAATGCAAATAATAACGTGAGAAATAATTTTATTTCAAATTTTGCACATTTTATGATGTGTTTTCTTTATATATATATATTTTTTTAAAATAGCAAGTAAACGGCAAATTGAAAACAACGTTGTGTACCTTTTAAAAGGGTAATAAATTGTCTTTAAATTGTCATGTATATCATTCAGTTTGGTTAAGAAACAACGAAATTATAACAAATTAATATTTCCTTTTTTGCTTGATTTTCCCCCATGAATAGAGAGGGCTAAGAGTAATAAAATAACCAAAGAGTCGTTTTGCTTAAATCTTTCCAGTTGTACAGTATGTGTTATTATGATACGATGAAAGAGGAATTGAAGTGGTTTCAACCTGACAGGTTGGCCGAATCCAATATGACTGCCATCAAAATGGCTGCCATAGCGAAAACTTGTTCTCGCTTACACCTGGTAAGCACCTATTATATTGATCCGTGGGTGATATTTCTGATGAGCGAAAATTGGTACTCTGGTTATTGCTTTTACCTTCGACAACCGAATTCAGAGCTTGCAAGCACATGTAAATAAATTATTCTCTATTCCTCCGTCCTGCTCATGTTTTCTTTTGGTACGGGTATTAATTAAATCACATTCGGATTGTAAAACACCATTTTATTTGTTTTAACAAACTTCATAATAATAATTCAACATCTTTAAAACTTAAGAAGAACACTTAATGGGCGGTGAAAATAGTTTGCTCAGACAACACAAACATTTAAAAAATTATTAAACTTTGTGAACGCAAAAATACATATTTAAATTGTATATTTTAATTATATTTTGCTAAGATAACGCTAAAATAGAAAGTATTTTGGACAGCGTTATACAGCAGCCGTTATGCGCAATATGGTAACATGCATCTTCAGGAATAAGCACCATTTGTTGTTTCCAAAAAGAAAAAAAGAAAAGTTTGCGCACGTAGGATATTTCTCTGTTGGTATATGCATCAATATGTTTATTTAAAAAAAAATACCGCCCATTTACTTGATTCACAACGCTATAATTATCCTGCTATAGTTTAAAACGCAAAATACATGAATGTGGAGACTTAAATGTAGATTAGCGAATGTTTGTGACAGTAGTGTTTATCAAAGACTCTCTGGATTTTTTTGTTTCCCTTCAAACAGTGTGAAACTGTTTCGTAGTTATACTGATTCTTCTTCAGAATTACTTCTTCATAGTCTAACACATGATCTACTGAATTTTCGCACTCATCTTCACACTGACACAATTCCGTGCAAGGTACTTTGAGTTTTTTGTAACGGAACGCATTGCATCCAGTTTTACAGACACAGTGAACATTCAACAAAATTGTGTCCTCCGCCGGTGGCTGCAAACACAGAATAGGCTGGAAACGATGTTATTCTACTGTCCATCCGTAATTTGTTGGGGGTGGAACTTTGGGATGAGAAGGTGACTTTTCTCCACACAAGGCACACGTAATGGGCTCTCCAAATGTGAGGTTTTAACCTTGCGCATGTTGGTGGAAGTTGTTCCCCTTCGGCATTTTTTCGTGAGAAGAGTTGCCATCGCAACTCTGAGAGATCGCTACTGGAGTCAGTGCCTGTTGAGTACATACCACAAACAAATCGCTCTAAATTGCTGCATGTTTCCTCGGTTGGTAGGTTCACAGTCTGTCCTAAAGAGGCAAAGGACTCTAATAATTTTTTGTCGCTGTTTTGGTAGATTTTAAATGCTATTTTTTTTTTCAATTTTCCAGCAAATTTTCCAGAAACATATGTATCAATGAATGCATGCAAACTTAATAGTCCTCTACACAAACCAGTTCCGAGAGCTGAATAGAGATCCCAAAGGTGAATTACGCGTCTTCCCTGGAGGTCACCGACAAAGGTGACTTGCGGGCGAATGTCTTCAAAGTAATGTAACAGAAGCAGTGCTACGTCTGTGTCTGGTGAATATATTGTCAAGTGAGCGTCAGGGTATTTTCTTAAAGCATGGATTGAATGGAGAATAATGAGTGTATCGGCTTCTTCATGACTGTGAATTTTCAACTTCTCTTCCAGCCTGATGCTGCTTCTGCGCAATCCTCCCACACAATGATGACCTGCTTCTGTGAAGACATATTTCGGAAGTAATCGATGGTCTCTTTCGCTAAGAATGCTGTTAAATGTCATTTTGTGCTGAAATGTGGAAGAAAATAGCTCATTGATACATTACTGATGTTTGTGGAAGCATCCACACGGAACTCGAGTGATGTACCTCCACTTCGCTTAGCTCGCATTTTTTCTATAAAGGAATTTTCGATGTACTTATCGAATAGGATGCGAATTTCGTCTGATGATCGTGAGAACCACTCTATTTTTTCACAAATTCGGTTACAAAATCACTGCAGGTTTTCACCATCGGGGTCTTCTTCATGCTTTGTACAATTGACATTCCATCAATTATCATGATGTTTCTACTTTGAATATTCCTGTTCGAGTTTACATCAATTTCTGGCTCGATACTATTACGTGAATCTAGCATTCCTTCCGAAGTGCGAATAATAGTGGCTTTATCTGTGCCCAATAGGAGCGAACCATCTGCAGCAAAGAGTGCTCGAGGGATCGTAGATAGCTCAAACTCTCCAATCACTTTTTCTTTTATGTCTAAGTCATTGCGTGTACGACAGATGATTACAAAACGCGCTAACAAACTTCTCTCTTCCTTCAATTTGATGATTTTACCGGCTACAGTTTTTGTTAGCTTCTTCGCCAGATGTTTGAAGGATCCCAAATTAAGCTTCCTCATTTTATCAAACACTGTCTACGCGGAACCATAAAGTCCAGATTTCAAGAACTGACCTGCTTGCTCTGTCCCCTTGTCATCACGGAGAAGAATATCTGTTTTTATTTTCTCGGGAACAACTGCTTTGGTTGTGATGTTTACAAGCTCTCCTATTCCAGCAAAAGGATTACCATAGTGAATTAGAATCTTTCTCAACTCATCTGCATTTTGCAACACTCGAGTTTTTGAAGTTCCAACGAGACGATGATGGTTATGTGACTGCAGGTATTGCTTTGAACCATATAACATTGCAATTCTTGGAGGACTTGAGTTACAACGGGTGCCGACCTAAGATAGCGATCTAGAGCTGACTCATTTTGTGTCAATCCAGTGATACCTCCTGTTACTTTCAGTGATCGAATCTGATGTTCTATCCCTTGATCTGAGCCAATCGATGTAAAAGGATGACCTGACTTGTTGAAGCAAAAGTTTTCTTCTTTTAGGTTTTCAAATACTTCAGGCTTGCTTTTCTGCAGATCTCGCATTTCTGCACAATACAGAGTGGTCATTCTGGCGTAGCTTAGTTGATCATTTGCAAAGAAATATTTTATAAGGCCTTCTCGAGCAGAAAGATGAAGAGACCAGTTGAGCTTCGTTGTGGCCCGAATATTAATTTGTTATATTTTCGTTGTTTCTTAACCAAACTGAATTATATATATGACAATTTAAAGACAATTTATTACTCTTTTAAAAGGTACACAACGTTGTTCTCAATTATTTGCCGTTTACTTGTTATTTAAACAAAATATATAAAGAAAACATAAAATGTGCAAAATTTGAAATAAAATTATTTCTCACGTTATTATTTGCATTGATAAGTAATACTTCTTGTCATTTTTTTAAAAATATTATTTTCTACGTCGTTTGGTGTTTGTTGCATGCAAATTGGTCAATTAATTTGGGAGATGTAGGCTTTTAAAGACAGCGCTGTGCATTCGCGAAGGCGCCCATCTTTGATAGTCGCCATATTGGATTCGGATGAACAAAAAAACGGCAACCATGTCAGAATTTCAAAGCATCACCGAAAGGACAAAAATCAAGTGTTAGTTTAATTTTAACAAGAAATGCATACAGATGTGTAATTTCAGACATAGCGCACCCCACTAATTTGCCTGCGGGTTAGATCCTCCATTGGCATAGGATTTTCACATTCGTTTCCTAGTATATTAGCAGACAATAGATTAAAATATATTTAATTCTCAAACTTAGGTGAGCAATTGCGCCCCTGCTTCCCAGGCCCGTATCCAGGGGGTCTAGTGGGGCGCCCCCATAAATTTTTGCTGGCCCCTAAATTTTTTACAGCAGGCTTGCAAAAGAACTATAATATGGTGATGAACTATCATATGGTTGGATCGGGCCCCCCCTAACTTCAGCCGGCCCCCCCTACATTTTTGGGCTGGCTACGGGCCTGTTGCTTCCCCGTGTTTTGTATAGCCCCCCGAAAAACAAAATTCTAAATACGCCAGTGTATTGTCTGGTCAGGATGGAGTAGCTAAATTCCGTCGCCAATTTATGGAAGAATGTTTTGTGTAATTGATTTTAAAACTTTTGAGAAATCTAATAGAGCAAGAACAGTTAGTTCTACTGTACCTGCTTTGATCCCATGGGTCTTATTTTTCACTTCGAGAAGTTGGCAACCCTACTTGTGTATGTACGTATCATGATAACATATGTGTGAAAGTATGTATGCCATACATAAAGAAGTCGTCAAAGATGTCCGTATGTGAGAAAGGAAGATTTAAACGTGGGAAATAATATTACATCGTTGCATCTATAACCAAGCTACAGCACAACAATTAAAAGGTTAAAAAAAAAAGACTCAATAGAGATATCTTTCTATTATATTAAACGATTTTTATATAAAAAATATTTGTTGAAGAAAAACGTTTCAACAATACCTTCTAACGTATTATAATTTTGAATAAAGAAGTCTTTTAAATAATGAAAATGAAGGGGTCACAGCAGAAGAATTATAACAATAGAGCAAAGCTTGATCTTCAACAATGAAGACTTTTAGCTCGAGGTGAAATAATGGTTTTGCAATAGCTTATATTACTAGCTTGCAAGGGGAGGGGAGGTACGATTTTTTCCACCCTTGCACAATGATGAACATGCAACAATAGAATATATTGTTAGTAAGATATGTATTATGTGCCATTAAGTCAGCGTTGCTGAAAGAAAAAGAAGAGAAAGAAAAAGAATGCACGATGTTAAACATTTGTTTACTTAGAAAAAAAAAAAAAAGAAACTTGTCGTACGTGTTGCTACATACGATAATTTTCGGCTTAGAATGTTAGTACGAAGCACTTGGTGCCCAATCTAATTTTTTCCCTACCGTCAATAACGAGTATTTACGTTCGCACGACTGGCAACACTTAATAGAAACTGACTTTTATTAAATACATATGGTTATATAGTTGCAGAGAGAGAGAGAGAGAGAAGAAGAAGATTGACAAGGAATGGCGAAGGGGCGGTGGCAGGTGAGTATCATGTGTGTAATGTATCAAATACAAGTTTCGTGTAAGTGGATACTTTATATTTAAAAAAAAAAAGTAAAGGTAAAGTTACTTATATAGACCTACGTCTTTTTCCTTCTCTATACTATAACGTGCAGTGATGTGTGAAAGAGGGACGCCATCCATCTTCCTAAACCCATTGTAAGAGGATGTTTAAGATGAAAGAGATTTCACATTCATTATATATATATATATAATATTCACAGAGATTCGAACCTGGTCATACAACTTAATATACACTTTATGCATCTTTATTAACTGTAAACTTGCATCTTGAATACCTACTGAAGAAAAAATATGTACAACACGTTATTACTGTACTGTAATGATGCTATGCTACCTGGTTGCACCTAATCCCAAGAACCATAATACCTACTAGAAGGATTAGAAGTGGGACCGGGATGGGGGGCTTATTTCGATTTATATTCAGATCGGTGTAAGTAATGAATACAAGATTCTCATCGTAATTACGGCATCAGGTTTTTTGTCATTGACATCAAGACTCACACGCTGGAATTTTTTTTGGGGGGGAGGGAAGGCTTCGATTTCAAATGTTTAATCCAAGAAACCTACTGTAAATCAAGCAAAGACAATGTAAAAATCTTTGTAAACTGAAACAAAGACATTTTGTACATTTTTTTTAAAAAAAAAGTCTATTGTAAATTAAATGCAAACGTACTTTAAGGAAAAATCTTTGTAAATTGAAACAAAGACACTTTTATTTATTTCCAACAAAATTACTGTAAATTAAACACTAAGATACTATAAAAATATTATGTAAATTGAAAAAAAAAAAGACTTTGTTGTGCATTTTCAAAAAATCTTTTTGTTAATTCAAAGGGAAGTATTGCAAAAAGTAAAATAAAAATACTACCCAATTCGTACAAAAGAGCGGCACAATTTTGTGTTATTGTGTGACCACGAATTGAGATCTTCTTGCAAGTAGGAGGTCACGTGTTGAGTGCAAAGTTAAAAGAAATAAAAAAAATATTGAAACGGATTGGATAAAGTATCAAGTGTGTTAAAAATATTTTTGATTTTTTAAAAAAATAAAGTGAATTATTATTATTTTTGTTATACAGAACAAAACCATCAAATTATATATTCGTATGTCATCTTGAAATCAATGCCTCTATCGCAATACCTCCTCTAACATTTGTGGGATTACAATAAAAATTCGCACTTGTGATACAGTTTTCATTTGTAGATAACTAAATAGAAAAAAAAAAAAACATGAGGAAAATAAAGCAATGTAATCTAGCTCTTGCAAATTGAGCTTGCCAAGCTACAGAAATCTATATTAGGTTTCAAATTGAGGAGAGGCAATTAACACTAATAATGTTAAACAATGGATGAAGTTTCTTGAATTAGTAACCTTACAACGATATGTTGTATTCTTTTAAACTTTTTCTGAGCAATATGTGATATTTCTTTAAATATGTACTAGTCAGCTATTTCTATGGTAGTAGAAGAAGAAGACAAAATAATTATATTTTAAAAATCAATGTTTTCGTGTATGTATTTGTTTGTTTTGGGTAACCATGACGATAGGTTAAGTGTCGACATAGAAACAGAGTTACTGTAAGCTATAATATAAATAACATCAGAGAGATCACAACGAACATAAAAGGTATAATAAACGACATTTTGGTACCATATTAATTTTTTTATTGGTGTGACTCAAAATATATCCAAGGATTAAGGCTATACAACATCAATTAAGAGTAAATAGTTTTTATTATTCGTTCTATAAATGGTGCCGAAACGCCAGGAAGTTGTGTATCGTTTAGAAGTTAAGTAAAACGATTACATCATTGAGCCTAACCTTAATTATACCGTTTTAAGAAGTGGCACGGTAATAAATAGAAATATTATGATGAGTGCTACCGAAAATGAAGTAATCAATAACAGAGAAACCGGAACAAATTCAGCGGAAAATATAGTTGATCTTCTAAAACAATTGTCTCAGGAAATTGATAATAAGCTAGAACAATTACAACAGCGAAATGATGAGAAATTGGAGCAGTTACAACAGCGAAACGATGAGAAATTGGATCAAAAATTGGATCAACTTCAACAGAAAATTGGCGACAAACTGTCACAACAACTTGACAACAAATTGGAGCAATTACAACAGAAAAATGACAGTAAATTGGATCAAGTACAGCAGCAATTAAATCAGATGAATCGGCAAATTAGTGCAAAATTTGAACAGTATGATCATAAGATGGGACAAATGTTACAAAGGTTCACTGTGGTACAGAATTCAGTTGAAACTATCGAAACTGTCGTGAATGAAATTCAAACCAGATTAGAGAATTACAGGATGAGGTGAATTTTCTCAAGGAAAAGTGTATTTCTGCGAATGAAGATCGCGATTGTGAGCACAAGAATGATATTCGTCCCTCCCTTAGTGGAGTGGAACCTGTACAGTACCCCAGAACAACTTTGGAAGATAGTGAATCTTCAGGATATAGTGAAGATAGTACAGAGACGGAAAGAAGAACGAAGCGTTCATTCCGTAGAGGTAAAAACGCACATGGTGGTTCCAGATATTCGAAGTACAATAGTACAGGTAAACCATTACTATTCAGTGAAGTCAGATCTCTCACAACATTTAGTGGGGTACCCGAGGATATACCTGCTAGGGTATTCCTCAAGAAATTCGAAGATGAATGTGAGTTAATGGGAGTAGATGAGTCCAAATTCCTAAAAATCCAACCTCACATATTATTACATCCGTGTTTAACCTGGTTTAAAGCCATTAGAGGTAACCTTAGTAAATATTCTGATTTTAAGGATGCGTTGTTGTCCAGTTATGAAAATGATTTCATGTTGGCTAATAGAGACGCTTTATTCCGAAGAAGGCCTTACAATCCTTAAGTTCACAAAAGTGTTACAGAGTTTGTAGTCTCAACTTACAACGAATTAAAATCTATCAATCCAAGCCATCCTGAATCACGAATAATAGCTTCGATCCGTATTGTCTTCGTGTATGTATTTGTTTGTTTTGGGTAACTATGACGATAGGTTAAGTGTCGACATAGAAACAGTTACTGTAAGCTATAATATAAATAACATCAGAGAGATTACAACGAACATAAAAGGTATAATAAGCGACATTTTGGTACCATATTAACTTTGTTTATTTGTTTGGCTCAAAATATATTCAAGGATGAGGGCTATAGAACATCGATTAAGAGTAAATAGTTTTTATTATTCGTTCTACCCTTACAAACAGATTAAGCTCGAAGTAGCAAACCTGCAGTCGCAGTGATGGATGAAAACAGTCATGTGGGCACACGAACACTGTATGTATAAGATGGTAAGATGGTTGGTTGCGGACATATTAGTTGAGTTGATTTTGAGTTTAATATCCCTTTCAGCAGCAAGGCTATATGAGACGGACCTACTGATTAACGTGGAACCCGAACCACATGAGCTCCCGCCGAAAATCGAACTCCGGTCTCCCACGCCAAAGGCACGTACGCTAACCGCTTGGCTACGAAGGAGCTCTGCGGACATATTAATATAGAAACATTAATGCATGAACTGGAATATAGACAAAATGTATGCAAGTGAGTACCGTGACACCTAACCCCTTTAATAATGTGAACAAAGAATGGGCGTGCGCAAAACTCTTTTGAAATGTTTCGACGTGTTTTTTTCAAGAATGTTGTTATAGAGAATGAAATCAATTTTTTTAATGACCCAGAAAGCATTAATACGTCAATAGAATGACCTATTTTTTTCACCGAAACACAAAAAGTGAGAAACACGTGATCATCATAGAAGGTGAGCTGGCGATGCTCTGAAATAGGAAGGGTATCATCTGTACAGATTTTTTTTTTTAGAACATCATGCATGAAACGGTGAAAAGTACTCGGTATGTACAGTTTCTTTTAATGAAGGAAGTTATTCAATGCAAAAGAAAGAATATTCTATTTGGCAATGTTCTTCTGCACCACAATAATGTCCATGCTCACATGTCATTGGAAAGTCACAGACTATTGTCAAAAGTAATGGTCAGTAACATACCAAATCTTTAGTCTTAATTTAGCTCCATTCGACTTCCATCTGTTAGGCTTTTCTTTCTTCAAAAATAACCTTATTAGACAATATTTACGGGGTGTGAAAACATTAAAATCATTGTGAACGTATATGGAGAAAACAACCTCCGAAATGTTTCCAGAGCAAATTTTAGTATTAAAATGAACTGGTGTGTGGTAAGCAAATTACAATATTTTGAATATCTAATTTTAATAATAAAACAAAATGTTCAATTGTTATCTGTTTGCGAGTATTTTCAATTGACAATGCGCAAATATTTCCCTGTTATTTCATTTCTGCGTTTTAACAATATTGCATTTAGTGTCTGCCATACTGAATTTTACACAATGCCATGTATTCATTGATACTCCTGAGATTACAAAGAATACATAATTCATTACAGTCTATCACGCATTTCGATTCTTCGGGAACAAAGAAACACACAAACGTATCTATCTACACCTGAGAAACGTTATCTTCCTTTTAATTTCATTGCTTTTGCAATTACTCAATTCTCTAACCTTGGTAAATAACTACCAAGATAGATTTAATAAAAGCAAAATTTTTCCCGAGAACCATTTTAAGTTTTCATCACCTCCATAAATAAATAAATAAATAAATAAATAAAATTGATTAGCTTAACTGTAACATGTGTCACATTATCAAAAATCTCTGCTAAGTTAGAACAAATCTATTGTAACTCCAGACAAAACTTCTAATCAAATCGAACTAATCTACTGTCAACTGATTGTAAATTTAAACCAAAGTACTGAAAATTTGAGCAAATCCATTGTAAATTCAAAGAAAAAATTATTATATTTTTCCAAAAAAATCTACCTTGAGTGTTAATAAAACTAAAATACTACACAGTTGGAATATATTTACTGCAAATTCAAACCAAAATGTTGTATAGTTTGAGGAAATCTCTAAATTTAAACAAAGGTATTGTACTACTTGAACAAGTCTATAGCAAATTAGAACAAATCTACTGTAAATTCAAAACAAAGATATTGGGATAATGGGAACTTATTTACTAAAATTTCGAGTAAATATATAATATAATTTGAACAAATTTGTAAATTCAAGGTACTGTATGATTCGAACAAATCAACTTAAAATTCAAACAAGAGTACAAACAATTCGAACATATATACCAAATCGAATAAACATACTGTGTAATTTAAACAAATCTACTGTAAATTATATATATATTCATAATATACATATATATAAATTATATACATATATACATATATATATATACATATATATACACATATATACATATATACATATATATACTGGACACTTCTAACAAATTCGCTCTCAGAATTGTATAATTTGAACAAATCTCTAAATTCAAACTAAAATACTATGTGATCAGAGGAAAACTACTGTAAATTCAAACAAAAATACTAATCAATTAGAGCTAGCCTACTGTAAATTCAAACTAAGTTACTAAACAATGCAAATAAATTTACTGTAAATCAAAACAAAACTAGGAAAAAAATCACATTACAATTCGAAAAATCGACTGTAAATTCCTATAAGACCAAAATGCTGCACAATACGAACAAATCTATTCAGATTCAAAATTATGCACTGTACAATTTGGACTAGCTAGTTTATGGTTGTTCAATTACGGCGTATGTATTGTCGATTCTCACCGTTTTCATATTTTCCTTTCTATAATGAAGTTTGCTCTTGATTCATCTAATTTTCAATTGATTACAGAAAGGGGTAAGAAAAATTATTTACTATATGAAGATATATGTGGTTTCGCGTAGTGTAGTCATTAACACTCTCGCATTTGAAATGCGAGCGATCCGAGTTCGATTCCCAATGGGGACACGGTCGGAAAAGGTAAAAAAAAAAAATGTTTTCCAAGTCAGTCATCCTAAGTGGGGTTTTTCTGGGTTTTCCTCAGGAACACCAGGCAAATGCTGGAATGATATCTAATATAAATGTTAGGCCACTTGCTTCCTACCTTTCAAATTTCCCGGGTAGTGTGATCACCGGGGAATCTCATCCTTCACACTTATGGGCTAACATGGTTATAGCTGCCGAAAGCCAAGAAATTTTTTTTAAAAATGAAATGAAATGAAATCTTTCAGTTTTACGTCCCACGGTTATGCCGGTTAGGCTAAAGGAGACGGTGATTATGAGAAATGAATGAAATGGTGGAATGAAGAAAGTGGGAGGAAACGGGAGAACCCCGAGAAAACCCAGGCACACGGTGTTTGTCTACCACAAAGTTCACTTGGCGGGAGCAGGGTTTGAACCCGAGACCCCATGCACCAGAGGTAAACGCTCTACCACTGAGCCACCGCGGCCCCGCCAAGAAATCTAACTCCTATTCTAATCCTAATGTACAAAAAATCACGCTTGCGCTGAAAGGATATGAAATTGGATGTTTGAAACCCCCTTGATGAAATTCAGGATACGCCACTGTACCCGAAACCGCAAGTGTCAAATAAATAAGTAAATGAACAACTAAACGTTAAGACTAAGGAAAATACATTTTTCTGTTTAAACATATTTCGAAACAGAGACAGTCTATTTTTTCTTTTTTTTTTTTAATTCTTAGTTCCATTATGAATTCAACAAATCGTTAAAGAAATCAAGAACATTCTATGATTTGGTAACACTGAAATGGATCTACACTGAGTATTGGGTGAATATTCACATAAAGAATAGAACGTGTTAGATGAACATAGTTCCTGGATTATGCAAATTGCCCAGATACACACACACACACACACACACACACACACACACACACACACACACACATATATATATATATATATATATATATATATATATATATATATATATATATATATATATATATATATATATATATATATATATATACCAACAAGAAGAATATGGTCTTTATGACAAGGAAGGGGAAAAAATCCTAGGCTATTGGTTACGCTACGGCCGGTTTCAGTCAAAAGGACAATATGGACTCGATCCCCTGGACTGTTTCGTTGTAACCCAGCGGGAGTTAATGTGTCTGTGTCTCTACACATATGCAAAGATCAAGAATAATAGAAAAAGGAAAGAAAGAAATAAGAAGAAATATTTAGCAAGACAAGGAGCAGAGAGGTTTATCTTTACAAAGAAGGAATTTGTGAAGGTACCCTTTCTTTCAAATCACTAATGCCGGAAGCTATCTATGCATTTATTCTACAGTTTACAGCAGAAGAACAAGCAGTAGTCTCCCATCATTCATTGTATTGTACGATAGCCATTATGAGTCAATTTTTTTCTGCTTGTTCCAGCAACGTGATTATTGTTACCATAAAACTATGATGATTTATGATTTTTTTTTAAAAAAAAACAATCTATTATAAAACACATTAAAAGCAAGAGGAATTAAGGCTCAAAGTACAGGCCGTCCTCTTTCTAAGTTGAGGGGTAAAGCTTTTATACAGAGGTTGATTCAGTTATATTGAGCCGAATTCGATTATGCTTCTTAATTAGTATATGCTGGGTTTCCATCACCGATTGTGTTCGATCTAAAGGCCACCCTTATTGACTATTGCCTGGCATCGAAGTTTACATTGTAGGAGACTACGTTGCAGCAAGACAATGAATATAGGATTTCACTGCTCTTACGAGCTTTCCCCAGCCCGGAAACGGTGTGGATTCGACGATGAGACAGTCGCCGCTTTAGAAGTTCGGCGCTTTAGAATCTATTGAGCTGGCATCTGGACTTTTGAAGGAGATGTTAGAGAAGTAAATTGTCGCAATTCCAGTTTCCTATTCCATTCGGCGCGTCGATTGAATTCCACCGATGGCACAACCTACACGAAAATTACGCACTTTACTCATTTCTATGCTGTGCAAAACCTACACTTAATTGATTATGAAGAAATTTCGTTCTGAGGAGAGTGACAGAAGATATGAGATTTGAAGAAAAAACTGGGATAGAATTTGAAGGATTTTTTTTTAAATATAATGAAATCAAAATCGATAAAAGTATATCCTGACTTAAGTATCAAAACATCAATCAAGAGTCAAGAGATTCATGCCACTATATTTCCCATGTCAATGTAGATAAACGTCAAGATTGGTTGATCCAAGTTGATCAGATGCTATGATATAATTAAAAACTTTAATACGAGTTAAGTGGACAGTGTTCCGATATTGATCAAACGGAAATCTATCACATAATACTGAATACAAGTTTAATTTCTATGTAGGAGGCAGAAATACAAACGGGTCACAACACAAGACCCGGTTTCAATCAGACCCGTGACACGATGACCCGGACAGTTCTACCATCCAGGGTGACCTGGAGTGACCCGGACAGACCCTTGTGATCTGGAGACGACCAAAATCGTCATGCACATGAAAATTGTATGTGTTGCTGCTAATCTGTTTCTAACAAACACGATTTTCACCTCTTGTCTCTCTTCTTACTACATCTAGTTTTCTTTCTTTCTTGTTGTGTGTCAAATCGTTGTACTGAGAGTTAACTACAAGCTGTATCACACGGACAACTGCTATAGTAACAAAACGAACAGTGGCTGTGGTAACAAAACGAATAAGTAATATGGTAATAAAACGAATAATTGTTGCAGAAATGAACAATTATTGTTATGACAACAAACTGAACGACTTCTGTGGTAAAAGAACGAATTACTCCTGTGGTAACAAAACAAATAAGTATTATGGTGATAAAACGAATAATTGTTAGCGTGAAATGAATAACTAGGATTACAAATTAGATTTCTGGACTTTCGGTATCTATGGTCATTCTAGCCTGTCTCATATATCAGGGATGAGGTCCCTCGGTCTGGGAATTGGAGAAGAAGAAAGGAATGGGGGAAGTAAAGAAGCGGCCTGAGACTATTGTTAAGTACTATGCCGGTATTTACCTGCTGTGATTGAGGACAGGAAAAATCTCACTTAGAATGGCTGGCTTGATAAAGCTCTTACATCTTTTCGACCGAGTATCCTCACCAGGAATCGAACCCGGGACGGCTCGTACTAAAGGCGAGAGCTTTAGCTCGGGGTCACAAACGAATAACTGTATTGATAACAAAACGAATAACTTATGATAATGAAACGAACAACTGCTAAGGTAATGAAACGAGGTAGCAAAATGAATAAATTTAAAGAGGTAACATAATGCTAGAATTTTTGGAAGGTATACGCTCGATTGTTTAAAAAAGTATGTAGCGTATATTCACCCATGTTTACCCTTGTTCTTTCGTAAATTTAAGATGAGTATACGCCGGAATATATAATGTATGAGAATATGCAAGTATATTCCTTATATTCCTCATTATAATCCTGATATTATGGTAACAAAACGAAGAACTGTTATGGTAACAAACGAATAAGTTTTACAGTAATGAAACGAGTAACTTAGGTAATGAAACGAATAAGTTTTACAGTAATAAAACGAATAACTTATGGTAATGAAACGAATAAGTTTTACAGTAATAAAACGAATAACTTATGGTAATGAAACGAATAAGTTTTGCAGTAATAAAACGAATAACTTATGGTAATGAAACGAATAAGTTTTACAGTAATGAAACGAGTAACTTAGGTAATGAAACGAATAAGTTTTACAGTAATAAAACGAATAACTTATGGTAATGAAACGAATAAGTTTTACAGTAATAAAACGAATAACTTACGGTAATGAAACGAATAAGTTTTACAGTAACAAAATGAATAACTTATGGTAATGAAAGAACTGTTACGCTGAAAATAATGCATAAATTATATGTCAAAACGAAATGACTAGCATAGAATCATTTTCAATTTGTGTCATGCCAGTATAAAAAGTGGCATACCAGCAGTTGTAAGTTATAATACCAGTGATGATGGTACTGACGTTTGTCAAAGAAACATACACGATTTTATATTCGAGTCCAAAATTTGCATGCATCAAACACGAGTATAGTTACCGTTCAACTAAGCACTACATGGTTGGTGATTTAGTGAATATAAAAAGGGCAAAAAAAATTAATAACTTCATTTTTTCACAACGTTTGTTGCAAAACTAGTCACGCTAAAACCACATACAGATAATAACATATACAAATATACGTATGTAGATTTTGCTTGTTAGTATCACGAAACTCTGACATTTAAGAATACACTAAAAGCATACACATATTGTACTTAACACATACTACCACTTCAAGAGAGAGAGAGAGAAAAGAAATAATATTTATAAGAAGCTAACAGAACTTCTTGTATACAAAGGAGCACGGACACCATTTATAATAAGCTGCACCAAGCATGTACAGGTATAATACATGTGCGTTATTTCTGTAATGCGTCTTGGATGTACCGGAGTTTCTATATCAGGGGCTAATTATAATATATGGTGCTTCGGAAGATGTATTATCGCTGTCTTCTGATGACAGCAATAAAGAACAGAGGATTTTTAGACTACAAAGCACGCATGTAAGATGAACTTCTTTGCTATTACAACAAGTTCCAGTAAGAAACTAGAAGGGAAGCTGGTTTTTAAGCCTGTGCTATTCTACCGCTTAACCGCATCGTCATTTCTTGTATGTCAGTCTTCGATAATCCATCTTTTAATTCTCTTTACGTATTTTAAACTATTTCTTCTTTTAAGCTTGATGTGTGAAGTATATAGAGTAATTATTTAGTACTATAACCGTGGTGTTACAACCTACTAATTGCTACTGTGGCAGGCAATCACCTTACTATTGGACGATCAGTGGTTGAATTTTGTGCCTGTGTTTTATGACCTTCCCAACAAAGAGGTTATGAAGGACAGGAATGAGAGACCCCGGTTCAATTCCCACATTAAGCTGTAGGTCCACGTCTCATATAGCCACACTGAAGAACGGGACGCTGAATTTAAATCAATCTCAATCTCAATGAAAGACAGGATCTCCTATTATGTGGGATATGACTGGGGGCTTGGATTCCATTCAGTTGACCATCATGGAAGTTCAATCCGCATGCTAAGGACCGTTCGTCACCATGTTATCTAGCCTACAAGAAAACAGACCAATGTCAGCTACCTCAGCATGATAATCGGTGGTCATCATATAGATTTGAATAGCCTTTACTTTTGGATTTTGTAGATTGAAATTTCCTGCCTACTGGTTCAATATCTTCTCAATTGCCTCGCAATGTTGGCAAAAACTACAAAATAAGTTTCAGAACCACGGACATAATAAGACGTCTACCTGAAAAAATTGTGCTGTGTGGGTTCAATCTCTGGTGATGTGACTCTGAGGTTGACCTACTCGCTTCAAATTCGATACGAGCTCATTCGTGGCTAAGCGGTTAGAGTACGCGCCTTTGAAGTGGGAGACCCGGGTTCGAACTCATGTGGATCGGATTCCGCGTTAATCAATAGGTCCACGTTTCATATAGCCGCGCTGCTGAACGGAACGTTAAACTCAGAATCAACTCAACCCATTCAAATTGGATACTTGGGTCAAGCTAGGAAAGTAAATGGCGTTTCGATGACTACATCACTTCCCCCAGTGCTGAAATTAAGAATGAGTAAATCTCTTCCACACCACACACAACCCGTGAACGTAAATGACCTGTCTCGAAAGGAAAAACGACTATTCTTACAATTAAATTAACTTTTACCTACAGTTTGAATTACTATCAAACTCTCGACAGGAACAAGAACATGGAAGTATCGAGAATAGTTGAAAGTGTCCATGCTCTTCACTGGGACTCGAACCCCCGTTAATCAACAGCCTAACGTCTTAGGCCGATGATTCGAATCATTTTTAGACCCCTGACTGCACAACAGTTTACAACGCGCTGCTAAAAATTCAAATATTTCCTACATTACAAAATTTCAAATAATAACACTGTTTTACAAGGGTTGTATTTCTGAAATGAAATTTTGTACTATGGAAGAAATGTGACATGGAAGCTCAAATGAGACATCCGATTTGACCCGTCAGGGATAGTTCACGAGTAATTCAAGCATTCATGTACTACATATATTCATATACATGCCAAACACAGTATATGGTGACAAAAGGGAATTTGGAAAGTAAGACCTTGCAACATTGACAGTTTTCATTTTTCAGAGGTTGACAAAACTTGCCCGTCAGTGTTTTGTTGTTGCAATGTGATATTGGGAGTAGTTTGTGAGTTAAACTGAGAGTGTGAATCTGGTATTTTATCGGGCGTTAGTACTACTTGCTGTATGTAAACTGAATGCTGTGGATTCATTTTGTTTGTGTTTAAGTGAAGTAAAAAAAAAAAAAAAAAAAAAAAAAATGCCTCACACTCGTGGTTATAAGTACGCAGCTAACAACTTCTGTTATGTTTGTGGCGAGTTCACCTTCGTGAGGAACAGGAAGAAAATCACACCCATCATCAAGAGAGCATATAAGCAGTACTTTGGCGTCGGAGCTGGTGATTTTGATAAGAAGCGGTCACCTAATATGTGTTGTGCTACATGTTATTGTAAATTAATTAAGTGGTGGCAAGGAAAAATGTTTCATTATTTGATGTACCGAAGGTTTGGAGGGAACCAAGGGACCATTTGACTAGTGTTGCCACGAGACGAGACGAGACTTCAAGCTGGCTCGTCTCGTCTCGTGCAAAGCATGTCTCGTCTCGAAGAAATGTGCTCGTGCCGTCTCGAGAGGTTCTGTCCCGTCTCGTCTCGTTTGTCTCGTTTTGTCTCGTAAAAAATATAGCAGCATACCATGGGAACGAAAGTAAAATGTAGCAGACTGCATCATGCTAATCAAGATACAACTAAGTTATTACCCAGAACACACAAGACAAGAAATGTCACGGTAGCTACACCGTGAAGCATTAACCTCCTGTGTGTGTGGTAGTCGGTTTGATCTCGGTTAGTGCCATGTAAGCTTTGTGGTGGACAAATATCGAGTGTGTGTTTTCTCGAAGTTGTCTTGTATCCTATCACTTTCTTCATTCCACTAATTTTCCCATCATCATCTATTCGGAGTGGGCCAAAGTTGCCTAAAGGTATTAAAAATAAATTCGAATAAGCTCACAAGATAAAGACAAGTAGTTTACAAGATAATATATCTCTGCTGTTAGTTGTCTGAGGATTCTCGACCCTGGCTTTTTTTAACATTCTGAAACATTTAAATTTGTTTCACCAGTTTCAATACACAATATACAGTAAATTGCTCATAGGTACGTCGCAGATGAAGACACTAATGTCAAACAATGTTTACACGACAAGCAAAGTTCGATGTAAAGGTGGCACCATCCCCGACACTACCTTACACTATCAGCCCACTTGCTTTATAGTGTCGGTATAATATATATATATATATATATATATATATATATATATATATATATATATATATATATATATATATATATATATATATATATATATAGAGAGAGAGAGAGAGAGAGAGAGAGATGTGTGTCTACACTTTGATTTCATATATTCCAGCCTTTAGGTTTCACAGTGTTAATCCATACCAATCCAAAAACTACTTTCCATTTTAACATGTTTAGATTTGTTGCAATTATATATATGCAAAAGCTTGGAAGCAAATAATTTTATTGAGTAATGCAAAGTATTTGATTGAAATTTTATAGGTTACTGCACAGTAACCTCTACTTAAAGTACCATAGTAATGGGAGCTGAACGACACATCGGAGGAAAGAATGCTTGGGGCCAGTCTTTACCTCCATGGTAGAAATTTGTTCCCATACCCGCGGGGTGTGTGCCCCTATATGGTGGTTGCCCCGTTTGTGTAACCAACTCATGACAGTACACCCAGATTAGCTAATAATCTAAAAAAAATATTTTGGGGTGGCCATTTTGGATTAAAGTTTCTTATATTGTCGTGATCTATTCGTAACCATACAACGCACACATTCATACCAAGCCTAGAGGTCTGCGGCGATAGACCATCGGCTTGAAGGTCCCGGGATGAGTCCCGGAAGGGTCATTTTTATGGATTTTAACAGCATTTGTTTTTCCGTTTTGTGTCAGGGGGCGAAATTGTACGGGATAAAAGGATTTCAGTCTGAAAAATTTGGAGAGAATATCCTCGCCAGGTTATTTTCATGGGAGTAAGGAATTAGTAAAAATATAGGATATGCATTTTATAGCAAGGTTAAAAATATGGTTTGGGTATCCTATTTCTTTTCTGATAATTTATGTTCTTCAATGTTCGAATTTTGATTATTCTCATGATATTTTCTGCTTTCAACGAAGTTCCACGTTCGAAAGGTTTTATGTACCTGTAAGAAACCATTTTTGAAGATAATTCAGGTTCTAATGAATATTATTCACTAGGAAAGGGATGTATTTCCCTCCTCTCAACATGGAAGCAGAGGGCAATTTCGCACTCTGGTCAGACAAAAGGAAGGCCTCCCTGTAAAACCTCTTCACCTTCAGTGTTATTGTTAGTACCATAAATTCGCTGAAAGCAAACAATTTGAAGGGTTCGTTGACAATACCTTTGCTTTCTTTGTCCTTCGCCCGGCTTCCAAACGAAGAGGTGAAATTTACATGAATGCTGTAAGCGAGCGATTGGTAAAATGGTAACAGTGTGTTTATATATATATATATATATATGTATGTGTGTTTGTGTGTGTGTGTGAGAGAGAGAGAGAGAAGACAAAATTTTAGTTGCAAGATGACGTACTTCAATTGCCGTTTTCGGTTCACTTAGCAAAAAGAATACCCCCACCAGAGAATAAAGACAAGTGTAGGCCTAGTCTGTTTTCTTCCGCCACCTCAGCCAGAACTTTCAACTACAGCCTGTGATGAGTATAGACCTTACCCAGTTTTCAAATTGAATAGATGGTGGTGGTAGTTCGGTTTCTTGACCTTGTAAAAATCTTTCCTTTGTTTTGTTTGTCATCATTCCAGCCAGAAATTAAAAAAAATGAGAATTCCCCAGTTTACAGCAAGGGGAATTTGGGACAAGAGATTATTCCTGGAAGCTCATGTATCACGATTGTTTCATTCAATAGACAGAGGACACTTTTCTATGAAGGCTTTTCAACATGTTTTCTCACAAAGGTGATTTTCCTTTTGCAATCTATATGACCACTGTCTCGCCTCGTGTCTCGTCTAAAAGGGTTCTGTCTCGTCTCTTTATGAGACGAGACACGAGAAACGTCTCGTCTCGTGGCAAGACTACATTTGACAGACTGTTATTTCTGGTTAACAAAATTCAGGGATTCACGAACAGCAAATCAAAGAAACATATTGTTTATCCGGATCTGCCGTCAGCAAGACGACCTGTGGCACATTCTGAAGCTTTACCAGTTCCTTCAGGGCCCACAGATATAGAAGAGATGAGTGATAGTCAAGAAATTAGCACTACAGAACTTACATCTTCTCCGTAAAAAAGAAGGGATCCCCCGTATCAAGGCACGAGTACGCCCACGCCACATGTATTACAGCATTATGATTTAAATTATTTAGTGCGAGACTCAGTAAACAGAAAGCAGAATTGTTAGGCTCCAGGTTACAGGAATATAACCTTCTCCACGAAACAACCAACATAACCTTCAGGAACAGAGAACGTACTTTTATGTCTTATTTTGCCAGTGGTAGTTCCGTGACATTCTGCAATGATGTTCATGCATTAATGACAGCCTTGCATATAACATACGAACCTGGTGAATGGAGATTATTTTTGGATGCTTCGAAGAATAGCTGAAAAGGTGTATTGTTGCATATCGGGAATAAACTGCCTTCAATCCCAGTTGCATATGCCACTTTTACCAAAGAGAGTTATGAAATTTTCAGAAAGATATTGACCTTAATTAAGTACAGTGAACACAAGTGGAAGTTGTGTTGTGACTTCAAGGTAATAGAATTATTATTAGGGATGCAACAAGTTTACACGAAGTATGCATGCTTTTTGTGTGAATGGGATAGTCGGGAAAGAACTTCCCACTATGTGAAAAAGGAGTAGTCTAAACGCAATTGGACAGTTGGGGAAAAGAATGTGCAACGGGAGAGTCTTGTAGATCCTAGAAATGTTCTTGTTCCACCCCTACATATAAAACTTGGACTTATTAAACAGCTTGTGAAGCAATGGATCCCAATGGGCCAGCTTTTGCATATCTTGCTGACAAATTTCTTCGACTGTCAGCTGCAAAAATAAGAGAGGGCGTGTTTGTAGTCCGCAGATACGAGAACTGCAGAAAGATAGAGGTTTTGAGGCATGTCTCACAGAGAAAGAAAAGTGCGCATGGATGAGTTTTACGAAAGTAACCCAAAACTTCCTTGGGAGAAGACGGAACCCTAAATACAAGGAGATGGTGGATTAAATGCTTGCAGCTTATCAGGATTTAGGGTGCAAAATGTCCTTGAAGGTGCATATCATGGACTCACATCTGGATTACTTCCCCAGTAATTGCTGTGACATTTCCGATGAACACGGAGAAAGATTTCATGAAGATATATCCATCATTGAAAAACGCTATGAAGGGAAGTGGATGCCCACTATGCTGGCAGACTATTGCTGGTGTATCATTAGAGACAAGAGAGATACTCAGTACAAAAGAAAAAAGTAAACCATTATGTACGGTCGACAGCTGTTTCGCAAACCTACAATTCTATGTAATATATAGTGTCAACAATATATAATAATGCTTTACAAACACAGACATTACGTGCTGATTACTCCAAAACTATCCCTGATGCAGAAAAACTAAAATCAGATTTGAATTCAGGAATAAAAATCCTTTCAGAATCACTACTTTGTTACCCAGAAATATTTATTTTTTATTTTTTTGTAGAACAGCAATTTATTTAAATAAAGTGGTAATAATTTATTTAAATAACTGGTAACCTGAATAACGAATTATCGTTAAAGTAAATATTAAAAAAAAGCATACATTTGTAGGAATAATTATTCTAGTTACGAACAACAGAAAGAAAATCGGATATATGTATTTAGAACACAAAGACTAAATAAAGAAATTACGTACTAGTTGAATTTGAATATTCTCGCATAATTAGTACCTTGTTTTAAGAATTAGCTTCCTTCCTTTTTATTGCAATGTAAAATAATAAGAAGAAGTCGATATTATAAAGCAGGGTGTTTAAAGATTGTTGAAAGATTTTACCAAGGTAGGTACGAAGTGCCGATTAAGAGGGCTTGGCCTTAAATCGGCTTGGGTAGAGGTAGGAGAAGGGCCGGGTCTATTCAGGGACGGATCCAGGACCGACTTCTGGGGGGGGGCGGTGGGTTGTCGTACTGCTACTTTTAAGGGCTCCAAACTTTGGGATGGGTTCTATTTATATATATAAAATAAGAAAGTTTCCTCTTCTGGTTGGGGGGGGGACAATCGCCCCGATCACCCCCCTGGATCCGCCCCTGGCTTTACAATATGTGCAACACATGCATTTGCACAGAGCGGCAAGTTTCGAGAGGCGGCAAAATCTGTCATAACTATATTATTTAAAATAACTATTTCTTGTTAGAAACATACTTCATGATGATGGCAGTTAAATTTACGAAGCTAGCCTTCTATTTGAAAACTACATTCATAAATCATGTTTAGGTCTCATTAGTTTAAGGTCACATGGGCAGTGCTAAAGCAAATGTTCAAACAAATCCCAGCATGAATTGCTTGATTGCTGTCAAATACGAGAACTCAATTCTCGAACAGTAACAAACACCTGTTCCATTTATTAAGTTATCATAGTTTTGATATGAAAACTAGTTTTGTCTTTCTCACAAACAGGTTCCTTATCGTTGAAGGTTGAAACGTTTAAAAAGAAATTAACAGACGTAAAATTAAAATCAAAAAATAAAGATAGAAAGAGCTAGGTGCACTGGAATTACAAACTGAATATTTTGATTGAAGGTTGATATTGAATTGTATATTTAAAAAAAAATATATTATCGCCTTTCCTCTTCAGGTGTGTTTGCTTTACCTTTCACTAATATAATAGGCTATTGTTTAAAGAAGAAAAAACAGACACGAAGAGATTGTGTTTGTACTGTTTAGGCCTTTCTGAGTGTCAGTGCTCTTTCCCTCCCCATCATTGCTTCGTTGTTCATGAGAGGGGGAGCATACTTAAAGTCGTGGCTTTTAAGATTTGTTCTTTCTGAAGAAAGGGGGCAGCAAATGATGTCATTGCACGGGACTGCAAATTGCCTAGGGCTGGCCCTGGGTACGAGAAGTTACAAAAACATACGAAGGTAAGATTCCAGGATTTACGAAGTGAAAAAAAAACAGAGTGGTTTTCGTCATATGGTCCCCACTAACAAAATATTTCTGTGAGGGAGAATGTGTTTTGAAAACATTAAAATGATAAAGTCAGGTAGGGCGAAATACGGACCATAGAATGGATAAGAAAGAGATTCCATAGGGCGAAATACGGACCATAGAATGGATAAGAAAGAGATTCCATCAGTTGAATACTGAAAATAATGCCATTTCCCTCAGTAGTCTAACATTGCCTCCTTGGCAGATAATTCCGCATAGGAAATAACTGCGTATGTGTATTTCTAGCTTAGTCATATTAGTGTCATAATGGTCAAAAGCAGTGGTTATTTGGCTATCCGATCAATGAATTCTATCCACTTTCATAACACAAGAACTGTTTTTTTTTTTTTTTTTTTTTTTTTTTTTTTTTTTTACACCTATGGGCTTATGTATTTCTTGTTATATGTAGATCAACTAACTACTTTAGTTCACAGCTTTCCCATATACTCCCATTTTTCAGCGATCTCGTTAATCCTATTTTTGCAATTGAAGAAATCTATTGCACGACGTAGCAGTGCTGTTTGCTGTTCCTCCTGTTCTTGAGTCAATTTAATGGTACCTATTTATTGAGTTGTATTGTATTGTTCTGCTTGTGGTTAATCAGAAAAGTTTATTCATGTAAAGAATGAACTATCTTCTTCTGCACATGGGTAAAAGTGAGGGGGAATGTGGAACGGGAACGCCCTCCCCATACTTCCAAAAATATGTACGGCGTCCCCTCCCCAGTCCATAAAAAAATACAATGGGTAAAGATAGGCAGGGAAACGGCGTGACGTCATGCCTCTACCTACCGTCCCCCTACATTTTCGGACCCACTTTCACCCCTGCTCCCGCACATATGGATGTCAAATATGAGATTGCTTTTATATTCGCAAACTATTGTATGGAAATTCTTATATTACGAACCTATTCGTTTGTCTGTCTGACGTTAAGTATGGGAGCAAAAACAGAAAGAGATAACAAGAAATAGTTTCTTCGTATGGATTCAGCATATCGAATATATCTCAACTAGCCCATTACCCCTCTATTAAAAGCAGAAGTTCTAGTGCTTAACTACTTATATTTCAATGCAAACAATAAATTAGGGTTTCAACATGATTTGCAGATTTTTAGAAAGAACTTTTGGTCATTGTTAACTGCCCCGTCTGATGTGTCTAATGAGTACACGGGCAAAGAAACGACTTTGTGAATGTATTAATGATAATGTATTAAGTTTCCTAACACTGTTGACAAGTCGATTCTTTGCTCGTGTACCGATTGGACACATCAAACGTTCAGATGTATTTTGAACACTATTAGGGCTCTTCCTATTATCCACTATTAGGACGCATTTTAAACATTACTTGTTCACTGACAGAACACTTCAGGATTTTTTTGAACATGTTCAATAATGACCAAAAATCCTTTGTAAAAATTTGCAATTAATTTTTAAAACACTGATTTATTTTTTGCGGTGTTCAATCTATATTGATTTCTGGGACCAATTGCTTCACCTCTAAAGTCTTTAAAAATCCCTAACCAATGAATCGATTAAAATCGAACTCCGAGAACATTATCGATAAGAGCTATCGATAATGGTGTATTGATATGGATTCATCGTCTCAGAAATGGATTCTATTCTCGTCCCTTATTCCACTTTATTAAAAACGAAAATGATACAGATCTCTCACTAGGTTATTGTAATTAGACCAATTCAGTACAGTATGATAGTATAGTTTTACAGTATGAAAGCTCATTTGTTTTTCGATAGCAATTGTGAATTGTGGTCTAATTAAGGACTAAGAAGCGGAGCATATCTTGTTTTTGTTTTAGACGTTCCTCTAGTCAACACGAAGTCTTCAAAATTACAACTTCTAAAATTATATAAGATTTATAGACTTTTTCGTAACTGCGGGGCCGCGGTGGCTCAGTGGTAGGGCGTTCATCTCTGGTTCATGGGTTCCCTGGTTCGTTCCCAGCTCGAGCCAAGTAAACGTGGTGGTGTACAAACACAATTGGGTTTCCTCGGGGTTCTTCCGTTTCCTCCCACTTTCTTCATTCCACCATTTCATTCATTTCTCTTCATCACCATCTCCTTTAGCCTAGCTGGTATAACCGTGGGGCATGAAACTCAAATATGGGCCATTTCATTTCATTTCATATGTATATATATATATATATTTTTTTTTTTTTTTTCGTAAGTTTTATGACTCGGAAAGCTACCATAGGAACCAAATCAAGAACCAAACCAGTAGTCATGCTGCAAATCTAGAACCCGAGAAAGTGTAACAAATAAAAGAAATATGCAGTACATACCAGTAATTATATATAAGGGAGAGGTGGGCAATGGCGATCACCTAAGAAAAATGGGTTGATACGCAGTTTCATTTGCAAAATGTATTGAAACAAATTTGTAAATGCATACTCTAGTCCTTCTACAATAAGTATGTAAAATAAAAAGATGGCCATTCTTTCAGTTCGGGAACACGATGGAGAAAACTCAAATTGCTACTTTGGTTGCCATACCCATCACATGTTGGTAATGGCGATCACAGTACAAGCTTAATAAACACACATAGATCCATAGGCAGTTCATGCTTGTTGGGGCAAAACTGTGCCATCGAAACACTGATTGACGTCAACTGGGTGTATTATTGACGTTTTTCCAAACACACTCACAGATATATACACGTGGTGAGTCCACAGCAGTACAGTCAGCATGCGCCCACGGTCCACAAAGGTTACACCGCTACCAAAGCTCGTCGCCACTCCCAAGTTCCACACATATAATACGTAGTTCATTTTGCTGATCAACTGTTTCGAACATGTTGTCCATTGTTTTCAGGTTATCTGCTATTTCTTTTTCATGCGTCGGAGTAAAAACAGCACTTGTACTCAATGTGGGAGAACCCATGTTGTTCCTTGCAGCCCTATTATGAAGAGTTGTATGGAATGCTGGACTGCTTGACTGCTCCTTTCATGGACTTCCCTTCTCCTACAGCGTGCATAGCTGCCTCAAGGTCATCTGGGCTCCACTTTACCTTATTAGTTTTTATTTTATAGTTTCCAACCATCTGCAATAACAAAAGAAAGAAAGGGTTCTAAATATGGGGCAACAATAGGAAGAACAGGAAAAGTTAATGCTTTAATCACACAAAGCTAATTTCACAAATTATTGTATATTCATTTCAAATAGAATATGTAAGTAATGTATGGTGTAGGCTTACATCTCTGACAAAGCTCTCCATTTTGCCTTGAAGGACTTGTATCTGCACAGTTTCCATCTTGCGTTAAATTTGAACTCGCTACCATGTGTTCCATAGATTCAGGCTTTTACAAATGTCGCAACCAATAGAAACTACCTCCTAGAGATTATTATTTAAAAGTAAATAGTTTGATGAATCCGTTTACTACTATTCCGAGGTTCTTCGAACGGTAAACCCCGCAATAATATTGTAAACGTTTCCATTCGAATTCATTTTTAGAGTACCCGTTTTTCATTTCTTTGGCCACACCTATGTTCGATTTTACCCCCCTCCCTTTCCCAACCAATAGCCCGGAATTCCTGAAGTATGTTTCCACATTTATAAAGCTCTTATAACAGAAAAGAGTTAAATTCGTTTTTAATTATAGTTTTCATTTTCTGCATTTTTGCACTTCTATGGGAGGTTTCATCTTGGTTCGATTTTCTTCCCCAATAACCTTGACATATCATTTGAAACAATAAACAAACTGTAAAAGTTGCATTCAGATCGGTTTACACGTTCGATAGGCCCTAGCTATTGTGAGTCATACAGAAACACAGAAGACATACAGATACACAGACAAGTACACAACACAAATGCCAAACGTTTCAACTAAAAGACCTTTGTTGACACTCGCTCAATTATTGAAGGCGGTACGTACACAGGGGAGTGGGTGCTGGAGATTTGGATCCCTCAATTTCAAACTTTTTTGTAAAGGTAATATAATTTTAGGATCAATTTTATGAATTTTAAATATATAACCTCAAATTAAATTTCGTCCACCGAAAGCTTTGGACTCCCGACATAAATTCCTGAGTACATGACTGGTTCAAGGCACATTGGTATGAACGTAATTTTAGCCTATACCAAACAAGATGGGCGATAGGCCTACTCGGATGATAGTTAGAGTGAAAATGAACATTTTTTCCTTTTAATTTGATAAATAAAATGGAGTTACCATTGACCACTGTATTATATTTTCAATAATTATCACGTCCAAGTAAATTCTGTGTTCCAAAATTTCAGTGTTTGTCTCAAGTAGGCGTATTACCTATCTTAGGTCTAGCTTCCTTTATAATTTCTGGCTGGAGAAGTATTCCAAAAGTTTGTTGGGAATGACTATCGCCATGATGGTAAACTGATCACGTTGATCGGCATTCCCAACATTGCGCCATTTTGAAAATTGAGCTGGTTATTTGAAATATAATTATGTGCCATGCATTAGACATAAATATAACTTTTTAATGAAATGTAGTAACTTCATTGTACTTACCATGAGTTTAAATATGCAGATCCTTATAAGAAAATCGACAAAAAAAAAAAAAAATCAGGACGCTGTAGACTTCAGCCCTCTCTGACGACTTTCTCGACAATATACAAAAAAAAAAAAAAAAAATCCTTGCTACAAGAGGCAGATGGCAGCACTAGTTTGGGTTCTCCTCGGGTCACGCAATAGGTCAAAGTGGGCTGAACGCCATTCCCTTCCTCTCCTCTAGTAATGCTGAAATGAAAAATATAAAACGAAAAATCCATGTTTTTCATACACAGAGTTATGATAACTCTAATTTTGAAAAGAAGCGTATTGAAACTAAAGTTTCCTCAAGTATAACCTAAAATTTCAACGTATAATTTCATACATCAATATAATTTAATCGAATATTAATTAAAACTAATTACCGACAGAGAGAGATAAAGAGATAATTATCAATTATATACAAGGTGTTTCAAAACGACACCAACAATTTTTGGAAGGTGATTTCTGACAGCAAGAAAAGAAAAAAAAAGTATAGGTCAACCAGGGTGCAGAAATCCGTCATTTCCGAGTCATAGCCTACCGAAAACATGAAAAAATGAACTTTAAAGGTGCATAGATTCAATACTATGAGACCTACCCTAGTCGGGTCAAGACTCCACTTGGAATCAATATGTGCGCTATCCAAAAATACAATGTTTCAAAATCCTACGTAGGGATGCGCACGAGTCGAGTCGAGACAGAATTTTCCTGAGAAAATTCGAGTCGAGACACAGCTCTTCCAATAGAAAAATATACGTTTTTCGAGTCGAGACATCACTTTTACAGCACATTTTCGAGACGAGACAGCCTCAAATCTTGTCTCGTGCGCATCCCTAATCCTACGGTGCTTCCTCAACAATTTTTATAGAGGTAGTTGGCGACTACTTCAAATTATACTCCCGTAGCCAAACTTCCTCTATAGAAATTCTTTCGTGAGTCCTTAAGAATCTGAAAC
The DNA here is from genome assembly GCF_964235325.1 of Thermobia domestica. Classification (NCBI taxonomy): domain Eukaryota; kingdom Metazoa; phylum Arthropoda; class Insecta; order Zygentoma; family Lepismatidae; genus Thermobia; species Thermobia domestica. The sequence goes on from NC_137467.1 coordinate 40,490,213, forward strand.
ATGTATTTTTGTATAGCGCACATACTAGTTCCTAAGTGAAGTCTTGAGCCAACTACGGTAGATCCGATAGTTTCGGAGCTATGGGCTTTTAAAGTTTATTTTCTCATGTTTTCGGCAGCCTATCACTCCAAAAGGAAGCATTTGTGCACCGAGTTTGATCTGTACTTTTTATCTTATCTTAGTGTCAGGAATTACGTACCTTCCAAACGTTGTCGGTGTTGTTTTGGAACACCCTATATAGTGCATGAATGAAGAATTTCGTTCAACATTGTACGTATTACAGAGACACTTACATACTACTACTATTATTATTACTACTACTATTTGGTACTGTTCTTCCTCCTTCTACCAATATTACTACTACTAATAATAGTAGTTTAAAATGGAATAGTCAATTATACATTCATCCTTTAAATGTAACCTTTACCTATCCTAGACTCATTCTAGTTCAATCTCTTACTTCGAAGTTGAATTCTTAGTGTTATTGCTGATTAAAAATTTAATTTAATAATGTTAGAGCACTATCCTATTATAGTTACCTTATTTAGAAAGGATGGAAAAAGAGCAGACCCCTGTGGTACTCCAACTATATATATATGACAAGTTGAAATGAAGATACATTTACCATATAATAACCACATTTATAGTTCATTATGCAAAAGGAAACGAAACCTAAATGCAACAGTTGGAACTAGAAAATGACTCAGTTGTAAACTTTTGACAATAATAAAAATGGACATCATAATGGGAAGAACTCATTTGCAAGCATCATATGAACTACCTGCTGGGATTAACCATTTGCCATCTCTCTAATGGACAGAACACTTCCTGAATTAATAAAAGGAATTGTTTTTTGTAGCCATTCCTTTGCTAGTGGTTGCTCTTTGTAACTGTTTTATAAATGTCTCGCCTTTAGTTTATTTAGAGACTTATTTGTATTAATATCTCGCGCACATGAGTTATCGTCTATTAAATGAAGGCTTTAAGCATAAAGTTCATATTATTAAAATATTATTCTTGTTTCAAATTACATATAAATTAGGGTTTCATATTTTTATTGTCTCAATAATACAATGTCTCCTTTACTTAAGGAGTTTTGTCCATTTATATAACTAACTACACTATGCAAAATTTCGAAAACAAGCATAGACAGTACACATGTCATCCAATTACTTACAAAAATCAGCTGTTACGTATTTGCCACATATTTTTCTACCTTTGTTTTTCACCTTCTTGCTTCTATAAAATAGACGTAATGTCAGATTTGAAAACCACAGCATCCAAAGTGCAAAATTTTCCATGCCTAATACGTATTTCAGTTTCTCATCAAACCACTCTACACTTGGAAATTTTTTATTTATGATGATTTACTTACTAGATAACACTAACGAAAACGTACAAGCATACCAAATTTCAGGTTTTTATTCCAATCCCATGTACCTAAAATATAAGATTATAAATCCTAAAAAGGCCTATTTAAATAACATATAGGACTTCTTCATCTCCCCTTTAGACCCCCTAAAAATTGAAAATATTGACTTTTCTGCAATTTTCCTGTAGATTAGTACTGGAAAGCTACAATCATCCGAAATTTCAACTTGCCACGTCAATCGCAAGTACCCCTTTATTTTGTGTCAGTTCGTGTAGTTTTATTTATACTTAGGCTATGTGGTCAGCACATTGGTTTTGTTAATTTTATTGACTGAAGTATTCTACATCTTTCAAGGAGCTGGGTGAATGCCATCTGTGTTTCAACAACGGTTTCCGATCTAAGTGCTGACCAGACCCAGCGCACTTTACCTTGGTTTTGTCTCACATTAAACAGGTGGACCATTGTGTCTAAGGCAATGGTTACAACCTTTCTAACTACGGAAAGTAATTGGAAGCAGCGGTAAAAGTTGGGGGTACGCGGGGAGACGTCGTCCCCCCACTTCGAAAAATGTACGGCGTCTCCCCAGTTCCTAAAAAAAATAATGGGCAAAGATAGGCAGGGGGAATAGCATGGTATCGTCCCGTTACCTACCGTCCCAATACCTTTTCCTATCCACTTTTACCCCTGATTGAAAGCAATTTTATTAATTAATAAAAGAAAAGAAAAGACCATTTCTGATATATCCGGACAACAAGGTGGCTCAGTGGCAAATAGTTTACCTCTGGTGCGTGGGGTTCCTGGTTCGATTCCCGATCCAAATAAGTTTCTGGTGGACAACATCGTGTTCATGGATTTTCTAGAAGTTCTCCCGTTTCCTCTCACGTTTCCATTCCACCAATTCTTCCATCATCATTCATATGCCTTAATCATCATTCCCCTTAGCCTGAAGGGCATAATCGTGGCAGGTTAAATTGGAATATTTCATTTCATTTCAATTTTGATATGCCTAACTCAATGAGCCTGTAGGGGCCGCGGTGGCTCAGTGGTAGAGCGTTCACCTCTGGTGCTTGGGGACCCGGGTTTGATCCTAGCCCCCGCCAAGTGGACCTTGTGGTGGACAAACACCGTGTACGTGGGTTTCCTCGGGGTTCTCCCGTTTCCTCCCACTTTCTTCATTCCACCAATTCATTCCTTACTCAGTATCACCGTCTCCTTTTGCCTTACCGGCATAACAGTGGGACGTAAAACTCAAAGATTTCATTTCATTTTTTCAATGAGCCTGTTTACGATTAACCAGTGTATTGAAATTATAATATGGGAAACGATATCCTCTAAACGGTGGGGCGCTAATAGAATTACTGATCTCAACTCACTCGTTAGTATATAGGTAAAAAAGAAAAAAAGAAAGAAAGACGTGTATTCCTGTCATGAAGAAGGGAAATTAATAAAAATGACCCTGATCACGCATAAAGGATAAAGTCATTTACACATTAAATGTCATTAATATGAATATTCACATACATAATTGATGGTGGTCATTATGATAATAATACATGATTAATGATCGAATTTATTAGATATGCTCTTTTTATTTCGTGCTATCAAAAGGAACTGATGTGGCATTTTAATGACAAAAGACAGAAGAAATTCAGAATATGTCTTTTCCTCCAGACAAACGTTCAAGATTACAGAATAAAATAAAATAATAATAATAAAATACTTCGTGAACTGTTGTCTGGAAGACTTAACAAGAAAATAAAAATACAGGACAGGACAGAAAAGTTTAGAATACAAACTCAATTATTTGGAAGAAGAAAAAACATCCGAGAAGAACTAGGAATTCTCATCTGCTTACTGGCTCATAAACATGACGATTTTTTTTTTTTTTTTTTTTTTTTTTGTCTCCCAGTAAATGAACTGAACTGGTCCGTCTGATCAATAGGCTAAACTCGCGCACGGACTACAAAAACCACCATCAGTTTGTTATCGCTACGCGTTCTTCTTTTGTTCACCGTATTCTGGATTATATATGTATGTATATAGAGTAGTAGCTACCGGACAATGACTTTGGGTTGGGTTGGGTTTTTAAAATAGGGTGTGCCTGCCACCTTTTTCTTTAAAAAAAGAAAAAAAAAGAAAATCTTTTCTTTTCAAGCTACAGGGAGAAGTCAAAAATAATGAGAAAAAACGAACACTGTTCCTGCTTAAATGTTGTAGAAGCTACTTACATACATACGTGCTTGTGCGAAGAATTAAAATAGAGAGGGGGGAGGGGAAGAGAAAAAAGAAAGAAACAAGGAAAATGGTCAAATGTAAAACTGCCCAAACCACGAAGAAGACAACAGCAAAACTGTATTAAAGAAGAAGAAAACAACAGCAAATTGCACAGACGAGAAAATGGACGAAAAAGAATCAAAAACCTGGTGGCTGATAAGTCATTTGCCTACTGGTTCTTAACGTATGTTACTCATGTGTATGTAGAACATACCACAGAGCAGAAGTCTCTTTTGTTACTTTCTTTCTGCAAGCGTTGTTAAAAAAAAAAAAAAAAAAGTACAAATACAAAATGGGGCTCGCCGGGTGGTGACCACATTGAAAAGCCGGTATAAATTATATCAAAAGACCTCCCCGAGTGTTTTAATTGTAAAATTTCGTGCAGAATAAAACACAGAATGTATTTACAAGGTCATTTTATTAATTCGGGAAGTGACTTTTAGTAGTAACTCAAACTTGTATTATGATTAGTTTGTGTGGCAATTCTTGTTTTAATTCGGGAGGGGAGAGCAAAGTGGCTCAGTGGTAGAGTGCTTACCCGTAGTGCGTGGGGTCCTTAGTTCGATCTCCAGCCAAGTAAGTTTGTGGTGGACAGCATCGTATCCATGGGTTTTCTAGGGGTATCCTTGTTTCCTCCCCCATTGTTATTGCACCAATTTTTCCATCATCATTCACTTGCCATAATTATCGTCTCCCTTAGCCTACAAGGCCTAAACGTGAAACGTTAAACTGAAAGAAAAGTTTTGTTCTTTTTTTAATTTCTAAATTATTATTAGGGATGGCCACAAAGTTCCGGTTCCGGCGGAACCGGTTCCGCGAGGAATCGGTTCTCGGAGATCCGGTTTTCAGAACCGTTTCTGGAACCGGTTCCGGACCTGGATCCAAAAACCCGGTTCCAGAACAGGATCTTAGGAACCGGTTCCAGACCTGGATCCAAAAACCCGGTTCCAGAACCGGATCTTAAGAACCGGTTCCAGATCTGGATCTGAAAACCCGGTTCCAGAACCGGATCTTAGGGACCAGTTCCAGACCTGGATCCGAAAGCCCCCAAAGACCCGTAAAGGAGGCACAAAGTTCACCTTCAAAAATAATGCAAAGAGGACCATGCGCTTGTGCCTTCTCCGCCCAGACCCGCTTGTGCCCCCAGAAAAAAAATTTGGTCCACCAGTGGGTGTTTAGCCAAATGAGTTGGCCAGTTTGCCTGTTTAGCCAATGAGTTTGCCAGTTACCCAGTTTACCCTGGTATTTAGCCAAATGAGACAAGCTGCCGCCGAATGGGCGCCTGCCTTTCACTTCCACCATTTCATCTAGCATACTGTTCACAGCTTGCCAGCAGCTCGCGTTTAGGTAGGGATGGTAACAAAGTTTCGGTTCCAGCGGAACCGGTTCCGCGAGGAACCGGTTCTGTTTTCAGAACCGGTTCCAGACCTGGATCCGAAAAACCGGTTCTAGACCTGGATCCGAAGAACCGGTTCCAGACCTGGATCCGAAAAACCGGTTCCGGAACCGGACCTTCTAGAACCGGTTCTGGCCATCCCTAATTATTATCACATCCGTACGCTGATTGTCCATAGTTCTGATTATCCGTGATTTCCCTTTCCTGTCTTTTTATGTTTTGCTTCTGGATTATTATTATTATTAGTGAAAACATAACCCAACAATCATGTAAGCACAGAAAAGTATTGTCTATTAAGACATAAGTGTAAGTGTAGGACCTCTATCTATCAAGTAAAATGCTACAATAGCAACAAAAGCGCCTGAGCTCCAACGTATAACCTTTGATTTGCGATTATTTGTGATTTCACGTTTAACAGAAAATAATATTTTAAACTATGTGTACTTTAAATAAATTATTTAAGTAGACCTTTTTCATATAAAGTTTACTTTTTTAAAATTATTGTTCAAAGAGTTTGTATTTTAATAAAGCTTTTTCCAAAATTTAATGCAAATGAATTGTGCTGCCATCTTTGGAGTTCTTTTAAACTATACGTTTGTGGGCGTTTATATGTTTGTGACCAATCCTTTCGACAATGAGATCTCGGAAACTACAGGCTGTAGAAAGATAAAGTTTTCACTGATCGATTGCAATTTTGTGTAGATTGTCCAGTTCTAATTGAATACTTAAAAAACATGGCCATTATTTCTTTATTACATTTTTACGGGTACACTGGAAGTGTTGAAATTAAAAAAAGAAAAAAGCTGAAGCATCATATCCTACACATTATACATTCCAACACCACATAATTGTATACAGGGGTTGCATACCACTCTGCGTTTGTTTCATGGCTAAATGATAAAGAAAAACGAAGGATAACCATTTCTCCACTCTAACAGTAAGTTGAATCTTTTTTGTTTGGATTGTTTTGCCCAATGAACACCATATATCACTGACATTACAATTAATTGTGTGTGAAATGTATTTGCTTATTACATACTGCATGCAAAAAGAAAGAAAACTCTGATCATACATGAATTAAAAACTTCAACCGGAAGTAGGCTCAAATCTTGCAAACGGTGAGAGATATTGAAAAAGTAATCAACAAAATCTGCCCTTTATGGTATATCTTGGCAATTTTTATCAAGACGTCTTTCACTTGTGTCTGTAAAGGGACATATACAGATGTGAGGAATAACAAGGAGATTCATGCTCATATGTGAATGATGCGCTGTGTAGAGAGCGCAGGTTCAGCTAATTGTAAATAAAAATTCTTGAAAAGGATTTTTGTGTTGATTTCGTGTGTCCCTTTTTTTCGGTCATTTTACGGAAAATTGACTGTCTGTCTACTTATTATTAACTAAAACGACAGAACTCTCAGCCATAAAAATGAGAACGTTATGATCCAAGGAGTATTTATTCTGAAGTAGATGGTCCACTTGATTTTGATAAAAATCGTAATAACAGCTACGAAAATTTAAAATATTTAAAATTCATATATTTTTAGGACCGCTTTAAAAGGGTATAATAGAATCGAGTAAGGTAGAATAGAGTAACTTAAGGATAAGTAGGGTAGGGTAGGGTAGGGTTAGCTTAGGGTTAGGGACGTTTGGACCCATTTTGTTCAAATTAATAGAGTGTAAGTTCTCCTCTCTGTCAACTGGAACGTCTCTGTACGCTTGGAGCCATGTTCAAAATACAAATGCTAGTTCCTTTCCCATAATCTAACCAGTGGCGTATTTACGATTTTGTTTCGGAGATTGTTTTGCTAACTTCATTCCTGAAAATGAGAAAATTCTGCAAGATATTTCATTTACTTTAATATAGTAATTAAAATTTCGGGGGGTGGCTTAGGAACGGAAGCTCCCCCCTTAAATACGCCACTGATCCAATCATACGGAAACCTTGCACGAATTGGTTCCCTCGGCTTGCCAAATAGTTTCATAATTATATTCGCTTATAAAAATATTAAATACAACTTTCGCTCTCCTTAACTCTTTGACGGTGTTATTGCTACAGTCTGTTGAAGTTTAGCATCCCTTTCCACCACAGAGGCAATATGATACGTACGCACCTTTGAAGCGGGAGACCCGCGTTCGATTCCCGGCGGGAGCTCATGTGGTTCGTATTCCATGTTGAACTGTAGGTCCACGTCATATATAGCCTCGCTGCTGAAAGGGGCGTTAAGTTCAAATCGACAGCTATATGATACGTGAACTTACAGTTTAAGGTGTAATCCGAACCATATTCAAATTTCAATGCTTTTTTTTATTAAGGAGTCGAATCCAGTACTCCGAGTACCAAAGCCACGTGCTAGTCACCAAACAAGCGAGAAGGGCTTGTATTTGTTGATCAGCAAACGATTTTTAAGAAAATTGTTTTTGCATTTTAATCTTATGCAACAGGATGGTTACAAAGAACGTTATTCAGTGCAATTCGGATTCACAAACTATTGCGCAAAATCATCTGAAACAAAATAGATTCTTCCCCAACACACTATTTTGCCTTCGGTGAAGTTCGATTTTAGACCAACACTTCAAATATTTGCTCACAATACGTACAAGAAGAAATATTCGCTGTAATGTGACAACGAAAAGTAAAGGACGTTCATATTGGGAAAGTGGAAAGATGTTGAAACATAATTAGAAATCTCTATATGTAGTTTTATACAATTTTGTAATAAAGTTGAAAAACTTTGTCTTTAATTTGATTTTGGGTTTAGTGCTCCTTTCAACAGCGAGGCTATGTGAGACGTGGACCTATAGCTTAACGTGAGTTTTGTCCTACATGAGCACTCGTCGAGAATCTAACCCGTGTCTCCCACCAAAGGCGCGTATCGTAACCGCTTAGCCACCAGAGAGCTCTGGTTGAAAAACAAATGATAAATCAAAGTATGAGTTTCTTGCAAGGGCGCTGATCCTGGGTGCGCCGGGGGGCCCGGGCCCCCCTAAAGCTCATGTGGGCCCCCTATTTTATTTATGAATATACAATATTTGGCATAATTTGAATGCAATTTGTTTTAAAATCATATACAATGAAACCTCTCTAAAGCGGACAGCCGTGGGGAATCCAAAATTGTCCGCTATAGAGAGGTGTCCGCCTTAGAGAGGTTTCAATATTTTCTTACGTAAATTAATAAACAAGGTAATGCAATTAGAAAACAATATTTTCGCATGAATCACGTATTTATGAATATTCCCAAAATGTTACTGTACCTGCATTATCTTGCGCCATCCAATTCGAGGCACAACATGGGAATAAGATGTTATAGTTCTCTGCATTTTACACTTATCGCTACTTACTACGTTTTCGGTTTGTTGCTTTAATTTGTGAGTTAATTGCAGTCCAGCAATGACTTTTTTTTTTTTTTTAAAAAAAGACAATATGCGTACCCGTGGTCAAAAATACCAAACTTGTTTTCTGTTTGGTTAGAGATTCCAGCGGGACAGTAGAATGATGTGTCATCCCAAACAGTGGGCAATTGTCAATCACTTTTGTTTCTGAAGCAGATTGGGTGGGAGTGGAATGCAAGCAAAGGATATAAGTGTTGTGAAACAGAGACTCTTCCTCTGGGTTGCTGAACAGACAGTTGAGGAGACAAAATGTTGTTACATCCACATGTTCTTCCTTGGTGACATACGTATGAATTACTAAAAGTGTATTTTTACTGCACTTTCCAACTTGTTTTTAGAGAAAGTGTCCGTAATAAGAGGTAAATAATACCTATAAAAGATAAGAAAGACTGTCCGTGTCCGTACTAAAGAGTGTCCGCTTTAGAGAGGTTTGCCAATATGTTTTTTTTCTATTACAGTGTTTGGGGATTACAAAATATGTCCGTTATGGGAGGTGTCCGCTTTATAGAGGTGTCCGTTAGTAGAGGTTTCACTGTATATACCTTCTGCATCTGAATCGTCACCGTGCAATTTTATCATCAAGTGGCAAGGAAGTTTACGTAACAAAGTGGTAAGTTTTTTAAAGTTAATTTTCATTGCAGTGTAATTTCACCTACCAGTATATAGAAAGTCTATGAACATTAGTTTTTAAAGTTATTTATTGCTAGTTTACTTGGCTGTTCAACAATTAGAAAGCACGAAGAAACAAAACACAAGTTTTTCTCAATTACTGTTTAATGCCGTGTAATTATACCCTCTCGTACTTAGAAACCACTATGAAACAAAGTGATAAAATTCTTTTTTAATGAGTTGCTAATTGCCGCTAATTTCACAGCCCTTTATGAGACTCTGTGTCAGAAGGTCAAATTACTCAGGGATAAGCATACTGCTTAACTGTCACTTTTTTAATTCGATCCTATGTGGACACTAATTAAGATATCGAGACAACTTTTTTATTGGGCCAAATGTAGTTGGACCATAGTTTATCATATTAATTTCTTTTTCTTCTGGGTGTCGAAATTCCTTCTAAAATTTCAGCCCAAAGTCAAAATTTTGAGAATTTTCGAATTTCGATTTTTTCTTTTTTCCTTGTTCGTTGTAGAAAGATCTAATTAAGGCTTGTCAATTAGATACATCGGGTGAATCAATTGGACCTGCTCGCGCTCAGTGTTGCCAACTAGATAAATTAAAAAGTCCCTAAATTTGAGCAAAACAATCGAAATTTTCGAAAATTTTGTTTATAAATCTGTACCTCTAACATGTAAGTCCGAGCGCAAATCAACTTACGCCAGTAGAACATTAGTCTTTACTGAACAAAAGCGGGTACAGATCGTTCCTATGGGATAATTAGGAAGCGCACGAAAAATTCGTATTTAGGTTCTGACCCTTGATTTTCCTTGTTTTCCCCTACTTTTCTGTTTACCGTAATCTATTTTTAATAATTAGAAGCTTTATTTCTTAAATATCGCCATGAAATTTGTAGGAAACATTAGTGATGTACCAATGTTTATTTTAAGATAGATTGCGTCCTTCTGGTAACAGTGTTGCCAGCTACAGAAAATTTTAATTCAAGAATTTAGGGAAAGGTTTGGAAAATGCCCTTTTTTGTTTCTATTTCCTTCTTGTTGGCTATATTCGAACAAACGTATCACTGTCCAAAAGCCTCATCCTTAGCCTGCACAACGCACCATAAAAAGTTTCAGTAGGATAATTAGAGGAAGTACAGTTGAGGCTTATAATAAACCATTTTCAGTAAATAGTTAGAAACAAAATAGTGTATTTCCTAGGTAGCATTATATATATATATATATAAAATTTCATGCTTACTTTGTAAGATATTACCATGATTCTTGTAGGATATATTATTGGGGTACGAAGTTTTATTTTCAAATAGTTTGCGCCTGTCTGGTGGCAGTGTTTCCAGCCTACAAAATTAATATCCTATTTTAGGCGAAAATTCGAAAAATTTCCCCTTTTCCCCTCCATCATTTACCTCTTGCTGCCTGCATCGGAACAAACGTACCATTATCTGAAAGCCTCCTCTTTGGTCTACAGAACGCACCATAAAAAGTTTCAATAGTATAATTAGGAAAGCCATAGGCCTGGCATATCTGTTGATTTTTGTTTCTGAGGCGTAAAAAGAGTAAAAATTTCATGTATGATGACAAAGATTTTTTCTTTCTTTCTTTGTATGGCACCCACAGTCTTGAGGTTTTCACTGTATATTAACAAGACACCCCCAAAAAATTAGGTGACTTAGATCCATGTGGCAACAGTGATGCCAGCTACAAATTATCTTGAAATTCGGTTAGGATTTTTTTTTGTAAATTTTCACCCCTATATTTCCCATTGGCATCACTGCAATGTAACTTTAAAAAAAAATGGCCACACTCGTCTTTTAAGAAACCAAGGCCTTAACAATACCAATCGGGTAAATAGTTTTTGAGCAATAAGTCACTAACTGAAAATATAGGAAAACGCCAAAAATGACCTATCCGAGAGGGTTAAGTGGTTTATGGAATTCCTTCTGGTCTCATCCTAAACCAGTGTTTCTCAACCGTTGTGTCGCGACACATTGGTGTGTCGCGAATACATATCAGGCGTGTAACGAGATTTTTAATATCTTCTAAGATCTACTGCAAAGAAATTATCTTTAGAAAGAAATAAACATTTATCGCCAAGATTTATTTCTCATACTCGTTCCAAAATTAAAAAGAAATGTATGTATTTTTATGTGTTTGCATTTTTGATCTAGAAAAAAATCACATGCAGGGGTCTCGCGAAAGTTTGAAACGCAGTTAGGTGTGCCCCAAAGGAAAATAGGTTAATGAACACTCTCCTAAACGATGGGAAAATGCAAACCTATATATCATAGTAGGAGAAAACAGGCAACAATTTAGGGGGCCAATGTAGGCACATAAATTACCGTTTTTGCTCTAAAATGATTAATGTTAAAACTGGAAATGGTTTGTTCTCTATCACTTCTGGTTCGAAAATCGTCTTTATCAACAAACGGGACTCGTAACTTTTGACTCTCCACATCCTAGCCAAAATGTATGGTGATCCACTAAGTAGTTCTTAGTAGGCTTTTTTTTGGGATGGGGGTTTCCCGGGAGGACGATTACGCGAATAGACATGATTTTGTCTTCTGGACTAACAGGCTAATACTGGTATGTGCTCAACACATTTTTTTTTTTTTTTTTTTTTTTTACATGGTACATTAGCTTTCGAATGTAAGAAGAGTGGTGTTGTCCATAGAACATTCAGAATAATATAGTGGTCCCTACAAAAAAAGAAAAAGAAAAAGAAAACAGTTGAGAATGCTCCAAGAGCATTGCCAGACGAACTTAAAAGTAATTAATTTTTCTTATTAACTTCTACAGGCCTTATACCAACTGTTGTGTGTACTTTATTATTATACTCATTAAACAATTCTTGTAATATATTTATCCATTTATAATTTCCTAAAGTACTAATTTTTTGCCATATGTTTTATGTAAGAGTTCTGTTAAAACGATAGACTGTTTTACGAAGCCACATGTTCACAATGGAGGGCTCAAATTTGAAATATTCGCAATATATCAACTCTGTATGACTTAGGGTCCGGTTCCGAGATATGGCTCCTTAAATCTCTCGAAATCGGATTTTTTTTTTTTTTTTTTGCCAATATCTCGGGAACGGTAAGAGTTACGCGAAAAATTCCATCACTTCTTTGAGATAGTTGTTGATGCTCTATAAGTGGAGGGCTCAAAATTGAAAAAAATCGCCAGTAACACACACACACACACACACACACACACACACACACACACACACACACACACACACACACACCCACACACACACACACACACACACACAGAGAGAGAGAGAGAGAGAGAGAGAGAGAATTCAGTAAAGAACTGTTAAAGTTCGTTGGAAAAAGAAGAAATTTGAGAAATGCAGACCCTAAGGTGCAGCAGAACGTTTTCACCCAATGCTGGATCCCAAGTTATGACTCAAATAGAAGCTACAAAGTTCTCATTCGTACATCATATTCTATTTTCAGAGATAATTGCAATTGAACCAAGGACTGCTGAGTCCTATTAGTAAGAGGATTGGTAACGTTACGCACCAATTTATCTGTGTTCCTATCTAATTAATATCACTGTAGGTGATCTCACTAATTGAGTCAATGTAACGTTGGTTCGATTACCAGTTAGGATTATGTTGTTCTACAATGGTGTCACCAACCACACGACCCATTAAGCTAATAGTAAGATCAACACACACACACACACACACACACATATATATATATATATATATATATATATATATATATATATATATATATATATATATATATATATATATATATATATATATATATATATATATATATATATATATATATATATATTAATTATTACTAATAGGCATGTACATCCCACATTTACGTACCAATTATTCTTTATGTACTAATTGCTGTGTTTTAAAGACAATTTCCTAGTTGCCCTAACTAGATGGGCGTTAGGTTATAACAATTGGAAGAAATAAGATTTTTATACAATTTAGAACTTAGTTGCTCTAAGAAGATAGAAGTTAGATTGTACAAGTTGGAACAACTTTTTTAAAAAAAAAATGTAATTTAGAACTTCTTATTTCCTTATTTTTCAACTTTTTGGTATTCATCTTCCTGTTACCTATTTTTTTTTTCCTTCTAGCTACATTTTCTCAGTTGGATATCCACTTCGAAAGTACTGTACTACTGCAAGAATATTAATATCCCAAGTTGAAGGTGATCGGAGAAATACCCCGACTAAAATTCGTATCTCCCGTGGAATTTTGCCTTGGGCCTAACCCTGAAATCATCACTAGTATCATAGTTCTTTTTTTTTGTACACTAGTTCTTTGGTTCAAATCCCGTTGGGAGAGCATTTGACGCATTACGATGATTCATATTCCTTTTTAAACTGTAGGTCCACGTATCATATAACCTCGATGCAGAAAAAGATGGAATGAAATCTTTGAGTTTTACGTCCAACGATTGTTCCGCTAGGCTAAAGGAGACGGTGATGATGAGAAATGCATGAAATGGTGGAATTAATAAAGTGGGAAGAAACCGAAGAACCTCGAAGAAACCCACGCACATGGTGTTCGGTGCAGAAAAGCGACAGAAAGCATCGATAAATAATAACAACAACAATAATGCAGTATGAACAGTGTGCGTACTTTTGTCGGCAGATTACAATAGGAAACGGTTTAACAAAATGACTAATATGTAAACTTAAACCAGAAAACATATAGCTATATGAAACATGGCAGATTTGGTAGTTCTTACTTATAATATTAGAAACATTTCAGTTTCTGAGTAACTTTAATTGCTAATAGTTATCAGTTATGCTAACAGTTGTTGCTAGCTGCCTGATACTAATAGATGTTGCTAGTATCGGATTTCAAACTACTGTGACGATTTAATTGAAATTTAAAAATGCATTATTTTAAAGTGTTTATTAAATTAGTATGTTGGATGCAATAACTACTACTGGTAATGGGAGCTGTGTTATCCGTGTTGGTATTATACTAAATCAGCTTATTATTATTAAAGTACTGGAACCATATATGGGCACTGTAACCAATATTTGCACCTTTCAGTATTTCACAGTGGATGTTTGAAATAGAGTTTGAGTAATGTAGAAATTTTCATGGTGTTCCATACTGAAGGAAAATTAAGTTGACTTTGAACTGGCAACCTTGTGAAGAGAGCAGGAGCCTATATTGTGTTGTGTTGAGGCCCATCTAATATTTGGTAAGGGCTTTTAAATCTTTCACGTTGCTAATTAAAGAAATTTTACACAGCAAGGTAACTTAAATTGTATAAACTTCCTTGTAGATTAAAATAGAAATGCCACATTTCACGGGATTTTGTTAGATGCTGTTGCAGAAGCCACTTTTTAAATTACGCAATAGGAATTAATATCGGCATCTGTCATGGCGATGGGCTTCACCGTGCCCGCTTTAGATCCCCAGTGCCCATACCGTAGAACATTTTCAGGCTGCTCCGTGTCTGCCACGGAATTTATAGACAAACGATTAGTTTAAGGGTTATTTTTGCCCATGACTGTCATTCTGGTTTATTATTTTATCGTAGAAATTTCGACTAATAATTTAATGTTTAATGAAAATCAATGTTTTTCTTTTACAATGTTAGTAACTAGTTATACCCATAATGTTATAACTCATTACATGCTTATAACTCTGTTATTGTGCTTCTGACGCTATTTGAATAATTTAATGTCACTGTTTCTCTTATTACAATAATTTATCACTTATTAACTGATTCTTATTTTCACTGATATAAATCGTGCTCATATTAGACGACCTTGTTTCAAATATGGGCACTTTGCAAGGGTCCAGTTCCGAACTTTTCCTTCTCTAACACGTCAATATCTATAATAATTAAATCCCTCATTAGATAGAGGAAGGTTCAAGGAATATTATAAGCTAATTTGAGACTGATAGCTGAATCTGTTTTCTCACACAAACCCAAAATGTCTAAAGGTGCCATTATATGGTTCCAGTAACTTATTATTATTATCAGCGGCGCAAATCTGTCTTCAACATTAGGAGAAGAGGACGGGTAAGACCGTTACAATATTTTATTTTTTAAAAGCGATGTTCAAACTATTTATAAAGTTGAAAAACAATGCTGTAGAGGATCAGAGGAGCACAGTTGTCTTCAACATTGCAAGGCGGGCAGATTTGAGGCTTATTCTGGGAGGGGGAGCGGAGATTAGACTCATATGACGGTAGATGAATCTGATTTCTGAGATGAACCTGTTGCATATTATACAGCAAGGGGCATCAATTTTATCTCACTTTCCTTTGTGACAGTCGGGCACAAACTATCACATTTCTCCCCCCAAAAAAACACATTTCAAATCGGATTATTGGAAGGACAGTTCCCCAGTTCCAAGATTGGAGGGGACATATCCCCCTCATCCCCCCAGGATTTGCGCCACTGATTATTATTATTATTATTATTATTATTATTATTATTATTATTATTATTATTATTATTATTATTATTATTATTATTATTATCAGCTATATGTATATAAAAATGAAAGTGACTATGTTTATAACTTAGTAACGCTTGAACCACCCGACCAATCTTGATCAAATATTAAACATAGATTAGTTTCGGGCCTGGGGTGCTTTTTATCATTTTACTTTGATGGTGTGACTTGCGAAAGGGAGAGAAGGAGATATAAATATGGTCAAAAATGAACGATATTAGTGTTGAATCCACAGTTTTCAGGGTCGCTGAGATGAACAGTGACACATCTGATGCCATTTAAATCCAAACTCAATTCCACAACTTGGGGTAGGGGCAAGGGGAGATGATCAATATTAGTGTCGAATTCATAGTTTTTGAGGTCCCTAAGTGATTGGTGACAGTTTTGGTGTCCTTTATGTCCAAAATGAAACGTATTCTCCCCGTGCGAAGAACATGCATTCTGCTAGTTATTATTATTTGAATTCAAGCTGTCGTTAATGGTTGCATGATCCAGTGATCTAGCTCTCTTGAAGGTGAGATAATGGGGTAGGGAATGACCTATTATGTTATGCGGCTTGACTTTAGTCGGTGGTGTGTTGGATTCAAGTTCCGCTCCCGTCCATCATATCCTCACTCTTCCAAAAGGAAGCAAAAAAAAAAAAAAATCCAAATTCCATCAGTATTCAGTTTCAGATATCATTCATCTCCAGTATCCTCAATATATTTCCAGACATGTTTTGGAGGGGCACTAACTACCCTTTCCCGGAGCTCTGAGAATGTCCCCTGGTGGAGGCCAAAATAATATCTATTAGTTCCGTGTGAAAATAAAATGTGCCCCTCCGAACACTAAGTGTGCCACTCTGTAACATTTTAAAAAAAAGAAACACTGATTACCCTACAGGGCATTAGACCCAATGCATTTTGAGCGGCGCATGTAGCCCGGTGACGAAGAGCGTAGGCCGACCCAGTTTTTTTGAGTAACAAAACTAATTTATGCTATTATTTATATATTTTTGAAGCTTTATAGTAAACTCATGATTAGAGCAACCCATATTACACTTTATTGTTTATTTAATTATGTTTTATTTTTTCCAAATTATGCTTTATTATGCTTTATTCTTAATTTCAGTCATTGTTTTACATTAATCGTATATAATTTATAATATTTACTAGATATTAACCCACAAAAAAGACCCAAGCATTGTTCAAGTAAGAATTTTTGAACAAAACTTTCATGGTTCACTAAATGAAGGCCTCAGATAACAGAAATGTCCAAAAAAATGTTTTTGAATGAATTGGAAACCCAATGTGATACTTGTGACTCAGCAAGAAACAGACGTGGTTTACAACTTTAACTTAGTACATGAACAATTACTATTTTACCAGAGTAATTATTGACCCTTTTAGATACAGGAAAAATAAATTATTAGGGTGTTAAATATTTACTTATCATAGAAATAAATAAAATATATCCGGAAGCTGAAAGACACTCGAGAACTCCATGAGTCACATGCAGCTACTGACAAGAAAAGTTGAATAAAATTGCTAAAACCTGAAGAAAAGGAACGAAACAAAGCTTGCTACAAAAGTTTATGTGTGACTTATAAAGTACAATGGGTATTTGTGTAAAACGTTTGAAACTAACTTTATAAGGTCAACAGGAAATCAATGTGACACCTGTGATACGCTGGGGATTTGTGGGTTAAATATTCTAAATATCTGGATCTATTTATTAATATTTTATGCAATCAATTTCTTTCATATTTAACGAACTTTCTACTTAATGCACTTTAAAGAGATATGCTTTACTCGAGTCAGTTTTTTTTTTTTTTTTAATCACTAGTGTGTGTGCCTTTGAGGTGCATATATACAGAAAGGGACAGTAAAAGATGCCACCAAAAAGTACACAAGATGCTCAAGTTCAACAGGTACACAAAACAATATATTCGAGTTCTTGTGTATTATTCATTGTTGGCGGAAGTGTTCTTTTTTCTTTCTTTTCTCCACATCAAAGGATTACACCAAAAAGTTTACAGAAATAAAAATAAGCTTTTCATTGTTGCATTGTTGTTCTCAATGCTTTTGTATTGTAAATATTGGTTTCAAAAAGTATTAATACACTATGTTAAACTTGTAGTTAAAGAGATTTTTTTAAAAAGAATTGTCCTATATATTTTAAATTATGCTTTATGCTTTATTTTCTAAAATTATGCTTTTAAAATTTGTTTCTTCTGGACCTTAAACAATCACAACCATATATGTAAATTGCTGTTATGTTTTTTATGCTTTTGGGTTGCTCTACTGATTACCCTACAGAGCATTAGACCCAATGCATTATGAGCGGCGCATGTAGCCCGGTGCCGGAGAGCGTAGACTAGGGTGACCAAATCTTCAACTAGAAAAAAAGGGACATTTTTTACGTTTGGATAGGTTACTCCCCTAAATATATATTTTTGCCTCTCCGTTCTCTCTCTCTCTCTGTGTGTGTGTATCTCTCATAAAAAAGGGCAAATTTACACTTTTTCATTTTAAAACCTATTGATAAGGTTGTGGAATTAATTTATTAAGTGCAAGTAACTATCAGCAACTAACAAAAAATGAAATTTTGAAAACATTACTAAAATATATATAAAACATTCATCAATATCTGATGCAGTGGTCCCCACCCCTCTCATGTCCATGACGCACCCCCCTCAATTGTCTATCCGTAGGTGTTCTTCCATGAAAATAAAATATTTTCGATTAATTTTTACACCTCCTCAAACATATTTATATAGATTTTTACCCCCCCCCTAAATATTTCAATGACGCAGTTTGCGTCATAGCCCCCCCTTGTGGGCACCCGTGATATCTGTCAATCAACATAATCTGTCAGTGGCAGAATTGATAACAAACTACTCTGAGCATCGGATTCCAACTCCCTTTATTTGCTTTTTCTGACTTTTAAACATTATTTCACTTACAGCTAGTTTTCTTTTTTACTTTCACTTTTATAGTTCTATACTTTTGTTCCCCTTTCGTAAATGCCAGTATATTACATAGTCAAATCATGGAAACACTGCACTGCACTGGTGACAGTGCCTCAGTCTTCCACCGCCCGAAACAGAGAGTAAATACAGTTTGTTTTTCATAAGACTTTCAGCCCCTTGCACTGTCGTTTGCGGAGTGGGAGTCTTGGAGGGGGAGGCCTAGGAGGGAAAACAGTGCAGCCACCACATCCAATATCGCAAACGTCGTAATGACGTTGTTCAGCAATTAGACATATTCCAATATAATCGCATAGCTTAGAAAATAATAATATTAGTATTTTCCAAGCTATGTGATTAGAAAATAATATAAATTAGGAAATTTTAGATTGGAAAGCTTTCTTGTATTTAATGTAAGTAAATACGGGACATTTTGGCGTCCCGGGAAAACTTTTCGGGACACCGGGAATGGTAGTGAAAAAACGGGACAATCCCGTTTTTACGGGACCGTTGGTCAGTTTTTTGAGTAACAAAACTAATTTATGCTATTATTTATATATTTTTGAAACTTTATAGTAAACTCATGATATACCTATCATAATCTGGGTGCTGACTGCTGCCCCCAGTTTTTACTTTCGAGATCTGCCACTGTGCGTGAGATGTTAAAACTACAGATTCTTCTATTCTTTATAGTGTAACTAACACATGCATATATACTGTACATTCAAAGAATATGAATCAAGGACACAAAAAATCTTAATGCTTAGATGATATTTAAGAATGTCCAACGAAGAGAAAAAAAAAACAACTGAAAAAGAAAAACTAAATTCATTTAACAAAAGATCTTTTTTTCTTTTGCAGGGATAGGTACCCAGTCTCTCCTACATTTTATTTTTAAAGCAACAAAGGCACCGTAGAGCCATAGTGTGTAGATATGAATGTATCTATGTCTTTTATATTTAAAACGCCAAAGCAATAAATCACTTACCATATGTTAAAAGAATTACAGAAGCCTTCTGGTTGTCTTCTATTTTATCTTATCTATTTTTTTTGATGACATCTATTGTTGAGAACAAGGATAGAGCACGAAGAAAGGATACATTTTTCTATTATTCTTTATTATTTTTTGTATTCTTATGATTGTTCGTTTATTTTTTTCCCACCTTAAACATTCTTTTCTTTTTCAACCTACGCGCGGTATCTCAAGGAATATACAGAAAGTGTTTGAAAAAAAAAAAAAAACAATAAGGTGTTAAGGTTGTTTGTGTGGAATCTTTGTAATACAAAGAAGCAAAAGATACCCCCCTTCCTTCCTCTATCCCTTCCTGCATAACAATAATAATAATAATAAAAATGACATGTCCTTGTAATACCCATAATAGTAATAACAACAGTGACAGTAGCTATGCCGAAAAAGGCTCGTCAATCAAGCGACAACTCAGTGTAAATTCATCTCATAAAGTAGACTTAACGTTTATTTTTGTGTGTGTAAAAAAAAAAAAAAAAAAAATACACCTTCAGTTACGATGAAATGCCTCATAACAAAGAGTGAGATTTCTTTCTCTATAAGTAGTAGCTGTGATGATGATGATGATGATGACGATGACTCACCTCCAGTACACAAACCAACAATCAGTGTATTGTTGAACACTGGACAGATCTTAACACCGCATAATCAAAGAAACTATGCTTAGAATATAATATCAAACTCACTTTTGTTGTTATTATTATTATTATTATTATTAAGCAAAGATTCTTGTTTTGATATTGCGTCATGATATCGTGGCACATGGACAGATTTTTTTTTTTAAATATTTTCTCTTTTGACAATGACAAGAAAAGAGACAAATAATATGGAAGAGAAAAGAGATCTCAATGACAAACGACTGTAACTACTGTTTAGTTTTGGAATATCAATGTATTATGCAGTGTACCGGTATTCTGTGAAGCAGTCGGAGAAAAGAAGCGTCCTTGCACTGCCATACTTGTATAAGCATAAGCTAGCTACTAAATCAAAATGCTTTATTATTTCTTTTGTAATAACACTCTTGGTAACGAAATGGAACTAGATGATCTCAGATTAAAAATATAATACAAGTGTGTTTGGAAAGTTTACTAAATCCTTGGGGCGTTCTTCCTCTATTTAGCGCACACTACAACGGCAGGACATGAGCACACACACACACACACACATAACCATACATTTTCCAGTATAACAATATGCTTGTTACGCTCACTTCTCACCTTGTACATCTGTCGGATTTTTTGTTGCGTTATGCGGTTAAAGCTTTCACTTGGCTATATTCAGTCATCTTTCTTAGATGGAAACAAGGGATGCCAAGCCACCAGATAAAAAAAAAAAGAAAAAAAAAAGACTACAAAAATATTTCCTATCTGAAATAATCTTCCTTAGAAGATCACGATTGGAATTTTTCAAACATAAATATTCTTCATGTTGGATTTAGATTTCTCGGATAAAATACTGTTCAAAATATATAAATTTTCTATCTTTCTTTTTCTTTTATTTCATGTTCTTAACTTTGGCACCAAAAGATTGGCCATTGTTGCCAACAAAAGACTATCCTGACGTTTGACGTCGTTAGTCAAATTAAATCTGCGATTCTTTTTTTCTCCTTCTCCTTTATTTTTATTCCAAACATATTTATAATGTTAATATATATTAGTCATGAAAAGTTCAAATGTTATGTTAAGTACCTGTTAAAAATGTGTAAGACGTTAAAAAAGAAATCTACACCTCTTCTTCATTTGTTTCTTTGGTTCATCATTGTGTCTCTTTTTTTCTTGTTGTATTATTCGTTTTAACTTGATGTCATCAAGTTTAACAGTAGCAATGTATTATTGTTAAGTAGAATATATGGTGATCTCTTTTCGGACGTTGAAAAGAGCTAGTTAAGAAACAAAACACTATGTTTCTTTCTCTTTCGTATAATTTTCATGTTTCTTTTTTTTTTTCTCTTGTATAGAGTTAGACTGAATCCGCTTTTGACATAGGTAATTTAGCCTTCCTGACATCTTACGTATGATCAATAACTATTGTTTGAGCCGTATACGTGACGAGAGCAACGTATAAATACGCTTTAAGTGCATACACCTGCAAAATACTTTTTTCCCTATGTGCTTGAACAAAAAATTAGTTCAAGAACGCAGCAGCGAAAACTAGTTTGTTCCTTTTACCATCATTATTATGTATCTTCTTGTAAAGTCAGTGTCTTACTATTATCATCAATTTTTCTAATTTTTCGGTGTGATTTGATGGTGTTATCTTTTAGCACCGTTAAATTTCTTATTTTCATTGGTCATTGGTACGCTATCACGAAACTAAAACGACGAATGTATTTTGTATTATCGGATTTATTTGAGTTAATACACGCCTCACATACTTATGAAAATGGCAAAATTGCGAAATTATTTCTTGTTCTTTTACAAGCGATGTCTGACATAATTTGACAAAGTTGTAAAATTTATTGCATATCCATATGTTTTTCAACAAAGACGAAAGGGAGAAGATAAGTTTAATCAAGTTTCTGTGAGATCAGTGGAATTTTATTTGACGTCAACCCTTGTATTACCATGGGGTCCTTTAGAGACCCCAGAGATATTTAAAGCAGCATACCTCTTGTGAATATCTCAAAGTCTGTTCTTGTATTTTCTCTCTAGTGTATATTTAATGTATTGAGCACAAAATATCGTTGTTTTGCTGTTATGAAGAAAATGATTGTTTAGAACTGGGGTCATAAAAGGACCCCAAGATAATGTCCTGTAAATAGTCACATTTTTCTTTATTTTTTCTTACCAAATAAGGACAATTACTAGTCTAGGTAATGCTTAATAGCTGGTAGACATTTCTAATATATTGTTCTCGAAAATCACTTCATTATTGACATAATGAAGTAAGTTGGGTGTTAATAAGAAAAGACGTTTTCTTCCATTACATTACGCTGTTTATGACCGTGTCTCTTTCTTCCTCAGGTTACAGCTTAAAGCAATAAATATCGATTTTTAAAGGGTTTGTGAATAAAAAAGGGGTTAGTTTCAAAGGGTTAAAGTAGGTTACCTCCAGCAACAACGCCAAGAAAATGACACGATTTGACTATTTTGGGTTGTAGTTGTGCCAGTTATCGGGTGACGAGGTAGTCAAGTATTTCTTTTTATTTCGGATTACGATGTCGAAGCTGACAATCTGAGTTACAGTGCAATTGCAATAAAATGCTGTTTTGAAATATATCTGTATAAAAATTCTGTCCAGAACACCAATAATTACTTATTTTTAATTGAGGTCTCAAAAGGACCCCACGGTATTCCCTGTGTTATATTTTTCATGGTAATACATAAGGCCTAAAGTAGTTTTGTGTTAAATATTTAAAATTATTTAACATGGGACCAAACCTCAGACCGCCTGGACGGCAGTTAACTTAGTTTCCCTATATGAATAAAATAAAATAAACATCATTGAAAAAAACTTTCTTGTAAAAAAAAGAACAAATATAACAAATCCTATTAAAAGTAAGAAAGTAATCCTATTTTCAAGGAATTTACTTTTTTTTTTTAAAAAAAAGAAATATATTTATGTATAACTAAAAAGTAAAGTATGAGAGATATTCTGGTACACAGTCAATTTATAAATTATTAAGTTCTAATGTAAATCACTTCACTATATATGAGAGTGCTACATATGCTCTTATTTTTAGTCATACATAAATATACAAAAATAAAGTAATTTTCTTACATAATTAACTAGTTTATTAATTAATAATTAATTAATCATATACTTTTCTGTGCAACTTGTTTTATTTCGTTGGTTAATTTTTTAAAAGAAAGCGTCTTTTCCTTTTAAAAAAAACTTCTTCATTTTTTCTTTTTAGTACAACTTGATTTACTTTGTTTTTTTTAAATTCTAAAACTATTCATTATGTTTTATTTCATTTTAAAAATGTTTTTAAAAAATAATGAAAATCTGAAAAGTTTGTTCGCACTTGTGAATATTAACTCCTGTATACTATACAATCCCGCTTCATTCATAAGTAAAACTGGTTGCATGCAAAGAAAATGCTTTATATCGATCTTTGAAATCAAACTTTATACACTGCATATCCTGATGATGCTAACTTAAATTGATGGATTAAATGGATGGATGGATTGTATTGCTGCGCTTAATTTTATGGAGTAATGAATTGAGTTAAATTAAGCTTGCATGATTTAAGGATGCGTTTGAACCATCATAAGGTTTCTTTTTTTTTTAAAAAAAAAGTATCTAAAAGAAATTTTAATAATAAAAAAATGTTTTAAAAAGCATAAAATTAATATGTTTAGAATGTAAGGTAATTTCCTTCTTCACAGAGTTTCGACTCTGAACATAATTTTTCTCATATAGGACCGAATTACTTTGTGTGTGTGTTTTTTTTCTTTTTTTTAACGTTTCCATTTTCCTCTTCAAATCGCAACAACCATTTCAACAATCCTATAAAGTAAGAAAACAAAGCGGGAAATGTACCCTGCCAACTGAATTTTATTTAGTGTTGCCTACGAGAAGAGACAAGGCAAGAAATAAGACTTTTTCGAGTCGTTTCGTCATGAAATAAGACTTTTTCGAGTCGTTTTGTCAAGAAATAAAACTTTTTAAAGTTGTTTCGTCAAGAAATAACTTTTTCGACTTATTTCGTCAAGAAATAAGACTTTTCAAGTTATTTCGTGAAGAAATAAGACTTTTTCGAGTTGTTTTGTCAAGAAATAAAACTTTTCAAGTTATTTCGTCAAGAAACAAGACTTTTTTAAGTCATTTTGTCAAGAAATAAAACTTTTCAAAGTTCTTTTGTCAAGAAATAAGACTTTATCGAGTCGTTTCGTGGAGAAATAAGACTTTATCGAGTCGTTTCGTGAAGAAATAAGACTTTTTCGAGTTGTTTTGTCAAGAAATAAGACTTTTCAAGTTGTTTTGTCAAGAAATAAGACTTTTTTGAGTCATTTTGTCAAGAAATAAAACTTTTTAAAGTTCTTTTGTCAAGAAATAAGACTTTATCGAGTCGTTTTGTGGAGAAATAAGACTTTATCGAGTCGTTTCGTGAAGAAATAAGACTTTATCGAGTCGTTTCGTGAAGAAATAAGACTTTTTTGAGTTGTTTTGTCAAGAAATAATACTTTTGAAGCTATTTTGTCAAGAAATAAGACTTTTTCGAGTCATTTTGTCAAGAAATAAAACTTTTTAAAGTTCTTTTGTCAAGAAATAAGACTTTATCGTGTCGTTTCGTGATGAAATAAGACTTTATCGAGTCATTTCGTGAAGAAATAAGACTTTTTCGGGCTGTTTTGTCAAGAAATAAGACTTTTCAAGTTATTTTGTCAAGAAATAAGACTTTTTCGAGTCGTTTTGTCAAGAAATAAGACATTTTGAAGTAGTTTCATTAAGAAATAAGACTTTTTTGAGTTGTTTCTTCAAGAAATGAGAATTTTTCGAAGTTTCGTCTCGATTCTCGAAGAATTGTAAAAAGAAATTCTCGTCTCCTTTTGTAAATTTATGTATATACAAAATTTATTTCCTACTTATTTTCTTAAGTTCATTTACAAGTTATCGCATCACGAGAGGTCTGCAAAAGGTGTGATATAACAATATTTTAGAAAGTTATATTTATTATTGGAGTATTATATATAACCTGAAACAGCATTTGAGAACTAAGACTTGGGTGAAATAAGATTCGTAAAATGTCTCGTCTCGACTTTAGGAAAGGTACTTCACGTCTCATGGGTAACATTACTTTTACTCCTCTTATATTCTGATAATCCGTTAAAAGCAAGTATGTGCAAGTTGGAACAGAGGGTAAGCCAATCACAAAGGACTTACCGCCGTCGAGGGCCGTATGAGACAATGTATATAACATTTTTATAACAATCGAATGACCACAGTTAATGGTGAAACTCATTCAATGTCCACTAACATCACAGAAACACAAAAACTGTTATAACGGTAATCAAAATATTTATTTACTAAATAAAAGCAGAAAAATCTATTTATTTATAATTTTGGTGAGGAATTTGATTCTTAATGTTCTAAACTAGTCTCTTAAATTTTCCATGGTGCACTGGATGTTCGAACGCGGATGATATTTTCTAAGCCGGAAATAGTTTATCCTGGAAATATTTTGAATTTAGTATAAGATTACGTAAGAAGTATACTTTCAATAAGGGGTCAGAGAGGCCGGGACTGAACCGGGAGCCGGCTATTGCACACGGCTGCTGTAAAATAATGCAGAAAACCACTCATGATTTCTCTCCCTACATCCAACAATCGAATAACGTTGTGTAAACACAACAGTAGAGCGACTTCAGAGACCAATGCAGTAATTAATCAGACATGTAGTCCGTAAGTTATTCTGATCTACAGCCATTGTTGTCATTCTTGCACTAAAAATGGACTTACAAGTAGTAATAATTGGATAATATTTGCCAGCAGAGCAAGGGAGAAATTCCGTTTCATTCTATGCGACCCCCTCCTTTATATTATTTGGTAATTGCTCCATTAATAGAGTGGAAATTAGATAAGAACAAAAAGTGCAATTTTATTTATCGAAGGCCTTACATAAGCCTGTTTCCTTGTTTTCTGCCAGTTAAAATTCTACAAATGCCATATAGAATAGAAGCTTTCATTGTTTCTTGTAAAATTCATTTTTTTTTAAATATTAAAGTTAATAAAACAGGACATCAAGTTACTAGCATCGCTGACAAAAACGAAACGAGAACAGTTGTCTCGTCTCGTAAATACTGTAGAAATCTCAATTCTCGAAAACTGTTTTCCCATTTCTTCTTGGTTCTCGTCTCATTTGGGATTTTTCTCTTCTTATTTTTTAAATGTAAGTACAAAATTTATCACCTGATTTGTTTCATTAATTTCATCTAGAAGTTATCATAATCCTTCTGGAAGTAAATTTTAAGTTTAATATAGCAAATTTAAAAATATAGTAAATTATGAGATTGTGAAATAAATAATTCAATGAAGATAGAAGTAGAAGTGACACAATTCATTTTGTCTATAAAAGAAATTACCCGTACATCTAACACTGACAATTATTTGTAAAGGAAATGGGATCTAACACCAACAAATCTTTGGCTGTGAAATAAATGACATTTAACACATCCAATTCTTTGTGAAAGAAATGGCATCTAACACTGACAATTCGTTGTCTGTGAATGAAACGGCATCTGCTGCAGAAAATTATTCGTTTATGAAAGAATTGCATTTTTAACACTGACTATTCTTTGTCTGTGAAAGAATGGCAACTAACATAGAAAATTCTTTATCTGAAAAAGAAATGCCAAATAACATAGACAATTTTTTTTTTTTGTAAGAGAAATGACATCCATTCCAAAAAATATTTTGCCTGTTCAAACATGATATCTAACACTAGTTATTCTTTGTCTGTGAAAGAAATGGCATCTATCACAGATAATCTTTATTTGTGAAAGAAATGTCATCTAAAATAGACAATTCTTTGTCTGTAAAAGAAATGACATCCATTCCAGAAAGTTCTTTGCCTTAAAAACATAGCATTAACACTGGCTATTCTTTGTGAAAGAAATGGTATCTAACACAGATAATCTTTATCTGTGAAAGAAATGGCATCTAACACAGATAATCTTTATCTGTGAAAGAAATGGCATCTAACTGAGTCAGATATGTTACAAAATTTACGATTTTGACTACATTTCATCTTTTCTTTTTATTATACAGAAAGAAAACTTTGAACTAAAATTGTTCACACTTTTTTCTTCCGTTATAAAAATGTTTTATGTAGTATTTCACCTTCTATAAACTTGATTTCTAAATTTGTTTAACTAAAAACAACAAAAAGATGTGCTTGCAACAGCAGCATATCAGACCACCTGTTCTCCTTGCACTTTCATTTGAATTATCTTTAATTAGTTCTATTTCTTAATTCTTTTTTTATTTCACTCTACTTGTCTACAGCAAAATGTTTATGAGCTTTTGCACAAAATTAAGTCTCCTCTTGCGAAATTATTTATATTTCAAAAAGTGAAGCAAGGTAACATCATTCATTAGTAGAATGAAATAGAATATTTTCTTTTATTTATTTTATGAATAGTAATAATAATAAAAACACTATGCTATACACTATGTATGTATGTATATATGGAATACGAGATCTTGTAACTTTTTTATATTATTATTAAAAACGGCCTTTTATAGAAGATGAACACGCCCCAGTTGTAAAATAATAAAGTTCAACTGTCATCAACCAGAACATATACGTATATATATACATATATCTTTGACAGTCACCAGTATCTAATTTCTTTATTACTTTTTAAAGCCTTTAGGCTGATTTCGTTAGGTTGTTTGTTTGTTACAGAGGATACAGAAAAGAAACCAAGTTGTTTTAACAGATTCGGCAAGTTTTATCCTCTCTTTAAAAAAAAATCAAAAAAGGGATGCGTGCGTAGTTTAATTATCTTATTGCATTTGTTTCTTTTCCAAAATGAAACAAAATCTCCATGTTCTTAATAACAATTCTACCTAGCTTTGCTATCAACTGGATGGATATACTTGTATGCAGTGTGACCACCCAGCAAAATATATTTCGTACTAACCTATGCAGGAAAAAAAAAAGTACTAGATCTGGGGGGAAAAGTATCTGCTCCCGTTTCACTCTTATTTATGACATTTTATGATATTAATATCTTATTAGAAGGTTCTCGGCAGCTCCCCTTTTCCTGTGGGTGGGGAAGTCACCCCACATTCTTGAAAGGACTTCCAACTTTAATTGAATCGTTCAGTTCGAAAACCGGTCATCTCCATCGAAGCTAATTTGAAAGGAGTGACAAACAAAACTAAATTAGTCAATATGTATCTGACATATAAGGTTCTTTCCATTTTTGAAAAGTAGAAAAATGTCAGTTCTACGGTCCGAAAATGAAAACAGCCCTATATGCCACACGCATATTGACTAATTTAGTTTTGTTTGTCACTCCTCTCAAATTAGCTTCAGACTATGTGGTGGACAAACACCATGCTCGTGGGTTTGCTCGGGGTTCTCCTATTTCCTCCCACTTTCTTAATTTCATTCATTTCTCAACATCACCGTCTCCTTTAGCCTCCTAGCGGAATCCTTGCTTAATTGTCGTATTAGAACTCACTGTAAAACCACTAAAGTAACACAAGTAAGATAAATATGGAGGATGTCGGGAGAAAACAAGAAATATCAGAAAATAGGCTTATTAAGAAAATCGAGTTTTAATTCCTTGATAGCCTACTGTTTAAACGAGTTACCAAAGATGTAATATTGTTTACTGTGGTCATTTATTAGTTGAAGGAGGTGACCGGACAGCACCTATGCCCCACTTCCGCTCTTGTAAATACCACTGTTGAAAAAAGAAGAAAAGCACACAGAAATAGTTATCAGGAACAGTGAAATTTTCGTACATTGCCAATTTTCACGAGATTATTTTTTCTCTTCAAAATGTATTTATGAGAAAAGAAGAGAAAGAGAAAAGTACTAGATTTGTTGGTTAACGTACTAGAACACTAAAATATTATAAAAGGTACTAGATCTAGACTTGCAGGAAGCACTTTCAAACTTCTACGGCCAACTGGAAAAACATGCAAAATGAAGATAAATAAGAAGAAAACCAAAGTGATAAAGTGTACAAGAGCAGGACAGGAAGGGCAAACGTATGACTGGATAGAGAGAAAATCAAAGATGTTAAGACGTTTCCCTATTTAGGAAGTCTAATATCCTCTGGCGGAAGAAGTGAAAAAGACGCAAATTCCAGAATAGCGCAGGTTAAACAAGTATTCAATAGGAAAAGGGGACTACTAACATCAAGAAATGTGCCGTTGGACGTTCGTAAACGATTTATTAAGACCCTGGTATCCCTAACAGCACAAGATGTGCTAGCATGTGCCATTTAGGTGTTCCAGATACTTTTTAGGTACCCGACACTTGATACATATGATATTCATGTGCTAAGTATGTACTTCAGCTACCTACAGTTTTAGGTACTTGTTACACCTAATTGATATTTGCAACTATGTACCACAAATATAACATTTATATACCTGGCTCAGTTTCGCACTCTAACAGTCATTTGTTTTTATGTCGTCTAAGTACGTCCTTTAGGTACATATTGTTTCAGATACCCTAACAGCACAAGATTACTAGGCATGCGCCATTTAGGTGTTCTAAATTCATCTCCCATATTTGATGCATTTGTTGTTTCTTTTTCTAAGCGATTGTGTACTAGAAGCAACAAACGCATCAACTTTATTAGATGGCAACTGTCCCCTATCATTTGAAAGTGAATATGGAAGAACCATGAAATAAAGTAAATAGACACTCGTCAATTTGTTATAAAGTTACATGGCGAGCAGATTTTTATTTGATCCCAAACGGTTATAGTCGAATATATGCGGTTAAAGGAGCACTCTGATTAGCCGAATGCAAAAGACCTCAATAATTTATCCCTCTACAAGCGACGTTCTCTTCATCGCTTCTGTGGCCAAGTTGAAAGAGCACGTGGCTAGTAATCCAAAGGTTTGTGTTTCGCGCCGCCTGTAGGGTAGCCCTACATTTTTTTTATTTGTTTAAAGTGTTGTTTAGCATATAGGCGATTTAAGATATTTCGGGGGAATAATTTTGTGGTTCATTGACGCTTACGGCATGGGGAACATACCTAGAACATACTAGGCCGTTCCCCAGGTACATGTCAGGCATGTGCCTAGGGGCGGACATAGACTGTGACTATCACTTACCATCCATGTGATTTCTTTATCAGAAGTATATAAGGCACATACTGGACACATTTCCATGTACACTCATGTCCAAAATGATTGTCGCATATCTGTAACTGTCTTTGCGTAAGAATATAATTTGGTAATGATTTTGCAGGATACTTTTAATACTGATATGTTGTGTATAATCGGGAAATGTACATGCATGGTAAATTTCATAGGAAAAGAATTATAAATACGAAAATTAGAATGAGTAAAACAAAATGTTGCTAAATGTACAAGAAAGTTTTGTTATCGTTTTATTGTTCTTATTTACTGCTCTTTTGACACGAAACTTGCCACACATATGTCTTTGCCGATTATACATATACTAACATTGTAAGAAATACTCGGCGAATTCGTTATCAAATTATATTCCTATAACAACATATTTATAGACATACGACAATAATTTTGGACATGAGTGTACCTGAGGGAACATGATAGGCATATACTTGCTATGTAATTGTGCTGTTAGGGATGGAGCGTGGCACTTTACAGATCAGAGACGTGGACATTGAGAAAAGCTGAAATATCGAACTTGGAAGCATTTGAAATGTAGTGTTGGCGAAGAATGCTGCTCATATCATGGACCGAAAGGAAAAGGAATGAAGACGTACTAAAAGAAATTAATGAAGGACGACAAATAACGAAGATAATAGGAAAAAGAAGAAACATCATGCTAGGCCATCTTATTCGGCACTCCAATTGGATCATCGTGTTGATAGAGGGAAAAGAAGAAGGAAAACCAGGAAGAGGAAAACCAACAATAGAATATCTAGATGCAGTTACGAAGAAGAAACCTTATCAATTTATAAAACAGCTCTCCCAAGGGAGGAAAAGTTCTAAAATTTCCATGTTGCCCACCAACCTATGGTTGACGTGAACAAGAAGACTAGATCTAGTACGAAAGTACTAGCGGTGGTCACACTGTTTGTATGCAAAGAAGCGAAAGAATTTCTCGTGTTGATTGTCACTTTAAACGCAAATTTTTCTTTCTCCCCCGTTTTCTTTTCAAAACAACATGATGGCGAAAGATGGCTGTTAAGCTTTTTCTTTCTGAAAAATGCAAAACAACAAATATATACACAAACACAGTTACTAAACATGTTTTATGATCATCTTTTAATAAATGATGTGTTATAAGGTGATAAGAAAGTTGTCCAAGCTGTATGATTACCCTAAAATTAACATACTTTCCAGGGCTGCGCCCTCATCACGATTTGAACTAATTCAATTTTCATGTTTATTTCTTAAATCACTTATAATAATAACAACAAAATAAAATCCCATTTGCCAATTTCGTGATGCTACAGTTTGATCATCTTGTTCAATTTACGCACTTTTTGCAATTTTTATCACATACACCCATTTTAGGCTTTTATACGCATTATATAAATTTATTATTTGTATATTCGTATGCGTTCTTCATGTTCTGTTAAAAATGTAAAAAAAATATGTGTGTCACATCAATTCTGTTGTGGCAGTTATTTTCGTGAAATATTTATTGCCAAAAGTAAAGCATTAATTTGTTTATTACATCAAGGTTGTGTTTCTTTAAAAGGACATTTTTATTATCATAAAATTAAGGAATTCAAAAATCTTGGCAAATATATTCAAAAATAAGTGTTCGTGACTCAATATTTTTGTAATGTAAACATTTAAGTGTTTTGTTACAAATTCTGTTGGTGTGGTCCAGTTCTATTCGAGGCCAAGGAACTGAGGTAGAGAACAAAATTTCATGTGATGGTTGTTCTTTTGGTAGAGCGCTTATCTCTGGTGCCTGGGGTTTATGCTTCCATCCAGGGGCGTCATTTAGTGGGGCAGGGAGGGGCATTTGCCCCCCCTGAGTTTGAGATGTATATAGATTTTATCAATAGAATAATAGTAAATCAGTGAAAAACGCGAAATTTTAGTTATATCAAGGGATCTTGCCCCCCCCCCCCCAAAGCAAAACCTGAAATGACGCTCCTGGTTCGATCCCAGTCGCGCCAAGTGAACTTTGTGGTGGACAAACACCGTGTGCGTGGGTTTTCTCAGGGTTCTTTCGTTCTTTCTCATTTTCTTCATTCTACCATTTTCATTCATTTCTCATCATCATCACCGTTTTCTCTAGCCTAGCCGGTATAATCCTGGGACGTAAAACAAAGATTTCATTTCATTTTTTTCTTTCAGGTTTGTGCTGATGTTTGCATATTAATGTGAGAGTTCGTGAAGTTTATTGGTAATCACACAAGCTTTTTCATATTGAGGTTGGATATCTTTATGTGCGTAAGTCCGCTCATTAAAGGAAGTCCGAAAGGGGTAACCGGACTGGAGTTCACGTGCAGCAATGTAAATAAAATAACTATTTTAAATATTTTGGCTCTATCTAATTAAAATTGAGAATTCTTTATTTTTATTTTTATTTTATTTTATTTATTTTTTTGTTTGGCAATTGAAAATTTATTATTAATTTACGAAATCAGACATTCTTGTAAGCAAGGATTGTAGGAGAGGAGTTTACATATGTTTTGCATACCAAAAATTCTTTAACCCATTATCTACAACAATTATCGAAGACCTCAGTAAGGTACGTCACAGTAGTCAATTGCC
Organism: Thermobia domestica; assembly: GCF_964235325.1. Lineage (NCBI taxonomy): Eukaryota > Metazoa > Arthropoda > Insecta > Zygentoma > Lepismatidae > Thermobia > Thermobia domestica. The sequence goes on from NC_137467.1 coordinate 40,523,086, forward strand.
TTCAAAACAATTCAACAGTTAAATAAGGCACGAGCGGAACAATGAAAAACTCATTTTTTTATTAGAATTAGGAATTAGATTTCTGGCAGCTATGGCCATGTTAGCCCGTTACATATAAGCAGGCCCGTATCCAGGGGGGTCTAGGGGCTGGTCTCCCAAATTTTTGCTCTCCCCCTAACATTTTCACGGTAGGCTTGCAAATGAATTATAATATGGTGATGTACTATAATATGGTTGGACCAGGCCCCCCTAACTTCAGCTGCCCCCCTACATTTTTGGGCTGGCTACCGGCCTGCGTATAAGGAATGACGTCACTCGCCGTTCACACTATCCGGGGAAAGGGAAGGAAGAAAGGAAGGAAGCGACCTGGGACCTGTCGCATCCCGGCATTTGCCTGGTGCGAATGCGGAAAATCACACTTAGGGTGACTGGCCTGAAATATATTTTACAGTTTTTCGACCGAATGTCTCCGCCGGGAATCGAATCCGGAACCGGATTCATTTATTGAATAACTACAATACTTGTTCTAATAAATTTCCCCATGTTCATTTTGACTCACGTCAGCTCAACACGATTGACACTCTGAACTGAAAAAGTATGTAATAGGCCTATATAAATAGACCTATTATTTTACGGTGGGATATAACATAATTTTTTAAAAATAAAACGGTGTTATGAAAATATAATTCTTTATTTCTGCATTATTTTGACACAAAAATGAATATAAAATTAGGTCAAGAAGATAACTATGAGAATCTTTTGTTATAATCTTTGGAACAAACATTGTGGTCAAACTGGCCACTCACGAAAAAGACTTGTATCTATTGTGTGCCAGAACTCACGTTGAAAATGGCCCAAAAATTGTTTATATTGATATTTTTTGTTGATGTTCTATAGAACTAGTACATCCCTTGTTTGCACAATATCATTGTCTTGCTGTTACCAACGATATCAATATTTAAACCCTTTTGAGCAAAGAAGACAAGTTCCATCTTGACCTGTAAACAAATGAGAAACGCAATTGCGAAATACAATGCAGAATACAACAGACGCTTCTTGCAAGAGATAAATTGATAGTACAACAAAAGGTACAACAACAAAAAGAGAGAGAGAGACAATTGAACAGGGAACCAAAGCATTGGATTGGGGGATCCAAACCAAATCAAGAAGCCAGTTGGTGTTCGGTATCACAAAGAAAAAAGATCATAAGGCTTTCTGTTAAGATCTACAGTTTAAAGGAGGAGATAATCCTCAAGGACACAAAAAAAGAGAAACCCATATGGGAACTTCAACATCTGCATACAACTAACATAGTTAAGCTGTAATAAGAATGGAGATTTCCAACCTTCTTTGAACTATTCAAACATCCTGGTTTTCTAACCGTGAGCAACCAATTCTAGATTCGAAACGACAATACTTGCTTCTTGGAGACACTGGAGGATAACAATACGAGGTCAACAATGACCAAATGTTGGAATATTCTTTTCTTACGACCAGATTAAGACGACGTAGAAGCATATATAAGATCTAACAGGGGATGGGAGACGTTCGAAGGGAGGTGGATAGTGTTCGAAAGAAAAATGCCAACATATCCTAGCTTCCCTGTGACGAATGATTCAGAAATCTTTTGATCAAGAATCTTTCTCCTTCAGCTAAAACCTTTTTAGAGGCACCAAAAAAAAATATTTCGAGAAAGCACCTTCGTGCACATGAAAAGAAGATTCCTTTTTACAGTGGGGGCGAATTTGTTTCATAAAAAACACCACACAAAAGGCCCTGAGCATAACAATAGGGCTGGTCCAACAAAGCAAAATAAAAGAAAGGATTAGTTCTGCCAACTCTGATTAAGTCATCACTCTTTTGGTGATACAAGGGCTGCTGCTGCTTTTTTATTATTTACAAAGACTTACCTGGCTACAATGTGTGAAAGACCTTACAAAACCAGAATATGGTGGAAACAACTAAAGTGACCACAAAAGATATACATTTTTTTTCCCTTTCGTATTCTTTCTAAACTTGCACGTAAAGAAGAAAATGTTTCCAGTTCGTCTTTAACGACTCCTTCCCGCCATTGTTCGTTACATTCTTTTGTGTTTCAACTTTCAAAGTTGTTCTGGTATAGTTTACAAAAATGTCACCACTTTTCGAGATACATGTATCAATGCGAAGAAGAGTTATCATTCCACGTGCAATATTCGTGCAACAGTATGGAAGATACACATTTTTTTTTTTCAACCAGTGGCTTCGAAGACGGATACAGAACGGTCATTTGCTCTTTCTTACTATTTTATTGGAGGGAGGGCTAATAGATTTACCACTAGACTCGGAGACTAGGAGTGCACGTTGGGCGAAAATTCAATAAGCAAAGACGAAAAAGTAGCAGAAGTTGAATAATAATAATAATAATAATAATAATAATAATAATAATAATAATAATAATAATAATAATAATAATAATAATAATAATAATAGGGGAGAGGTCGGCAATGGCTATCACCTAAGTAAAATGGGCTATTACGTAGTTTCATTTGCAAAATATATTGAAACAAATTTGTAAATATATACTCCAATCCTTCTAAAATAAGTGTGTAAAACAAAAAGAGGACCATTCTTTCAGTTCGGGAACACGATGAGAAAAACTCAAATTGCTACTTCGGTCGCCATTCCCATCACATGTTGGTAATGGCGATCACAGTACAAGCTTAATAAATACACATAGTTCCATAGGCAATTCTTTGTTTTCTTTTTCTTTTTTATTTATTTTTTTATTTGGTAAACTGTGCCTTCGAAAGACTGAGAAACGTCAACTGAATGTTTTATTGACATTTTTTAAAAGACACGTTACAGATATATCCACGTGGTGAGTCCACAGCAGTTCAGTCAGCATGCACCCACGATCCACAAAGGTTACACTGATACCAAAATTTCAGTGTTTGACTCAAATAGGCGTATTATTTATCTTAGGTCTAGCCTCTTTTATATGGCTGGAAAAGTATTTCAAAAGTTTGTTCGGAATGGCGATTACCATGATGGTAAACCGATCACGTTGATCGGCATTCCCAACATTGCACCATTTTGAAAATTGAACTGGTTATATTGTAAAACGAAGTTTATTTGAAATATAACTGTGTGTCGTGTATTAGACGTAAATATAACTTTTTATGAATCTTAGTAACTTTCAAGATCTTACAACTTAAAAAATTGTACCTATAGTGAGTTGAAATATGCAAATCCTTATAAGAAAATCAACAAAAACAAGTTTCAGCACGCTGTAGACTTCGGTCTTCTCTGACATCTTCCTCGATAATACACAAGAAAACTTGCTACAAGAGGCAGATGGCAGCACTAGTTTGACTTCTCCTCGGGTAACGCAAGAGGGCAAAGTGGGCTGATTGCCATTCCCTTCCACTCCCATAATAATAATAATAATAATAATAATAATAATAATAATAATAATAATAATAATAATAATAATAATAATAATAATAATAATCCTCCAAGACATTCAATATGATGAAGTAATAGGCACCTTTGCTCAGAGAAGAACAAAGAGAAACAATGACAGATTTACCCGGGGCCGACGGGGCCTACGTGCCTCAGTTTTTTGAGTAACAAACATAGCCGAAGCTGTTCATTATATATATATATATATATATATATATATATATATATATATATATATATATATATATATATATATATATATATATATATATATATATATATATATATATATATGAAGGTTTTTGATCAGCGTTGCCTTTTATTCTTTATTGGAAAAATTGTTGAAACATTAAAATCCTAGATATAATTTCAGTTGCAATTGTTCTGTTCTGCAATGTGTAACACAATACTTAAGATCAACAATGTCAACCTCTAACCTAGCCGTAATGTTCGAAACTTTTGGAGAATACATGAAAAATTGTAAATCAATTTGTAAACATAGACAATCGACAAGTAAGTTCTTGAATGGATCGCAATTTGAATCACTGTTTACTGGAAGCAAAATATAAGAAAATGAAGACAAAAAGTAACAAAAGTGTTTGCTTTCTCTTATTTTACAGGAGAAACAAGAATTAATTGTTACAATTTCTTGTTACACCTTTCAAAATTTTGCTGAATAATGAACACCTCTAGGACAACATTACTAGTAGTGAGCTGTATTTATTTATGTTCAACATTTATTTTCTCCGACAATTTCTAACTTGAATGTTAATTACAATTTTTTGCAGTTCAACAAACATATAAAAAAGCAAACTAATATATTTAACTACCATACATGTAAGTGTCTACAACTTACTAATTGCTAATTCGTGATTCATGTGTAACTGTAACTGGTAAAATGAATTATTATTATTATTATTATTATTATTATTATTATTATTATTATTATTATTATTATTATTATTATTATTATTATTATTATTGAAAAGATCCAATATGCTTCAATCAAAATTTTTTTCCTACACCTTATATCTGTAGAACTTATATAGTGTAGCCAAACCCAAACTATCATTTAACTCAGTATGATGTGCTTATTCCGTAGAAAATACGAAAACTCGATTTAGGGGGGCCGTTCAAAAATTTTGTTTCCCCTGATTCAAAAACTAATTATTGACCAAAAAAATGAAATGAAATCTTTAAGTTGAACGTCCCACGGTTATGCCGGTGAGGCTAAAGGAGATGGTGATAATGAGAAATGAGTGAAACGGTTTAATGAAGAAAGTGGGAGGAAACGGGAGAACCCCGAGAAAACCCACGAGCACGGTGTTTGTCCACCACAAAGTCCATACGGAATTATTGACCAAGATCACAATCTTTTGATGCATTGTTTTGATCATTCCTAAATTTTTTTCCCTAGTAATTGTTAACGAAGTGCGTAAACGGATTTCAAATTAAAATGACGCACGTAAGCTCATAATATACCTATCATAGTCTGAGTTGTGGCTGTCCCCCCTCTTCCCCTAGTTTTTACCTTCTAGATACGCCACTGAGGAGAAAGACACTTTAAATTTGTGTTAAAAGTAAATACTTACGGACAACGACCAATTTTCTTATACTGTTTCGTAATACCCTTTTCTCTTCTTTTTAAAATTACTTTTGTGATCTTAGCCGAATAAAAAAGGCAATATAGATTTTTTTAAAAAAGAGTGGTTTGATTTATTGTAATCGAAAATGTTTTTTTTTTTTTTTTATCACAGCAGAAACATAAATTTCAACATCAAAAACAATTATTCTCTTCGTTTTAGTGGCATTTTTTAGTGTTTGAATATAAACAAACTACAATGGACTGCTCATTTCCAGAAACTTGTGCTTAAAGCAAAAAACAGGCTACAATTGCTTCGCAGGCTCGTAGAACAGCATTGGGGGCTAAATTCAAGGCTGCTTATTAACACTTATAAAGCGTTCATGCGTAGCATACTTACATTCGGACATATTGCTTGGTCCCCAGCACAGTCTAGATTCTACAATAGGCTCGAAATTATGGAGCGCCATGCAGTGCGCTTAGCATACCGCATACCGCACCCATATCCTAACCGAGAACTATACAATCGAATAGACTTTCCACCACTTGTAGAACATATCTCACTCCTACGTAAACGATACATAGCCAAATACCTAGAATCTCATAAAGATATTTTTCTGGACATAATATTCATAGACTCAGAGCAGGATTCCGATTTCAAATACTGTCATAAACCTTTAAGTATCTTGATCACACTTCCTATGGATCACTTTCATCACTTTCATCGCAGATTCTTTCAACGCCAAATCATTCATAAAGTCATCCCTAATCTTTTTCCATAGCTGCACAGTTTTTCCTCAACAATAATCTGGGCTCCCCATGTCTACATCAGTCTTGAGCCGCCCCAAGACAGAAGCCTAACATGCATTCGTTTATATTAACCATTTCATTGTGTTGTGGCGTATAATGCACTTTCATCTCATCAATCATGCTAATATATTTATAAAAATTCTAATTATATTCAACATATTATATATCCTTTCAATTTATGTTTTCATTATTTTTTCGCTTATTCCTTGTTTATAACTTTCTCATGTTAGGCCTATATCTTTCGCAATGCTCAGTATCTTAATGTTTATTATATGTGTCATGCATATTGTTCTATTAAGCACTTTTGGTAGTACATATTTCATTTCGTACGTATAGTTTTCTTTATATCACATTTTACAACTAATATTATTTATGTTTACACTTGTTTACAGCACATCACATGCCGAGAGAGAGGGCGTAACCCTCTAGTGGCAGTTCCATATGCAAATAATTGATGATTAATACCAATGGAATGAATTATGCCCTACAAATAAATAAATACTACACCAAAAAAATCGTATAAGAAAACCCATTCCTTGTTCAACCTAAAATCTTCCTCTCAAAAAAAAAAAAAAAAAAACAAAAAAAAAAAAAAAACAGTATATTCAAACTTTCAAGGACGGAAGTTCCAAACGAATTTCTTTTATTATTATCTTAGTCCATATTATGAAAATAAAACTGAATATTCTCTGTAATTTTACTTTAAGCAGAAGTAAATTTGTAACAATTCAAATTTTTCTTTAGAGTAGATTCAAAATAAAAATTTATTAAAATTTATAGAAAAATGTTCAAACAAAGGTACAAAAACTGTTTTATTTTTTATTCTATTGCGTTAAAATTTTGTACATTGTGTCGAGGGTTGGCAAACAGCGTTCTACTTTCGGGCGGGAAAATATTAAATTCAGCTTTGGGTATACATTATCATCATTATCATAAGTATATCAGCATTTTACTTGTCGTACTTGTTAGGATGAACTGTGTGTCACCACTGAATTGTTTTGACGTCTCGTTTACAACGATAATAGTTTCTGCATTGACCATCAGTGCTTGGCTATTAGCAGGATGTAATCTTCTTTTTAGATTAAAAGAAATAGGTCTATAACTTATTGTATTACAAGTAATATATGTGTTACTGTTAGGAGTGTATCTGTTACTGTTATTACTGTTAGAAGCGCATCTGTCACTGTTAGGAGTGTATCTGTTACTGTTATTACTGTTAGAAGCGCATCTGTCACTGTTAGGAGTAGATATGTGCCATTGGTGAGTATGTACAAGTATGTTACTATTAGAAGTATGTACCTCAATATTAGAAGTATGTGTGCCAACGTTAGAATTATATGTGTCACTGGTATTAACATGTATATCACTGTTAGGAATATATGAAGCACTTTTATTAGTGTATCTGTCACTGTTGTCACTGTTAGGAGTATATGAATCAGTGTTAGCAGTATATAAAAGCTTTCCTCTCCATCAAATAGCAGGTAACACGGGAACAAAAATATAATGTAATTATACTTCAATTGTCATACTATTTGGGTAATACATGTTACTTACTGTTGTTAGGTATGTGTAAGGTGTAGTAAACAAAAAAGTTTAAAAAAATACTTATCTTTACAAAAACGCAAACTTTCGCCCGCTACGACTACAACCTCCGTTGTTGAACTAATGTGATCACGAGAGACCTCTTGTTTCATGTTGAAACACACCACAACGTAACACAGAGGAGCCAATCCTAAAACAGAGAAAGTACTGTTGCAACGTGCCTTACCTTCCCCAATATGTATCACTGTTAGGTGTACCTGTCACTGTTAGGAGTTTATGTATCACTGTTAGGTGTACCTGTCACTGTTAGGTATATGTGTGTAACTGTTAGGAATGTATCTGTCACTGTTAGGTGTATATGTATCACTGTTAGGAGTATCTGTCACTGTTAGGAGTATATGTATCACTGTTAGGAGTATCTGTCACTGTTAGGAGTTTATGTATCACTGTTAGGTGTACCTGTCACTGTTAGGTATATGTATGTAACTGTTAGGAATGTATCTGTCACTGTTAGAAGTATATGTATCACTGTTAGGAATGTATCTGTCACTCTTAGGAGTATATGTATCACCGTTAGGAGTATATATCACTGTTAGGAGTTTATGTATCACTGTTAGGTGTACATGTCACTGTTAGGTATATGTGTGTAACTGTTTGGAATGTATCTGTCACTGTTAGGAGTATATGTATCACTGTTAGGAGTATCTGTCACTGTTAGCAGTTTATGCATCACTGTTAGGTGTACCTGTCACTGTTAGGTATATGTGTGTAACTGTTAGGAAGGTATCTGTCACTGTTAGGAGTATATGTATCACGTTAGGAGTATCTGTCACTGTTAGGAGTTTGTGTATCACTGTTAGGTGTACCTGTTACTGTTAGGTATATGCGTGTAATTGTTAGGAATGTATCTGTCACTGTTAGGAGTATATGTATCACTGTTAAGAGTATCTGTCACTGTTAGGAGTTTATGTATCACTGTTAGGTGTATCTGTCACTGTTAGGAGTTTATGTATCATTGATAGGAGTATATATCACTGTTAGGAGTATATGTATCACTGTGTATATGTGTGTGTAACTGTTAGGAATGTATCTGTCACTGTTAGGAGTTTATGTATCACTGTTAGGTGTACCTGTCACTGTTAGGTATATGTGTGTAACTGTTAGGAATGTATCTGTCACTGTTAGGAGTATATGTATCACTGTTAGGAGTATATGTCACTGTTAGGAGTTTATGCATCGCTGTTAGGAGTACCTGTCACTGTTAGGAGTACCTGTCACTGTTAGGTATATGTGTGTAACTGTTAGGAATGTATCTGTCACTGTTAGGAGTATATGTATCACTGTTAAGAGTATCTGTCACTGTTAGGAGTTTATGTATCACTGTTAGGTGTATCTGTCACTGTTAGGAGTTTATGTATCATTGATAGGAGTATATATCACTGTTAGGAGTATATGTATCACTGTGTATATGTGTGACTGTTAGAAATGTATTTGTCACTCTCTTACGAGTATCTCTCTTACTGTAAGGTGTATGTGTATCAACAGGAAAAGACAAACAGCGAAAGAATGATCTGCTACTTAACAATGTACCTGTCTCTACTATGCAGTATTACAAATATTCAAATAATATGTTTTAGCAGAATTAAAGAAAAAAGAATTTCCAATTATAAGTGGCTGCGAATGACGCACTTTTTAACTCCATAATAGTTTGTTCTTCTTGAAAACTACACATTAGAATTTATCGTGAAGTATATCGCTTTGATCAGCTAGATGTCACCTAACGATTTATATATTTGGACAATATTACTGTCAAATACAAATGAATACAAAGTAAATTAATACAAATACTGAGGTTATGTAGTAATATATATCATGATCGACAGTGTCAAATGCCTTTGCTATATCAGTATATGTAACATCTATTTGTCCACCACCAGAAACTCACATGATTGGAGATCGAACCAGACATCTTTTGCACGAGAAGTGAGCGGTCTGCCACTAAACGGCCATGCGCACTATACGGGAGCAACTCTTTATTATACATTATAATTCCGTTCTTAATTACTTTTTCATTTTGCAAAGAACACAGGGAGAAATTATATAACAGTCTACGTAATCAGGGACAGAATGGCGACACCTATCTTAAAACGTGAAGAAGAAACAAATAATAGCTAAAAAAACAGGGACGATACCTTTTTCTTCTAAAAAAAAATACACACAACGCATCAACAAAAATTAGTCAAGAAAAATAAAAAAAATAAAAAGAATTTTGCTTTTGTAAAAGGTGAAAATAAATGCGAATGAATAAATTGAAGAAAACATACACACAGAAAAAAAAGTAAAAAGAGGAGGACAAATTTTACAGAGTGAAATCGTGATTCGATCACGAATTTGAGTTACAACATGAAAACACGATCTAATGGGAACATGTACGCAAAATTTATATATATGTAAGTTTTAAACTACGTACTTTGTATAATGCTATAGTTGTTATGTATACCTACTCAGTTTTCAATCAATTTACTTACAAAAAGAAAAAAAAAGAAAAACAGTAAATATATAAACAAGAAAATTAAATTTATAAAAAAATAGTTATTTTCTTTCCTTCTTGTTTTGTTGTATTTATTTCAACTCACCAACGTGTCAAGACACGTCGAAAGAAATGATACTTTTATACAAGAGGTCATCATAACAATCTTGCCCTTTTCTCCTCCTCTGCTCTTGTATTATTTTAAGTTAAGTGATACGCCTCATTTGATATATATGTAAAGATCGAACACATACCTTAAAATACTACCTTCTATACCTATGCATTAAAAAAAATCTATGTTGATATTTGCGTGTCGAAAATTGGTCTCACGTTTTCATAGCTACTACAACATAAATTGTTGCTTTCTTTAAAAACTTTGTTCCTTCTTTAAAAGGTAAGAGAAAGTGGAAATAAATAAAAAGGTACGTAATATTACGTATTAGAGTAAAGGATATATTGTTTGTCCTAAATGTCTGAAAAATTGACATATATTGCAACATTACTGTGCACTTTTTTTTTTTTTTTTGCTTTGTTAAGTCTCTAGCCTCTGTGGGTGCTTTACATGCGTAAAATACAGTATAACGTATGTTTTTTTGTTTTAAATTAACTTCTTAAACTTTACATATGCAATTTTCTTTCTTAGTGAAAATCCTTGTTTCTCCGTGTATTCAAATCACCCATCCTAAATAAAAATAAAATTAAATAATCATAATAAAGTGTATGATGTATGTCTTTGCGAAAAATTTCCTTACAAACCAGAGAGATTCTACTTTAAAAAGATATAAAAAAACGGAATATTTGTGGGACATATGTGAGACGGAACATATGTGAGACAAAATATAATATTTTAAATCTTGCTTCTTGCGTAACAATTCATCGTCATCGTCATCATAGGTACTCTGCCATGATTGCCATGTCACTGGCCGCAACTGAGAAGCTTCCATGTTGCACGGTCTTCCGCTAACCATATCGTCTTCACGTACAATTTTTCTCTTTTGATATCTTCCATTAATTGTAGTCTTCTTCGCCCTCTTCTTCTCTTTCCTGAAACCATGCCATCTGCCACGTCCCTCATGATATAGTTTCTTCTTAGCCAATATCCCAAACAATTTCTCTTCCTCTTCTTAATAATATTTAAAATTGTTCTTTTCCTCCTACTATTTCTAACATCTCGTTTGTTTTCCGCTCGACCCTACTAATTCTCTTCATTCTTTTTCACGCCCAAATTTCGAAAACGTCCAGTTGTTTTTCATCATCTTCGCGTAATGTCCATGTTTCTGACCCATACGGTACAATACTTCACACGAAGCATCTCATGGGTCTTTTTCACAACTCTTTAAGATCCCACAATAATAGTGTTTTCTTCCTCCTAAAGGCTTCTTTCGTCATTACTATCATTCCTTTTATTTCATGTTCACATTTCATATCATCACTGATAATACAACTCAGCATATCGAAAACAAGACACCTGTTGTATTTTCTTTTCTCCTACTTTCTCTTCCGATTCCTTCGTTCTAATCATCACGGCTTTTGTTCTAATATTTATTTTCGTACCATATTCTTCACAGCCCTTCCTCAAATTTTCTAACATTTTATTGATTTTCTCTTTAGATACCCCAACAAGTGTCGTATCATCTGCAAACCATATACAAATAATCGTTCTAGCTGTTACTAAAATACCGTCTTCATTCTGTAGGCTTATTTGTTACTTCCGCCGTAGTATGGATATTATATTATTTTTAAAATTTTCAATATTTAAGTTTGTTTCAAAAATTGCGCTAGGATTTGGGAAGAATTTTAGATTTTATTTCTGCCAATAGCATAAAGAATATTTAATTTTTTAAAGTTTCAATTTAAAAGTTTGTTTATTTTCGCTTCTTGGACTTTTTTTTTTTAAATACGATATTTTAATAAAGTGTGCTTATTATCTATAATTCATTTTATTTTAATCCATATTCTTTACTAAGTAGTGTTTCAGATTAAGCTCATAATTTATATTACATAATAATTTTTTCTTTCTTTCATCTGTTTAAATTGAAAGGGACCTGTTTTCGGAATGTCTTTTCTTTTCTTTTTTTTTTTCAAATACTGACAATCATGGGCGCCCGAAGTGGGACCCTGGCTCACGAAAACAAATTTCTTAAGATTTTCTCTCTTACCTATTGGACAAATATTGGTTTGTAACAGTAGCAATAGAAACCAGTGGGTCTTAGGGTTACGAAGGATGTAAGTTCATTAATGAGGTTGGTCATCGAATAGCAATCAAAACTGGTGACTCCCGAGCTACTGCATTCCTTTTCCAACGTATCAGCATCGCCATCCAGCGCGGGAATGTGTCATCAATCTTAGGCACATTACCTCCTGGTAAAGAACTGGACGAGATTTTTCTTTTAGAACAGACAAGAAGACGGAAGTAGAGACATCCTAGGAGGCTGACAACCACTTTGACTATGTTCATGAAGAATGTTTTGAATCCAGTTTGGATAAATATAAATTCTTGGAAGTCATGGCTAATACCGGTAAATTTGAGAGTGGTAGCAACATTATCTACAGATTTTGCTTTGTTGATCAAAATCGTTAAAGACCTGAAAGATATTGTTGTCAAGCTGTCCGATGTTTATTTTAAAATTATATAGCTATATTGAATTGTTATCGAATTATTATATTATTATATAACATATTGTAAAATTATTGTAAAATAAAATTATATATATATATATATATATATATATATATATATATATATATATATATATATATATATATATATATATATATAATAAAAAATACCTAACGCAATATACACTGAGAAAAAAAAATGTAGGTGGCATACTTAAAAACGTAGGTTACATTCGTAATTCCTGTAGTTTCTGGACTTAACGTACAACCGTATATAGCATCCTGCAGCAAACGTATAGCTGAAAAAGTATGTATTATACGTACTGTCTACATAAGTGCAATGACGTCATTCATGTGACGTCATCTACAGTAACAAGTATATACGGAGGTAATATCTAGCTTTGTGACGTCAGGATCGTATGTAGCATGTGGGTTAATAATGACGACACTCACTGACTATCAGGACGGAGCGTAATTTCAAGAAGTATGCAATATACGTTCTGTACGTGTGTTTCTTGCGTTCAATCCCGAGACAGCATCTATATTGTACTTGTGCCCCGTACGTACGACTAGATACAGTGTACGTATTGTACCTATGTATTATACAGATTTTCCTTATGTCGCACACAGCTTGTCCCGATACAGCATACAGAATATCCGTATGCACCATACAGAGTGCACATATGCAGCTTACAGACTGTCTGCATGCGGCATATAGATTACACGTATGTCGCGTACAGGCTGGCCATATGTAATGTATGGACTGGATGTATGTAGCTTGTAGATTGTCCATATGAAATATACGGATTTTACCTGTATCGCATACGTATTGCCTTGTTGTAATATATGAATTGGACATATTCAGGATCTAGATTGTACGTATAGTGCACCATTATTGAAGTGCTGCAACATACTGAGAAATGCATGATACATTCTTACTGTAATGTTGCCACATATTGTTTTTCTCTGTATGGAAACAAAAATAGCTTAAAATATGTCTCCTTTGTGCCAATAATAATAAAATTAAAAATACTACACTTTTCAAATTTTAGTTTGGAGCAGTGAAACTGTCCAGAGAAATGTATTTATCTGCAGGGTGTAAGTTTGGACTTCCTGCTAATTCTTTGGAAAGCTACTGCAAAGCCAAGTGTTGAAAAGTGGCACAAGAGTTAATTTTAAAATTATTGGCACAAAGGAGGGTAACCATATGTTAAACTATTTTAGTTTTCATACAGAGTAAATCAATATGTGACAATATTACTGTAAGAATTTATCATACCTTTTGCAATAACTTAGTTGCAGCACTTCAATAATAATGCAAAATTCACAGCCATGTACAATCCTATGTTCAAACTCAAAAAAGACTTACGTACAGTCATTTATTAAGCCGTTATCATCCATTGCTTATACAGTCACGAAAGAAAATATTCTTCAGTTGACAAAATTTGTTTTCCTAAAAACTCAACAATAAATTAACCTATCAGAGTACCGACTTTGGCAGGTTGTCAAGTTATAACTATTCGAAGAATAACAACAAAAAGATCCAAATTAATTAATTTGTTGCCGACCTATTGGCAAAAGAAAATTTGTCAACTGTCAAATACTTTCTTTTCCGTGTGTACTATATACAGACGACTTTACCTCATTCTTTTCCTTAATAATATCCTCTTCCAAAATGCAGTTGTTACCACAAGAGGCGTGAATAGGATTTTCCAGAAATAACTTCTATGAACATTTTAATTAACAGATAAGTTATTTTTTAAATGAAGCTATAATTAAAAACATGGTGTCAGCTGAAAACGTTTTCCCTCACAAGATGATTCCTAAACAGTACTCCCCATTAAAAATGCAACTTCAAGGAGACAGGGTAGCTACGCCAAAGTTCCCAAGCCGATATCTAATAGTAAGTGTCGAATATGCTTAACCCTTAACATACCAAGCGGGGTACTCTAGGGACCCCAGAGAGTGATATTTGGTGATACTGCCGCAATTATAAGAATCAATTTATTCTCGATTTTTATATGTATCCTGCAACCCTTTGAGATATCAATTACATGATTAGATCAACGATGCGTTTCTTTAAAAAATACAAAAAATAAAAACACACTTCAAAATGTAAAAACTTCATTGTTAAACCTGTGTTTCAGATTTACGAACACACAAGTATGAAATTGTATGAAGAACTGAATAGTGTTCAAATATACATAATATTTGACGTCAACAATGTTCATTTAACTTAAGTATGCTTCTAGACATCCAAAAAATAATAGTTGGAGTAACCCTCTGCAATACTATGTTGAGAAATTAAAATAATACTTGGGGTCCCCAGAAGACTCCAGCTTGGTAAACAACTTTGACGACTTAGGCTTGCTACGTTAAGGGTTAAACTTACCGCTGTATTCGCTGTGTGACAACGTGGTGATAGCAGAGCAGAACTGACCCAACATTGACAACCAGAACGACTGTAACACAGCGAGACATCGAGAGGATGTTCTCTTCTGGTATGGTAAGCCATGCGTCTTACGATCCAATGCCACAGCTCATCAACTGTAGCTGGCGGAGTTCACAGGTATGAGAAGCTGTGCAGCCA
Source organism: Thermobia domestica (assembly GCF_964235325.1). Classification (NCBI taxonomy): domain Eukaryota; kingdom Metazoa; phylum Arthropoda; class Insecta; order Zygentoma; family Lepismatidae; genus Thermobia; species Thermobia domestica. Next base: position 40,538,203 of record NC_137467.1, read on the forward strand.
TCGACCAAACATATTTATCCTTCCCTGCTCTACACATTCTGCAAATTTGGACTTTCCTGGATGTATCCTTCTTAGTTCAACATTTTAAGTAACGAGCAGTGTAATAGTCTCATACATTATTTAAAGAAAGAGCGATGATTCTCAGAATTACTCGGAAGTTTCTAGTTTACAATTATATATATATATATATATATATATATATATATATATATATATATATATATATATATATATATATATATATATATAGATAGATAGATATAGATATAGCTATATAGATAGATAGATGTACAATAATTTAAAACGGTTATATCAAAGTTTGCATTCAGAGCACAAAAAGAAGTATAGCTCTCGGAACATTGATTTTAGCCAGATAATACCACTAGTAAACTCAACCACACTCAGTACCGTTAGTTGCTTGGTATTGTCTATGAGGCAGAGATCATCGTATCTCATTGCGTGTAGATTTTTGTATTTGTTTAACACTAAAAATTGTTTGTCGCTAACCGAACCCAGTAACATATATATACCGACAGGACGTACGTTAGTCACAAGGTTACATGAGTGAAACACTAAATTATTCGATTGACACTTGCGGCCTTGTCAACACTAGAGAAAGGTACAAAGTGATTAAATAAATACGAAACATAGTACATACAAAATATAGCGATGTATGAAGTCTCCTTTTCATACGATTTGGAGAAAGGATACATCTGTAGAGAGCAACATAAATGATTTCTCTGGATAATTTGGATTAGTCCAGAATTCGAACAAAAATAATTTTGAAATTCGTTAAGTCCAACATTTTTTCTTTCTTTCTTCGGATTCTCAATAAAGTTGACTACTGAAAAGCTGAGTTACAGATTTTATGTTAAAACATATTCACTATACCATTGCCTTATTCACAGAACAATACATTAGTTATTAATGTATGACTGAAATAATAGTGCTTCGTGCAGATTTACTTTATCCAATCGGAATTGCACAATGATAAAAAAAAATGTTGCAAGGTATAATGTTCTTATTTACAGAGAAAAAGAGTTGAAAAGACCTTTAACTAACAAACATTTTCTTTAAACAGACATACATTTATTCTAATTTATGGAAGAAAGAAATAATTTGCGGAGCAGTATATTTATTAAGGTTACATATTTGTACAAAAGAATGTAAATACAATCGGGTCTGTCTTCAGAAAGGACGTGCTTTTAGCCACAAATTACACTGCTTCTTTTCGCTGTCTTTCATGCAGAATCCTGGTTTTGTTTTGATACACGAAATACCTGAAACAAAAATCCAAAAATATTTAAAATGTTACATTTTAAAATATTTAACATTTTTTAGATTAAATGGACAAAATCTGTTCGGTCAGGTATGGACTTTTGGGTTTCTGGTAGAAAAATGATGAATTAAAAAAAAAGTGTTTGTTGATGCTGAACAACTCGAAATGTATTACTATGCAAAAGTAAGTGGGTACCCACTGGCGTTCGAGGTACCATGGGGTACCTAATATGTCTGCATTTTTAGATATGTGGAAATATATGTCTCTAAAATGTAAAGAACTGATATCTGTTTAGTACAGAAAACCGCAACTCGGTAAGCCTTATGGATACCGAGGTATGGGAAAATAAAGGACAACACCATAGAAGTGTGAGTTTTGCGTACTAGATTGTGCAGTTTCGAAAACGTAATTACTGAGGGCTATCAACAACCTCAAAAGTAGTTTCAATTTAATACACTACACACACGTCCTTATGGGGGTTTTCGGGTACTATGGCATTCGCAGACCTCCCATTTCTAAACATTCTAAAATATATCTTAATAAACTTATAAAGAACGTTACAGGTGTGTGTTTACCGAAACCGCAAGTCGGTATGTTTAACAGTTACCGAAATATGGTGAAATAAATAGGAACACCATAGGTATGTGGGGCTTCCATACTTGACAGTAGTTTAGAAAATTAATGAAAATATGACTAATGGCTATCAAGATATTGTCAAATAAAGGGAGGACCCACACAGTTGGGGTTTTCGTGTTAGGTGGTGAAATTTCCGAAATCGATCATGAAATCTGAATAAGCACCAGTAGCAATTTCATCCTAAAGTAACTGGGTATTTCCATGGGGTTTTAGAACATCATGGGTCTAAAAAGATTAAGTTTTAAAAGCTTTGGAAAATATAATTTGACATTTGTAAAGAGTATTAGAAAAGAGAATAGAGTTACCCAAAACTTCCAGCCAGTACATCTTACAGCTAGAGAGACACCGTGAAATAAAAGAGTATTAGATCTTGAAATTTCATAAAACAACTTTTGATCTTAATAAAAGTTAAATAAGATGGTACTTATATGGGTTAAGTGAGTACCTCACACTCGTCAGGGCAATTCCGATCGAAAGATTAATTCAGCTCGAAGTTTTCTTCGGGTAAATCCAAGCGTGATAATTCCTAGCGTACAAAAAGAATGAAAATTCTTTGTCAATATCTAATATAGCAACCGAGATATAAGTAATTATGTATTTTACGAGGTCGTAAAAATGGAGACCCACATGGATTTGTACTGTTGAGTCTTTGCTGTAAGAAGAAGAAATTTCAGAAAACTACCGTATACACCTTAATAGACAATTAAATGGGTGGAGGCACGGTGGCTTAGTGGTAGAGTGCGTACCTTTGGTGTATTGGGTCCCTGGTTTGATCCGTGTCCAAGTCAGTTTGTAGTCGACATTGTATTCGTGGGTATTCTCGGTGTACTCCTTTCCTCCCACCTTTACACTCCATCAATTCTATCATCAACATTCACTTGCCTTAATTTCATTTTAAAATTAAATGGGCAGTTAAGTGTGATCGTATCTCTGTGGATTAAGAGAATACTCCAGTGTAGTTTCTGCAAAACATACTAGGTACACACCCCACCACTAAGTTACTGTGTCCTCACTGATTTAATTGCATATTAAGGTATATACAGTAGGTTTTTGAATTTCTTTCTTATAGCAAAGACCCAGAAGTACAAATCCTTAAAGATCTCTATTTTTACGTCATAAAATAAATGACTCGTTATATTTTGGTTACTATATTAGATATTCACAGGGCATTTTCACTCTTTTACACAGCTCGATGAACCTTTGGAACTGCCTGAAGAAAACCTAGAACTAATCTTTCCATCGAAATTGTACTGAGGTACTTACTTAACCCATAGAAATACCATCTTATTTTAATTTTGTTGGGACCAATAATTTTTCCGAAGTTTCAACATCTCATACTCTTTTATTTCACGGTGTTTCTCTATATGTTAGATGTACTAGCTGCAAGTTTTAGGTAAATACATATTTCTAATACTCTTTACAAATGTCAAGTTATATTTTCAAAAGCTTTTAAAATTTAATCTTGGTAGACTGTAAGATGTTCTAACACCCCATGGAAATATCTAATTACTTGAAGATGGAATTGCTACTGGTGTTTATTAACTTTCCATGACCGGTTTCGGAAATTTTATCATCTAATACGAAAATCCCATACCTGTATTGGTCCTCTCTTTATTTGACAATATCTTGATAGCCGTTAGTCATATTTGAATTCATTTTCCAAATTGTACCTTCAAGTATGCAAGCCCCACATACATATCGTGTCGCTCTTTATTTTCCCATGTCTCGGTATCCGTAAGGCTTACCGAGTTGCAGTTTTCGGTAAACAAATATCAGTTCTTTACATTTTAGACACATGTATTTCCATATATCTAAAATGCAGAAATTAGGTACCGCATAGTACCCCTCTACCCCATTGGGGTACCCACTTACTTTTGCATACCAGGGTAAAAACACCAGTGGTCGTTACTTTAAGGTTGAAAACATACTCTTTTGTCTCTTCTGTGAGCACCGTGAATCGGTCGGAGCTGTACCATAGTTGGAAAGAGACACTGATCCTTCCTATATATGACCATGTAGTCAGAATTCAAAATCAAATAGCCGTTGAAGGAAAAACAATATTTTAAAATCCCTTGTATTGCACCGGTAGTAGTCATCTCAAAATCGAAATGTTCCAGTGGTAGTTAGGGTTTTGTACCAGTGTTCGTCACTCAAATAACTTGACATAATTTATTCAGAAACGCACTGTTTATCAGTTTAAAATTAAGAATAGAGTATAAAGTACTAATCTTAATAACTGTGCATCACTTTTGGCACTCAAGAAAGAAAATAAAAAAGTTTTTACATACTTTTTAAAGCAATTTCAGTAAGAAAAATGTTAACTGAATTCAAAAGTTAACTGTATATTATTTTAACGTTAAGAGTACAATATTAATTACTATGTTTAATAACTATAGTGACTTTAAGCACTCAAGAATGAAAATAAACATGTTTGTACATACATTTTTAATACAATTTGAGAAACAAAATAAGTTAACCGAATTCAAAACTTAATTATATATCACCTTAAGATTAAGAATGGACAATAAAATACTGAGGTTAATAATAATGCATTAGTGAAGAATGAAAACAAAAATGTTTTTAACTACCTATATTGTATTTACATGTTGTTATTTCTCATTAACATGCTTTTTGATAACGCACGATATGGGCTAGGGGTACGCACGAGAAATGATTTGAGACTGTCACCTCTCGCAAAGGTGTCGCGAAAGTTGTCTCGTCTCGAAAACTGTATCTGTTTCTATTGGAAGAGCTATGTCTCGTCTCGAATTTCGTAACAAAAATTCGTTACACATGCAGTTTTGTGTAAAAAGTGAAATGTATAAATACAGGAGAGAAAACATTGCAGACAAACATTATGTTAGTATATTGAACATACTTTTTTGTATGTGGTGCAAAATATCTTCATCTATGGGGTTACTTTGCACCAAAGTTTATATGAAATGAAATCTTTGAGTTTTACGTTCCACGATTTTGCCGGGTATGCTAAAGGAGACTATAATCATGAGAATGAATGAAATAGTAGAAGGAAAACTGTGAGAGAAAACGGGAAAACCCCGAGAAAACCACACACAGTGTTTGTCCAACACAAAGCCCATTTGGCACGTGCTGGGATCGATCCAGGAACTCCACGCAGGAGAGGTGAACGCTCCATCACTGAGCTACCACGTCCCCAAAAACACAACCTCAGAATATACTTCATATAGAGTAGAAATGAAACGAAATCTTTGAGTTTTACGTCCCACGATTATGCCGGTTAGGCTAAAGGAGACGGTGATGATGAGTAATGAATGAAATGGTGGAATGAAGAAAGTGGGAGGAAACGGGACAACCCCGAGAAAACCCACGCACACGGTGTTTGTCCACCACAAAGTTCACTTGGCGGGGATTGGGATCGAACCCAGGACCCCAAGCACCAGAGGTGAACGCTCCACCACTGAGCTACCGCGACCCCTCATATAGAGTAGAAGTAACAAGATGTAAAAAAAAAAAAAAAAAAATTGGCCCGTCTGGAGGACATGTAAGCTAAACACCAATACAATTGTTACAGATTTATTTACTTGCACTGTTTAGGCTGAACATCGCAACACCAATATCATTATGTCACATCCTTTCAAAAGTATGCTAACTGCAACGTAGACCTGCTTTGCTTCGTAATGTCCAAATAGTTGATTACTGTGCTCGAAAGCAGGCAAGTAGCATACAAATTTACGATGTTGAAGTCGTTATTTTTCACAGCTATGGAGAAAAGACATGAAAACGAAAAATAAAAATAAATCTTTGTTTTACTTCCTACGGTTATGCTATGTATGCTGACAGTCACAAATGAGTATTGAAAATTGATGATCTTGGAATACGATTTGGTGGAATAATGAGGGGGGGGGGGAAATAGACATTGATTAAATATAAAATTGAAAAGAAATAAGGGCCTGACGCTCAAATATTTATCTATCTGGCAGCCATCTTGATCCCTCTAAAATATCATGAAGTACTTGATTGATTCTAAACCCAATAATAGTAATAGTAATTATAACAATAAACACAGAATATACCTAGATATAATTTACGCACCTTGAAGTGTAGAAATTAATGATTGCAATCCTCAGCATTCCAATAGTTCTTTGGTTTCTCCAAATGAAGATTCGGACATCGGTTTTCTTCTCAAGCAATAATGGGGTACAATAATCAGTTGCAGTCCAAAGCCAAGTCACTAAGTTAAGCATGAATATAAAAGATTTTGTGTTAAATATTTCAATGTAAATTTCATGAAATAGAATTCATTAGTTAGTTACATACAAACTCTTACGCATGTAAGTCAGAATCTACTTGTAATAACTTGTAAATTTAAACAAACTAAATTATACTACAGTTATAGGGACATCAAACATATATTCCATAAGATATATAGGGTGTCTCAAAAGTCCCCTGACATTAAGTAACTCGATTATTATCAGAGTTACAACAAAATGTAATTGGGAAACCGTCTCCAAATATGATGTTTCCAATGTAAGTTGAAGGAATTTTCAAAATCGGATGAGCCGTTTGGCTGTACACTCTTTATGCGTCCAATGTTAAATGAAAATGCAACGTTGCCATTTACCTGGACCCACAACATAAGTGAATGAAGTTACTGATTTTTACGCTAACATGTCGATGGCTAGCCCCCATTTCAAACAGTAACTTCATTCACATATGTTGTGGGTCCAGGTAAATGGTAACATTGCATTTTCATTCCACATTGGGCGCATAAAGAGTACAGCCCAAACGGCTCCTCCGATTTAAAAAGTGTTCACTTTAGAATGAAAACAACATATTTAGAAATGGTTTTTCCTCTTACGTTTTGTTGTAACGTCAGAGGACTTTCGAAACACCCTGTATACATCATACGAAGTTCCTTTCTAAATTCTACACGGGTGTAGTTTAATTGAATGTGAGATGGGTGATACACATTAGGCCGTTTGGAAATACTCTCACAGACGGCCGCCATTTTGGATTAAATTTGTTTGTTATAAACTGGTGGGTAATGTGATATATATATGGCCACAGGCTAGAATTTTCTCAGTATGTCAAATATGCAATCAGATTCCATGGAGCTTAATTTGGTGAAAAGTTATTGCCAATTGAACGTTGTATTTACCTCTTTCTTCTAGATGTAGAACCATACCGTTAGCACGTGAGGAATGCATCGAAATATTCAAACTGTGGAGCGGGAGGAGTGCCTGTACAGTGGTTACCGATTGCAAACAGAATCATCCACAATGTGACTGTGTTACATGTTGCAGTGTCACAGTAATTAACTAAATTTGAGGAGACGGGCACATTCGTGAACATACGTCGTAGCGGACGATCGTAGAGAGCTACAGATGAAGCAACGCCTACGGCAGTGCTGACTTCTTTCTGGATGTGGCCCCAGAGGAGCACACGTCATTTATTAATGCAATGTGGGTTGAGTCATAGGGTCTGCGCGTGTATAAGTACATCCGTACAAGGTGCAAATGAAGCAACATCTCCACGAGAACGATGTTGATCGCCAAGTGTAGTGAGTAATTATGGTTAACATTTTTATGCAAATACTCTTTTCAGATGAAGCTGACCTCTACGTAAATGGGAAGGTTAATAGGCAGAACATGCACAATTGGTCACCTGACAACCCCGCGTGCAAGACCCCTCCAACATGACCAGCGCAAAGAAAATTAATTATGTTGTTGGCAGACAAATGAGGAATACGTCTAATCAGTCACTTTTTCATTCCATAAAATTAACTGCGGAATAATACCTCACGCTCGTACAGGGATAGATATTGCGAGCTGCGATGCCCGAGGATGGTACATTCTCGCAGTTTTTTCAACACCATGGCGCTTTCTTCATTATGGATTCGTATTGCGTCACTACTTGAACAATTTTCTAGAACATGGGTTGATCGACGAGAGGCAGTTGAATGGCTGCTCGATCACCGGACCTAACGCTGTTCAATTTCTAGCTAAGTGGAAAAGTTAAGGCTATGGTTTGTGCAGTAAATATTCATAATTTTTATCATCTAGAACAAAGTATCGCCATCGTCTGTGCACAAATTTGACCCTATATCCTACTTTGTGTCCACAGCAATTGGAAGAAGCTTCTGCAAATGTTTATTGCTCAGTAGGAACATGTAGAACATATACTATAACCAGGGGTAAAAGTGGACCTGAAAAGGTGGGGGGACGGTAGGTAGCGGCATCACTCCACGCCGTTCCTCCTGCCTATCTCTGCCCATTGTACCATTTTAGGATCTGGGGGACGTCCTACATATTTTTCGAGGTGGGGAACTGCGTCCCCCGCGTTCCCCCTCGCTTTTACCCCTGACTATAACAGGGAAATGTGTTCGAAGTGGGAAAAATCAGAGGCGGTGTGTTTTATTACGATTTTGACTCGACATATCGGCTATCTAAATGTTCAAATGCAGTGAGGTGTGAAGCCTACAAGATTGCATTTCTATTTACATAATGTCTGAAAACCACTGGAAAGCTTCTTTTAGTTACGGAGAAAAAACGGAGAGACTGATCCATCCATCGTGAACAACTTTCTGGAAAAAAATAAATAAAAATAGCCCTTACCTTGTATCAGAGAATTATACACGAAAGTGCTCAAAAACCGACTTTCAATATTAACAATTTCCAGCGGGAAAACTCCTGGACCACACACTCGAATGAGGGGTATTTCAAACTCCCGTAAGATCTGCCCCCACAGCAATCCCCTAAATCCGCCCATGCTCAAAATACGACGCTTATAAGAATTCAGACAAGACGACACATACATACATACGAAAGAAACAATTCAATACGGCACATCAAAATATAAACTAGATGAACTTCTTTGAAAACACCTCATTTTACAAACCGAAGGTAGAAAAAGGAAAAAATGTCAGTATTGTCAACTTAGAATCTACATAAGAAATAAAATCTTTTTATGTGCAAAGCTATTCGTCAATACGTATAAAAAAGGAATTTATTAATGGTATTTAGCATTTATTCTTCCGTGAAGGTTTATCTTGATCACTAAAAAACCAGAAACGGTATGTCTCTATCACTGGAAAAAAAAAAAAAAAGGGTATGACATACCACTACATATAGTCTCACTTGGTTCACTGCCAATAACATTTCACCAGAATAAGTTACATGATATCTGATTGCATATTTGACATCCTCAGAACATTTTAGTGCATGGCCATGTATCACACTACCCACTTATCGTCCGTATTACAATTTCGAATCTAAGATGGCGACCGTCCGCGTGATGTAATCCGAAAGTATCCCTCTGGGCCTAATGTGTATCTCTTATCTCGCAATCAATGTAACTACATCCCTGTAGTTTTCAGAAAGGATGACAAGGGACTTCTGATGCATCCTGTATATAATAGTTGTATCAATAATGACGGGTATACCGGCTAGGCTAAAGGAGACGCTGATGATATAAAGAATGAAATGGTGGAATGAAGAAAGTGGGAGGAAACGGGAGAACCCCGAGAAAACCCACTCACACGGTGTTTGTCCACCACAAAGTTTACTTGGCGCGAGCTGGGATCAAACCAAAGACCCCAAACACCAGAGGTGAACGCTCTACCACTGAGCCATCGAGGCCCGACAGGAATATTTGTTGAAGTCTACTGTCTTCTTCAGTACCAAGGTTACACAAAAATGAGCCTATGGTTTTGATGGAATTCGAACCAACATTATATGTATACTCTCTCAGCGAGAATCAAAGCTGGCACCAAGTTTACATATGCGCGCGCATTGTATTTTACTTATATAGCTCACAGAGCTATGGGCGAGCAAGCAAGGCACGTGCCCCGGGCGTGTGGTTGGAGGGGCTACTAAAAGAGAGGTTATATATTAGTACTTTTCCATTTTGGTGTTTAATACTTTTCATCAGAGTGCGAAATCATGAAATCAAAGTCGGGGAGACTGAAGGACTGAAGAGAGCGAGAGAGAGGGGAAAAAAAAGCTGCGCAGTCTTACACTTCAAAGAATTGTAGTGAAATGAGGTCAGAATTCAAGATGACATTCGGATGCTTGGCACGAAGAAAAACATTGCAAGCAATTTTGAAAAAAAAAAAAAAAAAAAAAGAAAAGAAAGAAAGAAAAAAACTTAAATAATGTGATATATTTTGTAGGCTTTGGATATGTATGTTTTAGTTGGCATCAACAATTATTGGTGTGTTTTGTCACAATTGACAGTTTAGCGAGAGACTAGGCTAACTGACAATTTTAACTTTCTGAAAGAAAAGGAAACAAATGAAAACAGCACGTTTCAAAGGATACGACTGATATTCATAGTTTGGTTTAGTATACAACAGGGGTGGATCCAGGATGGACTACTGGGGGGCGGTGGGTTGTAATGCCACTACTTACAAGATAGAGCTACTTTTAAGAGATTCAACTCTGGGTGGGTTTTATTTTATATTAAAATACACAAAGTTTCCTCTTCTTGGGGGAGATAGACCCTCCCTGGATCCGCCCCTGTCTCAGGACAAGCCACACAGACAAGTGGTTGAGGCAAAGGTCAATTAATGACATTAGTATGCTGTTCCGTCAAAATCTCAATCTTGACCTGGATGTAAGTTAGCCTGGTCTCTCACTGAACCCCTCAATTGAATGTTTAATATGTAAATTAGGCACTTCTACATCACAAACAGTAAATATAACCTACCTTATTCTACGTTTTTAAATGCATTTCTACAACTGATTGTAACTTTAAAGGTTCTCGTGAAGATTAGCTGGCGGAGGTTACCTAACATAGCCATGAGTTATCAAATTAACAGTTGTGCTTCGTGGGTGATGATAATGATCCTGAGGTTAGATGTTAAATTGGACTCGAGAGCGGAACAAGGGCTGATCTTATTCGTGTCTCAGACGGGGGGCATGGAATGGAACGAATATGAAAATAAGGTTGCTGTAATAGTTTTTCATAGGGTTTGTAAGATTTTCGAAACACTTGGCATTTTTTTTTTTTTTATCAAGACTTGACATTTTTTTAAGATAAAAATCAAGACTTGGCAATTTCAAGTTTCATCCCCCTCCCAATCTTGTAATGCTCGCTACGCCGCTGTAAGCAATGCATATTTTCGACAATATTCGTTGTTCATCTGTTTCCGCTGGGTTCCAACGTGGTGAGCTGCATATGGGACTTTTAATAGTGTTATTATAATGAGAAAGAATTGTAAATTATGTTGATGTTCCTAAAAGAGGGAAATTGAAAGAGAAATTAAATTAAAAATAAATAAGGGAGAGAAAAGTAATTACTTGAAAATAAAAATAAAGTCTTTGAGTTTAATGTCCCACTATTATGCTGTTAGGCTAAGGGAGTCGGTGATTAAAGCAAGTTAATGATTATGGAATATTTGGTGAAATGAGAAAGTGGGAGGAAACAAGTCCCCGACAAAACCTACGAGCACGTATATGAAAATGAAGTAAAACATACACTGGACTATGCTTTCTTTGTCTAGCAGAGTCATAGTTTGGAATCGAAAATGTGTTCTGAATCCTTGTATTTAGAGATTAAGAGTGTAAGTAACGAAATCACTTAATACATCCATTAAGATTTCGGAAAGCGAAATCTAAATTTAGGTAAGCTAACTCCATGTACTAACTGCTTGCATCCGCTTCGTACATTGTTCGAAGGGTCACGAAGCAAATCACCTCATTTAGTCTACACATACCTAGTACTAGCGTTAATTACCTGCTTCGTTGGGTGAAAATAAGAAAACCAGTAATACATGTATGTTACGTTAGTCAGTCACTTTTTTTACTATTACGAAACGCTCTCTCATATCGGTTATTTTCGATCATTTGTAAGATCCGTCTCCCCTCTTTCCCTCCCCAAGTTGCTTGGCTGAATTTTGATTTAAATAGTATCGGAAGTGTCACTGTCCATTTCTGCGCCCCCGAAAACAATGGATTTAGATTAGGATCAGTTCACTTAACTTAGTAAGCCTACAACTTTGGCGCGGCTCGACTTGTTGGAAAGCAATCCAAAATCTAAACAAATATATCGATGTCATTGGGGTTTACTAAAGTGTGTCGTAAGTCAAGAAGATTGAGAATCACTGCCTCGATTATTCACTTCAATTAATCATCAAACTCCTTTAACCTGAAGTATATAATCGTGGAATGTTCAATTAAAATTATAATTTTATGGCATCTAGAAAATGCACATATCGTACATTACGTTACATTACCATTCAATCGCAATAGGTTATTACAGACATGTGGTTGGCTTGAAGCTTAGCGTCCTATTCAGCGCCAAGACTGTGTACTACCTACACCTACAGCATAATATGGAATCCTACTCGCATGATCTTCGATCAAGATTTGAATCAACGGGAGGATGAAGATTTTCCCTCTCGTCAAGTAATTTCCCCAACTCGCCAAAGAATTTCTCCCTTGCCGGGAAAATATGTTCCCTCATTTCATATTTTACATATTATATACTATATATTATATCTTGCATCACTGAGAAATAAAAGGCTTGGATTGTATATCTGAAAAGTCGCCCCCTCCCCGCAGGCACGTAGCCACGATTTCGCAATACGGGAGGTCTGTGACGAAATACTGTGGTTATCACACCAGGGGTTCGATCAATGTAAACTATTTTACTGACAACATATCCATATTGATTTGTTAGGACAATAAAATGAGGATATGTTAGTAAGTATTTTAATTAAAGAATTATGAAGAAATCTTGCGTAAAAGAATAGAAAAAAGTATTGACAAAGACATAGTCTTCCAAGGTCATTCGAACTCGGTTCTTCTCGTCTTCTTTCTATTTCTCTTATCTTAGTTCAATGCCGTCAAGGATAGCAACGAGATCTCTTTCTGGAGTAAAGACATCCTATAAAATGGATTAGTGTTGCCGCGAAATTCAAAATGGTTCATATTATTGGTAATTCTGGGCATTGCTTAAGTTCTGACAGGCTATCTGAAAGAACCGGTTTATCGATCGTCATTTGTAGTCCATAGGGTTACTGGCGCAAGTCCCGGGGGGATGAGGACATGCCCCCTCCAATCTTAGAACTGGGGGAGGGACTTTCCCCTCAATAATCCGATTTGAAATGCGTTTTTTGGAGAGAAATGTGATGATTTGTGTCCGATTGCCACAAAGGAAAGTAAGATGAAATTGATGTCCCCACCCCAGAATAAGCCTTAAATCTGCCCACCTCACAATTTTGAAGACAACTCTGCTCCCCTGATCCTCCGCAGCATTGTTTTTCAACTTCATAATTTGAACATCCTTAAAAAAATTATGAGAACTGTCTTACCCGTCCCTCCCAATGTTGAAGACAGATTTGCGCCGCTGCATACGGTTAACATGGAGCTAGATGGAATTCGGAATGTTCCGTTATAATAATATCCAATTTCAACTTGATCCGCCCCCCCCCCCTCCCGTTTCCTCCACACAAAGCTCCTCGTAAGAAAGAGTAACCAAAACGCTTATTGTAGCTTTATATTTTTGAGGCTGATTCATCTGTTTCTTTCTGTTTCATCTTTCCTTAATATTTTTCATTTCTGGATCCGAAGGGGGGGGGTCTGGACCCACCCCTTGGCTACGTGCCTGCTTCCCGTAAAAAGCTTCATTCGAACCCTGAATCAAACAACTCCATCTGTAAAGCAGTGCTGAGTTGATTTTAATATCCTTTTCTGCAACGAGGCTGTATGAGACGTGGACTTACTGATTAACATGGACTCCGAACCACTCCCGCCGGGAATCGAACGCGGGTTTCCCACACCAAAGGCGCGTACGCTAACCGCTTAGCCATGAAGGAGCTCATATCTATAGCAGTGTAAGCAACAACAACAACAACAACAAAAAGAAACACACATACATACTAGAACAACAACAACAAAAAGAAACACACATACATATTAGAAGTTTGCGCAATTGGGGATCAAAACATTCTCAATGAAGTATGAGAAATAGTAAACGTCAAAGTGGGCTTCTGCTTATTCTTTACTTCGTTAATACTTAATTCCTTCTAGAAATAGTGAAACAATACTATGAAGACACAGTACTTAAACATAATCGAAAGAATAAGACAAGGAAACAGAGTAATTTCCGACTAATTAAACTAGTCATATATACTATACCTAACTGTTACATTGTATTTCTTACCATATTACGAAAGCGATATAACTTTTTTACCAGCCATAGAAGCTGGACGCAATCCAATACTGCAATTTAGACGCTGTAACGAAAGTTGCAAGTCAAACGCCTGACACTCAACTGTGTAATAGCTGTTTCAAGCGGCCTACAACTTATGACCTTGACACTATGTGCTAGTAACCAAATTAATGCCAAGGTACGATACAAACACCCCAACTTGCCACAATGACGTCATCACAAGGAAAAAAAGAAAAACATCTAATTTTTGGTTCGAAAATTATGAAACAATAATAATAATAATGTAATTCTCAGGAACTCAAACATTAGTTAACTAGAGAACATAACAAGCAAAACAAAACAAAACAAAACAAAACAAAAAGAATCTTAAACGTGAGCTCTCCCTGACTGCTGTTTTTAAATTTCAGTGAGGCTGTAAAATATGTTTTGTTTTATTGTTAAAAAACAAAAAGAAAAAGAAAAATAAAGAAAGAAAGGAAATAAATTTTGTTGCAAATATCCTAGTAAAAATAGGTTTCCTAGACACAAGTGGCTCCGCGTAGCGTAGTTGCTAACGCTCTCGCCTTCGGTACGAGCGGACCCAGGTTCGATTCCGGTAGGGGCACTCGGTCGAAAAAGTATCAAAAGCTTTTAAGTCCAGACATCCTGAATGAGGCTTTCTTGGGTTTTCCTCATTTCATACCAGGCAAATGCCGGGTAGTACCCAACATATAGGTCCCAGGCCGTTTGCTTCCTTCCCTTTCCCCGGATAGTGTGCTCACCGAGCGACGTCATAACTCACATGTGACGGGCTAACAAGGTCATTGATGCCGAAAGCCCAGAAATCTAAATCCTAAATCTTCACTACACAAGAAAATGTTCGCGCTGAAAACGGTTTCTTAGCAATTATGTTAAGCAGTCCTGTAGTAAATCTCCATCAAGTAATAAACCGTCACATATAAAAAGGAAAGAATAAACACATAACATTCATTTTGCGTACCTTGAAATGTAAAAAGTTACAGAACATTAATATTCAAAGATTTCTCAAAATTCAGATTAACCCATTTCTTTCTCCTCAACCATTAACGAGTTACAATAGTAAGAATTGTGGTCATAAATCACATTACTTGTTTAGTACTATTTTAAAGCAAGTTATACTAAAGGAATATATAATTAATGGAATATTTAACTAAAGTGATAATTTACTATTGCACTTACCCAGGCTTTTCTTTCCTTCCGCTATTCTTTTCCGTTTGTAAACAACCTCGTTTATAAACCAGCTCGCAAGCATACGACAGTTGTTTCATGACGTCATCTATGGTGCAAGAAAGAGGTGTCTATAGGCGGTCAGGACCTCACACACAGATGGACGTATATAACATATAGCTGAAGTATTTAACATACGTATACGTATATAAAATACGGAAGATTGTTAGATATCAGACATCCTGCAGCGACATGATATAACATCCAAGCGCGTTAAAGGCAGTAGCTGTGTAGCATATGGATAAAGTACGCTCCGTACAGATTTCCTTAGTAAACATAACGAATCCTTGTATTTGTACAATATACCGCTGTCCGGATAATGGATTTTTCTCAGTGTAGCAACTAGGGAGAACTCCCCTCTAGAAAATTTTGTTCAGGCGCCCATGCTGCCAATATAGTCTTATGATTTTTCCCCAGGTCAATTGCTTACTTCATTACCATAGAAAGAGGCATACAAGGTAACTAAATATAGTATTATTTCCAGCTTGCGGGACATTTATCTCAGATTGGTATTTTCGTTGATACAGCGTGTTCAGAAACTCTCTCTCTCTCTCTCTCTCTCTCTCTCTATATATATATATATATATATATATATATATATATATATATATATATATATATGAGTTTCCATTAAATCCATTCGAAAACAAAGAAACACATATAATCTACATTTAACCTCTATTTATCGCAATTTCTAATACTAGCGTCAAAATTGTCCACACAAGGTGGTAACAAAATAGTGTTGGAAACTTTTGTACAAAATATTTGTCTTTGTGGCTTTGAATAGGTTCACGAATCAGGTGTATATAGAGACTTTCAGAACAAACTGTATAAGGCGAAAATAAATTTAGGATTCATCTTTAGTATAGCTTCTCTAATTCATAATAAGAAGTGATTTTCTGTAATCGATTTAGCGTTTTAAGGATACATTTCCTCTCCATCCTTTTAACTCTCCACTAAAACCGGAAGTGATAAAAGTCCACTACAACTTCCGGTTTCAACAGTAATAGAGAAAATATCACGTCACACACCAACTAAACAGTAATCAGGTGATGTGGACAGGACACTGTTTCTTGCTTACTTCAAGACCAGTTAAATTCTTTCTTTTTTTAAAATGAATTTACGATCTACGTATATGAATTTAATATTATTTAAGTTAAAATTTGGTTATTAAATATAACAAATTTTAATTTTCACAAGGAAAGGTAGATTGAGATAGTTTTGAAAAAGATAACCAAACCAATAAAATTTCCTTTCATTTCAGACAAAATGAAAAAAAGTTATTCCCGATATAAATCAATGGGCTAAAAATATGTAAGAGGAGTGTTTGTAAGTTTTCTTTAAAAAAAATTCCCTCGATTGACACAAAATTTTCCGTTTTCTTATCAAATGCCCCTAGTTTGTGGAGTGTCCATTTCTTGTGACAGAAGTTATAAAATAAGATTAAGTTAGCTATACTAAAGGAAGTATTAAGCAGCTCTGTTTTATTCATTTGTTTTTTGCTGCTATTGTCTTTACTTTTTCCTTCACTTAAAAAGAATACAAATACAATTAGCCAACAAATGGTCCAAATTATGCTACTTTGAATACACACACACACACACACATACACATACAAACTATTGCCATTGTGCTGATTTCTTTCTAAAGAACAAAAAAAGAACTAGTATTTATCAGTCAGCCACGGGGAGAATTTCCCCGTATTTTCACGTTTTATCGAATGATTTCCTTTTTACCTTTTTGCTACCTACTTATCTTTTCCCCATTTTACCTACGAAATTTCCCCAGATTAGGGAATTTTCCCTCAAACTACGAACAGTGTAAAGATAACATTACGTATTTTACACCATGAAGCACTGTTGCCACACTTGGTACAATTGTACCAAATTCAGCCCTTTTTGTCATTCATCGGCCCCTTGGTATCACGCTGGCATTTTCAGCCGCTTTTGTGGAAAAGTTGGTACAATTCTGCCCAATTCAGCACTATTTAACAAATATAAATACACATTTTCAAAAATGTCAGTAGGACTTTTCCTACATCTCACGTTACTCATACTGTGTTGGACTCTTAAAAAAAAAAAAAATGTTGTTGAACATTTATTCTGTGACGTTGCATCGCATAACGCCACGAACTTTGTGTGCGAAATTCGTAATTCGAACTATACCGGAAAACAAGTGATGCTAGATGGACGCTATCCTGATAATTTACCGGTATATCTTAATATTTTATTATAACGTACTGTTTACACGTGAACTCGGAGATCATTGATTTGTTCCTCATTTTATGTATTTTTTCATATATAGCCATAATACCCTTTAGGTTTATTGGTCACTTTGAAATAGAGGCGCGTTTGGTTTCCTTACAATACATACCGAAGATGATAACTGTTTTCTCTTTTAATTTGCGGCTTCTGTTACACTTCCTACGTATGAGAAAAGCTTCATATACTTCCATGGTTGTTCAGGATCCTCCTATTTGGATGTTTTTATTAAAGTGATTTTTAAAAAGAGCACTTTCTTTAGACTCTTGGAAGAGGGATGAGAGATCTAGAACTTTTACTCTTTTAGAGCCATGTATTACAATTGGTATAAAGAAATGAATTCAGCCCTTTTTGTTTCAATTTGGTACTATTTTTCAGCCCACTCCAGGGCTAGGACTGTGGCAACACTGCCATCAAGTACTCTTGTCGTTAGCAACGTTCTCAAGAGATGTCACTGTATGTAAGTTAAAGTTTTGCCCATTAAAGCACAATTATTTGTCTGGACATAATACATATTGAAAGAAATTTATTTAGGCGGAAAACAAACTGAAGCAAATGAATACAAGTTCTTGAAAATATATTCAGGAAATTAACCTCGCAGACTATGTAAAGAAATATATCCACTGCCATACTCGATAATTTATGTTGAAAATAGTTAAGTATTGTAGTGTATTGGTAATCACGTACCTTAAGTACTAGATATACAGTCTGAATCTTCAATAAGCGATTACGAATGCTTTTAAATGCTGGACATTATGTTGTAAACAGCCCAGTAAGTTGTAGAGTAAAACGAAATGTCTTAATACTAACATAACTGTTGTGGCATTATAGTGAGTTGGCGCACCTACGAATAAGGTAAAAGCACCTGTAGTTGACACCCCCTCCAGTAGTTGACACTTTAGAGAAACTTTTCAAATAACACTGTTCAACAAATTTTGTTCGAAAGTATGTAAATTCTTTGAAATTGCGATTTTTACATTCATTTAAGCATAATATGTAAGGAAATGATAATAGAATTTCCTTAGCTCAGGTTGTGAAAAAAAACGCCCTTGTACAACAGTAGCTGTATATAAACAAATGTATTAATATTTATAGAACATTTAAGCAAAATCCTTGTAAAAACCTACATTTCACTTTTTTTTATCTATTTCACTGTAATGTGATAAGCTGGGGAGTTAAGAAGTACCCTAACCTATAGCTTTCTATATCCTTGTATTTCATTTTTCAAAATTGCTCAAATACCAGTTTCACAGCGATACAGAAAATAAAGTAACCGTGGTCAAGTTAAACATTAACAATTCCGTAATAAAAATCAGTATTAACATCAAAACATGAAAAATATGTACAAATACCTTTTTGTGCAAGAACTACACTGCAATGTAGACAAAAGTTTCAAGTGATCCCTTGTACAGGATTATGTTTATTTTATTTTGAGCGTCTTCGCTTGGCTTGCCTTTTGTAGGTTACATCTGGAGCATCCATTGCAATAGTCCAACAGTAGTCGGCCAATATGTTAGAACTCCACTTTCCCTCATATCTCTTCTCCATGGCTGCAATATCTTGGTGGAAACGCTCACCATGTTCGTCACTTACTGCTCCACAATCTTCGGGAAAGAAGTCTAGATGTGAATGAAGAAAGTGGAGTTTCAGAGACATATTGCAACCAAGATTTTCGTAGCACAATAACAACTTTGCTACCAGTTGTTTGTAATTTGTTTCTCGGTGTCTTCCCAAGAACTGTGAACAAAAACTCTTCAAGCTTTCCCACCCAGCTTTCTCCTCACCTTGGAGAATTTCGTCGAACTTGTGATCTTTGAATAGTTGCCTAATGTGTGGCCCTATGAAAACACCCTCTTTAACTTTGGCATCACTTAATCGAGGGAATTGTCCTCTTAGGTACTTATAGGCCTCATCCTCTTGGTTCATGCTCTTAACAAAACTTTTCATAAGACCTAATTTAATATGTAGAGGGGGAAGCAAAATTCGGTTACGATCTACCAGTGGTTCATGCTGCACATTTTTCACTCCCGGCTGAAGAGTTTCTCTGGTACTCCAATCACTTTTGCGGTAATGAGATCCACGATCTCTACTGTCCCATTCACATATAAAGCAACAATACTTTGTATACCCTAACTGCATACCTAGCAACAGTGCTATTACTTTAAGGTCACCACAAATGAGCCACTGAAAATCGTAATATTTAATGGCTTGAAGTAAACGTTTTAAGTTTTCATAAGATTCCTTCATATGAACTGCGTAACCTACAGGAATTGAAGGAAGTTCATTTCCAATATGTAAAAGCACTGCCTTTAAACTCACCTTGGACGAATCTATAAAGAGCCTCCACTCCGTAGGTTCGTAATTAATTTTAAGTGCCCTCATGAGACCATTTACATCTGTACATGCCACAAGTGTGTCTTCCATAGTAAAAAATGAAGTGAACATCTTCTCCCTATTCCGATACACTGAAATATTTACTTTTTCCTGCAATAAATTCCATTGCTTTAAACGTGACGCTAAAATTTCGGCTTTGCTTTTCGAGAGGTCCAAGTCTCTGATTAGATCACTTAGTTCCTCTTGAATAAGTCTATGTGGTTCACATGGAGGTTCTTCTACAACAAACGTAGGGTCCTTCTAAGTACTTGATTCAGGAGCTTCAACTTCTTGATCATCATCAGGAAAAAGATCGTATTCTTTAGGTGGGTCAGGAACAGGTAGTCCTTCTCCATGTGGAACAGGGCGCATTGCAGAAGGAATGTTAGGATAGATCAAGGCCCGCTTCTTCTTCCTGGAAATTCCCTTCTTGACGGAAGGAACCATACAAAAATAACAGTCTCTGATGTGGTCGCATCTCCCTCCAAATCATGGGCACTGCAAAAGACATTGAGCGCCCCTTCCCATTAATCCAATTTCTTAGATTGCTGGCACTAGTGTTACACACAATGTGGGGTGCCCAAGATTTATCTTGGCCTCCAATTTTACAACCAAAGTAATATTGATAGGCTTTTCTTATTAGTGGTGTTATAATCTGCTTTTGTGAGGAAAATGTCACTTCCCCACACACGTAGCAGAAGCTATCCGCACTGTTTACACAATTTCGCGGCATTTTTGTTTATTAAAATCCTCAAAGTGTCACTTGAAATAGTTCCGACAACTATTTAAAAATATACATTCGAAATACCAGTATTTTTTCGTTCTTGTAGTTGTATTTTTATGTCCTGCACTACACAAACGTCACACCCAAAACGCTGATAACTGCACTAAACCTGTCTTTTCTAACAATCGCAGAACACTACTGAGATAAGGAACACAATGAAACCAAGCGTTCATATAGTTTCTCCAGTGTTGCCGGATCAGTGTAACATTTTACCCCAAACGAAGCGAATATATTTATTTTTAAAGCGTTATTATTAGAATGCCTGTAAAACGAAAAGTAGAGCTAATATTCGAAAATAACTTTCAAATTCGTGATCAGCACCACAAAATCAATAAGAATTAGCTGATTTTGTTCAATTTACATTTTCGTTGTTCAACAGTGTAATAAGGTAACCAGTGCTCAGAATCGTTTGAAACACGGCTACTACCCTCTATCGTGAAAACAAATAAACTAATTGGCTGTACTGCATTGTGGGTAGACACGGCGAAGGATCTAACGAAGGTTGTGTGCGTTCGATGAGCGTTGTGAGTTTTTGTAAAGGAGTTTGTTAAACAAGTGAGTATTTCTCTTAAGGTTTTACTCTTGTGTTTTTGGTTCTATCTGGTTCAAAATTATTCTTTGTTATTTTCTGAAAAGTGCTTAACGTATTTCAATAGAGATCTTTGTCCTACAAGAAAGTTGTTGAAGTATGGCGTGGGTGTCAACTATTGACTATAATTTTTATAATGTTCACTAGTAATTGACATCCCCTGTCAACTTATAGCAGAAACCAGAATTATAATAATATTGCTGTAAATACAATATTGTTCTTGCTTTTGCTTTAAAAGACAGCCCTAGGATCGGCAGCGTGTGAATCTAAGTGGATCTAGTGGTTGACAGGGGTGTCAATTACTAGTTAACAGGGATGTCAATTACTAGTTAACAGGGCATGTCAATTATTGGATTAATAGAAAAAAAAACTTTTTTTTTTTCGATTAGCGTCCCCATTCTTTCTTTGTCTGAGTTCCGAATACTTAATTCTTACATATGAATGACAACTTATCGGGTAAAAGATATTTTTCTGATGTAAAATGATATTAGAATAACGTTCAGTTAGTGTAGATGAATTTTCTGTTTACTGAATTTAAATTTCCCGTTAAAGTCAGGGATAATAAATTATTTCATCGTGCCTCATATAGCCTCACTGCTGAAAGTACACACTAAACTTAAGCACCTTAAACTTTAAACCAAATTTTGTCAGGAGTTTGAGGTCGCTGAGTACATTTCTGAGCGTATATGTCCTTATACATCCTTCACTTTTCCTTTTTTCCCTGATACATCTGTATTTAGAGGGCAAAGGGTTATGCAAGTATGACTACTTGGATAAAAAGTATTTTTTGAAACGTTTCACCTGTTAATCACGTTCTGCCTTAAACTAGAACATTCAAAAGCTTTGTTAAACGTAATCCATCAATTGCAAAAAGAGTCGCACAAAACTTAACAGTGTCACGAGCATCCGTCACTCAGGAAATGATTTTAAATTGGTTTTCGGAAGTATTATTTTATCTAAGTGAAAATGGGTATGACCACATTCTACAAGACCCAAACAGACTGTTTAATTCTGATGAGACTGCTTTCTTTTTAAGCCCCAAAGGTAAGAAAGTTCTTGCTCAAAAAGGTGACAGGAAAGTCTATCAGCGAGTAAACAGTGATGAGAAGGAGTGCTTGACTGTGCTAATTACTGGTAATGCATCTGGAATATTTGCGCCTCCCTTAGTCGTGCTTCCTTATGAACGTTTGCCTCAAAATGTGGTTAATAGTGTGGATAAGCAGTGGGGAATCGGTAAATCTGAATCTGGATGGATGACTGAGAACTCTTTTTCGAATTTGTGGCTAATGTTTTTCATCCATGGCTAATCACTCAGGAAATAGAACTTCCTGTTATTCTGTTCATTGATGGACACGTATCGCATCTTTCTTTGAACACAAGTAGATATTGTGAGCGGAATGGTATAATTCTAATTGCATTGGCCCCTAATGCTACTCATCTTATTCAGTCACTTGATGTTTCTGTTTTTCGTGGTTTAAAAGAATCTTGGAAGAATAAAGTTCATGAATGGAGAAGTAAACACATGAATAAAAACTTCTCAAAAGAAGAGACTTTGCACCTTAGTTGAAAGAGGTTTTAGAAAAGTCGGTCTCTCCGACTGTTCTACAAAATGGGTTTAGAGTTTCTGGACTTTACCCTTGGAATCCAAATGCAGTGGAAATTGTGAAACCCAAAAATACTTCTACATGTTCGGAGAACTTAAGTGTTTCTTCTTTACTAACCGCTAAGAAAGTTTTAGAAGATCTAATTGAAAAAAAAAAAAAAAAAAAAAAAGAGAACAGTTTTCATCAGCCTTGCAAAATGGATGGATGGGGCCTAAAGAAGACTACTCGCTGTTTGAAGTGTGGAAGAAAATAGTATCTAATACTCCGGAAGAAGAAATGAACGCGGATAAAGAATTACAGGAAAACATTAAGAAGAAACAAGAAACAATTGTGAGAATAAGTGAAGAGTCAGTTTCTGCTCATGAAGTTGGAAGACGAAATAGTAAAGAAACGAAAGTAAGAGAAGATCAAACGGCAAATGATATAGAAATGGAAGTTACATTAGATCGAACGGGAAGTTATAAAGAAACAGTAGTTGGTGAACATAAAACGGGAAGTGATAAAGAAATGGAAGTAAGAGAAGATCAAACGAAAAGTGATAAAGAAACGAAAGTTAGACAAGATCAAACGCACGACTGTGAAGAAACACCACAGAAGAGAAATGTGTCTGCAGTTATTCCAAGTCCATATAAGAGGTCACTATTCTGGCCCAAGAGAAACCAAGACGATAAGAAAAGGAAAAGGAAAGAAAAAATACCGAGTGTGATTACTTCTATGCAATGGCAAGATTATTACAAAAGTAAATTGAAGAAAAAGGAAGAACAACAAAGATTAAAGAAAGAAAGAGCTGCAGCAAGGATGAGAAAAAAAGAAGAAAGAGAAAGAATGAAATAAGCAAGAAAAGCGAATCAGAGCTCTAAAGGGAGAAGAGCTGGAAAAAAGCAAAACAGTAAAGAACTTTGTTCATTTTCAATTGCTAGAAATAACAATACAGATACTTCGGATTCAGAAACAGATGAAGAAGTGATATATAAGGAATCCTCAAGTGTACTGAATGAAGATGGCGAAGACAGCTCAGAAGAAATGAACGCGAGTACTTTGGGACTTGTGAATAGATATGTCGGAGAATTTGTTGTATTCACTTACGACGAAGAATTATTTCCAGGAAGAATTGTCACAATCACAGAAAGTGGTGCAATTACATCTGTGATGAAGAAATGTGGTAGACTGTGGAAACGGCCAGAAAAAGCAGATGAACTACAATATGAATGGACTGACATTATTGGCCACATCATAGAACCTAAATCCATTAGCAGTAGCCGGAATATTTTTCGTGTTCCTGAGTTGGACTTCTTTCATATTTAGTGTTCTCTGCCAGTGTTTCAATATTTAAGTTTGCTATGTTTCACGAGTAGTTTTCCATTCAACTTATAATGAATTTCGAACCCTTGCCCTTGTATGTAGTGCGGGCAGGGTTTGAAACTCATTAACAGTTCAATCAGAAACGCTTCGAGTGTCTTACTAGTTAAACGTACTCCTGAAGTCTTTAATTATAATTACACAGGTTCGAATGGTGATATTTCTCTTAAATTGATTTAAAATTGATTTTTTTTTAAACTTTTAGGCTAGGTGCTTTTGTTATAAGCCATTATGCTTACTGTCATAAAAGTATCAGCAAAATAGCATGTTTGACTTTATTTTTAGGGGAGAAAAAACGAATGTCAACTACTAAAACCAAAAAGTTAATTACTAAAATTATTTTAAATTCAGCCTGTCAACTACTAACTCACTTACACAGTTTTGAATTAAAATAAAATAAAATATATGAAGAGATCTTTTTAGCATTTCAATGGTGTGCATAGTAGAAGAAAACCTCAACCTTCGATTTGGAAAATGAATTTTGGAAATACCACTTCAAAATATTCAGAAAATTAAAGAATTTCAGAAAAAAACGTCTTTAAGGGTGTCAACTACTGGTGCTTTTCCCTTACTGTAATCATCGGTTCAATTTTCAGTTAAGGCGTAGTATAGAATTTTAAGTACTGGTTTCTGCATCTCATTACAACTGCGCCTTTAGATTTTTATTTTTTTAAGAATCTAAGATTAATATGAATATTTGGTAAATGTAATTTTTTTCGTTGTTATACGAGGATTATTCAAAATATAAGGTGACCGGTAACGACCACTTATGGGCACACTTTTGCTCTTGACGTTCGGATTTCCTATCGGGGTGCAGCAGATTACCTGTTTTAAAGTGAAGACGTTTTCCTTAAGTAAAAAATAAAATCTTATTAAAGCATATACTTACTATTATTATTAATGTGAGTTATAATTTCGGCAAAATATATCAATCTCTTAGGTCGATGTGGTAGCTTACTTGCAGAGCGCACACATCTGGTGCGTAGAGTTCTTAGTTCGACTCTAATTCCCGCCAAGTAGGTTTTGTAGTGGACCGAGAGCGTGTGCGTGAGTTTTCTTGTTTTCTTTCTTTCTTTCTTTTGTTTCTAAACACTTCTTCATTCCGTAAGTTCATTCATAATCATCAAGCTTTTTTCCTTGGTCGCAATGATATTTTGCCGAGACTGTAACAAAGATTAGAACTTATAATAGAAATTGTTTGCTTTGGTTACATTTTGTTTATTTAAGCTATACAGGGTGGGTCAAAAGTCACTAAGGTGTTTTAACTGGGAGTAGCTTTCTTGAGTTGATGAGTTGATTTTGAGTTTAACGTCCCGTTCAGCAGCGAGGCTATATGAGACGTGGACCTACTGATTAACGTGGAATCCGAACCACATGAGCTCCCGCCGGGAATCGAACCCAGGCCTCCCACGCCAAAGGCGCGTACGCTAACCGCTTAGCCACGGAGGAGCTCGAGTAGCTTTCTTATTTATTATTAGTTTCCATTAATGTTTCAGACTTAAAAACCAAGGATGGGAGATGGTTTACACTTATATGTGGAGTATAGTCTCAGGTAGGTGTCCGCTATTATGGGCATCATAGGTAAAGGCCCTGTACAGCATATGGTTGATATTTTGTGTGAACGCAAACTGCATCCTGTGAAGTGAACTGTGTGGTGTGGCATGAATCAACCTATCATTGGGCCATACATGTTTGAAGATGATGAAGCTAATCTTCAAAGTAAGCAATCAGCAGTAACGGTGACTGGTGATCGATATTGAAACATGTTTAAGACTAGTGTGCGTCCTGCAGTGAAGAACATGTCTGAGATAAGGTTTCAACAAGATGCGGCCACAGGACACACTGTAAGGGCCTCAATTGTTCTTCTGAGGACCATCGCATCATCCTGAGAAACACTGGCCATCCCGTTCGCCTGACCTCACTTCCCTTTATCTTTTTTAAGGCTATCTGAAGGACAAAGTGTATGTTCACAAACCACAAACAATACAGCAGTTTAAGGACAATATTTGGAACAGAAGTGTTGATCCGTATCTTTGTCCATAATGGCGGACACCCACCTGAGATTATATTACACACATAAGTGTAAACAATCTCCAATCCTTCGTCTTTAAGTCTGAGAAATATCAATGGAAACCAATGATAAATAAGAAAGTTATTCACAGTTCACAGTCCCTTTAATGACTTTTGGACCACCCTGTATCTGGCTTCAAAGCTAGAATGATTAGTATTACACATGTTGCTTCAGACTCTTGTAATATCAATTGATAGGTGGCTGCGTTTAAGAAAACATGCCCAAACTTCGAAGTACGTAGTACAATCAATATTAGAGATGGCCAGAACCGGTTCCTCGGTGGAACCGGTTTTCGGCTCTGAACAGATCCGGTTCTAGAAAATCCGGTTCCGGAACCGATTTTTTGATCCAGGTCTAGAACCGGATCCTAAGATCCGGTTCTGAAACAGGGTCTTTGGATCCAGGTTTGGAACCAGTTCCTAAGATACTGTTTTGGAGCCGGGTATTCGGATTCAGGTCTTGAACCGGTTCCTAAGATCCGGTTAAGGAACCGGGTTTTCGGATCCAGGTTTGGAACCGGTTCTGAAAACCAGATCTCCAAGAACTGGTTCTGCCGGAACCGGAAATTTGTGGTCATCCCTACTCTAAACCCGTGCTGCTAGCCGCCTGTGACCATGTAAACTGGACCAGAGTCATGCAGTATGCGAAGTAAACACATGTTAACGGATTCAAATGACTGCCCATAACGAACTAACCCAGCTAGACAATTGGAACTGATACATTTTTCTTTCATATGTATTATCCTAAATGTTACATTACAATTTTCGTTTTAATTTGTTATTTAGCGTCTTGACATTTATTTATTTACAATCAATTCAAATATTATATGCATTTTGCTGTATAAAATAAATGTTTGAGTACATACAAATTTAAGATAAATATTGAATTAAACTACTATTTAGAATCTTTGAAGCAAAGACTTAGATAAAATATTGAAGTTTAAATGAGCTACTTTTATCTAGAAAACAAATTTATTTATCTCTAGTCTTTATTACCCAACGTTAGTTTTAGATTTTTCGAAATGTTGCTTAGGAACGTAAATTTGCTGCATCAAATCTACATGGTAAGAAAACAGTATTTCCTGTTTATAAAACTGTTTTTTTCTGATTGAAGACAAAATTTTATTTCTGCATACCTGAAAGAACTATGAAAGCGGCAAGCTAAATTTGGAAACAGTGCGAACGTAACCTTACTAATACTCGAAATGATAAATATCTGTTTTGACCTTACTAATACCCGAAATGATAAATATCTGTTTTAACTTTACTAATACCCTAAATGATAAATATCTGTTTTAACCTTACTAAGTTTAATACTCGAAATGATAAATATCCGTTTTAACATTAATAATACTCGAAATGATAAATATCTGTTTTGACCTTACTAATACCCGAAATGATAAATATCTGTCTAACCTTACTAATTCCCGAAATGATAAATATCTGTTTTAACCTTACTAATACACAAAATGATAAATATCTGTTTTAACCTTACTAATACCCGAAATGATAAATATCTAAGTGGTATCTTGTGTTTTCAGGAATTGCTTGGAAATTCGTTACAGTAACTTTAGAGTTAAATTTGAATTCTGAAGGGAACGCGGTGGCTCAGTGGTAGAGCGTTCACCTCTGGTGCTTGGGGTACCGGGTTCGATCGCAGCCTCGCCAAGTGCACTTTGTGGTGGACAAACACCGTGTGCGTGGGTTTCCTCAGTGTTCTCCCGTCTCCTCCCACTTTCTTCATTCCATCATTTCATTCATTACTCATCATTACCGTCTCCTTTAGCCTAACCGGAATAACACTGGGATGTAAAACTCAAAGATTTCATTTTATTTTTTTGAATTCTCAAGTATTTATTGTCGTATTTATTTAAAACGAATATTTGGCAATAGTAAATATATATTAAAAGTCACTGTTTAGCTAACATAATCAACAAATAGAATGTACAGCCAGCGACAGTAGAAAATGGAGGTTGGATACATAAGAAATGATAGCTTTTTCCAGTATCAGAATAGTTTCACTCGATGTCTGATAGTTGGACAACCAACATGACAGCAAATACGTGCCCGAAAACATAACATGCCAGGATATTCCTCCACTCGGAGGAAAAAGTATTACTATCTGAGAGCATCATTTAGAGAAACAACCACGAGATAAATCTGCAGAAATTCCATTCACATTAAGTTCAAAGAGATAGGAATTAATGCAAAGAAAACGAAAAGAATAATACGCTTCATGCAGAAACCGAAAAAGTACGATAGCTAAACAAAATGAGAAAAGAAGGAAAGAGCAAAAGATATGGGAATAAATTAAATTTTAACACTTAAGGATAAACAGTTTCCGTCTTTCCCGCTGCCCCCATCTTGGGTTTTCTTCCTTCATAGGATAAATCTCTTTCAGTACCAAACGCGAACATCATTTAGTGTTGAA
This sequence comes from Thermobia domestica, assembly GCF_964235325.1. Classification (NCBI taxonomy): domain Eukaryota; kingdom Metazoa; phylum Arthropoda; class Insecta; order Zygentoma; family Lepismatidae; genus Thermobia; species Thermobia domestica. The sequence goes on from NC_137467.1 coordinate 40,566,987, forward strand.
TTCCTTGAAGAAAAAAAATTAACTCAGCTTAGGCCGAGACTCGAACCCCAGACCCTTAGAATGACAGTCTCACGGGGTACCCATTTACCTACACAGGCTCTATCTACTATGTTTATAAATCTACTATTACCCACGCTGTTATCAAACGTGTTAAATGAGCCATTGTCGGTGAGCCACCCAAGTTCCATTTGAAGTTTAAATTTTATTTACCTCATTTAGCCATCTATGTGTAGCAGTCCCCTTGCTTTCATAAAAAGCATTTGTTCTGTAGATTAAAATCAAGAATGAATTAATCTGTACTCTTGTGAGCTTACTGGTACACCAACATATCTATCTATCTATCTATCTATCTATCTATCTATCTATCTATCTATCTATCTATCTATATATATATATATATATATATATATATATATATATATATATATATATATATATATATATATATATATATATACATATACAGGGTGGGCCATTTTAATCAATCCACGGAAATATCTGAAAAATGATAAAACATAGAAGAAATGTTTGAAGTACACGTTATATATTGCTAAGGGGGAAAATTCCGTCAAAAGTACCCCTCTCCGCCGCCCGTAAATGGGGGTAACGGAGGGTAACTCTGAAATGTCAAATGGGAACATGAGTCGAGTAATACCTCGTTCGAAAGGTCTTGGAAAACTAAGTAACGCTGTACTAAAAGATGTTTCATATGGAGCACCAGTTTCAAAATGGCCGCCATGATATAGTTCGGAAACTCCAGTGCCCGCAGTATGAAAACCATGGAAGGTAAATGAAAAATTGAAATGAAATCTTTGAGTTTTACGTCCCACGGTTATGCCGGTTAGGCTAAAGGAGACGGTGATTATGAGAAATGAATGAAATGGTGGAATGAAGAAAGTGGGAGGAAACGGGAGAACCCCGAGAAAATCTACGCACACGGTGTTTGTCCACCTCTAAGTTCACTTCACACTAAGCTGAGATCGAACTAAGGACGCCATGCATTAGAGGTGAACGCTCTACCACTGAGCCACCGCGGCCCGACCAAGGATAGATGCAGCTACGAAGAAGAGACCTTATCAAATTATAAATCAGCTTTCCCAGGGGAGAGAAAAGTTTTAAAATTTCCTTCTTGCGCTTCAACCTATGATTGAAGTAAGGAAGATTATTATTGTTATTATTATTATTATTATTATTATTATTATTATTATTATTATTATTATTATTATTATTATTATTATTATTTTATCGAGAATGTACTTCTGGGTTTCCTCCTAAAAAAATACACACACTATTTCCAACTATAGTTATCCTACTTTTTACAAATTTGTCTAATTCAATATTGGTTTAAATAGTAGTAGTTTTCAAGCTACATATATGAGTTCTTTGACTAACTGAATAGTGCACGCCCCTTCTGGCTCACTCGCCACTATTTAACATTAAATTTCAGATGCTCGATATATTTGCGTAAGTTTATTATTTTTAAAATAAACATTACGTAAAAGGTCTATTCAAATTGATATCAAGTTTTTCTGACATTTGTATATTACGCATACCTTTCTTCATTTGCATTACTCACATTACCCCAGAGAACGAACAAAGTTTAGAGTTCTCGTTTGCACTTCTCTTACAATAATAAGCAAATATACGAGGAACAAATTTACCATTATTGACGATGCGGAGGGGAGGAGATTTTCTGGACTAGGAAGGAATGTGTGCGGGTACAGAGCAGAGATCTGCACGGGTCGGAATTTTCAGCCTGGGCCCGGCCCGTGAATTTACAATGTGAGGCCCGACCCGAGTCCGAAATATGTCTTAGCATTTAGGCCCGAGCCCGGACTGAGCTCCGTGATAATCAAATGAGCCCGAAATAAGCCCGAATCACAGAAACTTAATTATTAATGCAAGATTGTATTTTTATTTACAGCAATTCGAGGTTTGATTTTGCAGTTGTGTTTTAAAAGTCCTTCAGAAAGAACGGTGCAATTTGTGTTTTACACTATATTTACAAAGTTAGGCCCGAAAAAGTCCAAGAAATATGGTTGTATATTTAAAAATTCACAGCCCGAACCCAGGGGCGTCATTTAGGGGGGCAGGGAGGGGCATTTGCCCCCCTGAGTTTGAGATTTATATAGATTTTATCAATAGAATAGTAGTAAGTCAGTGAAAAACGCGAAATTTTACATATATCAAGGGGTCTTGCCCCCCAAGCCAAATCTGAAATGACGCTACTGCCCGAACCCCTCCCGGGCCCAAAGTGATACATGCTTTGTAGGCCCGAGCACGTGCAGTCCTCTAGTGCAGAGGCGTTTCAAGTGGTGGGCGACTGCCCACGGCCTTGCATCTTTAGGGACCTCGCAAAGACCAACGAGCCTAAATCGATTTGGCTCTCACTTTTGTCGATGCAACAATAGAAACAAGTATGAATTCGGACTTACTTACAGAAAAACAATACATAAGGCTTCAAACTAACTTTTCATCTATTCGTATATATTACATCGCTAGCATACGCGACAGGCGGCGAGTTTATTTTAAGATTGCAATAATGAATGTGTATAAGTCTTTATCGTTGGGATAAATTGTTTTCGATAAATTTTATTATAATTAGCAATTTTTAAAAAAGGGGCAGAAAAAAGGGGCAGGAAGGACTCGTAAACCTTACTCGCCTTGCTGTGCAGATGGTATGGTCAAAATCAATACTGGATAGTGAAAGTGTAAGTGTAAAGGCTAATGTGGAACAGAGGAACAAAAGAGAACTTCTTCAGAAGGGAATTGGGAGGGGAGGGGAGGAGAGTACAATGCTGTGACACTTGAAATGCGTCTTGATCTGTATACTTCAAGAAACTTTTCTTATTAGATTACGCAATTTCTAGTTTCTTACTCCGATTACTCAAAGTATTCAAATGTTCTCGGAGGGAGTGACCGCCCCTCCCTTTAATCCGTCCGTGGTGTCATTCAGTTTTGCTTTTTGCTACTAATTCAAAATGCTTTCCGAAACAAGTTGTCTTCTTGTGACTGCAGGGGGTGGAAGAAACAAACAAACCGTGAAAGGAAGAAAGAAGTGGTTTTGGGCTCTTCCAGTCCAGACCATTCTAACCACTGAGAAGTGAGAATCACATTAAAAGCAGCTAGAACAGATGGTCAGCCCTCTCCCCTCTGCAGCATACTTTTTATTCTCTGTTGCCAAACTTACTGAAGAATATATTGCAATTAATCTAACGCATGTAACGTAAATTGGAAACCGTGGTTGGATTTATATGGATCTAGTGTATTTGTATTAAACATTTCAAGTCATTACCTGCAATACTTTGTTAGAAATTACCATATTAAAATTTACATGTTTTCAAATGGGAACTTAGAAACATAAGCGAAGAGGTAGAAGATCCAATTAATAGGTGAATAGAAGGGACCCGAATCCATGACGTCAAGACCCCATTCCTTGAGCTTCGTGGCCTGGGCCAGACTTTTGACATTACTACTGCACTCAGGGGCAGTGGTTAGGGATGGGCACGAGCGAGTTCGAGCGAGTTTTTTTTTTTGAAACTTGATTCGACTCGAAACAGACATCTTTTAGCTCGACTCGAGAACTCGACTCGACTCAGGGGACCCGGACCTTTCCAACGCTACCACTCGCGTCCAGCAACTCCATGTCTAACATGGTCGTCCTGACGTAGGAGAATCGACTCCATGCTTTTTTCATAATTATTCTCCAAATGGATTTGTATACAAGGTAGTTTGGCAAGTTTAGCAGCAGGTCTAGAATAAGCCTCTTGAGAGTGACTCTTATTTGTTAAAGAATACATAACGATCGCTTTTGGCTGTCTAAGCGGCTTGGTAAAAAAAAAAAAAAAAAAAAAAAAAAAAAAAAAAAAAAAAAAAAAAACAGCGTAGCATAACAACAAAAAGGTGTTTCTCTTATATGTTAAAAATAAAAGCACATAAAGTAAAGTCAAATCTTGGTAAGGTGAGTGTCGGGGGACGCCGAATTCTACTTTGCCCCGGGCAACGAAATTTCTAGCTACGGCTCTGACCTCCAACACATCGGCCTTTCAGAGTCTCATCCCTTACCTACAACAACGTAGTTTGATTAACCTGTTATACAAAACGTTTGGAAAGAACCTGTGAGTCTGACTTATTGATAGCTATGCAATATATTGACAGAGTGCTAGTCTTCAGTTTAGCGATGAAGTGCCCTTAGGCGAATATCATGTTGCTCTCTACTTTTGTCTGTGCCTTGTAAATCGTAACATTGTGTTTAAAGGCAAACAGAAACAATTTCAGCTGTTTAGTTGTTTGTAGAACAACTTGATAAGACGTTTGTGTCTTTTACACAAAATACTTTTTGCCAGATTGCTGTTTAAAGCCTTTTGCATTATACACTATAAAACAACATATCCAGATTCAGAGAAATACACAGAAAGTTTAAAGAAGGGTGAAAAATATCTTTATATTCAGATGCTTTATTATTATTATTATTATATTATTATTATTATTATTATTATTATTATTATTATTATTATTATTATTATTATTATTATTATTTTCTTGAGTACAGAGATACAAAGAACAAGAGCTCCGTCACCAATAACATGGAAGCGAAAATGACTTCGAATTGGATAGAATAGATCAATGTATTTAATTTCGGGGAGAGGCTGTAGGGCAGACACGGATCCAGGGAGCGATCGGGGCAATCGCCCCCCTCCCACGGAAGAGGAAGCTTTCTTATTTTATATGTAAATAAAACCCATCCCAAAATTTGGAACTCTTAAAACTAGCTAAGTAGTAGTATTACAATCCACCCCCACCCCCAGAAGTCCGTTCTGGATCCGCCCCTGCTACAGGGGTACTTTAGGGTTCACTGCTTTTCCTTGCAATCCACGCTCATTGCTGGATAAGTATTATATTTTATTATATTATTTGTCAAATTGAGCGAAATAGTTTTACCACAGCGGCAAATTCAACAATTAGGTTTAGGAAAAACAACTCATTGGTTCAAACACACACAGAAAGACAGAGTCCATTTGTTCGGGATGTTTTTTGAGGTTCGCGGCGTCTCCCAAGAAGAAATCTTGCTAAAACATATGTTGTTTTTAACAAGGAACGTAAATGGGTATCAGGTATATCAGTACTTCAAATGAAAAGCAAAAAGAAAAGAGAGACAAAGATGAGTGTAATTTCCTATACTGTCTTTTTGGCATTGAAGAATACCGTTACTGTTTTACTGATCTACTGTACGCACTTCTGCGTTTTACTAACCAAGCCACAATCATGCTATATATACCATATATCGGCTAGGTCCAATCTGATGCCAATGCGCCTTTTCTTCAAGGAACATTTTTTTTTTATTATTACACGCTCAGAAACAAGGATAATCACCCAAAACTTGAGAAAATCTGAAGAATGACCCAGTAACAATAAACTGACAAAGAGAAGGAAAGACAAAAGTGGAAAACTATTGTAATCCAAAGTCGAGGCATTTTTTCTTGCAATAACCGACCCTTCAAGTCGGGGGAAGTTTCTTGAAATAATAGTAATATATTTTTAACTTGCTCCTTATTTTAGCTTACGTAGTAATTTAAGACACAAAGATGTATCGCAATTTGCAATACATTTTTCAATTTGCAGTGCAAACATGTAAATGCAATGTTGCATTTCCATGTTTGCACTGCATTGCATTCCCATTTGCACTGCAAACTGCGATGCGATACTCCATTTAAAAAATGCAAGGAGATTCCTGACCAGTTGTTCTTTCAGAAAAAAATGTTCAGGGTGGGGGAAGGGGCACTGCTAGTACTATTCTATTTATTATTGTATTATAGACGTAATATTTTGGTCTCATCCGGGGGGCACTCTCAGACCTCCGGGAGGGGGGCAGTGACCCAAAAACATATCTGGAAGAAATACTGTTCCTGACACCAAGATAAGACAAAAGGTAATAACAAACCTGGGCGCACAAATGCTTAATTTCGGAGTTATAGGCTGCCAAAAATATGAAGAAATGAACTTTAAAGGTCCATAGCTCCAAAACTAGGCGACCTACCGTAGTAGGGTCAAGACCTTATTTAGGAACTAGTACGTGAGCTATCCAAATATCCATGTTTCAGAATTCTGCCATACTTCTGCAACAATTTTTATACAGGTATTTGGTGAGTACTTCAAATTATATGCACATAGCCAAAGTTCCTCTCTAAAAATTGTCGCATTTGTACTTTAGATTCTGAAACATTGTATATTTGGATAGCGCACATATTAGTTTCTAAGTGAAGTCTTAACCCGACTACGATAGGTAGGGATGTGCACGAGAGAAGATTTGAAGCTTTCTCGTCTCGAAAATGTGCTGTCTCGACTCGAAAAATGTATTCTTTTTTATTGCAAGAGCTGTGTCTCGACTCGAAATTTGTCAGGAAAATTCTGTCTCGACTCGTCTCGTGCGCATCCCTAACGATAGATCCCATAGTTTTACAGCTATGAACCCTTAAAGCCCCGGATCTAGGATATGATCAAGGGAGCGACTAAATCACAGTTTGCCGCTTTATTCAGTGTAAAGCAGGATTGAAGCTTATTTTATCCAGTGTATACCTGAGTGTCAAGAGGGCTGTAGCTCCCCTTGGATCCGCACCTGTATAATAATAATAATAATATATATATATATATATATATATATATATATATATATATATATATATATATATATATATATATATATATATATATATATATATATATATATATATATATATATATATATATATATATATATATAACTGTTTCTGAGTAATTAGTTTCTTCAAAACTATTTTTAAAAATATGTGAAGAGTTTTGAGACGTTCGAGTCGAATCAAGATTTTTACGAGCAGTCTCGATTCGACTCAAATTTTACAAATTGTGTCTCGACTCGTGCGCATTCCTACTTCTCGGTTCGGTTCGATATTGAATAAGCTGTGAGCCAAGCCGCACAAGTCGTTGACAACCGTAGACCCAGGCAGAACAGTTTTAAACATATTTGCCTGGCACGCTATAACTTTTAACAAATTTTGGCCCAAGCACGAACACTTGCTCCTCTGGAACTCAAACCCAGAACCTCGTGAACGATGTCCTTGTTTCCTAGATTTCACGACTACCGAAATCGGCAGTCAACTAGTTTTTAGTATTCAAACGCAAACCGCCTACCTTTCAAGCTTAATTACAGAATTTAATAATAATAATAATAATAATAATAATAATAATAATAATAATAATAATAATAATAATAATAATAATAATAATAATAAGTTGTAGTGGAAGTAGCAACATTGATAATAATTATATTGTTTATGCAGAATAAGTGAAAAACGAACTTGAAACTACACACAAGATTTGGCTCGACTTGGCTCAACTCGACTCGAAACTCGATCCAAATTCGAGTCGAGTTGGAAGAAATTTTTCGAGTCGAGTTTTCGAGTCGAGCTAAAAGAATGTCGAGAAGAAGATGTCTGTTTCGAGTCGAATCAAGTTTCAAAAAAAACTCGAACTCGCTCGTGCCCATCCCTAACCAAGTGTGATTATAAACCAGCCGTTACCCGCGCTATCAAACGTCTTAAATCAGCCATTGTCGGGAGTTACCCCACTTACACTTGAAGTTTGAATTTTATTTACGGCCTTTAGCTATCTACGGCAACAGGCCCCATGTTTTCATTAAAAGCATTTGTTCTGTAGATTAAAATCAAGAATAACTTAATCTATACTCTTACTTACTGTTGTCGAGAGAGAGAGAGAGAGAGAATTGTAGGTATATAAAAATCGGATTAATGGGGGTTAAAAGAGTGATTTTGTAACTGCGAAATGGGTGATCGCATCACTACTGACATCTGGTAGCGGTGTTACGTAATACACCCATTAGAAATAACGCTTCGAAACGACAAATTGCATGTTGTGCCGTGGATAAGTCGGTAAGGGGTCTGCTTATTGAGTAGGCAACTCGAGTTCGAGTCTTGAGTACACCAATATTTTTTCTATATATTTCTAAATTCAAAATACATTTCTATATTTTTTATATATGTTATTAATAATTGCTTTCCTGCATTTTTTGTAAATTATCTTAAATTAGTGAAGGTTCAGTAAAATCAAGAAGGTTAAAATACATATATATGATTGTTTTATCCGTATGTACAGTCCAGAGATAGAGCGGGTCGGGGGCCGCGGGTCAACAGAACGTGACCCACTGCAACCCCCCACTCTGACTTAACAAAGTATTACGACCCACAGACTCATTCTGCTCAGTGCATTGTAGACAGCTTCTGAACACTGGTGAATTTGTCTTCTTTCAAGGCATCCTTTTTCTTTTCATTTGTTTCTATTGACAAAAGAACTTCAGGCAATTTTAGATATTGATATTTGCAACTGTAATAATAGCAATAGGACTTATTTGAGACGCAGCCTGTGATTTCTTAGAGGAGCTAACTACTGGGAAAAATGTTTCAATCATGTGTAATATATGAATTATTATATAAAAACTTAAATGTAACTATGTATGCATGATCATCATATCCAAATTGCAAAGTCAAATGAAATGATTTTTGGTATATACTTAGGCCTCAATCTCAACTAGGAAGTTATCATAAATTCGGTTTCGATTTCATTATATTACATATTCTAAGAGGGTTCGAATTTTTGCGAAAAATTTAGTATCTCACAAGCCGTTCAAGTTGGAGAGCTGATATTCAGTATATTAATTCTTTATCTAATATAAATAAAATAAAGAGTTTGTTTGTGTGTTTGTCTGTCTGTCTGTCCGTGTGCGACCTGGGAACCAGACGAGTGGACCGAGAGTTACCAAAATTTGGTCAGGGGTACCTAGCCCAGGCCCCAGATCAAGACGAAGTCGTTTTTTTAAATTTCGAACCAGGGGGTCTCAGGGGGCTTTTACCGGAACCGGCTTGGGAACCAGACAAATAGACCGAGAGTTACCAAATTTTAGTCACAAAAACCTTGGTTCACGCTCCAGATCAGAGTTAAACGTTTTTCTCAAAATTCGAACCAGGGGGTCTCAGGGGAGCGTTTATCGGGACTGGTGTCTGGTGATTCACGTGTAGAGAATTCATTTATGTCTTTTAATACTAATTTAGATAAAGTAAGTGTAGACATTGCTTCAGACAGCTTTAGTAATTTATATAAACAAATCCCTATTTGTGATGGACAAGATGATTATGTATTATTTCAATTTCTATTGTCAGTTTATAAAATAGCTAGTTTAAAAACCTTCCCTGAAGAAAGCATTTTCACGGCACCTATAGGAAAAGTCATAGCCCATTCAGCCCTGACCCACACAATTGTGCACGTAGAATGAATGACCAATCTTTCCATCTTTCGTAATTATTAAAATAAAATAATACTGTTTTTGTGGAAAACTGAATTTGTGATTTGTAACGTAGCCTGAGTAGAAGATAAAATATTTCCACAAAAACTAACGCTATGGGACAAGTACTGGTAAAGTACATAAACAATTGGTTTTAAATAACTAAAGAAATATATATATATATATATATATATATATATGTATATATATATATATATATATATATGTGTGTGTGTGTGTGTGTGTGTGTATGTGTGTAATAAATAAGCTGAAACAGAAGCATTAATACTATCAACTGAGTAAATCGCTCAATAGGCTATTTGAATTATGCAATGAAATAATACATAAAGTTCGTCGGATATAATATGTAAATTTCATTAAGGAAACAGGACATAAAATTTGACTTAAATAATTTTATAAACAATTTGATCACTCCAAAATAGATCCTACAACAAATATAAAAAATTAATAATTGTGTATTCATTGATTATCAGCACAAATATATTCAATATTCTATTAAAGTTATTTTATTTGATAAACTTCAATAATCTTCAATCAACTTAATAGGATAACTTTGAGATAAAAGAGTTTTCAATTAGGAAAGTTAACATTTACCAATATTTTTCGCATATCAATACAACATCTTTCATAGCGAATATTACACTTTATACAATAAATATATGGTTTTGTTCCAAAACAAGCTAATAAGGAACCTTCGAAACAACTTTAAACACAATTCATTTATACTCAATACTCACAAGAATTTGACTAATACATACACTATAGCCGTATTCACAAAATTCATGAAAAGCAGAATAGCATTTGCCACTAATAAACTTCAACATATTTTTGGATCAATCACAGAATATAGAATAAATCTTGAGATATTGGAAGAAATTGCTATATAACTCTACTATCCATATAGCAATAACTTGAGCGTTGTTATCACAAAATTTCATACAAAACTTAACTTCCCGTAATAACATACAGATTCTTGCCTTTCACGTTTCTCTTCCAGTTTCGGAATGAAATTCTTACAGAAAACATTTCGTCGATATTTGATAAATAATACTCATGAATTTGTATACATTTCCATGTTTTCACTTCTGACTATGTATAACTTGTAGAAAACTAAAATGAAGACCCAGGGTCAGATACTGAACCTTGAGAATTTGACTGTCCACTTCTCTATCGTAGTCGTAATTATGAACATACGGACGGCTACGGACAAATCACAGCCTAGCGCACGAGTTCCAATTCTATCCACTATCACATGAGTAGTGCTATTTATACTTTAAATTGACTGCCGATTTCCTCACCTTTTTAACTTCAATGAAATCGTTACACACATCCAGCAGTATATTTACAAACAAATGCAACGTATATTTTTTCCTAATTATGAATGTAAAAGTACAATAGTCATCTGTCAAAACAAAAATTAATAATTTAATTATCTATACCCAAGTAATAATAATATTCTAACTACAAAATAAAAATCCCCAAAACTAAAAATTCCCAAAATAAACTACCTAAATACAAAAAAGAAGTCCCAAGTCTAAACGTCAAAACGTAATCTATAGTCTTAAAAGTCCAAGTACTAAATACATTCATAAACAAACATATAAATAACTAGAATCCTGAAATAACTATAGAAATCAAATTTTCCATAGATGTGTATAAATAAATGTATAAAAATTCACAAAAGTAAATCCCCACGTTAAGCGGGTTTTCATATCCAGGCTCCTAACTATGAAAACATTTACGATCACTCCAACCCCAATCATTTCACAGATTCAACCTGTTGTATATAAGTTATTAGGACGTAAAATTGAATGTAGTTTATACGAAAAAGATTTTTATGCATTGCAACACCTGTAACGCCCAAATATTCACCACAAACTTATAGTCGTATCGAAATAAACAAAAAAAAAAAATGTGGAGCAGGAAACTACTTTACACAAAAGTCTAAAGAAGCTCAGTGAAAACGTACGAACTGGTGGAGCGGTTTGGGTGAATAGTCTATCAATCATAAGTGTATGTGTTCAAACCCTGTAGGTATTATTCAATTTGTTTTTTTTCTTTCTTAAAAGTGTGTTCATACTTTCATCAGAGGACTGAGAACATTTCTTTGAATAAATCTTTGGCAACTACTTTTCTCTCAAATTCGATTAGAAAGGAACACTATATGAATTGCAGACCTAAAATCCAAAGCTGAAAACAAAATATTAAGTATGTTCAATATTTCATTATTATCCTTTGATTTGTAATAAAAAACTAATTATAAGCATTGATAATTTCAGAAGATTCTCCCCGGGTAATGGTCAAGATATGAATGAGAGAAAACTGATAAAACATTATTAGTCCACTTTGAGCATGATCGAAAATATGGCCACGAAGGGGGAAATTTATGTCGACAAGGTCTCAAATTCTCGAACAAGTAATGCCCTGAAATCATCACTGTTTGAAAGGTTTCCTTAACAAATACCTAGGTAGAATCAGGGGCGGATCCAGGAGGGATCGGGGCGTTCGCCCCCCCCCCCGCCAGAAGAGGAAACTTTATATATAAGGTTTCTATTTATATACAAGGTTATATATAAAGGATAACTTTATAACTTTATATAAATACACAGGAAGCTACATAACTTTGTAGTTACTTCTTGTTAGTTAGTACGAATAATTACGACTACGATTTTGTTAACATAGTCTGAGTGGGGGGAATAAAATATTCCAACAAAAACTAACGCTATGGGACATGTACTGGCAAAGTACATACATAATTGGTATTAAAGAACTAAAGAAGTATATATATATATACCAGCTGAATATACCCGTTCTTCGCATGGGGCCAGTACTTGGAAGTCAACGCTTGTGGAAGTATTACTATTCATTTCGGCGACCGCGAAAACTTTGGATGTGACACTAATATCGATCATTTTGGATTACTTTAAAATGTCTCGGTATCCCCCCTCCCCGCTGACTCCCGGCCGCATACAATTGTAGCTGAATTTGCAAGTCATCGCTAATGAAAGTCTCACCATTGATCTCACCGACTGCGAAAATTATGGAATTGACGCTAATATCGGTCATTCTGGATTATTTTTACATGCCTGAGTATTCCCCCTCTGACTTCCGGCCCGCATACATATATAGCTGAATTTGCAAATCATCGCTAATGGAAGTGTCACCATTGATCTCAGCGGCCGCGAAAACTATGGATTTGACTCTAATATCGGTCATTTTGGATTATTTTTACATGTCTCGGCATTTCGTGTCCCCTCCCTCCCCGCTTACTCCCGGCCCGCATACAATGGTAGTTGAATTTGCAAATCATCGCTAATGAAAGTGTCAGCATTGATCTCACCGACTGCGAAAATTATGAACCTGACGCTAAAATCGGTCATTTTGGATTATTTTTACATTTCTCAGTATTCCCCGCTGACTCCCGGCTTGCATACAATTGTAGCTGAATTTGCAAATCTTCGCTAATGGAAGTGTCACCATTGATCTCAATGACCGCGAAAACTATGGATAGGACACTAATATCGGTCATTTTAGATTACTTTTAAATTTTTCGGTATCCCCCCCTCCCCGCTGACTCCCGGCTCGAATATGGTGAATTAGGAAGTTAATGTGATCAGAGTTTCACCATTGATTTCAGCGACCGCGAGAACTACTAATTCGACACTAATATCGGAAATTTTCTACTACTTTTACATGTCCCGATAAACGTCCCCCTGAGACCCCCTGGTTCGAATTTTGAGAAAAACGTTTAACTCTGATCTGAAGCGTGAACCAAGGTATTTGTGACTAAACTTTGGTAACTCTCGGTCTATTTGTCTGGTTCCCAAGCCGGTTCCGGTAAAAGCCCCCTGAGACCCCCTGGTTCGAAATTTAAAAAAACGACTTCGTCTTGATCTGGGGCCTGGGCTAGGTACCCCTGACCAAATTTTGGTAACTCTCGGTCCACTCGTCTGGTTCCCAGGCCGCACACGGACAGACAGACAGACAAACACACAAACAAACTCTTTATTTTATTTATATTAGATAAAGAATTAATATACTGAATATCAGCTCTCCAACTTGAACGGCTTGTGAGATACTAAATTTTTCGCAAAAATTCGGACCCTCTTAGAATATGTAATATAATGAAATCGATACCAAATTTATGATAACTTCCTAGTTGAGATTGAGGCCTAAGTATATACCAAAAATCATTTCATTTGACTTTGCAATTTGGATATGATGATCATGCACACATAGTTACATTTAATTTTTATATAATAATTCATATATTACACATGATTGAAACATTTTTCCCAGTAGTTAGCTCCTCTAAGAAATCACAGGCTGCGTCTCAAATAAGTCCTATTGCTATTATTACAGTTGCAAATATCAATATCTAAAATTGCCTGAAGTTCTTTTGTCAATAGAAACAAATGAAAAGAAAAAGGATGTCTTGAAAGTAGACAAATTCACCAGTGTTCAGAAGCTGTCTACAATGCACTGAGCAGAATGAGTCTGTGGGTCGTAATACATTGTTAAGTCAGAGTGGGGGGTTGCAGTGGGTCACGTTCTGTTGACCCGCGGCCCCCGACCCGCTCCATCTCTGGACTGTACATACGGATAAAACAATCATATATATGTATTTTAACCTTCTTGATTTTACTGAACCTTCACTAATTTAAGATAATTTACAAAAAATGCAGGAAAGCAATTATTAATAACATATATAAAAAATATAGAAATGTATTTTGAATTTAGAAATATATAGAAAAAATATTGGTGTACTCAAGACTCGAACTCGAGTTGCCTACTCAATAAGCAGACCCCTTACCGACTTATCCACGGCACAAAATGCAATTTGTCGTTTCGAAGCGTTATTTCTAATGGGTGTATTACGTAACACCGCTACCAGATGTCAGTAGTGATGCGATCACCCATTTCGCAGTTACGAAATCACTCTTTTAACCCCCATTAATCCGATTTTTATATACCTACAATTCTCTCTCTCTCTCTCGACAACAGTAAGTAAGAGTATAGATTAAGTTATTCTTGATTTTAATCTACAGAACAAATGCTTTTAATGAAAACATGGGGCCTGTTGCCGTAGATAGCTAAAGGCCGTAAATAAAATTCAAACTTCAAGTGTAAGTGGGGTAACTCCCGACAATGGCTGGTTTAAGACGTTTGATAGCGACGGTAATGGCTGGTTTATAAACACATTTGCTATAGCGTGTGTAGGTAAGTGGTTACAGCATCTGACTGTTATGCTAAGGGTCCGGGGTTCGAGTCTCGGCCTGGATGGAGTTACTTTTTTTGAAAGATTTAAACACTATAAATGATGTTCGCATTTGATGCTGAATGAGATTTATCCTATGAAGGGAGAAAAACCAGGACGGATACAGGGGGCAGGAGGAAAGACGGACACTGTTTATCCTTAAATGTTAAAATTTGATTTGGTCCCATGTCTTTTGCTCTTTCCTTTCCCTCTTTCCTTCTTTTCTCATTTTGTTTAGCTTTCCATACTTTTTCGGTCTCTGCATGATGCGTATTATTCTTTTCGTTTCCTTTGCATTAATTCCTATCTCTTTGATCTTAAAGTGAATGGATTTTCTGCAGATTTATCTCGTGGTTGTTTCTCTAAGTGATGCTCTCAGATAGTAATACTTTTTCCTCCAAATGGAGGAATATCCTGGCATGTTATGTTTTCGGGCACGTGTTTGCTGTCATGTTGGTTGTCCAACTATCAGACATCGAGTGAAACTATTCTGCTACTGGAAAAAGCTATCATTTCTTATGTATCCAACCTCCAGTTTCTACTGTCGCTGACTGTACCAGTCTCTGCAATTCTGAAATAAAATACTTTGTTTGCCAAGTGATGAGTAACATATGAAATGTAATTTATAAATGTGGAGGCATATCAGATAAATGTCTTAATTAATATTGTGTCATACTCAGTTTATCTATAGTACACTGGGAAAAAATCCGTTCCGACAGCAGTATATTGTACAAATATACGGAATCCTCTTGCTTACTACAGAAATCAGTATGAAGTATATGTTATCCGCATGCTACATAGGCACTGCCCTTATACGTTACATCATGCGTTGCAGGATGTCTGACATCTAACACTCTTCCGTATATTACATACTTATAGGTACATGTATGTTACATTCGTCAGTCATATGTTAGATACATCCATTTAAATGTGAGACCCTGATCGCCTATATTGTTTCATACGGTAAGTACGTATAGATGGAACACTTATACAGAAAGTATTATAAAATATGCGTTTTCAGTTATATGTACGTCTGCTGTACGTTAAGTCCAAAAACTACAGAATTTACACATGTAACATACGATTTTATGTACGCCACATACATTTTTCTCAGTGTGTGAATTTGAAAATAAATAATTATATTTTCTGTGTATGTAGATGTTTGGTGTTCGTAATTTGTATGCATGGTTGAAAATATATTTTGCCTAAACGTAATTGATACCTATGTGATTAGAGGGATACGGTGGCTAAGTGGTAGCTCTATTACCACTGATGTATGGGGTGTCTGGTTCGCTCTCAGGGAAAGTAAGTTTGTGGTAGATAAAATCGTGACCGTGGGTTTTCTCAGGGCTCTTCCATTATCTCCCACTTTCTTATTCCACCAATACTTCCGACAGAGTAGTCTGTATCATCCGATACACCAGCACCCTGTATTTGGAGATAGTTTGACAGAGGGGTCGTCATTTGTAATATTCTCAGGAACACCTGTGCTGTCAGAATTGTTTTGAACTTGAGAAGATCTTTTAGATATTTTTTCGCTTTACACTTAGCTTTTAATTCGATATTTTCTGTAGAAGCAATTTTCTTCATTGTTATACGATGTAGAAAGTATTTTCTGGGTTCGAAAAATGACCAAACTTTTTCTGCAAAACAAAGTGTTTGGTCCACCATCTTGTTTCCACAATAAGACGCCTTTGTTGACACTTGATTTTCCAAATGTCCATTCGCAGGCAAGACTCACGTATAAATATCACACAGTAATTTGTCAGAAAAAAAAACGACACAGAATCAATGCGTTTTTTTCTTTTTTTTGTCAAATCACATATAACAATATTGAGTATATGAGCATAACACCACACTTGTAATTGATCATAGGTGTTTTGAAAAATCCGAATATTGTCCTTCCATATTACATGCGTCATCGGTTGAATTTCCAATACATTCCTTAATATCAAGGTTCAGCTTCTGCAGTATTTCCAGTAGTAAACCGCAAAGATACTGACCTGTGGTAGATATGCATTTTACAATGTCAACAATTCTGTCTTTAACAACAGTTTACAACATACCATAAAACAACAGAGCACTAGCTGAAACTATTATATCTTAAGTAGTGTCTAATACAACAGAAAACATTCCAACTTGAGATACTTCTTTTGAACTATCTTCTCTGATAAGTGTGCTGGTAGCATCCAAAACATAATTCACCGTGTTGTTTAAAAGTTATACAGGGTTTCCATAAAGTATGGACGGATTTAATTCGCTTATAATTTACATAAAAATGCTCATATTGAAATCAAATAAAGTGCAAAAGGTAGCGGAAGGATTAAATTTTTACCTGTAATCTGCACCAGCTCAGTTCATTCACCGCCACACCTCCAACTGGGCGCCATTTACGTCCACACATTCGCGTAGGCGGCGCTGGAATGATGCTTTCCCTTACCCTGCTCACTGTTGCAGGCGATGTTGGCGGCCGGCCTCCCGGTCCAGGACGCTTCCTGTCTCTAAGAACTTAGCATGCCACTTTCGGATTGCACTCTCAGTCGGTGCCGGCTTTTTGAACTCTTTGGTAAAGTTTCGACACACCAGAATTGGTGATTTTAGCTCTGCGTACCACAGAACACATTGCGCTTTCTCTTTCACCGACGCCATCTTTGATACGTAACAGTGTTGCCAACTAAAAATTTACTCCTTCCGCTACGGTTTGCACTTTATTTGATTTCATTATGAGCATTTTTATGAAAATTATAAGCAAATTAAATCCGTCCAGACTTTATGAAAACCCTGTATAACCACCATCCTGCTTACTTCCTCGTACATGACTCAGTTTACTCTTTTCGATGACTTTATCTAAATTACTTTTAAACAAAAGGTCTAATTTGCTTAACAAAAGAATAATATAAAAAGTTTCCATGATCTATAGCTGTGTCTTCCAGTCTATAGGTCGCTACGTTTCCTTTTCCTTTGTAAGTAAGCCCTCTTTTACCAATGAGTTTCAGCACTTTGACAACTCACTACATTACCTGTCTGTTCTACTCAACCTGGTACCGTCATTGTTTTACCTGTTCATGAGGAAGTAGTTTCTTAACATTATGTTCTCTTTTGTTAGATATGTATGCATCCACAATAGTCTGATGTATTTTGGAAGACTCGTGTTCTCGCCGTTAAACGTGTTACGTTTACGCTGTTAATGTTAAATTTGTTATACGTACAGAAACTTTAAGAAACATGTTTGCTCGATATGCAGAACAAGCTTTTCACACACTACATAAACGCATTTTGAGCTGTACAATATGACAGCTAAGCTCTGTTGGTGCCATCTGCTCGTTTATAAGCGAACTCAGGCTTAAAGGGTATGCTTCATTTTGGTTGATGGGGATGGAACTCAAAAGCTTAAGGATACCATTCTCTCGTGGAAGTATGAAATAAAACGTTGCTCTTCCGAAACGGCATCACTAGAAGTGGAGCTTTTCTGTTCATTTTCTTCTTTGACAATCGTAGCTGATGTTGGAAGTACACTAATTTTTGAAAGTCATGGAAGGGGAACCTTCTTGTTCATTTTCCGCTCTGACAGTGACATTCGTAGCTGACGTGGTGGAAGCACTAATTTCAGCATTTATGAAGCTAGAATTTTTCACTGTGACAGTAGCATTAATAGCAGATGAGGTAGGATCGCTAACTTCAATACTGTGTTCAGTCTGTTGACAGTCAGTAGTTGATAGTCTTGCAGGTTTGGAGGAACTAAATATGTATGTGATCCTTTTGCAGGCATCAGTACCTGCTTTTAACAGTCTTGCCTTCTTTCCACGAGGCCGCATCCATATTCACGACTTAAAGCTAGGTCCATTCAGTCCCAAATTTGCCTTTATATATTGCATCTCGGGGTGCTTCGTTGAAGAGGGCGCACCAGGCGCCGCCCGGTAGCCCGGCGGCCCTATCATTCCCTGGGTCCTGAATTTTTGAAAATACCTTCGCAAACAATGCTAATATCATGTCACAGAAATAGGTGGGGGTTTGGCGCAGTGATTTTGTTAACGACGGGTCAGACCTGCAAGATTAACATTGAACTGGCCTGCCAAGCATGGAAACAGCCATCGCCAAGCATAGAATTATCTTTGGCTCATTCCATAATTGCTAGTAATGCATAAATTATTATTGTTAATACTCGAATGTGTCCTTTGTACTACTTTTTTTACAGTTGTGCATTGTCCTCACTGTAAATATTTTACGTGTTTACATTTACCAGCAGAAGTCCGTATCCATTTTCTTTCTAAATTATACGGCATTGTTTCAAAATGACGACACCAATACAGAGTGTTTCAAAGCAACACCGACAACGTTTGGGAGGTAATTTCTGACACCAAGATAAGACAAAAGTATGGATCAACCTGAGTGCAGAAATCTGCCATTTTTAAGTTGTAGGGTGTCGAAAGCAACAACAACAACAACAACAAAAAACTCTACAGGTTCATAACTCCAATACTATGGGACCTACCGTAGTCGGGTAAGACTTCATTTAGAAAATAATATATGCCCTATCCGAGAATACTTATTTCAGTATCTTGCGATATTCACGCAACATTTTTTATAGAGGGAGTTTGGCTACTGGCATAAAATTTGAAGTACTCAATAACTAACTATATAAAAATTCCTGCGGAAGTACCACAGGATTCTGAATCATAGATACTTGGATAGGACACATACTAATTGCCGAGTGAAGTTTTGACCCGACTATGGCAGTTCCCATAGTTTCGGAACTATGGACCTTTAAACTTAATTTTTCATGTTTTCGGCAGCCTATAACTGCGAAAGGAAGCATTTCTGCACCTAGGTTGGTCTATACTTTTTGTCTTATTTTGGTGTCAGGAATAACCTCCCAAACGTTGTCTGTGTTGTTTCGAAACACCCTGTATAAATACGCAAGTACTCTCCTATTCCACAGTGCTAGACTTCAAAACTATTATGTGCATAAGATTAAGTAATTTTATAACGGCAATATTTACTACTACTTCCAGTTTAAATATTAATTTTCATGGAGCAAAAGAGGTAACGGACAACGAAAAATGATGTTTAGATACGGCATCCCTAACGTAAGTTTAGTCTCTACCACTGTTCAGGGCCGTAACTTGTGGGTGGGGGCAACTGCCTCCCAGGGAAGCTCTCCACGGTTCGACACTTTAAGACAAAATTTTCTTACTCCATATACGATATGAACATGAAATTATAAATGAAGCATCAAACTACATTACATAAACAATTCAGCACACAAAAGGTAAATAAAAAAAAGAGTCGTAGGCTAATTTCAGTAAAAAATGCCTACTATTAGGGCCCAAGAAATATTATTTATCAATATGACTTAGAGATTTGTCAATATTGTCCCCTTAATTGATTTGTCATGTATGGAACGGGGCCCAGGGGAGTAACTAACGGCCTCGCAGCCCTTGCCGTACGGGAGGGCCCAAAGTCTGCGAGGGGCCCATAAAGAGTAAAAGAAAGATGGAAAGAGGGTGCCCAAGAATTAGAAAAAAAACAACTTTTCCTAGGGGGCCCAAATACGAGTATTAATGATTCCCCCCGGGGAAAAAAACTTAAGTTACGGCGCTGCCATTGTTTCTCTATTTGAATCGGGAATTTTGGAGCTTTCCGACTTCCGGTCTGAAACACTGATCCCCGCCATAATGAAAAATAATAATAAGCAGAGAGAAGTAGTTTTATGCTGTGGATTCAGTACCGCCAGGACTATATTTTAACTTCGAATTTTTTCTTCTATTGCAAACGGAAGTGGTAAAATTTACTACAATTTCCGGTTTCAATATTAATCTTTATAAAACGCAAACGGTAAAAGGGAAGATGGCTTTTGGTAGGGCTTCAATGTTCCAAAGAATAGGATCCTTCCTTGACTTTTCCTCCATTACAACCAAAAGATTGGATTTAGTATTTCCGGTTTTAATGCCATATTCGCATAGTTTGCAAATCTACCGTAGATTCACACTATGAAACCAATTGAGTTGAGTTGAGTTGATTTGAGTTTAACGTCCCGTTCAGCAGCGAGGCTATATGAGACGTGGACCTACTGATTAACGTGGAATCCGAACCACATGAGTTCCGGCCGGGAAACGAACCCGGGTCTCCCACTCCAAAGGCGCGTATACTAACCGCTTAGCCACGGAGGAGCTTACTATGAAACCAAACCAGGGACAGATCTAGAAATAAAAACTGGAGGCTAACAAGAATCCAGACTGTGATAGGTATATCATTAGTTTGCTATAAAGTTTCAAAATATATAAATAATAGTTGAAATTATTTTTGTTATTCATAGGACTGCTGACCTAGCAGGCCCGTATCCAAGGGGATCTAGGGAGGCCAAGCCCTACTTAATTTTTGCTGCCGCCCCTAAAATGTTCACGGTAGGCTTGCAAATGAACTATAATATGGTTGGATCGGGCCCCCCTAACTTCTACCGTCCCCCTACATTTTGGGGTTGGCTACCGGCATGGGCCTAGGCCCCCGTCCCCGGGATAGATCCGCCATTGAACGAAATTAATTATTGTTCAGACAAGAAATTATGTATTTTGATTGTACATTGGACAGGCGATTGTACATGATTTAGGACTATTAATACGATAATCTACAGGCTAAACCAAGGAAAGGTATTTTTTTCAAAGGGAATTATATTTGTAGTTTTGTGCAATTTTGCTTACAGTAGATAGCACTGTAGTTCTTGGTAGTGCTATGTAGAAATGTTCCATCATGGAGACACAGTGATAAAAAATTCTTCAAATATTTAGAACAGATTTGGAAAAATGTCTATTATGTATTTTCACTCCAGCACCAAATGTCTAGAAAATGTCTATTAAGTATTAAAGTAAATATATACATCTTTATTTAATAGTGAAATCTGCTTATATTTTCTGTGAAAGGAAAAGGGTTGAGAAGAACCATTTTGTTGGTTTTC
The DNA here is from genome assembly GCF_964235325.1 of Thermobia domestica. NCBI lineage: Eukaryota > Metazoa > Arthropoda > Insecta > Zygentoma > Lepismatidae > Thermobia > Thermobia domestica. Next base: position 40,588,548 of record NC_137467.1, read on the forward strand.
GTGTATTTGATGTAACTTCTTAAAAATATAATCACAAAAGTAGTGAATGTCCTGGACCATATCTACCATTCTGCGTAGGCCTGGAGGTGCACATTGAACAAAAATTAATAAGTCAAAAACAGCAAAGTAATAGTAATAAAACATGATTAAAGTCAAAACATAATTATACTCCCTACAAGATTCAGTATGATGATGTATAGAGACCTTCGCTTGGAGGAGTACTTTAAAATTATTACAAAGGCAAATGATTATACAAATGTGTTTCTGATGACAAAAAATATTTGTATAATAAATGATGTAGATGCTTTGGAAATGAAACAGACACAGTGTTAATAACAGCGCCGTAACTTAGATTTTTCCTGGAGGGGGGGGGGGGGCAAGCATTAATATGCGTATTTGGGCCCCTAGAAAAGTTGTTTCTGTAATTCTTGGGCTTCCTCTTTCCATCTTTTCTTACTCTTTATGGCCCGTCGGAGCCTGTGGGTCCTCCCGAACGGCAAGATCTGTGGGGCAGTTATAGTACTCGCGCCGAGTCATGAAGCTTGACCTAGATCTACCGATTTCGCCACCCAATAGAACGCGAGGGTATGTTCCAGTCGTCAACCCCCACCCATCAAATTTTGTCAGTGTCTTCTCTCGCGCTACACGGAAAACATCTCCCGAGAGTACAGTGTTGCCGGATTGGCGTCAAGTTCCGTTTTTGTTAATTCCTTTTCGTTGCGTTATATTTTCGTTGTTACTATTTGTGCTATTGTTTCCATTTTAGAATAGTTGATACAGTAATTATTATTGGGAAGTGTTATTATTGGTAATTTTTAAATGGCTTTTTTATATACTCGTTTACTATGTCTTCAAAGTTTGGCAACATAGTTGGTGAATTCAGCTGTTCGACGTTTCCCCAAGTGTGCGCTCGGGAAGTGGCTCCACGAATTGTACCGAAGTTTTCCGATGTGTTGGAGCTCAAGCAAAATATTTCTATGATTGGTGTAAAGCCCACACTTCACGACTCAGCGCGAGTACTATAGTTACACCTCTGGATCCATTAAATACACGACAAATTAATTAAGGGTACAGTATTGACAAATCTCAAAACCGTACGAATAAATATTATTACTAGGGCCCCTAATTGTAGACACTTTTCACTGAAATGGGTCCACGACTCATTTCTGTTTTATTAACCTTGTGTGTGCTGTTTTGTTTATGTAATGTAGTGAACCTGTTTGATGCTCATTTATAATTACTCTTCGTGTCGTATATGGAGTAAGAAAATTTTGTCTTAAAATGAGCTCCCTCGAACGGTGGGGAGCTTCCCTGGTGGGGTAGTTGTCCCCTGCCCCCATAAATTACGGCCCTGGTTAACAATCTTTTGATATTCTGTTACAAGATGACACATTAAACTGTAGAGTATGAAGAGCACCACTCAGTTTTCAAAACGTTCACCTTGGGCCTGGATGCAGGTTAGAAATCTCGCGGGCCACTCGTCAATGGAATTTACGAGCAGCTTCGACGGAGAAGTGGCTTCTTTGACCAGAGCACGGTTCAGAGATTCAACATTAGAGTGTCTCTTGTTCCAGGTCATTGATTGAAGCACTGACCAGAGTTTGTAGTCGAGCGGGTTCAGATCCGGGCTGCTAGCGGATGAGCCTTATGTGGAAATGAAGTTTGGGACGTTGCCCCATAGCCACTCCTGTGCTGACCGTGTATTGTGCACACGAGGAGAATCCTGTTGGAAGGTCCACTATTGTCTGGGGAAGATGGTGTTACTAAGTGGTTTCACAATGGGCTCTAACACTATAGTTTGGTTCACCCTTTGTTCACAAAAATGGAGTCGTGTTGTGCCGTTAAAGGTCACACCCCACCACATCATGATGTGATGGGTGATGAGACCTTTGCATCCTGGAAACACGTTCAGTAGCTTGCCCTTATGATGGTGCATGGACATGGTCATTCTGAGCATTGAAGGACTCTTTACTGCGAACAGCTTCTAGTCAGAAAAGATAATTGTCCTGTGTCCATTCCCTGAGTAACACTCTCTACTGGTGTAACGCCTGTACGTTCTGTGTAGACTCTGAGTCTCAGGTCCTGATTGAACACTCGTGACATGATTGTTCTCGAAATGGACATCTCCCGGGACATCAATAATTGAGTCTTGACGGGATTTCGCCGAATACTTGAAGCTATAGTTTTATTTGCTTATGCTGTCCTCACTGAGCGCGGTCTGCCACTGCGCTGCCGATCACTGACTCTTCTCATTTCATTATAATTCTAGATGGTACGGTAGACAAATTATTCATTGATTTGCATGGGTTTGAGAGTTTCGAAGATTCGTGATGGTATTATGTCTACCTTGTGTAACTATGATTGCAACACGATTCTCGCAGTCGCCTCACTTCATCATTACACTTTCTCATTGCAACGCATATTTTAAAATCACGCTCGACCCTATCCATAGGAGTTAAATACTCGGTTCTGATTGGTTGAATGTATCCGTTTCTCTCTACGTAGCATACATATACATATTTAGCTCTAAATTCTAAAATTCTGAAAACTACCGTCAAACCGATTTAAAATTTTATTGAACTTAGGAAGTAATTATTAACAAGTTAAAATTTTACATAGATGTTGATAAAGATTATTTAAATTACATATTAAAATCCCACAACTTCTTCGTTCGCCATATTGGAAAATGTACAAATGTCCGAAGTAATTGAAAGATAATATTTTGTTAAGAAATACAAAATCTGGACCGGGCTAAATATTTGAGAAACTGTTAATGCAGTCGATCCGAAGCCAATTGGGATCAATGGTGATGCAATATGGAAACATTATGACGTGTTTAAGGTCATCCTACGCCATCTTGGAATCAACTTGTTTATTTTAAATGGTAACATGGTCGTGTGACATATTAAACAACATTCTCGTTCGAAGAGAAACCCAATGGTAAGGTTATTTTTCCAAAACCTACAACTGTTTTGAAGTTGTGAATAGATTTAGGATATATTATATGTAAAATGCTGTGAATACACATGTGAAATACAGTGCAGAACTCATCAGAATTTAACTAAATTTGTAATAGATGTTAGAGCTTAATTACTTGATATTTATGTGAAAGACAGTGCAGAATTCATGTGGTCATAACCAAGTTTGTATTGAATTTAGAACTTGTGAATAACGTGTCAAAGTGCAGAAACTCATCCGAATTTAATGAAATTTGCAATGGATCTTAGAGCTTATTTACTTGATATGTATGTAAAAGACAGTGCAGAACTCATCTGTCCATAACCAAGCTTGTATTGAATTTAGAACTTGTTAATAACGTGTCAAAGACAATGCAGAACTCCTCCAATCCTAAGGTGTAATGGATTTAGAGCCTGAATGCTTAGTATATATGTGAAAGACAGTGCAGAACTCATCTAAATTTAACTAGACTTTAATAGATCTTAGAGCTTGATTACTTGTTATGTATCGCAAATACAGTGCAGAATTCATCTGACTTAATCAAGCTTGTAATTGATTTAGATCTTAAACGGCTAGTATGTATGTGAAATACAGCGCAGAAATATCCGATTTTAACCATGTTTGTAATGGATTTGGAATGGTTTGGAATTAACCTAAATGCTTACCATGCATGTGAAATATAATGCAGAAGTCATCCGATTTTAACAAAACTTGGAATGGATTTAGAACTTGAATGTTTAGTATGTAATATGTACAATGTGAAACATGGTGAAGAACGAACTCATCGAATTTTGACGCAACTTGGTACATAAATTGACATTTATTCGCTTAGTATGTGTGCAAAATATCTTTCTGTACAGACCTGTAACTTCCGAGTTGTGGGCATTCAAATTTGGGATTTAAACTTAGTTAAATGGTGGGAAAATATTTACTAATTGCTATTTAGAACAAAAATTAGGGGAAAATACGTGAAACAAAGGTGTTAAGCGTTAATTTTAGGTTAAACGTTAAGTGTATTCATTATGTACTTATAATAGGAAAATACGTGAAACAAAGGTGTTCACGTTAATTTTAGTTAAACGTTTTGTACTTATAATAGGAAAATAGTGAAAGAAAGGTGTTAAGCGTTAATTTTAGGTTAAACGTTAAGTATATTCATTATGTACTTATAATAGGAAGATGCGTGAAACATAGGTGTTAAAAATTAATTTTAGGTTAGACGTTAAGTATATTCATTATGTACTTATAATATTCTTAAAATCAACGAAAAATCAAATTTTAGGTTAAATACGTACTTATAATAGGAAAATACGTGAAACAAAGGTGTTCACGTCAATTTTTAGTTAAACGTTTTGTACTTATAATAGGAAAATAGTGAAAGAAAGGTGTTAAACGTTAATTTTAGGTTAAACGTTAAGTATATTCATTATGTACTTATAATAGGAAGATGCGTGAAACATAGGTGTTAAAAATTAATTTTAGGTTAGACGTTAAGTATATTCATTATGTACTTATAATATTCTTAAAATCAACGAAAAATCAAATTTTAGGTTAAATACGTACTTATAATAGGAAAATACGTGAAACAAAGGTGTTCACGTCAATTTTTAGTTAAACGTTTTGTACTTATAATAGGAAAATAGTGAAAGATAGGTGTTAAACGTTAATTTTAGGTTAAACGTTAAGTATATTCATTATGTACTTATAATAGGAAGATGCGTGAAACATAGGTGTTAAAAATTAATTTTAGGTTAGACGTTAAGTATATTCATTATGTACTTATAATATTCTTAAAATCAACGAAAAATCAAATTTTAGGTTAAATACGTACTTATAATAGGAAAATACGTGAAACAAAGGTGTTCACGTCAATTTTTAGTTAAACGTTTTGTACTTATAATAGGAAAATAGTGAAAGAAAGGTGTTAAACGTTAATTTTAGGTTAAACGTTAAGTATATTCATTATGTACTTATAATAGGAAGATGCGTGAAACATAGGTGTTAAAAATTAATTTTAGGTTAGACGTTAAATATATTCATTATGTACTTATAATATTCTTAAAATCAACGAAAGACTGAATTTTTCTGCATTCGGGTAACGTCTCACTGGTGTTAACTGGAATACTTTCGTCGTCTCATCCTGTATGTTTGTGTGTATATGTGTTTATGCATCCCAGAGACAAAAAAATCATTTAAGAACTACATCATAGATCACCATTAATTTTGGACAGGATGTACACTGTCGAAAATTATTAAACGAGTTCGTAGATGGATGTGATATTCAAACCGGAAGTGGTAGAAATCAACAATTTCCGGTTTCAAGAATGATGAGTATAGAGCAAGAACGGTAGTAGCGAGAAACGGCTTCCTGCTAATCTATTAATAGGTACCGGTATAGTCACAAAAATACGATTCTACCCCGACTTTTACTCTCTTCTAAAACCGGAAGTGATAGAAATTCACTACAACTTCCGGTTTCAATATTGATCTACATAGAGCAAGAATGATAAGAGTTAACAAAAGAAAACTGTTATTTTGGAATTGATTAGTGTTCTATGACTATGTACATTTTCTCTCTTAACCCTCTATTGAAATCGCATACGATCGCTATAGAGTACTCCACTATAATCTTGGGGCCGCGGTGGCTCAGTGGTAGAGCGCTCACCTCTGATGCATGGGGTCCCTGTTTGATCCCAGCACGCGTCAAGTGAGCTTTCTCGTGGACAAACACCGTGTGCATGGGTTTGCCCCGTTTCCTGTTACTTTCTGCACTCCACCATTTCATTCATTTCTCATCATCACCGTCTCCTTTAGCCTAGCCGGCATAAGCGTGGGACGTAAAACTTAAAGATTTCATTTTATTTTTTCACTATAATCCCTCTACTAAAACCGAAAGTCGTATATATATAGTACCACTTCTCTTTTCAATGTTAATTGAGACAGTATCACGCCATTCAAATCAAATTATTCACATGGTGCCACTGCTACTTGTGGAGAACATATGTGTTACTATTAAAGATATGTTTGTCACTGCTAGGGGCATGTGTATCATAGTTAAGGATTGTGTGTGTCAACGTTTGGAGGAAGAAAAAATAACATACATATACAACAAAAGATACATAAGTAAAACAGTAATATCACATTGCTGGAAAATAACGCTAATAGGGTTATCTTTTATGTACACATTCATTTTATTCATGGTAACGCTTGTCATTGTTTGAGACTAGCAACTTTACACATATACGCATTAAACACAGCTGTACTATACTGTGCAGAATTTGCTCTGTCGGTGAAAATTAATATCTAACACAGTGCTCTTCCATGTGCAGTTACTCATTTTAACCGTAAAGTCTTATGACGACTTATCCTCAATGTGATTAAGTTCGTATCTCAAAGTATCACTATATTTACTGTGTCATAGGCCAAAAATGAGCCTAATAAATCCACAGTTTATTGCAAGATGTCTATCCAATTACCCGGGATGTCACTCACATAAATTTACTATATTAATTTGTTAGTAATTATTACTAAGAGATAGTGGGGTTTATTGTTTAACTGTTTTGCATATTAGAACTCAGAAATCCTTTAAAAATAACATCTCTTCAAAGAAAATCATTTTACCAAAAATAGAGTGAACCAACCAATGTAATTTTGTGTTTATATATTGCCGTAGTTAATATTAAAAACTGTACAAGCAAATATATTCACAGACATATTGATAAAATTTAGCTAAAAATTCTTTAGAATTACAAGGTAGATATTGGTCTTGTATTATATCTTTATTACTTCAATTGAGAACAATATTTTTTGAATGGTGGACCTTTTAGTTTTGCATGACGTAGTATGTAGAACGTAGTATACGAGTCCACAGAAATACAGAGAAATAACATAAGTGACTACACATACGTCAGTATAAACCCGTTTTAACCGGTACAAATTAATACGTTGTTGATCTAACTTTAGTTTGAAGTCTTAACCTGTTCGGGCATACAATTAATGAGTTCCGTGATTTTTAGCCATTTTTCACGCAAACATTGGAGATGTTCTCCACAGGAAAAAAGGTTTATGAGGACTCGATCTGGGGACATAATGTAGAACAACCCAAACATTTTCAATTGGGTTCATAACCGGAAATTGGCTGACTCAAGTTAGTTTTTAAATCCAAATTTGGGTGTTTTTAAGTGTTTGACAACGAGTGCCATCTATCATAAACAAAATTATTGCTTTTGGAAGCAACCCAGTGGGAAAATATCGGTAGCACATCGCTCTGCAAAATGTTAATGTATCCAGCGTATCAACAAACCTAGCAACTCGAAATGCCCAAAGCTCCGAATGGCTCCCACATCATCAGTGAAACCTATCCATGTTAGACTGTTGGCTGTAAGAGATCCAAGTGAAATTCTTAAAAGGATTGCCTAAAGACCTTATCTATATGCATCCGTGGGGTGAAAACTGGAAAAATATGAACTCTCCAGAGAAAATTACCTGGCGTCAAAACTTGACAACGTGCCGCCCCATAATGTTTGTTGCCTACTGTTTCCATTTACGGAAAGCAAGGATTTAAAGTCTTGGAGCTCTCTCACGATAGTTTAGTTGATGTCTGACAGCTCAAATGCAGCCCACTTTCAGACATTCTCCCATGTTTTCAGCCTTGTACTTGGGATTTTCCTCCACGGACCTTTTGGTAGCCATCAACTTGCATTGCTTTGGGTCTAGTTGGCCAGAACGTGGACTCACACTTTCTTTTTGATGTCATTTACACTATGTAATAACCTGATTGATGTTGGACATTGGAATCTGAAGGTTTCGGATAATTTGTCCGGCGTACACCGAGGTTGTATTGTCCCACTGTTCGACCACATTTGAAATCGCTCAGCTCTTTGGCTCGTTTGGATCGCGGAACCATTGTCTCTCTTCTGAAATCTTCACGCTGTCCGCACCTGAAATAACAAACAAATTACGAACGTTAATGATCCTATAAATCTTATGTTTCTTTAGGTTGCAAAGTGTCTATTTACTTATGATATCTCTGTGTATAATATTTCTTCTAAAACGCAGAGTCAAAGGATCAGAACGCACGTATTTGTACTCTCCCATGAAATCTAATAGTCATCTGCCGTACCTATAAATCAGTGTGGTCGTGGACTCTATTCTTAGTGAGGTCATTCAACATTTAATGCAATTAGTCGTTGACTTACGACTAACTTTAGTTGCAACTAACCGGTCTCAAGTCCATTTAGTCGTAAGTCGGGCAGTGGAAGCTTACTTACTACATAGTAAAGTTTAACGCTCCAAAACTAAGCTCTGAGGCTAAGAGAGACGGTGATGATGAGATGGATAGTTATAGTGGAATGAAGAAAGTGGGAGGAAACGGGAGAATTTCTATAAAGAGGACGGAATTGGAACGAAGAATACCATTAGTCTACAAACCATCATTTTACTGATTAATAACTTTCGAACGGATTGATCCGTTTTGATAGAACTTACTTTAAAATGTTCCTCTTTGCTTTCATCAAATGCCAATTGCTTTTAATTGCCTTACAACAAATGGAACTACCCCGAAGCCGAGTATTTGTTTTTACGTACTTAGAGCATAGGCGTGTAAAAGCGATGATAGCTTCCGAACGAATTGTCCAATTTTAATTCAAATTGGTCTAAATACATATATCAAGTATCTGTTGCTTTTGGTTAACCAACGACATCGGAGTTCTAAATTTGGGTATGCAGACTTCATTCAAAATTAGTTTCTGTATACATGTTTGCCTGGAGCCTCAACTGTGTGAGAAGACTGTTACCGATCAGCGTCCTTTGTCAAGCAGATGATTAAAATGTTCGAAAGTCTCAAGTTTTTGATACTTGAAATGTTCGAGATTATCAAATTACTCAAGCATTTATAATTGTATCACAATAGTTGTAATCCAAAGAAAAAAATGAAATGAAATCTTTGAGTTTTACGTCCCACGTTTATGCCGGTTAAGCTAAAGGAGACGGTGATGATGAGTAAGTAATGAATGAAATGGTGGAATGAAGAAAGTGGGAGGAAACGGGAGAACTCTGAGGAAACCCAGGCACACGGTGTTTGTCCACCACAAAGTTCACTTGGCGGGGGCTGGGATCGAACCCGGGACCCCAAACACCAGAGGTGTAATCCAAAGAGTAATTTGAATCCCGTCAATTAAAACTTGAACTCATACCTGGTTAGAAAATTGGATTCCTGTAGCTTAGAAGTGTACCTAGTTTCACAACGTGAAACGAATCTTACTTATTTACATTTTAAGAGGTGGCAGTGCAATTTTGTGTAACGTTATTTAAAAATAAGTGTCAATTTGTACCATGGAAATGAACAATTCTTAAAATATTAAGAACAGAAGTGCATACTATATTTGGTTGATGTTATTCAAATGTACTTCTTTTTTGTGAGTTACTAGAGAGAATTGTGAAAGATGACTCCTTTAGCTATTTAATTCAAAGAATGCATATTTAAAAAATATTCAAGTTTATCTTGTATTAGAAAAGAATGCATTTGACAGACTGTGACGATAATGCCAAGTATATATTACATTATAATATTTCTCAATCTTTTCGAGTCTAAGCTTCCTTTGGGTGAATCCAATTGCCCTAAGAGCCTCGTGCTATCTTAACTAATTATACCCATGCACAAGGGCGCCCATGTTGTGGTTTCCAAGGGGGCAAGTATAAGCGACGTTTCAAATATATGTTCAAATTTTGCTGTAATTAATGTAAAAATTCTGTTGGGTTTTCGATATTCTGAAGTACAATTTCCTCTAGGGGGGGCGAACGCCCCACCTTGCCTTCCTGATGGGCGCCCTTGCCCATGCATAAGGCCTGAGCGTAAAATAAAAAAAAAATAACCAGAAAAAAGTTTATATTCTTAAAATCAGCCTGAATAATCTACATTATTATTTCTAACAAAGAAGTATAATTTTGTGATAATCCAGTAATATTAAAAAGATTCAAAAGGTCATAAAATCACAAAGGTCCCCTAAATAATCTATATCCTCCCCTACCCCATTCACCATTTTTTGTTCCAGAACTCATTGGAGTAAGAAGGATATTTTGCTCGGTGGTCCCTTCCTGAAAATTGCAAGAACCTTTTTAGAAGATCTTGCTATAATAATGCCTGCATTACTTTCTGAAACCCAGAGCTCCTCCGTGGCTAAGCGGTTAGCGTACGCGCCTTTGGCGCGGGAGACCGGGGTTCAATTCCCGGCGGGAGCTCATGTGGTTCGGATTCCACGGATTTGGAGTCCACTTCTCATATAGCCTCGCTGCTGAACAGGGACGTTAAACTCAAAATCAACTCAACTCAACTTTCTGAATCCCCTTCCTCGTCATCATTATCATCTCTTCAAATTTCTTCCTCTTTCCTTTGTTTCTCTAGTCTTTTGCGTGGATTCTACATTCCAACTGGGTTATCGTGCTCATATATATTAATCACGCTTGACCCTAGCCATAGGAACTAAATACACGGTTCTGGTTGGTTGGAGTTAATACGTTTCTCGCCACGTCGCATACATTCACGCTTGACCCTAGCCATAGGAACTAAATACACGGTTCTGGTTGGTTGGAGTTAATACGTTTCTCGCCACGTCTCATACATTCACGCTTGACCCTAGCCATAGGAACTAAATACACGGTTCTGGTTGGTTGGAGTTAATACGTTTCTCGCCACGTCGCATACATTCACGCTTGACCCTAGCCATAGGAACTAAATACACGGTTCTGGTTGGTTGGAGTTATCCGTTTCTCGCCACGTCGCATACATATGGCAGAAAAAAAGACCAGATCCTATTGGCCCTCGTAGTCGAGCGTGCTGGTAATAAAAATTGCTTTTGGCAGGATTCAAACTCGGCCCAAGGAAAGTTTTTTTTTTATTTTTTTTTTAAATTTTCATAACACTTTTTACATTAAAATAAGTTTCAAATAATAACTACTCATTTTCACTTGTACGTTATATACAGGGTGTTTCAAAACAATACCGACAACGTTTGGGAGGTAATTCCTGACATGAAGATAGAACGAAAAGTATAGACAAACCTGAATGCACAAGTGCTTCCTTTCGAAGTTATAGGCTGATGAAAACATGAATAAATAAACTTTAAAAGTCCATAGCTCCAATACTATGGAACCTACCGTAGTCAGATCGAGACTTTGTTTAGGAACTGGTATGTGCCCTATCCGAATACCCATGTTTCGGAATCCTGCGGTACTTCCGCAACAATCTTATAGAGGTAGACAGTGAGTACTTCAGATTATATGCCAGTAGCCTAGCTCCCTCTATAAAAATTGTTGAGTGAGTACCTTAGGATTCTAGAACATGTATTCTTGGATAGTGCAAATACTAGTTCCTAAGTGAAGTCTTGACCCGACTACGGTAGGTTACTTTTGGATCTATGGATCTTTAAACTTATTTTTTTTTTCATGTCCTTGACAGCCTATAACTCCAAAAGGAAGTATTTGTGCACCCAGATTGGTCTATACCTTTCGTCTTACCTTGGTGTCAGAAATCATCTCCCAACGTTGCCACTGTTGTTTTGAAACATCCTGTATAATGCATAAATTTTGCACACACCACTTTTATTGATAAAAAGTGATTTACTTACGTTACGAAACATAGCTGAACGAGTGTCAGCGAGCGAAGGGGGTTAGAAGCCCCGCAGGGCTCGTTTTGTTCCACCTTGTTGACTTCCATGATAATGTATCACACTCGGGTGGTCCAACTTCGATGTAAATGTAACCTCACCTGCTTCCTTATGACCAACTTAAAATAGGTAGCTAGGGTCGAGCGCAAAAAAAAAAAAAAAAAAAAAAAAAAAAAAAAAATGCGTATCGCGCAGTCCCACCAAATGTGTCGTAAAAATTTTCGAATTTAAAACTAAATTGTATATTAACTACAAAGCTTTTATGTCTAGAATTTATACGACACATTTTATTTATTTTTTTTTTTTTTTTTACCATGAAGATTTTTATAACAACTTGAAATCAACCTTAATACAAGTGTACCAGTCAACAGGTGCAACAGTTCTCAATTCTAACCTACATTTGTCGTGATACCGCAAGCGATCAGCGTGATACCGCCAGCGCAGTAGAGGAGGCCATATACCCGTCGTCATTCACCATGCCTGAAATCGGAATGTGTGATGAACATGCTTATGAATTTTGTTAGTGTATTTTGGAAAATTAAAGTTCATAATTTGATGTAACAAAACCGGCGCGCTTTTTGAATAACGCTATACATGCTACACTATTGCCATGTTCCTTATAATTAAGCACATGCTCTGTGGAGTACTGGGAATGACTATGAATTAATCTATATCCATATTGTACAGCCAGATTCGTAGTAAACAGCTTGAAGACGAAAACACTCTGAAAGGGTATAACTTCACTACTGAAATAACTATTCTATCTATTTGGTGACTGCTGCAGAACTTTACGAAGTTATTAGAAGTATTGACATTAATCACAAACAGTTGATGATAAGGGAAACATCGATGACACAATCGAGCTCTGACCATTAGCGGATGCAGAAGATTCGTTTGGAGGGAGCGAATCCCCTCATGAAAGAATGGCAGGGTTGAAATATGCAGTTTCACATCCAATCAAAATACAGAAGTGCAATAATGTATATATACAGACCTATGAAAAGGTAGTCTTTGGAGAAGGGGGGCGGTCGCCTTATTGTCCTCCTCGTGGATGTCTCAGTTGCTCTTACTACCCATTGCGAAGCGTATCCAGTGTAACGAAGTTACCATTACACTAATGAATTTTCGAACCAGGGACCCCAAGCACCGGAGGTGAACGCTTTACCACTGAGCCACCGCGCCCCCCAAAGACCATACAGACTTGCTATATAGTGGAGATACATACTCCTTGCTGTTAACTAACTCCCACTGAGAAAAAACACTAACAAACAAGTCCGGAGATCTTGGTGACCACTTGCAAACAACTTGTCATTGGGTTCAGCAGTGGTGATTTCAGATTTTCTCCGGGGAAGAGACTTCCAATATATGACGGGTTAAAAAGTAATACTGTGAAAATAAGACAGTGTATTTTAACATACCTAGGTATATTGTGATTTAGCTCCGGAAGAAATCCTTGTCCCCTACTCGGTTCCATCCCCTAAAATTTTCACTGGGGTCCAGCACGGCCGACCCATTTGGTTGTCGTGGGGGATACGGTAACTCAGTGATTGAGTGCTTACCTCTGGTACGTGGGACCGCTGGTTCAATCCCTGACCAATAAAGATGGTGGTGCACAACATCGTACCCTTATACTCTCGTTTTCTCCCACTAATTCTTCCATCATCGTTCACTTGCGTTAATCATTGTCTCCGTTAACGTAAAGGGCATAATCGTGGGACGTTAAACTGAAAGATTTCACTTCCATCAACTTGGCATGTTTTCGTTTTGAAATATACGTACAGTAAGATATCAGTGTGGCGGGTTTGCATCTTATTAAGAATGTATTCAGCTTTCTCTGCAATAAGTTGAGGAATCAACCAATCATGTAGCAATATTAAGTAACTTTCACCTTATTGTTCCTCAAAGAACTGACTTTACACTCGACGGTCTGATAGACCACATTTCTCATTGATTTTCGGAGGGTCACGTTCGACATCCAGTTTTGGACATGGATAATCGTTTCCCGAGATCTTTACATTGTGCTTGTTCACCTTTCCACAAGAATTCTCTTCAAATCTTATCTTCGTTAACAGAACTTTATTAAAGTCTGGATAGGCTCGAAAATTTCACATCAGGTTACCTTGACTTGGGGTACAATTTTTGCTTAAATTGCAGCTCGAACTGGTGAAGTGGGAAATACTTGCACAAGAGTTTGCTTGTTGTTTGTGGCAATTGAATCTTACGTATTGACTTCTTTTGGACTGTGCAAGACTTGTCTCAAGTGATCTGAAACTCCTTCCGAGTAGGGGTGTTCGATAAGGCTGAGAACCTATCGAACTTCGGGAGTGAAAATTTATCGAGTTGTCACCGGTTACTCGAAACCGTTCGAGTATTTGAAATTATCGAAGTTTCGGGTATTATCGACATTTCGAGTATTATCGAAGTTTCGGGTATTATCGAAATTTCGAGTATTATCGAAATTTCGAGTATTATCGAAGTTTCGGGTATTATCGACATTTCGAGTATTATCGAAGTTTCGGGTATTATCGAAGTTTCGGGTATTATCGAAATTTCGAGTATTATCGAAGTTTCAGGTATTATCAAAAGTAGTGATGGACAGTTCGGTTCCTTCACCTCTGCAATGATTCCTTCTTGCAGCCAAACTAGTCAAACAACTTTTTTCATCTGATAAGTTATTGCAAAGTTGTATTTGTGAGGAGAAATGAAAGCGTACAAAAAGGGATTGCTTTTTCGTCCGACACACACGCACACACAGGAAGTTCAATTTCTTCCTGAATTTTATCTCTTGTTTGTTATTGGCTGACAGCTATTGTATCAGAGTTGTGAGACATACGGTCTTAAACGTACAAATAGGGTAATTTGCTCTTCATACGATATAGTATACACCCAAAACCTCAACCATATTAATCACGTACGGTGTTGCTAAAATATTGTAGCAAAATATTATTTTTAAGCCAAATGTGTTATCTTCTGTCGTGTTTCCTTTTCATTAATGACCACTAGTTCACACATTGCCGCAATCAGATATGATGATCCTGGGTTCGATCCCCGCCCCCGCCAAGTGAACTTTGTGGTGGACAAACACCGTGTGCGTGGGTTTTCTCGGGGCTCTCCCGTTTCCTCCCACTTTCTTCATTCCACCATTTCATTCATTACTCATCATCACCGTCTCCTTTAGCCTAACCGGCATAACCGTGGGACGTAAAACTCAAAGATTTCATTTCATTTCATTTCAGATATGATGATGCTTTGGGCACAAACTCCCCCTTTAGCCTTTCAGTAAAATAAACGTTAGTCAAATCAGTGGTGATTTCAGGGGGTTGCTCAGGAGGAATATTCCTCCACAAACATATCTCTGATCATGTTCACCGTGGCTTACCAGTATTTTTGCTACTTTCACCCTCCGTGTTCAAAATCTTCCGGGGTAGGATTACCATAATTTCTGGATATTTTTAAGAATGGTGTGTGTTTATTGAGAAGTTAAGAAAAGTCTAATCTTAAGTTCCAAAACTGCTTATGCTCATTTTCTATACTTAAAATATATTTTTATATTATTTCTTAATTATTTTCCTGAGTGAAGTAAAAATGAAATGAAATCTTTGAGTTTTACGTCCCACGATATGCTGGTTAGGGTAAAGGAAACGGTGATGATGAGTAATGAATGAAATGGTGGAATGAAGAAAGTGGGAGGAAACGGGAGAACCCCGAGGAAACCCACGCACGCGGTGTTTGTCCACCACAAAGTTCACTTGGTGGGGGCTGGGATCGAACCCGGGACCCCACCTGAGTAAAGTATTCTTGCGAAGAACACCTTATCGCTATTGATTTTTTCATAAATATCAGCACGACTGAACTGCAAGCCAAGCACTTGAGCAAACACAGCGAAATTTCCCGGTCTTCCATTTTCCCTAAAATTTCGGGCATTAGTTAATCCCAGACAATTTTCCAGACCGGGCTTGAATCTAGGATGTATGGTAACCCTATCCCGGGGAAACCTTGAAATCATCACTAAGTTTAATGAAGATGAAAAACGGAAATAAATGTATTTCCTCGATAGTGAATATACAGGGCGAGCATAAAGTCTTGCCATGATTACAAAAATTTATTACAGAAGAACCATTTGACATAATAATGTAAATACTGGTCAGTTACATAGGTTAGTATTACAAGTTTTTTTAAAGACCACTTACGTTACTTATGTTACTGATGGGCGATTTGCTTTCGTGATACCACAGCACACATGGCGCTTTCTCTTGCATCGATGCCATTTCGCCAACTAACCCGCGCGCGCCAAGTAATGTATTGCGTCAGTCTTGGGTAGCACTGTTAGTGTACTAAAATCAACAAAGATACAGACTTAAATTCTTCTGTATATTTACTTTAATCTTTGCCGTTATATAACACAGCTATCTATATCAATCTTACTTTACAAGTACATTAATCTTCTTACACATCCACCTATATCATTATACTCTGACTTCCAATATAATCTGACTTCTATTATGTTCTAACTTCCATTATATCCTAAGTTACATCATAATCTAAATCTGTTTCCACATACTATATCTCTTAGCTACCGTAACAGTTTGTTTCTTATTTTTAAGCACTTTGTGCCCTATTCTCATATCCTACACTTCTCCCCCCTTTACATAAATCAAATATACACTAACCAAACCCAAAACGTAACAACGAATATCCTACTCCGATCTAGGATTCCAAATCCGATTCATTTTCTTGCAGTTCCTCTAATTTTTTTCTTTTCTTTCGCTTATAAGCTTTGGCCCTCATAAAATCCATCTGTGCCTGGTTTTCCATGAGTCTCGCTATAATTTGTTCTTGCTCCAACACATGATCTGTCAATACTGTAGTTTTTGCCACTGAAGGATATCTGTTCTCAGACTGGTGCAGAATCGTATCACCCGTAGTATTGCAGAAAAGCAAACCAAGGCTGCTACCCCTATCTGGGAGACACGGAAACTTCTATAGTACCCTCGACGAAGAAATTGAAGCAAGTAGTCGCTAAGTGGGTTGCTAACAGCAGAACAAGAGAAAGAAGAAGGAATACTACGAGTGATACGACTCTGCAGCAGTCCCAGGAAAACAGATATCCTTCAGTGGCAAAAACTACAGTATTGACAGATCATGTGTTGAAGCAAGAACAAATGATAGCGCGACTCATGGAAAACCAGGCACATGTGGATTTTATGAGTGCCAAACCTTTTAAGCGAAAAGAAAGGAAAAGATTAGAGGGATTGCAAGAAAATGAATTGGATTTGGAATCCTAGATCAGAGTAGGATATTCGTTGTTACGTTTTGGGTTTTGGTTAGTGTAGGTTTTGATTTATGTAAAGGGGGGAGAAGTGTAGGATATGGAAACCGGGCACAAAGTGTTTAAAAATAAAACATAGACTGTTACGGTAGTTAAGTGTTATAGCATGTGAAAAGAAGGATTATGATGGGAAGTTAGAATATGATAGGAGTCAGATTATAATGGAAGTCAGATTATAATTGTAGTGTTTTAACATCTGTGTGTAGGCAATTCTTGAATTTTTCCCATGGGGATGAGAGTCTAGAATCCTTTAAATTAAACTGTGCCATTCTAGGAACGTAGCTTTCTTCTAATTCGACTGCGCCAATGTTAGTGTACTAAAATCAACAAAGATACAGACTTAAATTCTTCTGTATATTTACTTTAATCTTTGCCGTTATATAACACAGCTATCTATATCAATCTTACTTTACAAGTACATTAATCTTCTTACACATCCATCTATTGTAACACTGGGGGTTCCGGTATTGGAAGCCAAGTTTGGTAATGATAATGCTATTGTCTCGGGCGCTAAGTTTTGCAACGATAGAAAATTACTAATAATTAAAGGAAAATTTCTGCTCGGGCTGCCAAATAGAATTACTGCGTGATATTATGAATAAGCAGATCTTACGTATTTGGGCGACGAAGAATATGAAACGTATTGTTTTCGGAATTCGATTCCTTATCTCTAATTTGCATATTTAATCTGAACGAAAATGAATAATTAAGGCACTCACGGATGAGCCTAATATGCATCAGAAAAATGAATACCTGACCTTGTACTTGAAAAGTGAATGGTATTGATGAGTGGCAACTCATCTGCCTATTACACAAATAACATTAAAAAAAATGAATGAGAGTTTGGAGAATTGAAGTTGACTCCACGGGGCTCGAACTTCAGTTCTCCAAGGTAAAGATACAGTTTTGCTAAGATGGTTAGGAATTAAAAAAAAATGATACATATAACGAAAGATGACCTAAGTCTAATCGATCCTGTTTTCCCCATAACGGTGTCTCCAAGGCGCTAGGAAAACAGGTGCGTAGTTAATAGTTAAGTGATTTAAACATGCGGAGCAAAAATCTCACAAGCTGCAAAGCTGAAAGAAAGATTTTTCGCTAATGGCTTGTTCAGTTGGCTACACTGACTATCACTCTGTCACCGAAGTGTGTGGAGATAGCAAAAATAGTTAAAAAGCAACAAACAAGGAAAGTTTAATTTAAAGTTAAAAAAAAATGAGTTAATTTAGATAAAAATTTCTGATGGTCAATGTAACCGTGCTTCAACTTTTTCTGTTCAAGGTAATTTGAAATAACTTCTAGGTATGCTAATATCAGTTAAAGAAATAGGCATATCTTTGAAATGATAACCACATAACTGCTTTGGTTCTAACGTCAAATAGACTTTTAATAAATTTAACGAGAAATAAGGTGATATCTACAAAAATCAACAAGAAAGTTAATTTGGATTTACAAAAAAAATGAATTAATTGACTTTACTGCAAATGAATCAGACTTTTGACTGTTTTGACCAAATAATATGATTTCTCTTAACACATTCTTCACTGTACAACGTAATATTCAAATTATTCAATCTTGACTGTAAAATTTAGCAACAATCTATTTCTACTCAACTAAACTGACAATATTCGATTCTTTATAATTACTATGACGTAGTTATACAAACAAAAATTTCTATTAAACTGAATATTAATTAGCAAAATGATTTATTGTTTTCCCCCTAGACATAAACGACTATTAAGTAATTCGCCCACAGTTACTACCTCTTTTTATTAATAAAAGAAATGGAAATAAGTTTAAGAATCGGATTGCGGAATGAAAGAATTAATGATTTAGGTTGCTTGCAAGACTTACTGGAGAAATAGTTTAGAAGCGATAGTATGCTTTTGAGAAAACTTAGTTCACTGTTTCTAATGAACTCTAATGAATTTTCAATATTAAAAGATTTGCATAAACAAAACATAGCTTTGTACACATACTATATCAGTTGGTAAATAATACAATTCACAATAAAAATCGTTACACAACACTAACTACACAAATATTTCATATTCAAGTACACTACACAGAAATATATATATTTAGTACTACCATTATTATAGTTTGGCCAATTGATCAAAATAATTATATTGTCGACGCTTGCTGATTTTCTCACTGATTCCTTATTTTGCGAATACACGTTTCTCCATAGCTATGGACCCTATCTGCGTTCGTTGCTCAGATAGGTACCTCCGAAGGGATTTACTCGAGTATCTTAAGTTTGTTTACCTTATTTACGAGACTCTAACGATATTACGGGATAAGAATGTTTACACTTATTTGTCTGAAACTTACTCAACATAGCACGTCTTTGTAAGCTTTATATTGATTGTTTCTTTTAAGAATGAGTATAATAAAAATTGACAAGTTACAATAAAATCATATTAAGCCTGTTTACCGCTCTGACACATATTTCCCTAACACAACCTATACAACTGTTAAAATTTGAAAAAACTAGACTTTGACGCTAAATCATAGTTTACTCAAAACAGAAATTACATTACATTCACACATCTTAAACGCGATTTATGTTTAAAAGAGAAATAATTCATACTTGATATAAATAAATACTGGATTGCATATAAATGATTATAATGACGGCTTCAAGGATCTAAATATTGACACATTACGATTACAAATAAATGCATGATTGAAGATCAAATCAATGTATACAAATTTCACTAGTAAAATAATCAAAAATTTTATGGTACTTATTCAAGAATGAAATTAACAGTTCCTATATCAGTAAATTAATTTTGGAAATGCAACCAAGGCATTAGGCTATTTGTTTACTTCTTTTAAAAAGAATTTAAAAAAAATGCTCTAAATGTTTACGGACAGTTCCGTATGAATAAACAATGTCCCGAAGTTTCTAGAAAAAGGTGAGTATGGAGATCACGAATCACGGAAATATTGGCCATAGTCCTTCTTCAATAACGAAAATAACAGAATACTTTGTCCTACCTTAATAAGTCCTTCCGCTTATATTTCCACACTTCAGAAGAAAACTGCATTGTACTTAACTGACCGTCACAATGCTTCCTAATGTCCCTTCTCAGACCCCGCTTTCCTCTGGATTCAACTCCCGGAGAAGAGGTCCTCGTTTGTCTGAAGCGTCTGGGTCTTCCTGTGGCAAGGCATCTGTCTCGAGTATCGGGGATCGAACCCGTGTCTCCGTCCTTCATCTCCATGTTGTTGAAATGCAACGATGCGTCACTTATCAAATCCATCTGCACTTAAATTTCACTCGCACAGTTTATATATATATCCGCCATACATCGCACTACTTTTCCTGTCTTTGCACTTTATGCGGGAAATCAACGTATATAGAATCACAGACTCACTTCAACATCACCATTTATGTAGCGTTACCGTAAGATGATAAGAATTATGTCTATCTGTCGATGTTTTAAATATTTGTATAAATAATCTTGTAACGACGAAGTTGCTGTGGATAACGCGTGGTTTAAGTAACTGGCTGCTAACGGGTGTTTAGCTAGCCATTTTTCTGAAATTTAAACACTTAAATATATATATATATATATGTATATATGAGTTGACGTACGCTTATGAATCGCGTGTTGGTGATGTTTTCACGATGAAGTGTCGACTTAGAGTAACCTCTCTTCCGTGTGGGCGTTCTCCCAGCTTTCTTTATTTTTTTTTAAAAAAAATAGACGCTTCATTCTTCTCTTTGTGAATTTTGAATTTCGGATTCTGATTCGCCGCTTTAAGTTCGTGACACCATTTCCCAAAAATCGGTTGATAATTTGGCTTGGGTCTCTAGCGTCTCTTCTGGGCTAGTACGTGATGTTAAAGAGTTTCATAAGCACTTGCGAAGATTGTAGATAAAAAATTTTGGTTCCTGTGTGTCTGTGACGTGATATTTGCGATATCGAGGTACTTAGGTAGCGCGACAGTATGGCTGGAGTAACAATAGCAAATTCCATTACCGTTTACTGGCGAGGTAGAAAACTGGGTGGTCTATTAGTGCGGTTACCGTCTTATGTTTTTTTTTCTTTCTGAAAAGCAGAGAAACTTCTTTACCTGGGACAAATGAAAGAGGTTGCTTGGCTGCTAAATGAAACAAAATAAAATTTTCCTTGACTTTTAAAATAAGTTGAATTTCTATATAAATATGTTTTAATTTGAATATAAGAACAATTAATTGAGTGTGTGAGCGTAATTGTCACAATACCCCCCTCCCAAGATGTAGCAAGTGCTGCAACAGAGTGAAGCACGGCTGCATCTAAGGAGAAGTAACATTTGATAAATATAAAAGTTCAAATTCTGACAGAAAGTACAAATACATGAAAGTCCTAACCCTAATCTATGTTGAAGAAGAAAATTTAAATATTCACAAAAAATCCGAACCCTAATGTTAAAATTTCGTGCAAGCTGAGAGAGATAATCTCAATCTAGATGAGAGGTCTCAGGTATTGAGTTGTTGGTCAGTTCAAGCTGCTGGACACAAGCTTATGAGGCATGTTTTAAATAATATGACCTTATTCTTAATCGTCTTTTGGAGTTCTTCTTTAATTTCTCTGCGCGGGATACAACTTCTTCTATTTCTTCCAAAGTTCTGGCTGCCCTAGGTAACAAAACAACAAAACAACAATATTAAATAATCTTCAGCGTCTTGTATCATCGGGAAAGAGAGCATTGGTACAGAGGGTGGCATGGAGCTTCAATTCCTCCATGTGCGAGGGCAAGGCCACTGCTCGCACTTTTGCTTTTATTCTTCGGCCATGATTCTTCTTCCGTAACATCACTTTAAAATATAAGGAGAGTAAAATTATTGAGGCAAAGTTCCATGTTGCGAACATCCAATTGTGGGAACTTGCAAACATCTTGGTGGAATTGTCATCTGCTCGCAGCTCGTAGCTCACTATTCTTTGGCTCGGTGCGTTTTCGCAGGTATCATCACCAAGGCGAAGGGGTGCGTTGAGTCTCTGCTCTAAACGCAAACTCCACTTCAGAGAGCTCAAATCGGGAATCCATCTCTACCGATTGCTCCGTATACAGGCACTTCTTCGTGCATAACAAAAATTATATCTCCTGGGCCGGTTTCAATGCTGGGTTGCGCACATTGGTGAACATCTTTTTCCAATCTTCCTCTGTAATTTTGATTGCCTCACATCCGATATCTGAAATAAAGTTAAAACAAATGCTGGTAAACAAATTCATTTCTGGGCATTATGCATCCATATAGTACATATTCTTATTCTTTATGTTTATCTTCTAGGGTTAGCCGCTTGGACAAGAGATGCAGGTACATTCAACTGAGCTATAGACACAATTCTCTTATCTTTCTTTCATCAGTTTCCTGCTAAGTTTTCTTTCTTCGCGCTAGTACTTGATTCTTGACTTATACTTTTCTTGCAGTATCTTCTTGCAATTTTTCTTTACTTCTTGCCTACAATCATTGTATTTCTGTGCTTCCATTAGTTTTCATGCCATTGTGTATCTTAGTCTGTTTTCCAGCAAGCTGTCACGTAACCTCGACTCGAACCTGGACCGTTGCAAGTCAATTTTTAGTTTTCCTGCTGCCGCTCTGCCTGCAGGACCAGTGGGTTGGTAGCATTGCTGCTGTCTGGTGTACTGCTACCTCTCCCTCGTGACCCATGATTGTTTCCTCTGGTGTGACCTCTTCGCTCCGAGCTGTTCCCTCGATGCGTGGTCACTTGTCGGACTTGTCTCTCTTCATTTCTTGACCTGTCTCCTCTGTTTCTTTGATTGCGGCGGAAACGGTGCTGTGCGTGACCTCTTGTCGGTGCTCCTGTACTTCTCTCGCTGCCGGAGCTGTCTTCATCAGTCCGCTGTGATGGCTGGTGAGTGTTGCGCAATCGATTGTCCTCTCTTCGATAAGGATGGTGCCGTTGTCTCCTATTTCCGGAGTCCCTATATACGGTTTCCTCCGTTGACTGCCTACGCACATTCTGTACTCTCCGTTGGCCTGTCGTACCCCCGTTATTCCTTTGGGCATTTCGGTCTCTCTGGAAACTCTCTATCCTGTCCAGTTCTTCGCTGTCCCAGAGGATCATTGACAGTTGCTCCGTGTCCTCCAGCTGAACTCCGATGAGCTGCCTTTGGATACGTAACGGTAACATGTTCTTCACGTTTGAGAGAACTTCCGCTTCTGACATAGAAGGACTTAGTTCCCGGAACGCCTTGACTTGCTCCCAAAAGAATTCACGCAGGGACTTACGTGAATCAGCCCTATAGCGTGTGTTTCTGAGGCGAGTGAGCTTTCGCTGAATAATGGCTTCGCTTTGGAAATTCCTCAGAAAGGCACGACGGAAGTCTTCAAAAGTTCTGAACTGTTGGATGTGATTGTCTATCCACATCTTTGCTGCTCCACGTAGGATACGTGGAATTATGTGGAGAAGTTCTTCCTGCGCTATTCCGTATAGCCTGCAGTCATCCAACAACCGCTCAAGGAAGGTTGATGGCAGTCCCACATCCGTATCCGGGTCAAACGATGGCAATTCATCTATTTTAGGAGCTCGAAGAAAACTTCTGCAGCTAGCGTGAGAGTCCACAGATCTTCCACTCTCCTGATTCCCTTGACTGAGGTCTTCTAAAATTGGATTTGAAACCGGAGGCGTTGGAGTCCTTCGAGGGGGTTCTGAGAAGGCGGGTTGAGGTATGTTTCTTACTGCTTCCCCAACTCTCCTTTCTACCAACTCGGACATCTTCTCCGTTAGGGATGCTGTCAGTTGGTCCACCGTCTGCTGAATAGCTCCTGCTTTCTCCCGTTCGACATCTTGGATTTGCCGGAGTTCCTCAATCCTGGTGCTCTGATTAGTGAGGCTCTCTATTAGCTCCTCTTGTCGTACAGTCATGGAATGTTCAATATTCTCCATCCTTGTCTGCAGCTCTATCCTTTGTGCTTGGGTCTGCGTCTCCAAGTCCATCCGCATGCGCTGCATATCTTCTAGGACCTGTTCCTGCCTTTCCTCCATTTGCCTGACCATCCTCTCTTCCATTTGGCCAGCTTGTGCCGTGAAACGTTCTTCTGTCTCCTGCAACTGCCTGTGCTGCCGCTCTCTCTGTTCCTCCAGACTTTGGGAGATGGTGCGCTTGAAGTCCTCCAGCGCTTCCTTGTTTGACTTCTCGTGTTCGTCCAGCCTCCTGGCTTGCTCCTGTAGTTTCCTCGAGAGGTCTTCTGCCAAATGGTCTTGTTTTTCCATGAGCTTGTCAAGTTTTCTATCTTGTTCTTCTCTGAATTCTTCGTTTTTCTTGTTCTGTTCTTCTATATTCTTCCTCTGTTCTTCTATATTCTTCCTCTGTTCTTCTCTAAATTCTTCGTTTTTCTTCCTCTGTTCTTCTCTAAATTCTTCGTTTTTCTTGTTTTCTTCTTTTTGTTGTCTCATGAACTCATGTAACGCTGATAGAAGAGATTCCTGAAAATCGCCATTAGTGCTGTTCGGCCTGTGATGCTGTTGAATGTTGTCTCTACTTCCTTGAGTGACATCATTTTCCATAACTGGACTTGTATTCCTCTGGTCACCACATTCAGGACAATTTCGAGCCTCATCCGTGGGATCCAAATCCTGTTCCCATAGGTCACGTCCACACGTGCGACAACGTTGTGCTTCTTCCATTGCAGACATCCTGTTTCTTGGTCGTTGCCTCAAGGTAGATGGCCTCAACTGTGGCATCTGCAAGTAGACTTAAATAACTGGATTGTCAGAATGATTCTTATTAAAATTTGTCTAAAATTAATTCTAATTATCTGACCTATGCTGTCAATCACTCTAAATTTCGTACTCTAAGTTCACCTTAATACGCAAAATATTACTATTTCATCAATGTAGCATGCCAAGCTACTTTATCACCACACGTTTTCCACAACAACTTAGTTCATTCTTTTTTTTTTTGTTCACATGTATATTTATGTGTGTGTACAAATAGTGTATTAATTAACAGATAACATGTCTAAAACACAATAATATGTAAGTAATAAAATGCATGTGTAAATAAAAGTATTATATCTAACCTATTCTAAACATATATCTATATATGACTATATAATTATATTAATACTAATGTTATTCACTAGAAACAAACTTAGCTAAATTTATGCATCAATATGCCAAGAATTTGCATGTTCACTTATATTAATCGCTTACCTGGTGCATTACCTTTTTGTTTTCTTCTTTCCTTCTTTTCTTCTTTTTTTTTAAACAAACAAAATGGTGTATCTCCTGTCTCTTCCAATCACACAAACCAATAAACAAACATGAGGTAAGAACAATTATTATTATTGTTATTATTATTTACGCATGTGCTGAAATGAAATAAAATTGGTTGCGAGGGGGAGTAGAACGCTTAATCGTTCCCTACGGGTAATCTCGAAATAATGATTCTTTGAATACAAAGTTACCTAATTTCCTATCACGCTTCCCATTCTTAATTTTAGTATTACGTAATAGACTTGATTACTGTTTTCGTTCGCTGTTCGAAATTTACTATGTATGCTTCTCCAAACTAAATTTCCTACTTTTTTTTTTTTTTTAATGCTTACGACGCTTTTCGGTCCTGAAATAAAGTTAACTACGCATGTTGGTCCTTCAAATAAGATTAACTACGCATTCAGGTTCCTGTTCGGGAAGCCATTTCTTGTAACTCTGGGGGTTCCGGTATTGGAAGCCAAGTTTGGTAATGATAATGCTATTGTCTCGGGCGCTAAGTTTTGCAACGATAGAAAATTACTAATAATTAAAGGAAAATTTCTGCTCGGGCTGCCAAATAGAATTACTGCGTGATATTATGAATAAGCAGATCTTACGTATTTGGGCGACGAAGAATATGAAACGTATTGTTTTCGGAATTCGATTCCTTATCTCTAATTTGCATATTTAATCTGAACGAAAATGAATAATTAAGGCACTCACGGATGAGCCTAATATGCATCAGAAAAATGAATACCTGACCTTGTACTTGAAAAGTGAATGGTATTGATGAGTGGCAACTCATCTGCCTATTACACAAATAACATTAAAAAAAATGAATGAGAGTTTGGAGAATTGAAGTTGACTCCACGGGGCTCGAACTTCAGTTCTCCAAGGTAAAGATACAGTTTTGCTAAGATGGTTAGGAATTAAAAAAAAATGATACATATAACGAAAGATGACCTAAGTCTAATCGATCCTGTTTTCCCCATAACGGTGTCTCCAAGGCGCTAGGAAAACAGGTGCGTAGTTAATAGTTAAGTGATTTAAACATGCGGAGCAAAAATCTCACAAGCTGCAAAGCTGAAAGAAAGATTTTTCGCTAATGGCTTGTTCAGTTGGCTACACTGACTATCACTCTGTCACCGAAGTGTGTGGAGATAGCAAAAATAGTTAAAAAGCAACAAACAAGGAAAGTTTAATTTAAAGTTAAAAAAAAATGAGTTAATTTAGATAAAAATTTCTGATGGTCAATGTAACCGTGCTTCAACTTTTTCTGTTCAAGGTAATTTGAAATAACTTCTAGGTATGCTAATATCAGTTAAAGAAATAGGCATATCTTTGAAATGATAACCACATAACTGCTTTGGTTCTAACGTCAAATAGACTTTTAATAAATTTAACGAGAAATAAGGTGATATCTACAAAAATCAACAAGAAATTTAATTTGGATTTACAAAAAAAATGAATTAATTGACTTTACTGCAAATGAATCAGACTTTTGACTGTTTTGACCAAATAATATGATTTCTCTTAACACATTCTTCACTGTACAACGTAATATTCAAATTATTCAATCTTGACTGTAAAATTTAGCAACAATCTATTTCTACTCAACTAAACTGACAATATTCGATTCTTTATAATTACTATGACGTAGTTATACAAACAAAAATTTCTATTAAACTGAATATTAATTAGCAAAATGATTTATTGTTTTCCCCCTAGACATAAACGACTATTAAGTAATTCGCCCACAGTTACTACCTCTTTTTATTAATAAAAGAAATGGAAATAAGTTTAAGAATCGGATTGCGGAGTGAAAGAATTAATGATTTAGGTTGCTTGCAAGACTTACTGGAGAAATAGTTTAGAAGCGATAGTATGCTTTTGAGAAAATTTAGTGCACTGTTTCTAATGAACTCTAATGAATTTTCAATATTAAAAGATTTGCATAAACAAAACATAGCTTTGTACACATACTATATCAGTTGGTAAATAATACAATTCACAATAAAAATCGTTACACAACACTAACTACACAAATATTTCATATTCAAGTACACTACACAGAAATATATATATTTAGTACTACCATTATTATAGTTTGGCCAATTGATCAAAATAATTATATTGTCGACGCTTGCTGATTTTCTCACTGATTCCTTATTTTGCGAATACACGTTTCTCCATAGCTATGGACCCTATCTGCGTTCGTTGCTCAGATAGGTACCTCCGAAGGGATTTACTCGAGTATCTTAAGTTTGTTTACCTTATTTACGAGACTCTAACGATATTACGGGATAAGAATGTTTACACTTATTTGTCTGAAACTTACTCAACATAGCACGTCTTTGTAAGCTTTATATTGATTGTTTCTTTTAAGAATGAGTATAATAAAAATTGACAAGTTACAATAAAATCATATTAAGCCTGTTTACCGCTCTGACACATATTTCCCTAACACAACCTATACAACTGTTAAAATTTGAAAAAACTAGACTTTGACGCTAAATCATAGTTTACTCAAAACAGAAATTACATTACATTCACACATCTTAAACGCGATTTATGTTTAAAAGAGAAATAATTCATACTTGATATAAATAAATACTGGATTGCATATAAATGATTATAATGACGGCTTCAAGGATCTAAATATTGACACATTACGATTACAAATAAATGCATGATTGAAGATCAAATCAATGTATACAAATTTCACTAGTAAAATAATCAAAAATTTTATGGTACTTATTCAAGAATGAAATTAACAGTTCCTATATCAGTAAATTAATTTTGGAAATGCAACCAAGGCATTAGGCTATTTGTTTACTTCTTTTAAAAAGAATTTAAAAAAAATGCTCTAAATGTTTACGGACAGTTCCGTATGAATAAACAATGTCCCGAAGTTTCTAGAAAAAGGTGAGTATGGAGATCACGAATCACGGAAATATTGGCCATAGTCCTTCTTCAATAACGAAAATAACAGAATACTTTGTCCTACCTTAATAAGTCCTTCCGCTTATATTTCCACACTTCAGAAGAAAACTGCATTGTACTTAACTGACCGTCACAATGCTTCCTAATGTCCCTTCTCAGACCCCGCTTTCCTCTGGATTCAACTCCCGGAGAAGAGGTCCTCGTTTGTCTGAAGCGTCTGGGTCTTCCTGTGGCAAGGCATCTGTCTCGAGTATCGGGGATCGAACCCGTGTCTCCGTCCTTCATCTCCATGTTGTTGAAATGCAACGATGCGTCACTTATCAAATCCATCTGCACTTAAATTTCACTCGCACAGTTTATATATATATCCGCCATACATCGCACTACTTTTCCTGTCTTTGCACTTTATGCGGGAAATCAACGTATATAGAATCACAGACTCACTTCAACATCACCATTTATGTAGCGTTACCGTAAGATGATAAGAATTATGTCTATCTGTCGATGTTTTAAATATTTGTATAAATAATCTTGTAACGACGAAGTTGCTGTGGATAACGCGTGGTTTAAGTAACTGGCTGCTAACGGGTGTTTAGCTAGCCATTTTTCTGAAATTTAAACACTTAAATATATATATATATATATGTATATATGAGTTGACGTACGCTTATGAATCGCGTGTTGGTGATGTTTTCACGATGAAGTGTCGACTTAGAGTAACCTCTCTTCCGTGTGGGCGTTCTCCCAGCTTTCTTTATTTTTTTTTAAAAAAATAGACGCTTCATTCTTCTCTTTGTGAATTTTGAATTTCGGATTCTGATTCGCCGCTTTAAGTTCGTGACACCATTTCCCAAAAATCGGTTGATAATTTGGCTTGGGTCTCTAGCGTCTCTTCTGGGCTAGTACGTGATGTTAAAGAGTTTCATAAGCACTTGCGAAGATTGTAGATAAAAAATTTTGGTTCCTGTGTGTCTGTGACGTGATATTTGCGATATCGAGGTACTTAGGTAGCGCGACAGCATGGCTGGAGTAACAATAGCAAATTCCATTACCGTTTACTGGCGAGGTAGAAAACTGGGTGGTCTATTAGTGCGGTTACCGTCTTATGTTTTTTTTTCTTTCTGAAAAGCAGAGAAACTTCTTTACCTGGGACAAATGAAAGAGGTTGCTTGGCTGCTAAATGAAACAAAATAAAATTTTCCTTGACTTTTAAAATAAGTTGAATTTCTATATAAATATGTTTTAATTTGAATATAAGAACAATTAATTGAGTGTGTGAGCGTAATTGTCACACTATATCATTATACTCTGACTTCCAATATAATCTGACTTCTATTATGTTCTAACTTCCATTATATCCTAAGTTACATCATAATCTAAATCTGTTTCCACATACTATATCTCTTAGCTACCGTAACAGTTTGTTTCTTATTTTTAAGCACTTTGTGCCCTATTCTCATATCCTACAAGCACTAGTGCCATTTATTGGTCTTTTAAAAACTTGTAACACTAACCTATGTAACGGACCAGAATTTACATTATTCTGTCCAACGGTTATTCCGTAATAAATTTTTATAATCAGGGCAGGACTTTCTGCTCACGGTGTACAGTGTAGCATATGTTCTATACAGTCGGTTTGTACATTATGATGAATCCACACCTTAGCAGATCCAGAAGCATCGTTTGGTGGAGGCAGATTGCTTCCTGGACGAATAATGTAGGCGGCTTTAAAAACGTAAGAGTTTTGCATCAATTCAGAATAACGTGGTGCACTATTTTATACAGAGTGTTTCAAAACAACACTGCCAACGTTTGGGAGGCGATTCCTGACATAGGGTTGCCATATTACCTGATTTTAGCGGATACCACTACATGTTCAGGTCTTATATTCGTCCCCCGCTTAATCATCTCTTAATCACGAAAAACCGCCCGCTTTTTTGGATTGGAGAAAAATCTAAGACGACTTTGTTGATAAAGTGTTCTTATATTCAACGTAAACCGCTACATTTCTGTGTCAATCTCAATCGCGAGTGGACAGACGACAGAAACAAGATGAACGTAGAAACTGTCAAATTATTACTGCTGGTTTTGTACAATATGAAAGACGTATCATGCGTAGAACTTTATGATAAGATTTTATGCAATCAAAAATTTTTAAAGAAAGTTAAAGGGAATGAAAAATGTAAAAAATTTCGCATAATCATGCACATTTTGGTTCAACCCATGAATACTAATGTATGATCTCACGGCGTGCATATTTCTTTGATAACATTCTGTCCAGTTCAACTCAAGAAGTCTATGCTGTTACGTAATCTATATGTTCAACTAGTCTTTATATATTCAGGAATGATTGCAAATTGAACTACGGTATCCTTAGCATTTTGTTTAGATTAGATACATTATTAGTATTTTTTCTTTTAAAATGTTTATACTGTGTTTCATATATTGTGAAACTGTGGTAATGTCGTATGTTAGTATGATTTCAAGTAGAAATCTTTGAAAATGATTAGAAATTTTATAGGAGATGGACCAAGACTCCTAAATATGTTTTAGCTTTCTTACGATAAAAGTATAGAAATTATTTTGCATTTCTTAGAGAGAATACCGTATGAACGACATCTGCCATATATCGCTTTTTTTTGGGGGGGGGGGACAACTTGTCTTACATATATCCTTATTAGAGATATCTTACTGTAATACTTACTTAATACTTACTTTACAATTCGAGACTCACATTTGTTGAATTTAATAAAACATTAAAGGCAAAAACTAAATTTGCTTTACTTTAGTTTTGTTAGAAAAGTACATTGGAAGTGTCACTTAACAAACAAATCACTAAAAAAATGGCCAGAAGGATCGTCAGTATTTGTGATACACTAGTTCACATCAGTACTTATGGTTTAGAATCCCCCGCTTTTCTAATTTCAAAATATGGCACCCTATCCTGAGACCAAGATAAAACAAAAAGTATAGAGCAACCTGGGTGCACGAATGCTTCCTTTTTGAGTTATAGGCTGCCGAAAACATGAATAAATGAACTGTATATGTCCATAGTTCCAATACTATAGGATCTACCGTAGTCGGGTCAAAATTTTATTTAGGAACTAGTATGTGCCCCATCCAAATATCCAAGTTTCAGAATGATCCAAATATCCCATATGTTTTTTTCGCTGACATTTTCATTACAGTAACTTGAACACACTTTCCAGTACTGTTTCAGCTTGAATTAGCAGTATAACCATGTTTCCCATAGAAAAATCTGATTACAACCGAAGTGCAATGTAATCGTAATCGGTTTCAAAGACATTGGCTTCTTGTTTCGGAAAAGAAAGAAACAATGATAAGTAGTCTATTGTATGCAAGACACAACAGGAGAGATAGGGTCTAATATTTCTTTCAACAACTGCAAAGCAAGTAACTGCACGACCATCTTTCTTTGAAAGTCTGTTTGCAACAATATACGAAGTGGCAGAGAGAACTCTTGTGGAAATAATGTTTTTCTTTTTTCCCTTAAGAAGTGGTCGGAAGTTATTTTAATTTGATATGGAAATTGAATCAGAGCCATTGAAATGTAAGTCAGAGCATGTATGTTTTCTCCCCTTTCCCCTTCATTCCTTTTGTCCCTCCTGGTTCGATCCCCGACCAAGTAAGTTGGTGGTGGACAACATCGTGTCCGTGGGTTTTCTCGGCGTACTCCCGTTTCCTTCCACATTCCCATTCCACCAATTATTCCATTATCATTCACTTGCCTTAATCATACTTCTTCCTTAGCCTAACAGACATAATAGTAGGTCATTAAACTGGAAGATTTCATTTAATTTCATTTTCCTTTAGTCTCCGTTCTGTCATATGTAAAGTTCTCCCTTGTGCATAGCACCATGCCATGAGGGCATATAGGGAGTGTGGGGTTAATTCTCCAAACTTTTTTGATCTCAGTCGTAGATGAATGTGGCGTTGTTGGCACCACGCTTCGGTCGCACCCCCCCTTCCTCCCAGGTACGCATTGAATCTGAGGTTGGTAATGTCCCAG
This sequence comes from Thermobia domestica, assembly GCF_964235325.1. Taxonomy (NCBI): domain Eukaryota; kingdom Metazoa; phylum Arthropoda; class Insecta; order Zygentoma; family Lepismatidae; genus Thermobia; species Thermobia domestica. The sequence goes on from NC_137467.1 coordinate 40,620,687, forward strand.
AGCCGCACGGCATCTTATATACAAAATCAAATATCGTAAAGTAACCAAGAGCAACAGATATTTGACATATGCATTTAGACCAATCCCCTTTAAAATCGGACAATTCATTCGAAAGTTTCGCAACTTTTACATGCCTACGCTCAAAGTAAGAACAAATACTTGAATTCGGGAAAATTCCCCTTGTCGTATGGCAACCAAAACAATAAGTGTCTGGTGAAAGCAAACAAGAGCATTTTAAAATGACTTCCATCAAAATCGGACAATCCGTTCGAAAGTTATCGTCGGATGCCACATACAAACAGACAGACAGGACGGCCTGTAATAGAGAGCTTCGCACCCAAAATTCTCAAGGTTTGTTTCACGACAATCTCAAATACTCGAAGGCATTCGAGCGCCGGATGGTAACTTTTCTAAACGGAAGTTTGATAAGTCTTCAGCCTTATCGAATTTTCTTACCTCTATGTATATCAGTAGCTGTCTCAATACAGAACTTTAAATTAAATCCTCGAAATCATCTGCCTGCCCCATTATTGGTGCAATCGGCAAAGTGTCTATTAGTAGACTAATGGTGTCTTGGATTCCAATTTAATTTGGGTGATGCATGTTTTCTCTTCCTCTTTCTCTCTTCTGACAGACTGCTTAAACCTTGTACGGATCTGTGGGGAAAAAACTTTTCCTTCACTTTATTGCTAAGGAGAGAAGTTTTAAAATGAACACCCTGTATATATGTAATACATATTATATACAACTATGATAACGTCGAATACATTGTTTCTTCCAAACACTCCGATAATCCCGAACTTTTCAAAATATTCAAGCGACTCGACTAATGCGATTATATTGATATATTTCTGTATTTGCTGCTTTCAAACAATTCGAGACTCTCGAACAGTTCAAGTGTCTCGAAGTTGTCTAATGTTTCTTACATTTCGAGTGCCTCGAACACTTCGAGAGTCCCGAACATTTCGGGAGTCCCGAACATTTCGAGAGTCTCAAACATTTCGGGAGTCTCGAACATTTCGAGAGTCTCGATCATTACGAGAGTCCCGATCATTTCGAGAGTCTTGAAAGTTCGATAATTCGATAAAATTAAAATTCTTTATCGATGAAACGGTTTTGAAATTTTATCGAATTGTTATCAATTACTCGATTATCGGAACAGCCCTACTTCCGAGACGGAAAATTGGTCACGTTCTTGTTTGATCAGAAATGAATGTCTCATTTTATACTTCTTCAAAATGGATTTGTGTATCGGTAAATCAACATCAAAATCTATTTTGAAGGAGTACTTCATATAATTTGCACTGCACTGTTTTTGTAACACACCATCAGCTGTGTAACTGTAGGGTGGACACAATTTTTGATGTCATTATTTTCCGGCGTTGGGAATTATGCCTAAGATACTGATCACAGCTATAGAAAACCTTCGAATTGTAAAAATTCACGTTTGTGATATTTTCTCGTGACTTTACACATAGAACACTGTGTTTAACTGCATTTTCTGTTACCTAAAGTACAGTTAATCTAAAAATCTTTTACAACTAATATGCATTGTCTGATATAAAATTAAACAAATTATTTCTTGTTATTTAACCGAGCCTGTGCTGTGTTATATATTTAAACAATACTCTCTAACGAATTCAAAGGATTTTATGTTCATCACTGTCATCTATAGGTCTTTAGATATATGTATTAGGGATGTTGGAGAATAGTAATCTGGACTTCTACTGAATTGGTTTTCGAGAACAATTGGAAACATTTAGAATCATTGATTCGAGCTCCCATCTTCAGTGAAAGAGTATAGCCGGATAAGAGGGTAAAAAGTGCCATTTCACAGATTGCTGTAATACGTATACCAAAGGTACATCATATCCAAAGAACTTTGGCCAGAAAATCAACATCAAATTCGAAAGAAACATTTTACCCCATAAATTCAGAGTCGCGACCTGTTCGAGAGAAGAGCTCACAAGAATTGAAAAAGTCATTGTGGCAACGAAATTTCAAATTACTGTTGACCTTGCTACTAATCTTTGATGGATGATATATTCGACACGGTAAGTGTTCGAATAATGAGTATGAACGAAAATCGTACCCTGGACAAAAAAAGTTGTCTCTATGTAAGACATTCACTATTTATACTAAATTGTAATCTGATTATATTGTAGATAAGCTGGGGCCAATTTCTGCAATCACCAATGACACAGCAATAGTATCATGTGTGTTTCAAGATCCAAACGGGCTAGCAAGTCTCATTTATGACAAGTCAAAAACTCAAACGTAACCATGTTTCACTTTTGACAGTATTTGTGCCGGCCAAAACATTTATGACATAACGCGTGTTGCATTTCTTCCAAGCGTGTCTCACTTTGGTTTCCCTCATTTTACAAGTTGCACCTAGGATATCAAACCATGATCAAAATATATTATAGGCGAGTTGACGCTGCTTCTATGGTGGAATATTGAAGGTATAACTCAAACATAAAATAAAAATATTTGAATTTGAATATTTTCGACGCGCTTTTCACTAGAAATTTAAAGGGCGAAATACAATGTTTCTCGTTTTTGGTAAGGCTCTTCAAGCCAAGTATATTCATATATTGTTTCACGCTCGTAACTTATGTCTTTTCCGAGATATGAGCGATTTTTTTGTATTTTCAACAATAACTTCGAAATTCGAAGGAATTTGAAGTTGATTTTCTGTTATCTTTGGATATGAGGTACCTTTGGTATACGTATCACAGCAATCCATGCAATGGCACTTTTCATCCCCTTGTTCGACTATACTCTTTATTGTTGCTCAACAACTTGCGGGTCTATAGTTAATTAGAGCAGTGATTTGCAACCGCTGGTAATAAATCTGGTACCCGGGAAATTATTTTTTAATAGTTTAACTAAACCTGTTCACTATTAGAGTGACCCGAAACAAAACGAATTCATGTTGTCGATTGGTATTTGTTTTGCCACAACAACCGAAATGCAACTTAAAAGGGAAATCCACAGAAAATAGATTCAATTTTAAAACCCACAGTAAAGCACTAAATACGCTTTTACTATATTACTAAATGTCAGGATTCAAACAAGGCAATCGTAGAAAAGAAGTATCTTCCTACATTATTAGAAGAAGGTAAATTCAAGAAAACTTTCAACAGTCGTGTATTATGTGATTAAGTAGCCTCTTCACCAACTGCTGGTCTTTCAGTTCGGTTCAGCGCTGTGAGATCTACAACAGCCATGTGCAACAGCTGGCCCTTGGACCGGTTGCTGCCCATTGAACCCTTTTATCCGGCCGCCTGATCAGTTATTGGAAATGTATTTTTTTATGTAACGTCTTCACTTGAATTGAATTCTTATCTTGGATAACTGATGTCCACGATGAAAATAACCTTCGCGTTGGAACATCCAATATGTCACCGAATATTAAGAGACTAGTCAAAAATATGAAGGATTAAGTTTCCGACCAAAAATAGTAAGTAAAATGATTTTTCTGCGTTTCTTTAGCAAGTTAATATTTTGGTTACCTTTATAGCAGTTTTTCTCTTCTTGTGGTGATACTGTAAGATGAACAAGTTCTCCGTTTTGGCTATTCAATATACAGTGTTATACATTGTACATATACAGTGTTATACAGTGTTATACATTCCCAGTGTTATACATTGTCTCGTACGGCCCTCGACATTAGTAAGGTCTTTGTAATTGGCTCACCCTCTGTTCCAACTTTGCAAATGCCTGGTCTAAAAATTTCTAGATCTACGAATTTTTAAAATAGGAACGTGGAGAGTACAATTACACTTTGTTTACATTAGGATCATTCTAACGGGAACATGGTTTAGGAGTGTGGTGCTTTCTGTTTGATCTTTTCATCAACATATCTTTGTCTTTTGCCTGTCAGCGAGCGTCGAAAGGTTGAAAACCACTGAATTAGAGGAACATACAAATGAAAGATTTAATATTACCGTTCAGATGTAGTTCGAAGATGTTTTCTTCAATAGCAACATGACACAAAAGACATATGTTAAGTGAAAAAAAAGTAACAATTCATTTGGAACATACTCTGAAGTTACTCTAAACCTTCATTGTGTACTTTAGTGATAAATTGGGTATTGTAAAAAGTGTGCACATTTTCAGTGACCGATCTGAGCTTAATGTTGGATGATTGTGTGAGTGTGGTATCTAATAAATGATATTGCATAGGTTAGGTAAGCGGGATATTGGGTTAATAGCATGAACATGAGATCGACTAACGGCTGAGGAAGATATAAGATTTGCTGTCATCTGTCTTTTCTAAATGTCTGATGCAGTTGACGTTAGGTTCTTGAAACTGTAACAAAAAAAATAATAATATAATTCATTTTGTTCTGGTCAGAACTGTGTTTTAAATGTTATTGTGATTGTTCAGAACTATGGAGTTTGTTTATTATGAGATCGAGTGTAAGGGATGTTCATATGATGAAAGGTGATGCCATATTAGTAGTGTGAGCGTGATATTAAGTGAGCTAGTAGTAGAAAAATGATCGATCTGGCTCATATTAAGCCATAGGAGACCAATCCATGTCCTGCCTGATACAAAGTACTCGATAGTCCAGTCTCACACGATACGCCATGACCCACGTACTATCCACCCATGGAAAATCGAACACAGAAAATTCGTTCTCTTTTATGATCACTCTCTTCAACCCCTATTTTAGCATAGCAGAAATTACACAGAGACTACGAACACAACTATGTAACATAGCAGAGCTAATAAAACAGTATAGCTTACTTTCAGCCACTATTTAACATAGCATATATTACATAAAACTATGATCGTTATATTTTATGACAACTTTTTAGGGATGTACTCGTTCCCTTTCATGTCCACATTTTCAACCCCTATTTTAACATACCAGACTACGAACACGTAGCAGAGCTAATAAAAGAGTATGCCTTATTTTTCCACCCCTATATAACATAGCACAGATTACATAAGACTACCAACATCTATTTCAACAGCACTCCTATGTAAAATAATATGGCGTATTTTTCTACCCCTATTTTAACATAGCAAGAGTTACAGAAGACTATGAGCACAGAGACTACGAACACATATTTTAGCAGTACTCCTATGTAACCTAGCAAAGACTACTAACACAACAGAGAATAATGGGGGTGTATTCGTTCTTTTTACCGCGACACTGGACTATCGAGTGGTTTGTAGCAGGCGGGACATGGATTGGCCTGTTATTGCCTAATATGAGCCAGATCGATCATTTTTCTACTACTTCAGCAGTATGGCGAGATAATATGATGAATGGTAGAGAAGCGGTTCACTGGTTTACTTCTTCTTCATCTTTTTATTTAAAAAGTTCTAGAGAAATTTATATACACTGTACTACAAATAAATAGATGTCTCTAATAAGTTTTGTTTCTCTATGAGTTTGGACTTCCTGCCCAGAGGAGAGCACAGGTCTTATACTTAATAGTTAGGAACCTCCTGTCCAGAGAAACACGGACATTGGGAAGGAAGCTCTTGCTTGAAGCAGTGCAGAGCTTATAACGAGATACTTTGTATCGGTCCATAATTACATATATCTCGGGCAGAAAGTGCTTTTACACAAGCACTATACCTGTTATAATGTTAATTAAAAATAATAAAAGAAGAATGTTTTAATATATATAAGAAATATACATTATTGTCTAGTTGGTTGCTATGTTGTTGTTTATAGATACTCAGTTAACATCTTTGATTGCAAGTCAGTTGTTGTGAATATACATTTAAAAGGAATCAAAGAATAAATTATTCAATATTCATCATGGACTTGTAATTTCAGTAGAAAAGGTGAGCATACTAGTGAATATAACTTCAGAAGATATTTTAAGGTGTAAACGATTACTGTCACTAGAGATATAACTGAACCAGGGTTAACGACTACCTTTGGTGAGTCGTTGTAAAATTTTTGGTTTACCTCACCCGGGATTCTTGTAAATTCATATCCCGAAGTCTAAAGTAAGGGTGAATTTACCTTAGTAAGAAGGTTCATGAATACGAACTCAACCGTTCTTAGAAGTGGCAGAGTAATCACAAGAAAAATCATGATTGGTGAGACAGTAGAGAATGAAACTGTTGACAGTGCTAACAACGAGCAGAATATAGCTCCTATTGCACCCGGAATGTTGACCCTAGAGGATAGAATTTTAATAGCATTGCAGCGACAGGAACAACGACAGGAACAAAGCCGAAAGGATGATTTAGAAATTATGAAACAAAATTTAGCTCAGATGTCCGAAGAAGTAAAACAAACAGTACAGCAAAAATCCGAAGAATTGAGTAGACGGTATGAAGAATTGAATGGACGATTAGAAAGACAGTATGAAGAATTAGGTAGACAGTTAGAACAAATAGATCAAAAGTCAGAAGAAGCGAAACAATCTGTAATACAAGCTGTGACAGATATCACGTTACAATTTGATGAGAAGTTAAAAAGATTATCTGAAGATTGTAGGAATAATTACAATCACGTAATCCAAGAAGTTAATATTGTAAAAAAAGATTTTGAAGTAATAGAATCTTCTGTTCGTCAGCAAAAGATTCAGGTGACCGATAATTCTAACCAAATACGTGCAAATGCACAATTGATATCTACCTTACAGGAAGAAATTAGGACGTTACAGATTAAAGACAATGCGTACAACAACAACATTGTTACTGATCGTTTGGAGTTCCCTCATCCACAAGAGATGCCCTCGCATTCACCCGAAGCAGATCGACAAGGACCTTGCGTTATCTCTTCTTCAAGTAACCCATCCGATGAGGATATTATTTTGGAAAGAATTCAACCAAGGAATACAGATGGGTGGAAAAGAGATGGTGGAACCACACATAACGCAGTAGGTAGAAATTTTCACTCAACACGAACACGAAAAGGTGAAAGAAATGTAAAGTTAAGTGTAAAAATGAGCGAAATACGTGCTATGAGTAAGTTTAGTGGTAGATGTAATGAAAATGCTACTTCTTTCCTAGAAAAATTTCAGGACGAATGCAGTATAATGTGTATAGATAAATCTCAATATATGAAACTATTCCCTCATTTATTACTTCCACCGTGTTCTTTATGGTTTAAAGCGGTACGGGAACACGTCAACACATATGAGGAATTCAAGGCGGCGCTGATTGCAAATTATGAGAATGACTTTTTACTTGCAAACAGAGACGCTACGATTAGAAATCAACCTTTTAATCCTCGCTTGCACAAATCTGTTGTTGATTTTGTTGTGAATACGTATAATGAATTAAAAATCGTAAATCCACTACAATCTGAATCTAGAGTGATCTCATCTATTCGAAATCTACTACCGTTTAAATTACAACAAATCCTGTTTTCTACGCAATGCATGAGTTTTAATCATCTATTAATGCTTGTTCAATGTTATGAAACTCAATACCAGGCTCAGAATCATCAAGCGGGAATAGGCAAAATTAAAAACAATTCAGATAACTTTAGATCAGTACCACTCCGGAATCTAAATATCCGTAATGTAGACGATACGGAACATAACCTAAATCGAGTAAATTTAAACAATCAGAACAATCAGAATAGGCAAAGATATGATGGGAACCCACCTAACCTAACTAATCGTAACAATAATTATGTCAGACCATTTAACCAAAGTAGATTCAAAAACAGACGAAATACATGGCGAAATTCTAGAAATACTGTAAACTACATTGATAGACGTAACCGTAGTTTAAGAGATGGCACTTCGTATCAAAATCAAAATAATGACACAATTCCTGTACAGAATAATAATGCGGAACATAATCATGATTGTGCGGTACAATGTACTTTATTGGAATCATATACAAGTACGAATCCAAACTGATTGCAGTTGATGTGGTAGGGGTTAAACCCATATCAGCTATTGATTCTTATGAATATTTATGTGTGAAAATAAATTTAATTTCTTCTTTTCGCTCACTTGAGCATAGATTATTATATCTACCATACGGGAAGATGTTAATGTTGTTACTGATTAAAAACAAAGATTATTTATATTATATTGATTTATGTTGAAACTTTATTGTCAAAGATTATATTCAGTAGAAGGTTCATTCTATTAAGCTAATTATCCGACGACTGTACTCATGTGTCACCTTACATGATACTTGGATAAGATTCTTTTGTATCATGACGCCTTGTTGATATGATGTATTCTTTAAAATACCATCTTACGTAATTGTCATATAATGCGCCCTGGAAAGAGCAAACATTTTTTTACATGACCGTTTTTAATGATGAATGAAATCGTTGATCATTGTAATTTGTGTTTTAAAATGTAATTATCTCTTACGCTTTTGATTTCGCATCCTTCGTTGATTGTATTAGTAAGCGACGACATTTTTAATGATAAAAGATAAATAATAATGGAATGAATGTTTTAGTATAAATGTATTTATATAAAGTAATTGAACAAAGTTATATATGAAGGGCGATCAAAATGTAGAGAACACGATTATTATCATGTCATTATTATAAACGGACCAGTGGTTCTTAAATATAAAAGTCAAGCTCCCTTGTAACTTTTATATTTAGTCCCTTTATCGGGCGACATTTTATATAACGAGATACTTTGTATCGGTCCATAATTACATATATCTCGGGCAGAAAGTGCTTTTACACAAGCACTATACCTGTTATAATGTTAATTAAAAATAATAAAAGAAGAATGTTTTAATATATATAAGAAATATACATTATTGTCTAGTTGGTTGCTATGTTGTTGTTTATAGATACTCAGTTAACATCTTTGATTGCAAGTCAGTTGTTGTGAATATACATTTAAAAGGAATCAAAGAATAAATTATTCAATATTCATCATGGACTTGTAATTTCAGTAGAAAAGGTGAGCATACTAGTGAATATAACTTCAGAAGATATTTTAAGGTGTAAACGATTACTGTCACTAGAGATATAACTGAACCAGGGTTAACGACTACCTTTGGTGAGTCGTTGTAAGCTAGATTGGAGTCTCTTGTCCAACGCAACGCGGAGACAGAAAGGAATCTCTTGTCCATAGCAGTGCAGAGGTGGGTTAGTATCTCCTGCCCACAGCAGTACGGAGATTTGGAAACGACCCTTTTGCCCGTAGCAGCGCAGAGCTTGGTTAGCCTCTCCTACCCAGTGCAGCATGGAGATGGTAAGATTAAGGAGTCTCTCCTGCCCAGAGCAGCTTGAAGAGAAAAGTAGAAATTGGTCAGCTGGAATTGATGTCTTCTGAATCTTAATATGCTCTTTTATAGCCAATTTTGGAGATGGGGCCTGTGGACGAGTTGTAGGGGTTTCTTTGTATTCTCCGTGTCTTCGTATTTCCTTGGAGATGTCATCCATCGGCTGCTTGTGATTCTTGTGGAGAAGTACGTGATATTTGTGAATATGAGAAAATATTGCAGTAAAGTCGAGTTAGTGTGATGTAAAAATGAAGTTGTCAGTAAGCGGAAAGTTCGAGTCAGATTCATGTCGTAAGCGTAAAGATGACTGAGATTAGGTCAGAGTGGGAACCTCTAATTGAATGTTAACAGTTAAAAATTAAAGAAAACTTCTACATTAGCATTTTGATTTAACATATAAATATAAAATGTTCTAAAAATGGAGTCCATGGATTACAAAATACTATTGTACAGGTGAAAATTAAACGATAATGCTATTAATAGTATTCTCTGCGGACCCTCCCTTAGGCGGTGGGGTATAGCAAAATTTGACAATATGGCAACGTCGTAAATGAACTTAGAACCATTTGACAGCATTGGTTTACTAATCTCAGAAGCAATTACAATGATCCTTGTTAGATGGCAGTTAAATCCGCTTAACTTCGATACTAATTGATATTAGTATATTAGTATTTATGCTAATATACTAATATACTTTGATATTAGTATATTATACTAGTATCAAAGTATACTAGTATATTATACTCCTAAGAAAGTCAGTCTGTGAATTTGTCTCTGAATTTGTTTGTTCCACTGTCAGTAAAGCAGCAACATATTTTCATTTATATGGCATATTCCGTTACTACGGTGATAGATTACATTGAAACAAAAATTTTTAACTTGTCAGCTAAGTATTACCACAAGCAAAGAGTTATTCTAAAATTTATAGAAATGCTAGTTATTTTTAACTGAAAGACAAATTCCGCACCGGCAGTAGCGTACGCAGAAATTTATTTCGGGAGGGCTCCAAACTCAATATGATGATATTTTAAATTAAAATTCCTCAAATTAGGCTAAATTTACACAAAAGTCGAAATTTCAGGGGGGTCCGGACCCCCAGGACCCGCCCCCGCGTACGTCCCTGCGCGCCGGCCATATTGATTCCCTCTACCCAGCCGCTTCCAATGACACCTGGTACCAAATGATTAACTACGTGTCTTCCAATGAAGATATTCCTTCTACCCGCAACATACATTCACTCAAACAACTACGAACTTACAAATCCCTCTGAACTATTATGCCAACATGTTTGATATATTAAAATATGAATATATATTTATACTCATAGTTGAACAACATATTGGTTACTGTGGTTACACTTACATTGACGTATATAAGGAGAAAACATGTAAATTAAAAGAAATAGGGATCTAATAATTTATATTTTATTAATAAAGAGCTTAATTAGTCTTATTAATTGAGGAGTGTGGATTTGGAAAGTCGAAGTGATCGTATGTATGATAAATGCCTATTACTTTAATTAACAACTAGCTGAACCTGCGCTCTCTACACAGCGTATCATTCACATATGAGCATGAATCTCGTCACTCCTCAGAAAATATGTAGACCTATATCTTTACAGAATCTCAAAAGGCAAGGGTTTGATAATATTACTTTGCACCCAAACGTACCCATTTCGTCAGTGTTGCCAACGAATTGTAAATACAACGTGGCAGATGGTTTCTGTAACACTGGATGTATATCCATGAAACGTGGCATAAACATCATTCGTCAGTAGATAAAATATACTTCGGATATTTCCCTTATAAGGACCGCCGTTTTGTCAGTGTTGCCAGTCAAGTATAAAAATAAGAAAAATAACACTGGCAACACTGACGAAATGAGCAAGTTTTTGTGGAAAATGATATTATCAAACCCTTGCCCGAGTCACGTTCTAGCAGTGAACCAAACAGGAACATGATGGGCTCAGGGGCTTACGCGTGATGAATGGAAACATTCGTTTCTATTTCAGCGAAAATACCATACATAGGGTCACAAACACCAACAATCTGGCTCCCATATACAGTCAGGTTGCGGGTTTCCCCGTGATTTGAAAACGGTTTTGTACTTCTCATGGCAAGAGCTTTCAGACGATATATAGGTATTCCCCAGCTACATGGTCCCGGTTTGGAATCATCCCTAGTTAGAGCTACTTTTAAGAGCTCCAAACTCTGGGATGGGTTTTATATATACATATATATATATATATATATATATATATATATATATATATATATATATATATATATATATATATATATATATATATATTTTTTTTTTTTTTTTAAAGATTCCTCTTCTGAGGGGGATCCGCCACTGGATGAAGCTTCAGTGTTCTATTTAAAAACACTGTTTTGGAAATGGCATTTTATATCGAATAAGAAGGCTATTCCTAATATTGAATTAAAGGTATGACGATGTTTACGACATAAATTATTGCTCCTCTTTGCTAATTCTTCCTCGACTGGATTATATTGAGGAGGCGAGGACCCCACCTTTAAATATTAGGGGGTCCAAAAGTGTCCTGCACCCCCACAAAGTCGGCACCTATGGACATCATTAATTTACATTTGCATGGCAAAAGCAAAGCAAGTGCAAATGTAAGCCAGTTTTTTTTTGTGTGCAAGTGCGTTACCTATTTCTTTTTACATTAATTTCGATAATTTAAAAATTTCCCCTTTTTTCGTTAAACCATTAATAAATTTGTGTAATAACATTTGTTTCAGTTTGTCTTTTGTTGTATACAAAGTATTAAATTATTTTGATAATAATACGAGGAGCAATCAAAATGTTCACGGAATTTCGTTGTAGCTCTTTATTACCATAATATACTGTAAGCACACATTTACTTGATTGCATTCAAAGTAGGCAACGTTGGATTTACAAACACTTGCTCCACCTCTCCAGAATGGTACGAAATGCTCAAAACTTAACCAAAATTCAAAATCTCTTTCAAAGTGCAGAAAAATGTGTATGCTGTGGTTTTTTACCTCACTGATCACCAATTTTATATCAAAATTGAAAACTTTAAAATGGCGAATCCAATGTGACGGATCAAATTTAAAAAAAAAAAAAGTGGAATAAAGTAACAAAAGTTTTTTGTTTTCACCTAACTGATTACAAATTTGATATCAAAATGAAAAATTTGAAAATGGCCGATCCAATATGGCAGACCAAATTAATATATTTAAATACGGTGGGTACAATTTAGAATCTTTTGCCAGTGCCTGTTTATCAATGTTTGATATTTTCTTCTTGATATTCCCGTGTCTATGAAAAAAGCTAGTGCTTCATTATTGGTGTACATGTCCGTGTGTGAAGACACTGATGTCACAGCTTTTATATACTTCTTTCTCTGCTGTCGATGGACTTGAAAATAAAACGTCTTTGACAATTTCTGAAGCCCTATTTTTTATTTTATTTATTTATTATATATATATATATATATATATATATATATATATATATATATTTGGAAGAGCGAAGACTCATTTGCGTAGCGTATGCCAATGTATTATAATTATTATTGAGAATTTCTTCAGTTGTTCTTCGCTTTGAACGTTCGCCTAAACACAAAAATTCCGAAGAAGATGGTCGACCTTCTTGTTTCTTTGGTGTCTTCCCAGCATTTCCAGGTATACAAAACGATAATATAACACTTAATCATTCATTATTCTTGTTTAAAAAAAATCAGTCATCCTTTCTACTACTCGTATATTGGCCTCTTGATATTTGTTCCTCGTCTTATAAAATAAAGGTGACTGATGACTGATATTTGTTCCTCGTCTTATAAAATAAAGGTGACTGATGACTGATATTTGTTCCTCATCTTATAAAATAAAGGTGACTGATGACTGATATTTGTTCCTCGTCTTATAAAATAAAGGTGACTGATGACTGATATTTGTTCCTCATCTTTTAAAATAAAGGTGACTGATGACTGATATTTGCTCCTCGTCTTATAAAATAAAGGTGACTGATGACTGATATTTGTTCCTCGTCTTATAAAATAAAGATGCGATATCTGTCCTCATATCGTCACATATTTTAATACAGCAACCACGCCTCAAAGATAGACGATTTTCCAAATTTTCAATTATAATTTTTTCATCGATTCTCAAATGGTCTTTTACCGTCTCCTTTAGCCTAGCCGGCATAACCGTATGACGTAAAACTCAAAAAAAAAATTCAAATCGTCTTTCATCACAACAAATATCCCTTTTTTCAATGATTAGATGTTTTCATTTTTTGATCCTGAAATTAATATAGTTAATATTATCAAATAATCAATAAGTTATTTAATTTTATTAAATTCATTTTATTGTTTATATTTCATAAAAAAGTATAAAGTAAGGGAAACTAAAAATGTATGCATCGAATATCCTTCTCTATGTTATACTGAAGTATTTTTCTCTTTCTTTACTTCTTGCCCTTCACTATCTTACTTGTATGTATCTTATAAACATCATTTTCACTTATTTCATAATAATTTTAGTTTTTTTTTTAAAGTTTTTGTTCAACATTAACAAAATGCTTAAATATCCATTAACTGCAACTTTTTATTCATTCTTAACGTTCAAAAAAAGGGGCAGGTGCTTTTATCACATTCTTGTAGTAAATCGAACATAGATTGTGCGACAATACAAAATTTAGCGGAATGGAACGTCATACATACAGGGGCGTCATTTCAGACTTCGCTTAAGGGGGTCAAGAGCACTACCGGCAAAAGACTTTCAAGTTTTGTACTAGTATATTAGTAGACAATCGATTAAAGTATATGCTTTCCTCAAACTTTTGGGGGGGGGCAATTGTCCCCTCCTGCCTCAATAAATGACGCCCCTGCATACATAACTTTTGAGTTCACTTTTTAATCCACCTTGTAATAATTTCAACAATTTTTTTATATAAACATTAATGAAAGTAAATGTATAGTAAATAATTTATTATAAATAATATATGATGTTAAAATACTTTACATACTTCCTTGAACAATGTCCTACAATAAACTATTACATATGAAACTGGAGCTATATTTCTCTGGTTAATCAGCTATCACGAGGCGCACAAAGTAGGTTCACTTTGATTTCTAATACTAGCTCTGGAATAAAGGGTGGACCGTTTCGAGGGTGAAGTTTAGACCAAATGTCACTGCAGCCAACCTGATACTTAAAAATAACCAAATGGAAACTTTCACGTTCTCATTTTTGGCCACATTTTAGGCATTTCGTACCATTATGTTCTCCTTTGATTGTCTCCTTTGGTTGCTGGAAACACCGACGAAAGTCTTCTTGTGGTATCTTTCGAAGTTCAACCGTCGCGTTGGTTTTGATCTCTCCTACGGTGGCGAAACGGGTATCTTTGAGACCAATTTTTAGCTTTGGGAAAACAAAACATACGATGGTGTTAAAACGTTCTTAACGTTATCAAAATCTCTGAAGGATATTTTCTCCAGTTTGCAGATGAACATGTTTGCGAGTTGCTTGTTCTGTGAAATTGCGCCAACAATCACCACACACTCCTATGTTCAGCTACCGGTACACTATTCGTAATATGCAAAACCGTTTATTATAAAAATCGGAAACCGGTTTAAAGAAAACCGAAAAACCAACATTACGGTTTTCTCCAAAACCGGTTCGGTTTTCAGCGAAACCGGTTTCGGTTTTTCCCCAAAGACCGGTTAGATTTTTCGTCGAAACCAGTTTCGGTTTTCTCCAAATCCGGTTAGTTTTTTTTTTACAGAAACTGGATTCAGTTTTCTTCAAAACCGGTTCGGTTTTAATTTAAATTAGTTTCGGTGAAAACTTTTAGAAAACACGTAAAACTATTTCTGTCGAAACGAATTCGGTTTCCGGAGAATAACGAAACACTATTCTGGTCAGAAAAAGAACAAATTTTGGAAAAAAGCGGAACCGGTTTTGAAGAAAACCGAAACCGGTTTCGGTGAAAAACCTAATCGGTTTTTGAAGAAAACCGAAAAACCTGTTTTTGTGCCCACCACTAATTCGTACACTCTGTTGTAACCAGTTCACACGTGTCAAATTCATAATTATTCAACGTAAGGACCAAATTCATTGTGATTGTATCATAGATGTCAAAACTACAACACTTCGAGAACTTTCGACTGCTCTTCGTATATTTTATTTAATACTAAATAAAACTCAAAAAATCAGGCTATGTTATTCTTCCATGTTGCCTCAGCGTCTATGAAACGTGATATCCCTGAAGCCGCCAGTGGTGTCAAAGAAATGCCTCCCGAAATATTTTATGTTGCTTTGTCTCGAGTCCTAAACTTTGAAAACATCTTTCTCCAATCAACGCTCCTTTACGAAAGGATCTCATTCAACCACCCAAAAATGTTAAGAGTCTTAATCCCGGCGAAATTAAAATACCGCTAATTTTACAGTAATTATGTGATAATCTTCAAATAGATAAAAGATAATTGAAATATGGAGCAAGAGCGCCCTAGACAATATTATTTTGCGTGAGGTACCGTTATGGCTCGAAATCGAAAGCAGATAAGTGAGTCGTGATAACGGTTTCTCATGTAAAATAATATTGTCTAGGGCGCTCTTGTTCCACATTTCGATTATCTTTTATCTATTTGAAGATATCACATAATTACTATAAAATTATCGGTATTTTAATTTCGCCGGAATGAAGACTCTTAAGGCGTCACGTGAGGCTCTACGACACTTCAATAAACACTATTGGTGGCTTGAGCTTTTACGTCTCCAGATTCGACGTATCAGAAAGCGAATCTTCTGATTCTGAGCATTATAACAGCAAGCACGACATCAGTTTCACGTCCACTGACGGAGAAGAAAGTATTAATTCGGATTCTCTAGTCAAAGGTTATTGGTATTTAGTTACCTGTAACAAAAGAACGACTGCAGTAAGCTCCATTGATTCAAGACAAAGTAAAAATCATTCTAAAAAAAAAAAAAAAAAAGGTTGTAAATGATTTCCGATATTTCATGAGGAATTGTTATCGAAAGAGGATAGGACAACATATGTCTGTACAAATTAAGCATATTTTCGATAACCGTAACAAACCTTTACAAAATTTCAATCCTGACTGTGGAGATTTTGTTATGTCATTCTGTCAACTCATGTTTATTTAGAAATATACAGTCGCGGTTGAAGACATCCCTGAAATTCATACTCTGCTAGCTAACGAAATAACATCTGTAAATAATTTCCCTGGCATCTGAGCTTACGTTATTAATTCCCATTGAATAACGTTATTTTTATCACACAGTTGCTCTTCAACGAAAAATAACTTTTCATATAACTT
The DNA here is from genome assembly GCF_964235325.1 of Thermobia domestica. Lineage (NCBI taxonomy): Eukaryota > Metazoa > Arthropoda > Insecta > Zygentoma > Lepismatidae > Thermobia > Thermobia domestica. The sequence goes on from NC_137467.1 coordinate 40,637,222, forward strand.
CTTGAAAATCTATAACATACATGATAAATTTTTATTTCGTCGATTAATTGTTCCCGAGAATTCTTCTAGTTTTCTCAAGTTTGTGCCCGCTCTGACAATTAGGTGAACGCGTTAGTAGCATACTGGCGAGGACCTGTGTCATGAAAATACAGTCGAATCTCACCCTACGGAACACGTTCCAGTCAAGTGTTCCTCGAACCTAGTAATAATATATATATATATATATATATATATATATATATATATATATATATATATATATATATATATATATATATATATATATATATATATTCTTTTTGAAGTGTGGCTTATATATTAGAGTGGAGTTGATTTTGAGTTTAACGTTCCTTTCTAGCAGCGAGACTATACGCTGCTGAGACGTGAACCTACTGATTAACGTGGATTCCGAACCACATGAGCTCCCGCCGGGAATCGACCCCGGGTCTCCCACGCCAAAGGCTCATACGCTAACCGCTTAGTCACAAAGAAGCTCAGCTTATATATTTGAAGATACCGTAACTCAGTAGCTGTGCAAAATCGATCGACCTGGAAACATTGAACTAAATCCTTGTGCCATTTCATTCTCCTATGCTCAGCAGCCTGGGTCACTTGCATGCGTGCCTCGATATTTAACGGCTCCACACAAGCTGCATGGGATACCTGTAAAGAAACTGAACCAGTTATTCATTATGGTCGCTGACTTATGGAATACCCAAAATATCAAACTTAAAGTGAAAGAAAAAGAAGTCGATTAACTTAAAAATTAACCAACGAAGCGATAAGTGTAAAGAAAATAATAACGAAGAAACAATTTGGTGAACAATTATGACGTGAAGATCTTACTGCACTACAAAGCTATTATAATTAAGATCAACAGCGCCGACTTTCCAAAATTTATGTGGCTGCATATCAATGGCAGGTCGTGTTAGTCTATACATTTTCAGGGAGGTCTCGATGTTTGATTGATTTATTTTTTAGTTAAAATATTTTATGAACACTTTGTGCCCATAAAGGAATGTGCTCTGATAAATTAAAATATTCTGGTAGTATAAGGATAAATTTGGGCTTTCCTAGCTCAGTTGGTAAAACGGCTGACTTAAACGCAAGAGAAACGGGTTCAAACCCAGGTCCAAGTGTCGGTGTCGTAGCCCCGGAGCATCCATGTAGTCGGTGTGCATGGTCAAGATTTAACTATATTTATAAAAGTGAAATTTTTGGAATTAGTTTTTGTAGCTTAGCACTCTCAAGAGATGACTCTGCAAAATTATGCAATATTATCAGCAAAGGTAGCAAAACGACGTACTGTAATTAGAAACATTTTATAAATGTTAATGTAACAAATTAATTCTCCAGCAGAGTGAATGTAGTGTTGTAAGAACTTTCTACGAGAATAATTTCAGAGTACTATTTAAAAATTCTTGCAGGTTTCTTTGGTAGGGCCTAATATATATAAATATTTATGCACCAAAATGTTATTTATATCAATTTTACACTATTATTATACACGTACAAGGTCTTCGTCCGTCCTGCACTAACCTACGGACATCTTGCCTGGCTCTCAGCAAATCAACGCTTTTATGACCGCCTCCAAGTCCTTGAACGCCGAGCTATCCGAATAGCATATTCACTTCCAGTGAGAACACCCACTGCCCTTGTCTACAACCACACCACTATGCCTCTTCTTCTTGATCATATATACCACCTTTGCACACGTTATATTGTACAACATATACTAGGCAACCATCCTATCATAGCCGAATTATTGGAGCAAACCCCGGCAGTACCACGCAGAGCTTACCCACCCCTGCACCATCTACTCGCAATATATGAACGAGAGGCAAATACAGCTGACTACAACCCTGCTCGTCGCATATATCACAGCCATCCGTCCATCTATCCTCACTAAACTGCACTCACATTAATGTTTTAACCGTCTCCTGTGCTACCGACCACTATACTTTTTAAAATCCAGCTGGACACATAGGCCGATTACACTACTTCACTAGATTTCATTTATATTCTTTTGACCATCTACCTTCAATTGTATCCCTAATATCTTTCTTACTCTGGCCAAGAGAAGGCGTCACCTTCTAAGGCCCGCCCATCTTCGGATGGGAATGAAATGCGTTTGATGATTTGATGATGTTATTTATATACATGTTATTCGTAAGTGTTACAATCTTTTCATTTTTTAAAGAAAAGAGAAGAGTGGAGGTACTGGTAGTAGTTTAAAATGAAAGATTAATAACTCAATTTCAAATGGAAATTCTTCTAAGCTAATGGAAAATGTAGGTAGAATCAATGAAATACACAGGATTTAGCCCTTCACTTTTTATTATAAAAATGTCGTATATAATTATTATACAAATCTCAGTCAAAAATCTGCTCTAAGCCTGCAACTACTTTAAAATAAGTATTCTCAATATGGGTAAAAAGTGCCCCATGGGCATAATATATTGCCTCGAGTTGATAGGATGGTGTGCCAGCCCAAAGTAATCTCAGACGGGATCGGTGTCTCCTTAGACCAAAGTGGCCTTGGGAGTAGATATTGTAGGTTATGATCAGTACAAGGCACTTATGATTTTTTCGTTTGTTCGTTCAGATGGCGGATTTTATCCTTGTTTGTACAAAGTTTCGGGCCTAAGCCCCTGTCTTCATTCTTGATACATAATTCTTGGTTTTGTTACTCTAGTTATTATGAGTCGTGATTGCAACTGTTACACATTCCCGTTTTTCACTTGTGTGCTGTATTGTGTTGATCAAGGTGGTCCAGATATTTTATGTAAGTTTATTTTAGTCCTCTTCCTTCCGATGGCTGTGATGTGGAGATGGTATGGACCTGGCTGCTCTATTTTCGAGTACTTGATGGGGTTTCAGGCGGCATTTCGTTGTGTGTTCCCACGCAGGATGTGCATATAATAGGATTAGTCAAATGCTCATCTCGCAGAGTGTCGACGAGTTTTGTAGGTAAGGAATGGGGATAGTAGTATTTAGAGAAGTGCCTTGAATGTCTGTGACGATTTCTTGCTGGTCGTTGATAGGCCTATGTAGTTTTCGGAGAGGAACTTTCGATCAAGTTGGACATCCAAGTATTTTACCTCTTCCGCTTAAGTGAGGGGTGATCCAGCCAGTTGGAATTGAAGCTGCTGTCTATTTCCATTTCCGGTGAAGTCTACGACAACTGTCTTCAAGGGATTTATTTTCATTTTCCATTGTTCCGTCTAGCGGTCCAACTACTCAAGGTGTCTTCAAAGATAGACTGTTGCTTATATGACATTGCCGTGGCTTGCAAAGATTGCTGTGTCATCCACAAAGGTTGCAAGGGTGGTGTTTGGGGTGGTGGATAAATTAGCTATGTACACAGCCTACAGGATCGGTGAGATGCAGGAGCCTTGGGGTACTCATACTCTTATTGCTCGTCGAGTGGTGCTGTGCTCTGTATGGACAACTTTGAACTGACGATCTTCTAGTTATGATCTGACGAGACTTATCTGATAGTGTGAAAAGTTTTGAACATGTAATTTATGTATCAGTCTGTCGTGTCACACCTTTGTCAAATGCTTTCTCGACGTCTAGAAATTCTCCCAAGGTGAAGCCTCCTTCGTTTAATTTTGCTGTTATAAGTTCCACTACTCGAACAAGTTGTTGTTTAGCGCTGTAGCCTGCCCGAAACAAAAATTGATGTTCCGGTAGTAGTTGTGAATATGCTGCAGTAGATGCCTCTCGAAGATCTTTTCGAATACCTTGCTGGTATGCAAAAGGAGGCTGATTGGCCTATATTTTGATGGCTGTATTTTTGACTTTCCTGGCTTGTGTATTATTGATATCCTGACTTCTTTTCATGTGTTTGGATAATATCCTTGGATTAGGATAGTGTTGTGTATTCTACTGAGCAGAACAAAGGCCTTGCGGGGTAGGTGTTTCAGTGCTTGCGGCGTGATGTGGTCAGGTCCTGAAGCTCTGTGAGCGCTTATCTTCTTAATTGTGAGTTCTGGTCTCGACGTGCTCTTTTATAGCCATCCTTTGGAGGAAGAACCTGTGGAGGATTTGTCGGAGACCTTCGTGGTTCTCCGTATCCTCTTTGTCTCTTCCAGTAGGTGTGGTTTTGTTCTGTCGTCTGCGACTATTTATTACCAAATCGTGAAACCACGTGTTGATAGTATGTGTGGATGTACGGAACCTTGCAATATGTATTTTATTGAAAAAGTGAAATTATTAAAAAAAAAATCATCTTGACCTAATTTCTATGTATATTCAAGAATTCACTTCAAATGGTTCTGCCATTATTGTTTGCAAAATAAAAATAAAATAAATTCTCTTCTTCTTTGCTTACGATACAGATTAAAATCAAAGTGATATGATAATAGTGTATGACGATCCAAATGCTAACTACATTCAAAAATTTATTTAAAACGTTTCAAGTGTTTCCTCACTTTGGCCATTTTCTAAATGTAAAATGAGATATTAAAACTATTATAGAGAGCGTGCCCTGTAGAAGCGGAACTTTCAAAAAAAAGTAGAAATATTAGCCTATTTTCAATAAAAAGTTTATGTACCAAGTTAGATCTGTCTGTCTTGAGTGGGTTGTGACATATTACATTTTACACGTATATGAATAACTTATATTCCATTTGCCCGAAAATTTAATTTTGATCCGGAAAATTAACCAAAAATACAGAATCCAAAATTCCATATTTTCGTAAATTTTTCTGTTCAAAATATAATTCTCGGGAAAATGGAATATCAGTTATTCATGTACGTGTGAACACGAATCGAATGATTCGTGTTTCGTTCCTGTCGGTTACTGATCTAAATTTCCCAAAATCTCGGATTTTCGTTAATTTACGGAGTCAAAATGGAATTTTTTGGAAAATCGAATATGAATAATTCATGGGCGTGTGAATACGAATCAAATACACCCATCTCGTCCCTGTCGGTCACTAGTCTGCATTGACCAAGTGGTCCCACTTTTTATTTTTGACCCCTAATTTATCTTAAAGTGGTGGGTTCCAGAAATAAAAAGTGGTGCCATTGATAACAGCTATTCGAAATCAACATTTTAAACCACCCCAAATTGAAAAACATGGGGCCACTGTAACTCCCTTTTAACTCATCTCATGCTCGAGAGATGAAGCTTAAACTCCTCATTAACGATAAATGAATAGTCTCCAACATTTTTCAAAGTTTACTTCCTAAGAGTGGTCAAGGGAAGTAAATTCTATTTCACTCATATATAAAGTTAATATTGACGTTGTCTGTCTCATCATCACCGGAAAACGGCTAGACTGCTTGAAATTATTTTTTGAACGTAGCACTTGACTCAACCGGGTTTCTATCGTGTTTATCTGTATTAACGTTCGTACTACAGGGGAAAGGATTAAACATTTATGCTGAAAATGCAATATGTCACAACCAGTGGCGTCTTTACGATTTTGTTTCGGGGGGCTTTGCCTGAAAATGTGAAAATTCAGCAAGATATTTCATATACTTTATTATAGTAAGAAAGATTTCGGGGGGGCTTAAGCACGGAAGCCCCCCTAAATAAGCCACTGGTCGCAACCTACTCAAGACAGACAGATCTAACTTGGTACATAAACTTTTTATTGAAAATAGGCTAATACTTCTATTTTTTTTCGAAAGTTCCACTCCTACAGGGCACGCTTTCTATAATATTTTAAAATCCCATTTTGCATTTAGAAACTGGCCAAAGTGAAGAAACATTTGAAATGTTTTAAATAAATTTTTGAATGTAGTTAGCATCTGGATCGTCATACACTATTATCATATCACTTTGACTTTAATGTGTATCGTAAGGGAAGAAGAGGATTTATTTTATTTTTATTTTGCAAACAATAATGGCAGAACCATTTGAAGTGAATTCTTGAATATACATAGATATTGGGTCAATATATATATATATATATATATATATATATATATATATATATATATATATATATATATATATATATATATATATATATATATATATCAAATACGTATTGCAAGGTTCCGTACATCCACACATACTATCCACACGTGTTTTCACGATTTGTTAATAAATAGTCGCAGATGACAAAAGAAAATGACACCTACTGGAAGAGACAAAGAAGACACGGAGAACCACAAAGGGCTCCGAAAAAAACCTCCACAAGTTCTCCCTCCAAAGGATGGCTTTAAAAGAGCACATCGAGACCAGAACTTACACATACCCGAATATTAGTTCTTAGTGAGAAGATGCGTGTTTCGTGTTCCACTGAAACTGAATTTTATTGTAGAAATACTTTTTTCTCCCTCACGGACATTAATTACGGGTACATAAACATTAGTGTGTTAAACGGAGAAATTTTAATGTAGTGAACGAACAGTTTGTGGCTCTAATGTGCGAATAGTGCATGCTGCATGCGGTAGCTAGGAGTAGTAGTATAGGAGGAGGAGCTGTATCTTGCCCAAAGAGCGTCACATACTGAGCCGTCACTTTAATGAGAGGCAGAAGTCGACAGAAAAAGCAGACCCGAGAGAAAGCACTTGGCGAAGCAATGAACCCAAGCCCCGTCTTGCTTGTTCTTGGCTGAACTGCATCTTGCTGCCTCTGGGACTTCACTTATAAGCGACGCTACATCCCCCGCTCACAAGGGAAGACTTCACCAAGCATCTGCAATATGAAGCAACCAGCTTCCAAAGCAAAGCCTCCTTGGAATTCAATCAGTCAGGAAGTGCTACACAGCAAACGACGCCCACCCCTCCAATCCGGAGGCCACTTCCCTCACCACTAATGAGCCTCACCAAACAACTAAAATCGATGAAATTTAGTAGCCTAGGACAAGTAGAGAGCCGCAAACAGGTCCCCCTTAGTGTAGAGGAGCTACAAGAAGTAGCGTCACCACTGCTTGGCATCTCTGAACCTCCAGCTCCAAGAGGCCAGAAAGATCCTGAGGTAGCCGGTCCCCGTCTCACACTTCAATGAGAACAACGTCAGCGACTCAGATGAATCCAGCAATGAAGATTTTCAACAACCCCAAAGCGTGCAAAACATGCCAATCAAGGATCTATAGCATCATTTGTGGCCCTTAAAAATCAGAATAGGAACAAGTACGCCCCCTTAGCCGCTCCAGACGAAACTGAGTTAAAGGAACATTTTTTCTCTTCCCCGCAAGAAGAAGTGAATTTTCTCTCTGCAAGTCAGGTACCACCATTATATATTTACGGTGAATCCAACAAGTTTGCATTTGGAAAGAGCCTGACAGCAGTGTCTCAAACTCGCTGCAAACTACTGAAAAACCAAGACTTTGTCAAAATACATTGCCAAACACTTCACAACTGCACCCGGACCTCCTCCCCTACAGGACGAAGCCAACAACCGAAAAATAGCAAGACCGTCAAGCCAAGGACACACAACAAAACCGTCAAGACAATTAAGCGACCATCAATCGCAATACCAAGGACAAACGCCAGGAGAGAAACAAGGCCACAGAAGACACCGACAGGACACAAGAGTCCGCAGAGAACTCTCTGGGAACTACAGTTCGAGACGTACTAAGCCTACTGCAGGGGCTTAACATCAAGAGCTTTTTTTTAAAAAAAACTGACGACTGGACTTCTTCAAATCATTGCAGCGTCGGACCGGGTGCCCAAATTTACCACCATGATGGAGATCGTGTCAGCACTGCACGATGATATCACACAATAAACGGAAAATATCCCGCGACCTCAGGGTCGTCCATTGGAACGCGGCTGGAAGCCGCCTGCAAGTTAACGTTGAGGACTCCCTACAACGCGAACGAGTCGATATTGAACCCATTACCGAAGCCCACCTGAGACTCAGACATTCCTTCCGAACCAACAAATACTTTACCTATCGAAACGACCGACTCACCAGAATGGGCAGCATTGCTATAATTATCAAAACCACGATTTCTCACGATCACTCTAACTTCCCCAACTCCAATCGTTTGAGGCAACGAGGATAACAATTCACTCACCAGACGGACCGGTTCAACCCATTAATGCCTACCGTCCATCAGGCAAGCACCTAGAACCACAAGATCTGCACGCACTACGCCAACTAGATCAACGGGTTCTAATTACAGGAGATCTTAACTGCAAACATCCAACATGGAATTCGCGAGCGTCCAATGCCAACTGCGACATTCTTAACCATTCGCCGAATACTCTAGACTTCATGCCTGTGACCCCAGTGGAACCAACCTACTACTCCAGGAATGGAGGCCTTCCAGACGTCTTGGACATGGTGATCACCGAAAACGTTGCCTTCCTGGACGGCCCACATTCAATAATTGCCCTGCAGTCAGACCATGTCCCAGTGCTCCAAACCATCGTAGTTAGTCACTATCTACCCAACAACCAACTTCCCAGGATAACAATCACAGATTGGCCAGGTTACCGGCAATACCTCAACGAACGTTGACCCTAGGTTACCGGATGGCACAGCCCAAGAAATCGAATAAGCAACACTAACCATCATCAACCAGATTAACCAAGCGCAGCGACAAGCCTCCGCCACTATTGTCACCACAAGAACAACACAAGCGGAGGATATCAGAACCCCCGCCTTGGTTCAACTCAAACGTTGGGAAAGAAAACAATGGCAGAGCACAAGACATCCTGCCTATAAGACTATGGAACAAGCTCATTATCAGAATCAAAAAAGCTTACTACGAGCCAAACTAAATAGCTGGAAGAGTCGCCTCCAGGAAATGGAAAACCCTCAGCAAGGACTTTTGGCGGTTGGTCCGCAATATCTAAAGGCCAACCAGTGGATCAAGGGTATACCCACTCCAGGGACCTACCGGCCTAATCCACGAACCCAAGGAACAAGTGGAACTATTCGCAACCACTCTAGAGAACACAATAAACCAAACAATATGGCAACGTCGGCAGACATACGACTTGCAGTTCAACGCAGTATTGTCCAGAATGAAATAGACGGCCCACCCGCACCAGCCGCTCTCACTACCCCAGAGAGGTGCAGAACATAATCAAGAAGCTTAACCTCCACAAGGCACCAGGATCCGACAGAATCACACCAACGGCGCTCAGACAAGAAATACTCCAGGCCGTGGTACTGCTTAGTAGAATATTAAATGGAATGCTACAAACCGGCTATTTTCCAGCAGTATGGAAGGAAGCAAGAATGGTCATGCTTCCCAAGCCTGGGATCACGTGAACCAACCCAAATAACTACACAACCATCAGCCTCTGCCATACAGTAAAGTATTCGAGAGAATACTTCAGCTCTGACTTCTCCAACATGTCCAGGAATACAACCCTCTGCCACATCACCAGTTTAGGTTCCGACTCGGACATAGTACAGAGGCCCAAATAGTTCGTGTAGTGGAACTAATAAAAACCGCTTCAATGAGAAAGGGCACACTTTAGGATTATTCCTGGACATAGGAAACGCCTTCGATACGATACATGATGATCTCCAATACAAGTTAATCCAACAGGCCTTCTTGCACTACCTGCTAAGGATTCCCCGCCTACCTGAAGAACAGGACCTTCGAAGAAACCTATAATGACCACGTGACCGATCCAAGTAAGATGCAGAGCTCCTTTGTAGCTAAGCGGTTAGCATACTCGCCTTTTGAGTGGGAGACCTGGGTTCGATTCCCGGCGAGAGCTCATGTGGTTCGGATTCCTCGTTAATCAGTAGGTCCACGTCTCATATGGCCTCGCTGCTCAACGGGACGTTAAACTCAAAATCAACTCAACTCAACTCAAGAAAAATGCAATCCGGAGTGCCCCAACAATTCTTATTTCCCCGCTGCTGTACGCATTATACACCTCCGACATCCCAACCACACCGAATACTGTTCTCTCCACTTTTGCCGATGACACCACAGTCTTTGCCAGTCACGGCAACTTCAGGTATGCATCACTCTACCTGCAACGCCATGTCAGGTTGCCAGAGGATTGGACGACCAACTGGAAAGTTAAAGTAAACGAAACAAAAACAGCAGTGATGGACTTCACCAGAAACAGAAAAAAGCGAAACCTCGGCAAAATATAATCGTTCGTTTAGCCAGAATTTCGTAATGGGGGGGGGGGTGACATGAAATACTGTGGTTACACACCAGGGCATCACTCTAAACTATTTTACTGACAACATACCCATATTGGTTTGTTAGGACAATAAAATGAGGATATGTTAGTATTTTAATGAAAAAAAAAAAAACTATGAAGGAATCTTGAGGAAAAGAATATAAAAAAGTATTGAAAAAGATATATAGTCTTCCAAGGTCATTCGAACTCGGTCCTACTTGTCTTCTTTCTTCTTCTTCTTCTTATCTTCGTTTAGTGTCGTCAAGGATAGCAACGAGATCTATTTCGGGAGTAGAGACATCCTATAAAATCGATTAGTATTACCGCGAAATTCAAAATGGCTCATATTATTGGTGATTATGGTCATTTCTTAAGTTCTAACTGACAGGCTATCTGATCGAACCGGTTTACCTATCGTCATTTGTAGTCCATACGATTAGCATGGAGCTAAATGGAGTTTGGAATGCTTCGTTATAATAATATCAATTTTCAACTTAACCCTTTCCCCGTTTCCTCCACACAAAGCTCCTCATAAGAAGGAGTAACCAAACGCTTGCTGTAGCGTTATATTTTTGGCGCTGATTCATCTTTTTCTCGTTTCTTTTTGTTTCATCCTTTCTTAATGTTTTTCATTTCTGGATCAGAAGGGGGGGTCCGGACCCCCGGACCCACCCCTTGGCTACGTGCGTGCCTGGTATACATATAGTTGTCAGCGGCGACTTTACATATGATGAACAAGGTAATCGTACTAGACCTCGCACTTCAAGATTCTACAATTCATTAAAAAAAAAAAATATTTATGGATTACGAGTATATCGATAAAATTCCCCAGCTTACAAAATTCAAGAAAATGTTCAAGACTATTGCAGTTGTCAAAGTACCCCATCTATAAAACACCAACGCACGCGCCATGAGTAATATAAAGAATATTCCTATTTTTCGTTCCATCTAAGTGTTCAGCCCAGCGTATTAGTGAATCAAATTGCCCGAGAATTTTATATTGTTGGATCTCTTAGGAAAGTAGATTTGCCAACCATCCGGTATATTATCGGACAGCTCGGTTTTTGACCTCCTTGTCCGGTGTCCGTTACGACTTCAAAACCGGACTTTAAAAGTCCGTTAACTTTTCGTCTTACTTGAACTATTCTCTGTTATGTTCAGATTTTATTTTGGAGTGACGAGAAGAATCGTTTGTCGATGAACATAGTTGAAGCAGACCTTATAATTCTCTTTGATATCGACTTTTCGTGCGCGGGATTTTCTGAAGAATTGAAGGCAGGAAAATTTACTGAACTTATCAAAACTGCTAAAGGTCTACAAAAGTACATTTTCAAGAGTGCAGCTAACACTGCTTCATCCTTAGCTACATCCTCCGATTAAATAATGCATCCAGATTCAGTAAAAGCATGTAGGCATTGTAAGACATTACCAGCCCCAATGAAGTTGGTAAGACTTACTTTTCAAGTATATTTTGTGCATGTCATAATTATATTGCCAATTATGTATAAGCAAACTGCAGGTACAACGCGAGTGGAGCTAAATACACCAAGTGTTCAGTGCTGCGTTTCCGACGAAATCCGCTAAAATGCGCCTCCAATATGTGCCACAGTCTTGGACAAGTCCCATTTGACGAATACTCCGGGAAACTGCGCTGAGACCGACACTCCGTGCAGTGTTGTTTGCTTCGGGAAGGTTCCGTGGAAGGACATTATTTCAATAAAGGTAAGAATCCGTTATTAGTGCTGTGATAACTCGGAATATTGCCGATGTTTACAGCAGTGTACGCCTTATTTCGTGTCCGTCTAAGAACACTTTGTTTTGTTAGTGTAACTTCAGCTTTTGTGATTCCATGGCTACTAAACCACTATTAAATCAATACCAAGCATAGTGCAGCGAAATACGCCAGGGCTTGTGCAGGACCGACTGCAGAAGACGAATATGTTTTCATTTGCTTACATGTTCCATGTAATATCAGTGTACTTTTTTAAGTCAGTACAGTGACACTGTTTGTTTATCTTCTTATGGACTAAAGCTTTTGAATTTGGAACTTCATTTCAACTTTGGAGATTATCGTTTTTAAATTTTATCTTTTTACCTTTATCTTGCACTTTGGTTATTCTACTTTTTTGCTTCAGCTATGTTGTGTAGTAATATTTGAGTTCGTATAATAAAGACGATGTAAGCAGTTGCAAGATTTATTACAGGTTTCTAGTATTATCGTAGACTTTGCGTAATTACCAGTACGTGTTGGTAAATACGCTACATTGTAACCCTTTTTTCTTTTACCTTGGGTACAAAATAGAAGTAAGGCTACTCTGCAAAGCACATGTGTTGTTCTTTGTGTGTCATGAAAATTAAGCCCATACAAAATCCAACACCCTTAACATTGCGTATTTACCTGCCAAATTTTCTGTTTGAAATACGATTTATTGTTAATGGTAGACTACGAAAAATTACGTGTGTCGACAATCAAAACTGGAATGAGTAAGTTTAATAAATATTTCAAAAGTAACTAACATTATTAAATTCGAACTCCGAATCGCTCAATTTTATGTAAAGTAACCATTTTCAAGTTGTTTACATTTTTGACGAGCGATGGTGTCACAATATTAAGAATATCCGTACTCCAGGAGGGTGTCCGGTATTTCCATTTACAAAAGTTGGTAAGCCTATGGAAAAGAAACAGACAACTTCGTTTTCTAGGTTATTTAGAACAAATTATCTTATAGTATATTCGCCTGCAATATAGCAAACTATTATTATTATTATTATTATTATTATTATTATTATTATTATTATTATTATTATTATTATTATTATTATTATTATTATTATTCACTACAATCGACCCAGAGTTACGAAATTACACTGTTCCTCAATGCTATTCGTAAATTGAAATTATTTTCAACGAACTTAAAAAGTTCGTTAGTGAATTCTCTATGTCTGTCTGTCTGTTATTTGTGATTTTTTTTTTCGATTTTGATCCCTCCATCGATAGAGCATCAAAAAGTACCTGAGAAAGTGATGGAATTGTTCGCATCACTCTTACCGTTCCCGAGATATTGGGAAAATGTCCAATTTCGGGAGATTTAAGCAGCCATATCTCGGGGACCATAAGCTGTAGAAAGAATATATTGGCGTTGATCAATACATAAGAGGACGGTAAACATTCTGGTACCAAATAGTACTCGGTGGCCGCTGTCCAACTGGCCACTGGTTTGGCCAGTGGCCACCAGTTATTATTGGTATGAAAATGTTTACCATCCTCTTAGGTATTGATCAACACCAATATAATCTCTCTATGACATATCGTTCTCGAGATATTGGCCAAAAAGTAATTCCAATTTCGGGAGATTTAAGGAGCCATAGTTCTTGGACCGTAAGTCATAGAGAGATCATTTTGGTGTTGATCAAACCCTAAGAGGATGGTGAACATTTTCGTACCAAATATTAATAACTGGTGGCCACTGGCTAACTGGTCACCGTTCCTGAGATATTGGCTAAAAATGTTTGAATTTCGGAAGTCTTAAGGAGCTATATGACGGGAACCGTAAGTCATAGTGAGATGATACTTTGCGAATTTTTGCGAGAAACAGACGAAGATGCGGATAAGAAGATTTATTTTTCCATGTAGCAACAATCACAGATATCCTTCCCACTCCATCTCTCTATTCATTTTAAGTTCTTTCTGGCAATGCTCTTGAAGTATTATCAACTGGTTTCTTATTGAAATTAATGTAAATCAATTAATCCGTTTTAGACACAAGAACATGATATTGTATGCATTTTCTCATATTCTAAGCTTTTTTCATATATTTTCATATTCTAAGAGTCTGTACCCAAGGAATTCAACACATACAAGTGGAATTAAATCCAAAATCAACATTAAATCAAAATAATCGGAATAGAAATTATAATTGAGAATATTATTTAACTATTACATCTTATAACATAACTAGTTACAAATATACAACAAATACAAATACAGTGAAATCTGTCTACACTAAAAAAAATCCGTTGTCCGGACAGCGGTATATTGTACAAATATACGGAATCCTCTTGCTTACTACAGAAATCAGTACGGAGCATACGTTATCCGTATGCTACGTAGGCACTGCCCTTAGATGTTACATCATGCATTGCAGGATGTCTGACATCTACCAGTTTTCCGTATATCACATGCATATACTTATGTTACATTCGCCCGCTATATGTTACATACGTCCATTTGTATGTGAAATCCTGACTGCTATATTGTTTGATACGGAAAGTACATACAGATGGAACATTTATACAAAAGTATTATAAAACATGCGTTTTAAGTTATACGTTTACTGTACGTTAAGTCCAAAAACTACAGGATTTGCAAATGTAACATACGATTTTACGTACGCCACATATATTTATTTTTCTCTGTGTATGTTGGCCACCATCGGTTCTATTGAAAAGTGGCCAACTTAGATAGATGGAAAACTTACAGAAAATAATTGTAATTGGTGTATTTTTATAATAGGATTTCTAGTGTTACTTGATTGTAAAATTTTAATAAGCAATGACAGCTACTTTTAAAGTAATGTACATAGAGTAATCATAACGATATACAGTACTAGAAAAAAATCTGTATAGGGCATATAGCTTTTTCTTCCTGAAAACTAATCTGATACACTGAATTATTGGGATAGAAAACATAATAACACAAAAAGCCATAAAACATAAACATATGCACGCAGTTTATTGAAATTACCATAATATTGTAGCGAACTGAGTCATTCAGATTGAAAGCAAGGAAAGCAAAATCATAAATTAAACAATTTATGACTTTTCATCAGTTATTATTGTTCTTTTCTATGGCAAAATAGTCCCGTATTTATGTTTGCTTTCTTTTCATTTTGAAAAGAATCCAATGTGCTTCAGTTCTGTTGTATAGACGAAACATATTATCTGTAAACTGACTTTCATAATGTGGCATCAGTATTATTGTCGATGAAAACCTGGATCAGGTTCGCTAATTAGTGCTGAAATATTTCTTTTCTATTTATCCCCGTGCCCGTGCGGGTGATTAGTAGCCGAAGCCATAAAGCCTAGTCGACTATATTTAATTATTTTTTAAAAATAAAATTGTAAATCAAAGATGACTCGATCCACGTCGACGAATTAGCCAGTTCTAAGTAAAATTGTTTTTGAGGTAATACAATTTTATATTATGTATTATGAAGAAATCGTCAAAAGTAATGAATTATAAATAATAAAAATCCTACTCTAGACGTATGTTACAAAATGCTATACAACTTGCTCTGACATCAAAATTAATATCTTTAAAATAGCGAACAGTAAAAATTAAACATAATTGTGCTACTATATACACGGACAATTGTAAAAACGAAGGGTAACACATAATGTTTCAGTCCTCTATATTTAGATTTTGCCATAATCCCAATCACACACTAATGAAAAAAATATATCATTTTATACTGTCTCTGTCTTTCAAGTAGTAATTGTTAACATTCAAAAAATGTTTATATTTATTTTAGATAAAAAAAAAATCATCCAGCTTGGATAATGATGAAATAAATTGTAATATCATGATGAAATTGTTTTTGTAAATAAAAATAAAAATAGCGGGAAGTATAGGCCCCGAACGGTGACGTGCATTTTCTCACGGTGCAATCTCGCACGGTGCTCATTATCGAGCAATTTCACACGGTCCTGGTTATCGCATTAATCAGTCAGCAGGTGTGGTGCATTTTCACACGGTCCATCTGCAATCACGTGATTCACCCTGAAACTTCTTTCACTACAAGGGGAGGGGGGAAAGAACAACTATGAACTAAGTAAGAACAGAGAAAGAGCAAATACAAGTTAAATACGAACAATTGCAATTAATATTAGAGAAGGAGAGCTTAGAAAATGTTTCACTTTCACAAAAAGAATAATGAAGAAAGTAAGCAGAAATTAAAATAACAAAGAACAAGATAGAACAAAGAAATCAGCAAATAAAAACAATAGTAAAGAAGAAGAGAAAAATAGCATATACAATAAGAAATTGAAATAAATGAAAAAAAATAACAGAAACTATCGGAAATTGATATTAATACATAAAGAACAGCAAATGAAAATAAGAACAAATAAAGAATAATCAAAAATTAAAATAATTAGGGACAGAAGATAGAATAATCACATATTAAAATAAATAAAGAATAAAATAAGCAGCACATCAGAGAATTCAGACAGGTAGTTCAACAATCGAAGAAAAATGTGCCCGCCCTAGAACATAGAAAAACGTTGTGATTTGTAAAACACACAATATTAGCTCCATACTCCAAGGCGGTTCTAAGAAGAACCTTGTCATCTTGTTATTTTCCGAGCGAACAGCACGTCGTTAAGATGGAACCTTCTACTTTTGTACGTCGTCAACCCATTTTTACAGTTCATAGCCCATTATCTTAGCTTTTGGAGATAGCTCAAGCTTCTCAAGCAATTTTTAAGGTCTGCGCCATTTTCTAGCTTCTCCAGGACTAATTGCAATCGTTCGTCAAGACGGATGTAAGTGAATTTTCTACGCTTCTCCGAATTGCAGTCTAAGCCCTGTCTCGCGAAAGCATGAAAACTAGCTGTCGCATCTGCTTTTAATACACTCACAAGCTCAAAGATATGTGGTGTACTTTTAGATATGGTGCGATTTAACTTATTGCGCCAACCCTCCACTGGGTTGTTTGTTCTGTGCCTTTGACCGTTGCAGTTCCATATTTCTCTTGGAACATTTGGATTATCCATCCATTGTTCAATGAAATAATCGTTGAACATTTCGATTTTCTGGCCAGATGGACAGTCCTCCATGACGGTGAGCCAACCTTCATCGATCCTGCTTGTTGGTATTAATGCCAATGCACTACACATGCGAACATGATGGCGTACATCTTCATTGTGGAGGTATTCTTCGACGAGACCTATACTCTGAATCTTCTGCCAGATACTCTGGTTGAAATGGTAATGGCGGCCGGAAACCTGTGAATTGGGAAACACTGCACGCAACGCATTGATTGCAGCAAGTTCAAAATCTATTTTTAACACTCGAGGTTCGTTCTGGCCAGACCACGTTTTAAGAAATGTAAACAGTTGTTCGTATGTTCGCTCTGTTTTATCTGACAACAATGCATACAAGACCGGTACAACTAGTGTCTTATCATGTGTGCTTCCTATGTCTGCATGTATGGTGTATAACTGGGAAAAATACTTACAGGAACTCTTGAACGTTCCGTCAAAAAAACATTGTTCGCTTTCCTTCAGTGCTGGTTTCAAACCCTCGTAATCAAAACACAGAATTCGTCCGTCTCCTTCCAGAGCGTCGTACTGTAAAAACGAGGTACCATCTTCAAACCGAATCATATAATCGGGAAAGCAGATATTTCTAGGAGTCGGTGCACCTTGATGTATGCCGAGTGATTTCCTTCTAACACCATTTAAACCCCCTTTCTTCTGATCATACGATGGTATGGAGGTTACTAGGTCCAGACCTTGATTAATTGGAACAGCCATTTCTTCTTTGAAGATAACAGACACTGGTGTAAGAATCTCGTCTCTTGCTCTCTTCTTGCAATTTGAAAGTCGCTTTCGTATCTCGCAAACTGCAACATCAGGTACACACTGATGATCTCTTTCCACAACTGCTATTTTATCTTCTGTCTTGGGCAGATTGAGCCTGCCATGGCAATTTACCTTCTGTCTGTTGATGCATAGCTAAAATAATAATAATAATAAAAACATCAGCTTCTGAAATAAACAATTAAAATGTGTTTTCGCATATACGTACACACACATAAAAAAGCGTTTGCTCGGTTACAAATGTACAAAATAAATTATTATTCATAAGTATCTTTTGTTTAAAAAATGAAACATAAAAACATGCGAATTTGTGTTATTACTTCCTTTTACACAATTATATATGTGTAGATATTTGTTTAGGCAAAATATCACATGAAAGAAAGTTAATTTTTAAACACAGTAAAGCTCCGATTATCCGCGAGTACTTTTTTTTTAAGCCCTGCTGCAGCCGCCTACTATTATTTTTCATAAGTACTCGAGTCGCTGCGGGATGACAATCCGTACGCAGATATGTACTGTATGTTCTAATACATAAAAATAAATTGCATTGTAAAAATCAATATTTCCAATTTTCTGCTGTATTGTACATATTTTAAAAGTTTTATTATGTCTTGTTCGTATAATAAAACAGTGTTTATGCTGAAATATTTTTGGGTTATCGGAGATTTTCGCCATCTCTGGTGCCCTTGCTACCAAATTCCGCGGATAATTGGGGCTTTACTATATTAGAAGTACTAAAACAACGTGAAAAAATATTTATGCTTTAGAGAAGCAAGTATACTGTCCTCTCAGATAAAGATTAAAAGTAATAGAGATACTATTCTTGTAATTCAGATAAAGATTAAAAGTTACGAAATTTTCAAAATACCATCATACATGTAAGATATCATAAAGTAAGATATCATACATTATTGCATATTTTCGAGTGCCTTAGACGATCGGTGCCCAGTTTATGAAAACAACCACCAAGAAAACTAAGAATGTATTAAATCCACAATATAAGCCAACCTACTTCATTAAAAGAAACTAACATGTATTACGAGAACATGTCATGTCTAGACATCGGATTTTTATGCACTTAAAATTTATGAAATATGCATACAACTTCAGGGACTTCTTTTTAGAATTTACTTTTATAATAGTTATAGGTTACATACTCTTAACGTTTTAAAACACACACAAATAATGGAATTAAGTTATATGAGAACACGATCTCTGGTTTTCTTGACATTTGTATTTTACAGTGGATTCAATTAACACGAAATAATACGAGTTGAGTTGATTTTGAGTTTAACGTTCCGTTCAGCATCGAGTCTATATGAGACGTGGGCCTACTTATTAACGTGGAATCCGAACCACATGAGCTCCCGCCGGGACGAAATAATACGAGTCTACACGTTTCCATTGTACAAATAATAATAATAATAATAATAATAATAATAATAATAATAATAATAATAATAATAATAATCGTTTTCAAGGGTTTACTCTTCCCGCAATTAGCCTTACAGTGTATCACAAGATGCTTCTCTTCATTTTTTGGTATCCGTTTATGACATTTGTAGCCAGAAAATGAACTATTAACATCAATAGATGTTACTATACAATATTTACGCAGAGGAGCAAGTGTAGTATATATATATATATTCTGGCAAATTGAAATTTAACCCTTGGAGATATTTTCCCATGGCTTCAATTATTTTTAGTTGGAGTTTCTCCCAATAAGATCTGTCATTTTTTTTTTCAAGAAGTGCCCGAATTTACCAGAAAATGACCGGAGCTCGTGTCGAACTTCACCAACTAGAGCTAAGCATTCACTGAGTAGCAATACTCGTATCTCTTGTTTCTGAATTGATGTCGACACGATATTACAATGTCATTATTATTATCAGATTTCTGTTAACGTTTTGGTAATTGTGGGCATTTCTGCTCTGGTGATCGGTTTCTAACATTATTGGTCGTCTACAAATTAGGGATTCTTCCATCTTCTCATGCAAAAAGCCCTTCCGTTGCATAGGCATGTAAATGTATTGAAAATATAAACTAAAACTGCATTTATTCCATGTTGTAAGCATACATCTGAAATAAAAACTTATAAAATGTGCTGAATATGCTCTTGAGTACTAATATATGCTCTAACCTTTGAAATATGCATTTATATGCACTACAAAGCTTCAAATTCGGACTATATTATTATTTCTAGAAACCCCTACCAAATTTAACAGAGATGCATACGAGCAAACAATGCATTTGCATAAAAATCCGATGTCTAGTCATATTATATGAAGCCTTCGCGCCCCCCCCAAAAAAAAGAAAAGAAATTAAGAACATAAAAAAAGGAAACATGAATTTTTACAGAAAATCCTAATTCTATTAATACGATACTTACCCATACTGTATGATCCCTGTTTTCTCTCTGCATGTAGTACTGGAACCCTGCATGAACTAAGAGACGATTACCTCTGCTAGTTGTTATAAACTCCATTTCTACGTTGAATCACTATGTTCACCCAACAACGAAAACACTAAAATTAAGGAATTAGACATCAAGGGCGATTCTTTTATACCCTATTTATCCCCCACCCTCCAATGACATGATTCACAGGTGTACCATGGCCATACGCACCTGCAGAGATAACTAAGCAGTAACAGGAAAAGAATAATCACAAAATAAAAGTTTATTTAACTCATCTTTCTATTTTTAAACAATGGGTTCCGACTTCATTAACAAAGTGCTTATTTTATTCTTTGCTGTGGAGAATGACTTTATTGTCCATACATTATTTCCGAAAATAGAGATCTTGATCAACTTAGCCGCAGAATGCCTTGAAAGTCGACCTGCAGAGACGATATCAATTTGGAGTGGAAACCAGTAACACATTTTAGTCTGTTTTCGCAAGATTATTTGTTTTTCTGAATTTTTATTTTCATGTACTTTAATTTGCTATTATTTTCATTATTAGTTTTATTTTATTTTTGTAATTATTTTCCTCTTCTTTATTATAACGTGTTTTTGTTAATTTTTTCTTTTTTCTAGCTTCTCTAGTATTAATTGCAATTGTTCATATTTAACTTGTATTTGCTCTTTCTCTGTTCTTACTTAGTTCATACTTGTTCTGTCCTCCCTCCCCTTGTAGTGAAAGGAGTTTCAGGGTGAATCACGTGATTGCAGATGGACCGTGTGAAAATGCACCACACCTCCTGACTGATTAATGCGATAACCAGGACCGTGTGAAATTGCTCGATAATGAGCACCGTGCGAGATTGCACCGTGTGAAAATGCACGGAATCCCCCGGACATATGAAAATTATGATATGTAAATTAAAGATTGCATGAAAGTAGTTTTTGTCTTAAACTAAATTGATTATAAAATTAAAAATGAAATAAAGAAAGAGCTTGACGCTCGTATAGGGTTAAGTTCCAAAGTTGGTCATCCGTTTGTAGGAAAACTTTGAAAATTTACCTCGAAGAAATAGGTAATTTGCTCGTTTGTGTGCTTCATAATATGTTGAGTTGATTTTGAGTTTAACGTGCCTTTCAGCAGGGAAGCTATATGAGAAGGGACCTACTGATTAACGTGGAATCCGAAACACGTGAGCTCCCGCCGGGAATCGAACTAGGATCTCCCATGCCAAAGTCGCGTAAGCTAACCACTTAGCCAAGAAGGAGCTCATTGATAATATGTAAGGAGAGCAGATTTTTTTCTTTTAATAAGCGGTTATAAACATGGAACTCTTTGACAAGCGGAGGAAACTACTTTGCGCAAGGTTTCCGTATGGTTGACTTCTGGGAAAGTAACGAGCATTTGTATTCTGAACGCGACTTCAGGTATACAGAGACACTCTAGTTAGTATCCTTACGCAGAGACGAGAACTTACACTCTATTAATTTGAACAAAATGGGTCCAAACTTCCCTAAGCTAACTCGACCCTCCCATACCCTATATCCCAACCCTACTCAACGCCATTATATCCTTTTAAAATGGTTCTAAAAATTGATGATTTTTAAATTTGCGCAGTTGTTGTTACATTTGTTTCTCGAAAACTAAGCGGACGACCAACTTCGGAATAAATACCCTCGTATACTTATATGTCTGACAGCCATTTTGATCCCCTTCTAATATTTCCAGTATCTTCTTTTCCACTGTGAAGTGCTGTAAACAATCTCAAGATATAAACAGTTATGGCTCTCTGTTTGTCTCTATAAACGTACATATTTATAATAAATTATATTCCTTTGTATTTGTTTACTTATAAACGAAACGTTAACTTAGACTATATGCTACAAGTATATTGTTGAAGTACTGTTTATTTTCTTCTCTTGTATGAAGGAAGTTTAAGTTGCAGAAATGTGTGTCTTTTCGCCAACGCATAAAATTTGATATTGCTTTGTGAAACATTGCATTAAATTATCAGAATATGAATAACAACAAATTAATACCAAGTAAATATTTGTAACTGGCAAATGTAATAAACAAACACATCAAAGTAAACAATTCTATAACATTTCAGTATCTTGTAAAATCATGGCGAATCGCAAATGAATTATATATCAATTGGGATTACTTAATAGGGTTAGAATTCAAATTTCTGGGCTCTCGGCATCTATGGCCATGTTAGCCCGTCAGGTATGAGGGATAACGTCCATCGGCGATCACACTAGTCTATCCGAGTAAAGGGAGAGAACAGAGAATTGGAGAAACGGTCTGCAGGGCCGTGCCGTGGAAAATCAACGCCCGGGGCGAGAGTATATGACGGCGCCCCCTAATATATATATTACAAGCAATTTTTCCTATCTTTTTTCCTTTTCTCACCCAAATTTTTCGCCCTGTTACTTCGGCGCCCGGGCCCTTCGCCCCGCTCGCCCCCCCTCCCCAAGGCACGGCCCTGGTGGTCTGGAACCAGTATATTAGGTACCATCCCGGCATTTACCTGGGTGCGAATGAGGAAAATCCAGGGAAACCTCAATCAGGATGGTGACCTGGTAAATCTTTTGCACTTTTCCGACCGAGTACGATGTATATAAAAACTCTACAATGCCGTAGAAAGGAAACAAACGCATTTACAGTTTCAGCAATTACATGTTTAAATCACATAATCAGAACAAAACATTCATTGATTGTAGAGTGATTCTCCTTCTATTATTCCTACTTGAAAAAAAAAATAAAACACCATTACACTAAGAGGAATAAACGTATGTGGCGTATAAAAAAACGTATGTTACATGCGAAAATCCTGTAGTTTTTTGGACTTTCCGTAAACGAGTTGCGAATAAATTCTTTCCATAGGAACGAAAGAAATGTATATAGGCGGTCAGGATCTCATATACAGATGGACGTATACAACATATAGCTGACGTATGTAACATACTTATATTTATGTAATATATGGAAGACTGTTAGATGTCAGACATCCTGCAGCGACACGGTGTAACATCTAAGCGGGAAAAACGAAGTATAGTACGTATGTAGCATTTGAATAACGTATACTCCGTACAGATTTCCGTAGTAAACATATGGATGCCGTATATTTGTACAATATACCGCTGTCCGGATAACGGATTTTTCTCAGTATAGTACGTAAAATAGATTGATACTTTGGCATTTAAAATCTAGAAAAAATAATAAAAAATCATGGTGAGATCTGTTACGATAGTATTGCACCCAGGTCCACAATTCTATTTTCAAGAAAATTACCTTTTTTTAAAAGAAAAAAAAGATCTATTTATGACTTAAAAAGAGCATAGGGAGCATTCTCTTATACATTCAATTTATATATTCAGTTCTTATCTAAATTAAGTGGTTTAAATGAGAGCGGTCAAGATGCTACCGATTTTTTTCTTTTAGTCATCCATTTATAGATATTTTTAAAATTTGATTTTCTTCAAAACAGTTCTTTTTTAAATTTTAAGTACAATTTATTTTATTTTCTTGGTTAAAAATAATTTCAATTTATACTTTTAGTGCGATTTGTTATTTTTTTAAAAGGTACTATGTTTTTTTTTAATAATTTTTATTTTATTTTATTTCTCAAATGTATTACGAAATCTCATGAAAAATATTTACTTGTAAATGTTAACACCTGTGTAGTAGATAAAATCCCACTTTACTCAGTAGTAATCCCACAACTATGCCCTTTAGGCTAAGGGAAACGTATGATTAAAGCAAGTAATATAATTGGTGGAATGGTAATGTGGGAGGAAAAGGAAGTATCCCGAGAAAACCCGCGGACACGATGTTGTGCACCACAAACTTACTTGTTCGGGAATCATTTCAGGACGCCACGCACCAGAGGCAAGTGCTCAACCACTGAGCTTCCGTGCCTCCCAAAACTGAAAAAAGAGATACACTTGTAAACTTTAAAAAACCTATAAATATATATAAAATATACATAAATGTAACAATAGAATGTTGCATTGTTACTCGCGTGAGTATATAAAATTTCATTACTGTATGACGTCAACAAATTAGTTTAATTAAGGTTGCAACACTAGAGGACATAGTTGAACCTATGGAAGACAAAGAAAAACATATATAGAAAAAAAGTGCAACTTATTCATGCTATGGACACCATAACTAAGGAAGCCATGCAAAAAAGGAATTTGATCTGGTGGGCCACTATCTTGCGATGTAGAACAAACTGGATTAAGTGGATGCGTTCCTCTAAATTTTACGGTACCACCCAAGCTGGATGGAACACCTGAAAAGAAAGAAAAACCAGTTGTCTTTAATAGGGTACTAAAAGAAACAAGATATTCAGATTATTAAAATATATATACAGCGGACTCTTAATTCGAACTTGGATAATTCGAATTACTGGTTAATTCGAGCAAAAGTTTATTCCCCTTAAAAACTGTATTAAAACAATGGTAAAAAATCCTGGGTAAATAGAACTTTTGAACCTCCTGTTTGGATAATTCGAAGTTTTTATAGTGGAAAAATTTGCAGTGTTCGACAGATTGCGAACAGAATAATGCAATTTCAACTGATTTTGTTTATATATATATATGCTGTATATATATATATATATATATATATATATATATATATAAATGTGTTTTCCATTATACGTTTGGTTAATTTGTGTAAGTGCAGTAAATATAAGTTTGTTCTTGTGCGGCAATATTGGATCACGCAAAAAATGTGGTGCTTTAAAGGTAAGGTGCATTGCATGTTAATTAGTTTTTTCTATACAGTACAGTTATTTTGTTCCCTTTATTTTACTTAAAAATGAGTGTTATTGAATAATTCGAATTTTTTCGTATCCCCTTGAACTTCGAATTAAAGAGACTCCACTGTATATATATGTGAGTTAACTTACATATTAACTAGAAAAGACAGAAATGTAAAGAATACTTTAAAAGACTCTGAAAAAAATATTATGGGAAGACAGGTGCGGACCCAGAAATTATTGAGTTGATTTTTAGTTTAACGTCCCTTTCAGCAGCGAGGCTATATAAGTCGTGGACCTACTGATTAAGGTGGAATCCGAACTACATGGGCTCCGGCCGGGAATCGAACAAGGGTCTCCCACGTCAAAGGTGCGTACGCTAACCGCCAAGCCACGAAGGAGCTCCCCAGAAATTATTGTTGGGAGGGGTCCAAACGTTAAGAGGTCCAATACTAGAAGCCACCACGTCTATGTAGTATTCAACGGGTATTATTCTGCACACGAAGAGACGATAAATATCAAGGTAACCACGAAAGTTCTGTCGCATTTTCATCCGCCACCTTCGAACATCGACATATCCCCTAAGACGTATCTGCAAGATCAAAATTAGTCCCCATCAGCATCGACGACCTTCTGCCAACATTCTAAAAGGCCATGGATTCCATCGCGGTAGCACTTGCTGGGAAGTGAAGCGAAGAAGGTATCAAGTGTACTTTGCACCTCTACTGGGGATTTGAACTGACATTCTCTAAAATGATTATAAAAGGAATGGAACAGGTGATAATCGGACGGTGCAATGTCCGAGGAGTATGGCGGATGTAATGTTGTTTTCCATCCACTGCGTAGAATGGTGTTCCGGGTCATCCTAGACACGTGGGCCTTAGCGTTGTCCTCTAACAGGAGGATCCCTTTGCGATTCAGAGTTGATGGATCCAGAGTTTTCAGTTTTTCTTGAACACGGCTCAATTGCTTACAGTACACAGTTGCATTGATAGTCTGATCAGCTGATAGCAGTTCCCGATGCACGATGCCATGACAAGTCCGACAAACACACAGGAGGACCTTCTTTTGGTGCAGTCCTGGTTTCGGCTGTTTTTGAACTGGTTCATGGGATGCTAACCAATGATGACCGCGCCGTGAGGCTTTGTACAGGACCCACTTCTCATCACATGTCAACACCCCTTCCAGAAATTTTTCCTTCCTCAGAAGAGACAGCAAAGAAGCACAGATGTCTCCTCGCGTTGCCGTCTGGCCCGGAGTCAAATCGTGTTTGATCCATCGGCCCAACTTGTAGTGCTTCCCAAGTGGATGGAGGTGCTGCCGAATGTTTTTTCCAGTCACACTGAATTGTAGTCCCAGTTCCTCACATGTGTGGCCACTGTTCGCCTCAATTGCTGCCTGAAGATCTTCATTTTGTACATGTGTTGCTCTTCCGGAACGTGGTGCGACGTCGAGTGTTTCGTCACCGTCCTTTAAAACTTGTTAAACCTCCGCTGCACTGACCGCGTATTCACGACACTCTCATCAAAGGCCTGGAATATCTTCCGACCCGCTACAGCGGGGTTTGATCCTAGTTTGAACTCGTACAACAAACACGCCCTTATACGCTCTGTGGAGGTCCCATGTTTACTGTGTCCTTACGCACGTACACGGTGTAACTGAACCACCACAACTAGACAGTGTGTTGGATATACCCACACCAACAACTGACTTTTGCCTTATATTATCACTATTCGGTTTCAACTCACGGTGTGAGGATCAATTGAACACAGACCTCCAGAAAAAGTGATAGCACGTTTTTGGTTACCTTTATAATTGTAAGAAAACTGCCATCTACAGGGTTTTCATAAAGTCTGGACGGATTTAATTTGCTTATAATTTTCATAAAAATGCTCATAATGAAATCAAATAAAGTGCAAACGGTAGCGGAAGGTTTAAATTTTTAGTTGGCAACACTATTAGATAAGCGGCAACTCTGAACACGTTGAGAGAGGGAGAGGGAGGGCAAGGGTCAGTTTCTTACTAAATTCCATCCATTGTTGTTTTCATTGTTGTTTCAATGTTGACTGTTAAAAGTTGTAAGCTGTATTAGTCTGTGTGTCTTTTAAATAAATAAATAAATGAAAAACTCCTCTGAGAAGACTATTTTTTTTTTACCGTATCAAAGATGGCGTCGGTGAAAGAGAAAGCGCAATGTGTTCTGTGATACGCAGAGATAAAATCACCAATTCTGGTGTGTAGAAAGTTCACCAAAGAGTTCAAAAAGCCGGCACCGACTGAGAGTGCAATCCGAAAGTGGCATGCTAAGTTATTGGAGACAGGAAGCGTTCTGGACCGTCCTCGAAGTAGGAGGCCGCCAACATCGCCTACAACAGTGAGCAGGGTAAGGGAAAGCATCATCAACAGCCCACAGAAGTCGATTCCTAGACGGTCCTAGATCACCCGACCTTACCCCATGCGACTTCTGGCTTTGGGGTCATGTGAAAACGGAAGTTTATGCAAAGAAGCCAAGTGGTTTGGAGAACTTAAAGGACAAAATCAGGGCGTCTGTGGCTGGCATTTCTGATCAAACACGGCGGAACGCTGGGAGTGGATGTGTGGACGTAAATGGCGCCCAGTTGGAGGTGTGGCGGTGAATGAACTGAGCTGGTGCAGATTACAGGTAAAAATTTAATCCTTCTGCTACCGTTTGCACTTTATTTGATTTCAATATGAGCATTTTTATGTAAATTATAAGCGAATTAAATCCGTCCATACTTTATGAAAACCCTGTATGTTTTCAGAAGAAGGTGATATAACTATAGAGTACATATGAAATATAAGATCAAATTTTCATGCTACCCTAAATCAATCATTTCCCCGTTCAACAAATGTAGTTTTATTGAGAAAGTGCACAAATGTATCTTCAGTTAGGAAGTTCGGGGGTTTTCAGGCCCGTTGAAACCCTCCATGGATGTGCCTCTGTGTGAAGATCTTACTATATTACCAAGCTAATGTAATTAATACACTGTATATCTATAAAAGTATTGCTCGCATTAGTTCTTGTAGCTTGACAGTCTCGGGAGATGACACGGTGTTCTAATGTAGTCTTATCAACAAAGAAACCATAACAATGTTCTTAAACTAAAAGTAATTTTTTTAAATGTAAATGAAACAAATTAGTTGTGTAAGAGATTGAGCATACTGTTTTAGAAACATTTTGTGAAAATTATTCTAAAGCACTAGAAAAAAGTTTTCATAGTTTCTTATGACAATATATAATTATTTCAAGTGCACCAAGCTGTTGTCGTTCATCCTGACTATTTTCGAAACAGAACACATGATTACTTATAAATTTTTTAGAGAAGTGGACTGCTGTAGAGTAGTGCTGCGTAGCTGTAGTTGCGTAGAACGTAGTTTGAACGTCCACTAGAATTCAGAAATATTTATTAGGGATGGCCAGAACCGGTTCCTAGTGGAACCGGTTTTCGGGTCTGAACGGACCCGGTTCTAGAAGATCCGGTTCCGGATCCAGCTCTGGAACCGGTTCTCAAGATCCGGTTCTGGAACCGGTTCTCAAGATCCGGTTCTGGAACCGGGTTTTCGAATCCAGTTCTGGAACCGGGTTTTCGATTCCAGTTCTGGAACCGGCTCCGGAACTGGTTCTGAAAACCGGATCTTCAAGAGCCGGTTCCGCCGGAACCGGAACTTTGTGGCCATCCCTAATATTTATAATAACAAGTTTAAATGACTAGTCTCGATGGTTAATGGAAAACATTTGTAAGGTACACTCATGTCCAAAATTATTGTCGCATCTCTATAAATATGTTGCTGTAGGAATATAATTTGATAACGAATTTGCCCGGTATTTCTTATAATGTTGGTATGTGTGCAATTGGCAAAAACATGCATGTGGAAAATTTCATGTCAAAAGTACAGTAAATAAGAACAATAAAACGAAAATAAAACTTTCTTGTCTATTTAGCAACATTTTGTTTTACTCATTCTAATTTTCGTATTTATAATTCTTTTCCTATGAAATTTACCACAAATATACATTTTCCCGATTACACACATAGTAACAGTATTAAAAGTGCCCTGCAAAATCATTATCAAATTATATTCTTACAAGAAGACAGCTATAGATATGTGACAATCATTTTGAACATGACTGTACACTTGAACCATCCTTCTCAGAATGCGTATTTGAACCATCGTTCATACCTCTTAAACCACCCGGCCGATCTCAATCAATTTTTCAACATATATATGATTCGGGCCTGAGATGGCTTTTATCATTTCACTTTGAAGGTGTAATTTAGAAGAGGGGGAGGGAGATATATTTAAAAATGATCCGAAATGACCGATGTTAGTGCGGCATCCATAGTTTTCTGAGTCGCTTAGATGAACTGTTACATTTCCGGTGCCGTTTAAATCTAAATTCAGTTCAGCAACTTGAGGAAAGGGAGATAGGGTCTATATATAAAAATGATCGAAAATGACCGATATTACGTAGTGTCGAATCCATAGTTTTCGTGGTCACTAAGACGAACAGTGACACTCCCCTTGCCGTCTAAATCTAAATTCATACTCTTATATGTCCAAAATGGAAACATATTCTCCCTGTGTGAAATACGAGTATTACACCGTAAAAAATCGTTGTGTTATTTCAACGACATGCCTATGTGTTAACACGATTGTGTTAAAAATATAACACAAACAGGTGGTTAGAACAACTCACTCTCCATTTGGAGTTGTGTGTCAAATACCGCTAGTTGAAATGACACACAGCCTGTGTGTAAAATTAACACAAGTGTAGAATCTTCGGTGTTGTTTTCTGCGTGATTGCCAAATATGTTGGGCATCTAATTATAAAGGCTTATGAATTGAACCTACAGACAAACACAGTAAAACGAAATACTTAAACAAATCCAGGTATACGAAAAATTTCAAAATACAAACCGCGCGATGTGTTTTCAGTTGTTTTACATAATGTTTCTGAAGAAACCCTAACAGCACAAGATGTGCTAGGCATGTGCCATTTAGGTGTTTTAATTCATCTCCCACATTTGATGCATTTTCTGCTTCTTTTTCTAAACGGTTGTGTACTAGAATCAACAAACGCATCAACTTTATTAGATGGCAACTGGCGCCGATCATTTGAAAGTAAATATGGAAGAACTATAAAATAAAGTAAATAGACAGTCGTCATTTTGTTATAAAATTACATGGTGAGCAGATTTTATCTTATCCCGAACGGTTATCGTCGAATATACGCGGCTTAAAGGAGCACTCTGATTAGTCAAATTCAAAAGACCTCAACAAATTTATACCTCTACAAGCAAGTTTTGTGAAGTGCATTATTGATTTTAATCTAACAATCGAAGTCATGGTTGGCGAGTCCACTACACTTACTCATCCGGATGTATCTATATACTGCTGAGGAAATGCGTGAAAGTTTGGTGAAGTGCATTATTGATTTTAATCTAACAATCGAAGTCATGGTTGGCGAGTCCACTACACTTAGTCATCCGGATTTATCTATATACTGCTGAGGAAATGCGTGAAAGTTTGGTGAAGTGCATTATTGATTTTAATTTAACAATCGAAGTCATGGTTGGCGAGTCCACTACACTTAGTCATCCGGATTTATCTATATACTGCTGAGGAAATGTGTGAAAGTTTGGTGAAGTGCATTATTGATTTTAATCTAACAATCGAAGTCATGGTTGGCGAGTCCACTACACTTAGTCATCCGGATTTATCTATATACTGCTGAGGAAATGCGTGAAAGTTTGGTGAAGTGCATTATTGATTTTAATCTAACAATAAAAGTCATGGTTGACGAGTCCACTACACTTAGTCATCCGGATTTATCTATATACTGCTGAGGAAATGTGTGAAAGTTTGGTGAAGTGCATTATTGATTTTAATCTAACAATCGAAGTCATGGTTGACGAGTCCACTACACTTAGTCATCCGGATTTATCTATATACTGCTGAGGAAATGCGTGAAAGTTTGGTGAAGTGCATTATTGATTTTAATTTAACAATCGAAGTCATGGTTGACGAGTCCACTACACTTAGTCATCCGGATTTATCTATATACTGCTGAGGAAATGCGTGAAAGTTTGGTGAAGTGCATTATTGATTTTAATCTAACAATCGAAGTCATGGTTGACGAGTCCACTACACTTAGTCATCCGGATTTATCTATATAGTGCTGAGGAAATGCGTGAAAGTTTGATGAAGTGCATTATTGATTTTAATCTAACAATCGAAGTCATGGTTGGCGAGTCCACTACACTTAGTCATCCGGATTTATCTATATACTGCTGAGGAAATGCGTGAAAGTTTGGTGAAGTGCATTATTGATTTTAATCTAACAATCGAAGTCATGGTTGGCAAGTCCACTACACTTAGTCATCCGGATTTATCTATATAGTGCTGAGGAAATGCGTGAAAGTTTGGTGAAGTGCATTATTGATTTTAATCTAACAATCAAAGTCATGGTTGACGAGTCCACTACACTTAGTCATCCGGATTTATCTATATACTGCTGAGGAAATGTGTGAAAGTTTGGTGAAGTGCATTATTGATTTTAATCTAACAATCGAAGTCATGGTTGACGAGTCCACTACACTTAGTCATCCGGATTTATCTATATACTGCTGAGGAAATGCGTGAAAGTTTGGTGAAGTGCATTATTGATTTTAATTTAACAATCGAAGTCATGGTTGACGAGTCCACTACACTTAGTCATCCGGATTTATCTATATACTGCTGAGGAAATGCGTGAAAGTTTAGTCCACTACACTTAGTCATCCGGATTTATCTATATAGTACTGAGGAAATGCGTGAAAGTTTGATGAAGTGCATTATTGATTTTAATCTAACAATCGAAGTCATGGCTGACGAGTCCACTACACTTAGTCATAAGCCAACATTTGTCGTTTGTTTGCAGGACTTAATTTCTAATTCAGCTGATGAGGCAAGTAGTTTCTTTTTTTTTTATTTGCTCGAGCTTTCCAAGTGCAATTTATGATAGTTTAAGAACTGTTTTGAATAAGAATTTTTTCTCAAACCTTTATCTGAACCAATTTTATATTATTTGCTTGTGATGGTGCATATAATATATTAGGAAGGGTTTCTGGATTGGAGCTACGAAATTACAGAATGCATTTCTAGAACTCTTAGTATGGCACTGTGCTAACCATCGTCTCGAACTTATAGTGAATGACGTTATTGCTAAAATGTCTGAGATTAACCACATAAAGATCTTTTTTGACAAACTTTATGCCTTTATATAGTGAAGGAAATGACAGGGGGAAAAGGGCAAGAGAGAATTTTTCGACTCTGCAATGAAATATATGAAGCAGGAGAGTGGCCAAAAGACTTCCTAGAGACGATCATGATACTGATTGCTAAGAAATCGAACTTAGAGAAGTATAAGGATTACATAACTATTAGTCTCATATCTCATGCAGCAAAAATTTTGCTTCTGATTCTGAACAGAAGGTTGTATGGAAGAACAGATGAAAAAGTGTAGGATGAATAATACGGGCTCAGGAGAAGTAAAGGCATAAGAGATGCAATTTGATTCGGTAAAGGTGATAGGTGAAAGGTTTATAAAAGTAGGGGAAGAAGTGTATGTGGTATTTATTGATCTAGAAAAGGCTTTTGACCGCATGAATTGGGAATTGTTGTTAAAGATCCTATGAAGGTTGGGTTGGAATGGAAAGATCGAAGACTCACAAGAAACGTATATATGAAGCAAGAAGGAAGTATTAGAATAGGGAAGGAAATGACAGAAGATAGTGCAATTGGAAGAGTAGTTCGAAGAGATGTCTCTTTGCAACATTATTTAACATCTATCTAGAAGAGATAGTGAAAATAAGGCTACATAATGAAGACGGCGTTTTGATAGCATGTAGAATAATTAGGTGTATATGGTTTACAGATGATATGGCACTTGTTGCAGAAGTTGAAAAGAAGATCAATAAGACATTGGAAAACTTGAGGAAAAGTTGTGAAGAATATGAGATGAAGATGAATGTTAGAAAGACAAAAGCTATGGTGATTGGAGTGAAGCGGTCGGTTTCAAATATAGAAATAAGAGGGGAGAAAATTGAACAGGTGACTAGTTTTCGATACCTGGGTAGTATTATTAGTGATGATATGAGGTGTGAAGGCGAAATAAAAGCAAGGATAGGAATATCGAAAGAAGCCTTTAAGAGGAAGAAAAGACTATTTGTGGAATCTTAAATAAAGAATTGAGAAAAAAACTCATAAAATGCTTCGTGTGGAGTATTGTGCTGTATGGGGCAGAAACATGGACATTACACAAAAATGATGAAGCTTTCGAAATGTGGGTGTGAAGAAGAATGGAGAGAATTAGTTGGGCCGAGCGAAAAACGAACGAGTGTCAGAAATGGTAGGGCAGAAAAAAAGAATTTTACATATTATTAAGAAGAGGAAAAGAAATTCATCCGATTGGGACATTGGCTAAGAAGGAACTGTATCAAAAGGGATGTGCTAGATAGTATGGTGGCAGGAAAGAAAGGGAGAGGCGAAGAAGACTACAATTAATGGACGATATGAAAACAGAAAAAAAAGCACGTGAAAACAAAGAGGTTAGCAGAGGACCTTGGAGCATAGGAGCTTCTCCGTTGCCGCAAGTGACCTGCCAATAGTGGCGGAATACCTATGATGATGATGACCTGGGAAAAGTGAAACTATAAGAGGTTAGTATAATGTGTCCCTATTAGATCGTTTTCGCAAAGACTGATGAAAACGTTGCACAGTTGAACGAAGAAAGGGCTCTTTTACCAGAACAATGCAACGACCCATGTCTCTGCAATTGCTATTACCAAAACTGTCAAATAACAATATGAACTGTAACCTCGTCCATCATATTCTCATTCGCCCATCCCAATTTATTAATCCTGAGAGATTTGAAGACCTAGCTAAGTAGAAGATTTCCAACTAATGAGGATATTGTGCTTGACACAAATGCCTATTTTGTGACATTTGACAAATATTATTATTATTATTATTATTATTATTATTATTATTATTATTATTATTATTATTATTATTATTGAAAACATAAAATGTTGGGAAAACATTGAACAAAATGAATCGAGCTAGAGAGGGACTATAATGGGCAGTGTGCAAATTAGATAATTTATATTGGGTGGGGATAAAAGTAGGCCAACAGGACGTAGAGTCTGAAGGTGCAATAGTTCAAAATGAGACAATAATGACTTACCCCCCCCCACACACACACACGCATACACATAAATGTGATATGACATCTGTAATAAATAAGGGATGTATTAATTGAATAAATTTACTGACAAGAACTATGTATATATCTCCATCATGGCTAAGCGGTTAGCGTTCGCGCCTTTGACGTGGGAGACCCGGGTTCGATTCCCGGCGGGAGCTCATGTGGTTCGGATTCCACGTTAATCAGTAGGTCCCGTCTCATATAGCCTCGCTGCTGAAAGGGACGTTAAACTCAAAATCAACTCAGCTCAATAACTATGTATATATTGTTTGACATGCAGACACTACGCCTAATCTTCCTGAATGTGTTTAAATGTTGTACTCACTCTCGTGCTCGTAGTTTTCTAGGGTTTATTTACTTAATAATTCGGCCCAAGTGGTAGCCATGATCACAAGCATATGTTATTTTTTCCGCTCATACTGAAATCTACACACAATCTTGCGAAAGAAAACTACTTCAATATTATGAAAACCAGTAAAATTATCAATTAAACCGGACTTACTTTTTAAAAAAATACGTATTACCCTATCATACGAGAAATGAATTCTCATGCCCGATTTCTGGCATCAATGTCAAATCGAAGGTCAAATATTTAAAAACTCTCAATTTAAATTTCGAGCTTGCGTTTGTACTTCTCGGTAATGCTGCGCTCTCCATTTTTTTAAAAATCAAATATCGATTCCGTGACAGAGGTCGGGAAATCAACACACAATTACTTTAATAGGTTACAGGTGAGTTGATTCACTATGTGCTACGTTATCAAATGAAGTATAAACACTACATTGAACTTTTCCAGACAGCAATATTGGCGTGGACAGCAAAGTGTACAGCGAAAAGAAAGATGGAAAGCGAAGGGTTGCCTTTAAACAGCCCGCTCCAGTTGAAGTGCTTATACAGGCACGGAGAATCAGTCGTATTAGCAAATACTGAAACAAATCTTATGCACTTACTCACCTTCACTAACGTGTCTGCTCACTACGGACGCATCCTCAGCATGTACAGTCATGTCCAAAATTATTGTTGCATGTCTATAAATATGTTGTTGTAGGAATATAATTTGATAATGAATTCGTCCGATATATCTTATAATGTTAGTATGTGTATAATCGGCAAACAATAAAACGAAAAAAAAACTTTGTTGTCCGTTTAGCAACATTTTGTTTTACTCATTCTAATTTTCGTATTTATAATTGAATCGGTGAGAAGAAAAAGGAGAATATTCCAAAAAATAACGAAAACAAACTGAAATAGCCATTTTGTTCTCTATCCGTAAATACATAGAATGAACGTAAAAAGAGAATGCTATTGTCATAATCTATTGTTAGATATTGCTTTGAAATTTTCGCTGAGTGGAAGAAAGAGAACATTCCTGGAAGATTCTCCTTTTTCCACGCAACACCAGTAATTCCCTGATCGGCCACTAGATGCTGCGCCAGTCACAGGTAGGCTTTCACATCAGTCGCGGAATGTGTTATGAACATTGCAAAATAATATTCTAGTGTCTTGAAGTATTCTGTAAACTTGTGTCTCAACAATTCGTCAGAGGATAATATGTATGAACCAAGGGCGCCCATCAGGGGGGGGGCAAGCGGGCGCTCGCCCCTAGAGGAAATTGTACTTCAGAATATCGAAAATCGAATAGAATTTTTACATTAGTTACAGCAAAATTTGAAATTATTTTTGAAACATCGCTTATACTTGCTCCCCCCTTGGAAACCACAACATGGGCCCCCTTGGTATGAACCTAAAAGGAAAAAGAGTAAACGCAATAAAGACCAGCATATCAAAGAAATTGGAAAACAAGCTAGACAACGCGGAGAAGAGTTTGTGGCAAGTAAGGGACATTTAGTGGAAGCAAGATTAGCAGATAATGATTGTAATGGTCGCAAAAAATGTACGGAAAAGTTTACTGAAGAAAAACGATGTATTATACATGTTCTTTTCTGTGAAGTCCTAATAACGAATGTGATACGTATCTTGTAGGCTTAATTGAACGGCATGATGTTGTACGTGATCGTCCTTTGACAACTAAATCTAACCGTAATACTTGATCTTTTAAATATTTTTCAATGAAATATAATACTAGAATAGAGATGTGTCGCAAGGCGTATATGGCGTTTCATGCCATTAAATCTAACAAAACTGTTGAACGTTTAACTAAGTTAGTAGAAACAAATCAGAAACCAGAGGATAAGAGAGGTAAACACACTAACCGGGGAAATACGTTAGATGCCATAGTTTTGAATAAATAAAGATGAGCTTATTGCCTCGTTCCTCACAAAGGTTTTACGTTACACCTCTCAGCCCATTAATTATTTACAATCTGACTTAACAATGAAAACGATGCATGGACTGTTTGTAGAAAAATACACAGAGTTAAAAACAGTTGTTAAATATGAGTATTATTTACGTTATTTTCGGGAAAATTATGGTTACCGATTTAGACGTCCACAAGTGAATGTATGTCCCACATGTGAAGATTTAAACACGAAAATAAAATCTATAACTCTTAATGATATAGCAAAAAGAGTTGCAGTAGCAAAATTACTTGTCCATAAAAGGAGGGCAAACAAATTTTACTGTAAATTCAAGGAAGTCAGTGACATCTGTAAAAGTAGAAATGACGTCATGGCCATAACATTTGACTATATGCAGAATCTTCCCCTATCGTTCATTTCTGTTCAGGAAATATTTCATTTACGAGAACTTTGGTTTTACGTTTTTAATATCCACGATATGAGAAGACAGAAATCAGTATTCTTTACACAGGGTCTATACTGAAGGAGAGCCGAAGAAGGGCCCTAATGAAGTATCTTCATTCATTTACAGTTTCATTAATAACAACCTAGATGAAGTTACAGAACTGTATATATTTAGCGATGCTTGTGGGGGCCAGAACCGGAACCACATCCTCAGCAGATTACTTTTGGGCCTAACCATGAGTGATAGATTTAAAGTGGTTAGTCACTATTTTCAAATCCGGGGCCACAGCTTTCTGCCCTGTGATCCAAGGGCGCCCATGTTGTGGTTCCCAAGGGGGGGCAAGTACGTTTCAAATATAGTTTCAAATTTTGCTGTAACTAATGTAAAAATTCTATTGGGTTTTCGATATTCGCAAGTATAAATTTCTCTTGGGGGGGCGAACGCTCCACCTTGCCCCCTGATGGGCGCCCTTGCTGTGATCGAAACTTCTCAGTTATTAACAGGGCAATAAAAAGGTGTGATCGCGTTTATACACGAAAACAATGTGAAGACATCATTAAAGCAGCCAAAAAGACTTTTCCACAGTTTAAGGTAAGGAGTGTCAAAAATGATTATATCATTAGCTTATCATTAATGAGGATTGGTGGCCTTACTATTTTAAGAAGACTACAACAGATATTGAGAAAAAAGGTGAGAAGTTTTCTATTAGTCAATATAGACATCTTGTGTACAATAGTGAAACTAAAGGCTGTATTAAAAAAATTCTCCAAAGAAGCTCATAGACATTGAAAAAGTTGAGCATTACGTGCCGGAGAAGTATCAAGATTACTATAACAATATCATACAGTTGCCAGTTTCTGAAGATGCTAGTAGTGACATTGATAATGAGTAGATACAAAGGTGTTTTGTTTAAACAAACTTTATTCTAAATGCATTTATATACATTTTCTACTTTCTGTATTGCATCTAAACTGATGTTATAAACACCTTTTCAATTTTTTTTTAGAAAATGTCATTAATATTGACTTGAAACTTTCAATTTAAATAAGTTTTGCACTAAATATACCATGTGTTAATGAATTGACGGTTTTCAACCATGTGTTTAGAAATAACATTGACTTTTCTGTATATTTTGTATCCTTTTTTGGGAACATTTATCTCTTGCGTGGAAAAAGGAGAATATTCCACAAACAAATTTCCTGTGTAGCCGGAAATATAAAATATTTAAATGTTTTTTCTTTGTGGCAAATAATAACCCTTAGCATATACTACAAGTTTATAATGCAACACAATCATATCAGAGCAACAGATTTCTCAATAAATAGTTTTTTGTAGTTTCCCGAAAGTAAGATGTTGGGGAATGTTCTCCTTTTTCTACTCACCGATTCAATTATTTTCCTATGAAATTTACGACAAATATACATTTCCCGATTATACACATAGTATCAATATTAAAAGTACCCTGCAAAATCATTTTCAAATTATATTCTTATTTTTCTACAAGAAGACAGTTATAGATATGCGGCAATCATTTTGGACATGAGTGTACATTAGCATATAGCCACGAGAGAATATATAACTCAGATTTTGAGTACAGTTTCAAAAGTTCATTTCCCAAAACTGCAAAAGGTAGTGATGTCCAGACAATAATAATCCGCTTAAGTTCTATTAAGTCAATTTATTATATTTATTGGATATTACAAATATTATGCAAACTTGCAAACCAAAATGAAATATAACAAAAATTAAAACAAGATGATAATCGATACAAATGTAGAGGATGAATATGACACGTCCCGCCTTCGCCAAGAATGACGGAAGAAGCTATTTGTTTACTTCTTCTTGACCAACTTCTAAGAGCATTTATAAATCAATATTTGACTTTGTTATGAGCAATTAGTGCATTCAAATTCACGAACGACGACGAATTGAAGGGTACGAGGATATGGTTGCAAGTAACAACTGTAGTCATAATAATATGGTTCAACTAAATAACGGTGATAATAGTAGGGAAATTAGAAATGACCAAAACTGATTAGTTTACATCGCTCATTTCGAAATACGGCTAGCAGATGAAACTTACAAGAAATGACAAAAATAAGTGAAATTCTGCGTTATAATAAGCATGGTTGGGGAGGGGGGGGAACGAGCATCCCCGGTAGGGATACTTCAGTTGATTTCTTTGGGGAGGAACAAAATGGGATTGAGGGAGAAATCCCCCTCATTCCCCGGTAATTCGCACCCTTATAATGGGAAATAAATTAATTTTTAATACGTAACTGAATTATTTCGCTTCAATTACAGACTTATCAAACGCTCCTGTTACATAGACAATCGTCAGAACTAACGCAATTGAACATAATTGTTTTGTTTTAGGGTCGCTTGTCATTCTTTACCAAGCAACTTACCCAAGAGCTAGTTGAGCAAGATTTATTGGTTCGATGTGATAATTGAAAAAGGACATTGGTTAAAAGGAATTGCGTGCCCCATATTTTTCAACTTTTGGGAGGTTTAAAATGTAGATTTCAATTAGCAGTGTCCAATGGCGCCATTTTTTATTTCTGGAACCAACCGCTTCAAGGTCAAATTAGGGGTAAAGAAAAGTGGGACAATTTGGACAATACGGACAACTGACCGACTGGGACGAAATGGGTAAAATTCGATTCGTATTCCCACGTATATGAACAGTTAATATGCCATATTTCCGAAAATTCCATTTTGACCCGGAAAATTAACAAATATCCGGGATTTTGGACAATTCGGACCTGTGTCCGACTGGGACAAAATGGGTGTCAACCTATTCGTATCCACACGTGCATGAATAATTCAAATTCCATATTCCCGAAAACTCTATTTTGACCCCGAAAATTAACAAAAATCTGGATTTTGGGCAATTGGGACGTGTACCCGACTGAGATAAAATTTGTGTCATTCGATTTGTATTCATACGTACATGAATAATTCATATTCCATTTTCCCAAAAATTATATTTTGACCCCGAAAGTTAACAAAAATCCAGGATTTTTAACAATGCGGACCAGTAACCGACTGGGA
Organism: Thermobia domestica; assembly: GCF_964235325.1. Taxonomy (NCBI): domain Eukaryota; kingdom Metazoa; phylum Arthropoda; class Insecta; order Zygentoma; family Lepismatidae; genus Thermobia; species Thermobia domestica. The sequence goes on from NC_137467.1 coordinate 40,677,090, forward strand.
CCAAATTGGTATCATTCAATTCGTATTCGCACGTACATGAATAAGTGGTATGCCATTTTCTTGAAAATTCAATTTTGATCCTCAAATTTAACGAAAATCCACTATCCAAAATTCCAGATTTTCGTTAATTTACGGGATCAAAATAGAATTTTCGGGAAAATGAAATATCAGTTGTTTATGTAAGTATGAATACGAATCGACAACACCCATTTCGTCCCAGTTGGTCACTTGTCCGCATTGCTCAAATGATCCCACATTTTTATTTTTTACACCTAATTTGACTTTGAAGAAGTCGGTTCCAGAAATCAAAAGTGATGCCATTGGACACAGTTCATTGAAATCTACATTTTAAACCCAAAATTAAAAAAGTTGAAAATTACGGGGCCATGGTAACTCCCTTTTAACCAGGAAATTCTTCAAGTAGGCTTCAAAGTTTACATAGAGAAGAAAAGAACAATTGTGTCATTACAACTCAAAGGCAAGTTTCCTCTGAAAAACAAGGTTAAGAGATGTCATAGGTTTTTCATAGATAATGATTTGATAAGAAATAAATTAGATGGTAATTTGAAGTCATTCATGCCAATAAATTTACTTCAGTTATTTATCATTTTTAACAAAAATATAACATAAGTTTTCCAAATGTTCTTCAAAGGTCTGTTAAAAATAGCACGAATAATATGTCAGAAGACATATTACGTATTACAATGCTTATAAAAATATCCGTAAGATTGGGAAGTGTTATGAGAAATACAATTTTTCAGTTCTCGCTTGTATATACTTTAAAAAAATCAAAATGTGTAGCAGAGTTGTCAATTCTGGGGTATAATCATTAAATCAATTAATTCGACTTCCCGGATAGCGACCAATAAATAAATAAGAAAAAGCAATTCGCGATTATAATGTTATAAACAGTTCGTCCTTACATAATAAAGCTCTATTAGGTAAAAACAGTGTTAATATTTAAAATTTTTATTGACTCAGCTGAACCATGGATGAGTTCGACAAGTATGCAGCATAGATTGTACCTCTCAGAGATCCTTAGGGATTATGCCGAAACCAGTCCTGGTCTCGTCATGTCTCGAAATTTTAAGACGAAACTGAGACTGAGACAGACACTTGTAATTCGAGACAATACCGAGACGAGATAAATTTCGGTCTCGAAAGTTTGTCTCGTCTCCAACGCATTAACAAAAAGGTTGCTGAAATTACCTCTACCTAAAACCCTTGCGCTGTTAAGATCCATGTACGATAGGGGAACAATAATTGGATGATCAGAATCACAGGCGTATACTCAGGAGGAGGGGGGTCAATGACACCTCTGATAACGTGGTATATCGAGAACGTTTTTGAATAGCACATCATCTTGAGTTGGAATTCAGTATATTTTAATCTCTTTCAAGTCATTTTTAATCTCTCAAAGAGCATTTTGCCAACATATTCCGAAACCTAACTTCATAAAACAAACATATAAGGTTTCAATTTCTCAGTATTATTTTTCCACATAGTTTAGAAATTATCCAGGGAATGATGTGTTTAAAATTTCTTTGTTGCCTTGTTACAACCAATGGCACTAACTTTCCTTTGAATAGGGTAAAATCTACAGATTGGAAGAAAGTAGGAGCAGATATTTCAGGAAAGAGTAGAAATTCATGAAAAGAGAAAGAGCATTAAACCAGAAATTTGGTTTAACCTCTGCATTTTACTTGAAAAATATGTAACAGCCTGTATATTAATATTTCCTTTTCTTTTTTTTTAAAAAAAAAAGAAAAAGAAAACAACTGACGCGAAGCAAGCTCAGGAGCTGCCAGGGTGCAAAAGTGTTCAATACAACCTCTATTGTTGAGCGAAGCCCGGCTACCAAATATATCGATATTTAATTCCTAGAAGATGGGCTACTTGCCCATCGAATCGATCATATCCGGCCAGTAATTACCGGGAAATAAAGTACCAGCACATAGAAGGCGAGCCGAGTCGAGTCGTACCATCAAATATATAAACTTTTCATTCGTTTGGCCATACCTTATTTGCACAGCAAATTTGGTTCAGATCTGGCCAATAGACTATTTACCGAGACATAAAGCACCACATAGTATATAGGGCTAGCCGAGCCGAGCCGAATAGAGTCTGTCCCTAACTGAGCCCTGTCACCAGGTATATTCATTTGACAATGGGCTATTTGCCCACCAAATTTTGTTCGGATTGGGCCAGTAGTTACCGAAAACTTAGTATCACACACACACAAAGAGGGTCTAAGTAACTACTTAATACTATTTGAAATAGCATTATATATTTTCACAACACATATGTATTTATAGGTGAACTCTTGTCAATGTATATTTTCATAGCATATGCTCAAAATGGCTGCCAAGTTCAGTAATACAACTCATTTTTATCATGTTTAAGGCTACTTTGTGGATCATGTGTACACTGATGTTGTTAATCTAGTTTATGTTCATCTTTACTTCCTTCAGTATGTGTGGCCTGTTATTGGACCCCACAGGAAGGAAACAGAGGACGACAAATCTGGTGAACTTTCGAGGTCATAATCCTTTAGAGATGATACCTTCGGGGGGGGGGGGAATGCGTGCAGGAAATGAATGGTGTCGTTAGATGTGACATGTGGCACTATCCTTCTGGAACTAGCAATCATGTTCACATTCGTCACGAAGAGCCTTTAACTGTTTTATGATATCTTGGTGCACAACACTGTTCACTGTAGTTTCAAAAATATATATAAACGATATAAAGAGGTAGTTGGTGAGTACTTTAAATTATATGCCCGTAGCCAAACTCATTCTACAACAATTGTTGCGTGAGTATCTTAGGATCCTGAAACATGTGTTTTTGGATAGGGCATACATTAGTTCCTAAGTGAAGTCTTGACCCAATTGCGGTAGGTCCCATAGTTTTGGAGCTAGGGACCTTTAAAGTTCACTTTTTCATGTTTTCGGCAGCCTATAAGTCCGTAAGGAAGCATTTGCACACGCATGTTGGCCTATACTTTTCGTCTTATCTTGGTGTCAGGAATTAACTCCCAAACGTTGTAGATGTTGTTTAGAAACATCCTGTATACGTATTATCTTTGCATAAAAATTATAATTAAACAAAATGATCGTAAGGATCTCTAAGGATCGATACCCGGCGCCTCCACCATAACATATGTTAACATATTGGACTGAAAATTTGGACGTTGACATATATAATTTTATTTACATATAATTTAATGTATTAATAATTATAATAGCATGGGGGTAATTTGAAGAGTTTTTTTTTTATAATAAATTTAACCATTAAACTTTAGGTAGAGCAAATAATTAGTTAAGATGGATGAATTAGATTGTAGAAATAAAAGTAGAGATATTAGAACTAGAATATTATTTAAATTTAGTGTTGAGGCCTTACGTTAAAATTTATAATAATTGTTATAATGAATTTTGAAGATAGGATAAGAATTAAATGAATTTTGAGACAAGGTTGAATAATAAAGTGTGATATTAATTAGCAACCAGCATTGTATTTACCCAGATTTTGACGAGTGAAGATTTTAGAGATGCTGATTTTTTTTAGTTAGATGGTTACTTTAAAACTTTTTTTTAGTTTTTTATTTTTCTTGTCCACCTACCTTTTCTTTTTAGTTTTGGTAGCGTTATTTCTTTCGCTTACCATTACATTTTTAAACTTACTTTATAACGTAAAGTAGGAAGTGTTATTATATACTTAATACATTGCTACGTAACATATTTTTATATTTTCTGTTTAAAAGAATGTTTTAACTAAACATAGTTTTGATTTATTATAAAACTTCCTTAATTTCTTTGCATGTGTAAATAACCTACAGCACCAAACTGGAAATTGAATTTTATTTGCATTTAATGTAACAAGGTTTACAAAATATTAAACCAAAACCAATAAAATATTAATCGCCCTTCACCAAAATGCTTTAGTCATATTACAATACAGTATTACATTACCCCTACTATGAATAATATCGTTTTGCTAGTATCATAATGAAGATTTTAATGAAAGTATATTTCAGCTTCAGTTTCACCTCAGTAAGTGGCATGGTTCTTGTATAGAATTAGTGTAGCTAAGGAGACGATAAATTCTCATTTTTGAGTCGAGAATTGAGGAACACGAAGGTTGAGTGCTTGAGCTTGAGGTCCCTGTCCAAGTAAGTACGAGGTGGACAACATCGTGTTTGTGGGTTTTCTCTGGTGTACTCGCGTCTCCTCGCACATTATCATTCTACTCATTCTTCTGTCATCATTCACTTGTCTTGATCATCATCGTTTCCCTTAGCCTGCAGTGCATAAACGTGGGACGTTAAACTGAAAGATTTCATTAGTCTTATAAATATATAAGACTAATATAGCTAGGAATGCGCACGAGACAATATTTGAGGCTGTCTCGTCTCGAAAATGTGCTGTAAAATCGATGTCTCGATTCGAAAAATATATATATTTCTCTATTGGAAGAGCTTTGTCTCGACTCGAATTTTGTCAGAAAAATTCTGTCTCGACTCGTCTCGTATGCATCCCTAAATATAGCAACCATGGAATGAGAACCCCCTTTAGAAAATTTTCTTTGGACATCCACGTTGCACGTAGGTTTTTGGTTGAAAGGCACATACTTTTACGCTGTGTAGATTTTTCGAGAATGAGAAATAACGTATTTTGCTTCAGGGCAATTAACTTAGAATTTTGGTATATGGTTATAATGAATGTACTTTTATTTGATGAAATGGTCTATAAATACAATCTTTGAATAACTCTCTATCGCTCTGTATTGTAAAACTTCTTTGGTAGATAGAGCTAGGTAATAAAATAAGGTTTGGAATTGACTTTCACTACTGGTTTATTTTATTTAAAAAAAATACTATGTAACAGTATTTATAGAAAATACTATAAACTGTTGTTTTTTAATTTATTAGCTTGAAATTAGATAGTTTTTGATCGTGTGTATGAGGACACGATTCTTACAGAACTGCGAAGCAGCTAAGCAGAGTGGCGAAGGAAATTTTAATGCTTCGAAGCAAGCAGTGGATGAGGGGGTTAGAAGTAGGGGTGGCCAGAACCGGTTTTCGGATCTAGGTCTGGAACCGGTTCTTCGGATCCAGATCTGGAACCGGTTCTTCGGATCCAGATCTGGAACCGGTTCCCAAGATCCCGTTCTGGAACCGGGTTTCCGGATCCAGGTCTGGAACAGGTTCTTCGGATCTAGATCTGGAACTGGTTCCCAAGATCCGGTTCTGGAACCGGGTTTTCGGATCCAGGTCTGGAACTGGTTCTTCCGATCCAGATTTGGAACCGGTTCTCAAGATCCGGTTCAGGAACCGGGTTTCCGGATCCAGGTCTACAACCGGTTCTTCGGATCCAGATCTGGAACCGGTTCTCAAGATCCGGTTTTGGAACCGGGTTTTCGGATCCAGGTTTGGAACCTGTTCCTAAGATTCGGATCTGGAACCAGGTTTTCGGATCCATGTCTGGAATCGGTTACTACGATCCGGTTCCGGAACCGGAACTTTGTGGCCAACCCTAGTTAGAAGTCACGGTGCCCCGAAGCAGGATAATCAACTGTGGTGAGATTTCCAACAGAGCCCTTAAGCAGGCTAAGCCAGGAGGAAACGAATAGTTAAAGGGTTTCGAAGCAGATTAGAGGCTTTGAGGTTTAATTTTTTTAATGCTCCGAAGCAAGCAGTAGGAGGGACACCAGAGAACTGGTACTGGTTTGCTGGTTGCTGTTGAATTGATAGGCTTGTAGGGTGGTGTTGGATCTGCTGCTGTTCTGTTGTTATGTGCTTCGTAAAAGGTGCAGGGGTCTGTTGTCTGTTGCTTGTGATAATCCCACATCGTGTGTAGTAAATTAATCCATGTAGTGATGTTTACTAACAAGAGCACACGATATTGTTTGTATATTTTACATAAGCACGCGATACATTACACCCGCTGGCTCGTTTAAAAAATAAGCCGAAGGATTATATTTATTTGTTGTAGGGGGAGAGACAAAAACTGAAGATTATAAGCTGAATTGCAGTAATACGGTTTCCATAATTGGGTTTGAAATTTTATGCGTGCGCCCAAGATTCTTTGATGAAATCTTGACCAATTAAAAATCTCCCTGACATCATCTGCTTTGACGTCACACTAAAATTAAATATCTTTCAATGTGCTGTTTGACGAGTGTGTTGCTAACAAATAGATTATACAATATTTTATACTGACATATCAAAAGTAGTTTACGACATTGACCTACAATATTAGACATTTGAGTTGAGTTGCTGTTGAGTTTAACGTGCCTTTCAGCAGCGAGGCTATATGAGACGTGGACCTACTGATTAACGTGGAATCCGAACCACATGAGCTACAGCCAGAAATCGAACCCGAGTCTCTCGTGCCAAAGGCACGTACGCTAACCGCTTAGCCACAATATTAGACATTTGTTTAAGACATATAAATACATACATAAAAACAGAAGCGAAAGTAATAAGATTGAAAAATAAAGCTATTTTTTTTTCATGAAAAATTAAAACCTGAAGACTATGACTTCATAATAGTATCAATTTTTAGGTTAACATTGAAATTAGTTTCACCGCATTTTTTCGAAAACTACATATGAACTTATTACACCATTAAGCTGCATAATCTGTATTGTCTGGCTATGGGCGCCCGAAGGAGGGGGCCAGAGGGAGCCCCGGGAACCCCTCGCTTACGAAAATGTATACGTAATGGGGCGTTTACACTTAGTCGATTTGCGTTCGATTCAGTTGAATTGACGTCACTTTCAACTTAATCGACCGTGTAAACGGCACTTCAACTTAATCGCTTGTTGATCGAAGGCGACTAATCGACTGGCAACTGAATTGAAAAGACGTTCTATTTTCTGTGGTTGAAATAATTAAACACATCCATCGATCTGATTCGGCCTAGTTGCTTCGATTTAGTGGCAAATGCAGCGAGTCGATTTAGTCGCACGACTAAATCGACCAAGTGTAAACGCCCCATAATATAGCAAACCACGTATATTAAGTACCAGAAATAGCAGACATAATATAATAAACCATAGAAATGGGCCCCCTTACAAAATTTTCTTCCGGCGCCTCTGTGATTGGCGTATATCTCATCTCTGGAAATTTTCCTCCGTTAAACATTACTAATATTGAAGCATTGAAGCCTTTACAGTATGTGCTATATTTCATTGAATAAGATGGTGTAAAAGCAGTAATTACTCATTACGTTTGAAAGTGAATGACAACTGAATGTTATTACAAGTTTAGCGAACCTAAACTTAAATTAATAAATATACAAATAAAATAATATATTTTCACGTTTGTATTTCGAAATATTAAAGCAACAGTCGGGAGCAGAGAGCGCGGTAACTTGTGCGTATGTGAATTTAATATTGCTACAATTGCTTTTACATGCCACTAGGCACTACTGCTAAATCCGTCACGTCTTTTTTGCTTCTTTTACACAAGAAAGTGTATGTATTTGAAGATTATAGATACGTTACAGCCAGGCCCGTATCCAGGGGGGGGTCTAGGGGGCCGCCCCCCCTAAATTTTTGCTGGCCTCCCTAAAATTTTCACGGTAGGCTTGTAAATGCACTATAATATGGTGATAAACTATAAATGGTTGGATCGGCCCCCCCTAACTTCAGCCGCCCCCCCCTACATTTTGGAGCTGGCTACCGGCCTGGTTACAGCCAGTGGCATATTTAAGGGGCTTCTGGGCTTAAGCCACCGAAATTTTATTTATTATTTTAAAGTGAATGAAATATCGGCTATTGTTTAGCGATGTGTGTGTGGGGAGGGGGAGCTTTTTCACCTACTAATTTCCAATATACTATTCAGATTTGGTAGTTTTATGGTTTCATGCGTTAAATTAGGTTAGATTAGGTCACCAACATTAAATTCAGACAGTATTGCTGAGCGAACGTTTAGCGAATGAAAGCGGGTTAGAGCCAAGCAGGGCACGTTCTCCCCCCCCCCCCCCCATCTCTAACAATAACCGAAATATCTTGCAGAATTTTCACATTTCCAGGAATAAAGTTAGCAAAGAGCCCCGAAACAAAATCGTAATACGCCACTGGTTACAACTTTGATGTACACGTACTTGCGTGCGCATATATACCTAGAAATAAGTTATGAGATTTATATATAGAAAAGGGATTGTTTAGGGTTTATATTTCTACCTATGCACTCAAGAGGTGACACTGCAATCTTATGTAACGTTATGAGAAAACATGGCATTAAGATTTATTTAAATATCAAGAATAGTTTTCCAATTATTTAGGCAACAATTAATTCTACAGTATACTGAGCTTACAAATCCACAATCTTTTTTCTAAGAATTAGTTTTAAAATATTATATTGAAATTCTTGTAGTTGTTTACATTAATACATCTCTCTTTAAAACACTCCAAACCACATGCTATAACATTGACTGTGAAATACAAAACATAAAAACATGCAAATTTTTAGAAAAGTGGACTATTGTAGAGTAGTTGTAGTTATGTAGTGTAGTTACAACGTCCACTAGTATGAAGAAACTTTTATACATACAATGTCTTCCTGAAACGTTGTGAACTTGGGCTAAATTCAAGCTTTATCTTAGCTAATTTGAATCAGAAACTAAAATTAAATCCATTAATACACTGTTAAGGCTAAAGGAGATATGCGGTTACTTTTCTTTAAGGTTTAGATTTCTGGGCATTCGGCATCTATGACCATTTAGTCCGTCATGTATAAAGGATGACGTCCCTCGGCAAGCACTCTATCCGGGAAAAGGGAAGGAAAGAAGCATCCTGGGACCTATAAGTTAGATACCACCCCGGCATTTGCCTATGAAAACCTCATTCAGGATGGCTGGTCTGAAAAAGCTTTTTACACTTTTTCGACCGAGTGCCACCCACCGGGAATCGAATTCGGGACTTCTTGCACCGAAGGCGAGATCGGTAGGGACTACGCCATGCGGGGTTAATGTAAGCGTATAAATCTACTACTCTTGATTTAATAAAAATAAGGAAAAGATGGGGGAATAAGATTTATTCTTGGGAATTAGATATAGTCCATATCAAAAACGATTTCATCTTACATCTTACCGTTATGTACTGAAGGGCAATTTAGTTTTTCAGGAATCGATTCCTTTCAGTCCATTCCAAACAAAGGATTCGTTCCTCCGGATCGAATCCTTTGGTTCCGGTGAGTTGTATGATTCCGACTTCTTTGGTTTTCCCATTTCAAACAAGGATTCGCGATCTAATCCTTCAGTTCCGATGAATTAAATAATTTCCAAGTTCCAATGTCGTTCTACATATATACAGTGGCGAAGGGTGGTAGTTGTAAGAGGGTAGGCCCAATGTTCTACTACAATGAACGGAATTGTGAACTTATCTGGGTCGAAGTGTTTATTTCAAAGTGTAGCTCTGTGTTTATTGGGTGCTTCTATAGACCGCATAAGAACACTCCTCAGTACATCTTAGAAGCTTGCCATGACTCACTGTTACAAGCATTATCACTCGGTGACGTCATCCTATTGGGTGATTTCAACCTCTCCATCACGTGGCAGGACAGTAAGCATGGCATCGGCAAAGACGGAAATGACAATTATTCCATGGACAATTTTATTCATGGACTTGGACTGGGTCAGCACAATATGCATAATACCCGCAAAAATAGCAATCTGTATTATGTTCTCTCTAATTTAGAGCCTCGTCGTATTGTTCCATGCAGAAATCTCTTTCCCTCGGACCACGATTCCTTGGATGTTTCATTCAATTTCTCCCCCTCCAGCACTACAAACCAGCCCCTTAAAAGTAGGTCACAACTTCTTTGGAAGAAAGCCCCCTGGGGCGACATCTGTCGGGCTATTGAACTCTTTCCTTCGTGTTTGTTGGAGGCAGGATCTGTCGACGAGGCGGTGGACCTATTCACATCTGTTGTCCACTCAACTATAAAGGATTTTGTCCCTGTAAAAACATCAAAATCGAAGAAGTTTCCGGTCTGGTTCGACAATGAGCTGCGTGATCTTCTTAAAAACAAAAAGGTTGCCTGGAATCTATGGAAGTCACATCCGAGTGACCACACATACAAACAATTCGCTAAAATTAGAAGCTTTACGAAGATGGTACAGCGACGTAAGTACTTTGAATACATGGACTCAATTGGTGATTTTACTGTTAGCAACCCTAAACTATTTTGGACTGTAATTAAATCTCGATCGAAATCTCCCGGCATACCAGCAACAGTTCATGACGAGAATTTTGAAGCTAGTGATGGTGAGAGACCCGACCTTTTTTATAACTACTTCTGTAAAACATTTACCGCCTTTCCCCCTACAACCCATCTTCCCCCTCTCCTCCCCATTTGTACTAACACCTTATCAGACCTCTCTACCACCCCGGGTGAGGTTTTGGTTCTCTTTCAGTCGCTTTCTCCACATAGATCTCTTGGGCCCGACAACATTGGCTCTCTCTATCTTAACAAAACTGCTTCAGCTATTTCAGTTCCTTTATCCATTCTATTCAATAGATGCTTCAGAGAAGGATATTATTCCACCAGCTGGAAATTAGCTAGCTCATGTGACCCCAATATATTAAATATAAATCAGGACTTAAAGATCAAGTATCCTCCTATAGGCCAATCTCTCTTCTTTCTGTAATATCTATTATCTGCGAAAAATAGCTTTCCAATAGGTTTAATGTACATGGTAAATTTCTCTCTTTAATCACCAGCTATCTAAAGGGACGTAAACAGAAAGTTCTTCTTTCAGGGGCGACTTCTAACCCCCAACCTGTGATCTCGGGGGTGCCTCAGGGAAGCGTACTAGGGCCCCTGCTATTTGTCCTGTATATGGACGATCTCTACTCTCACCTATCAGTTAATCCTAGTGGCCTTTTGCTTTTTGCTGACGATTGCAAATTATATAGAGAAATATCATGCTTCCATGACACAATTGCCCTACAGGAAGACATAAATTATCTTGTAGACTGGTGTGAAATGTGGCATTTGGAACTTAACAGTAAGAAATGTGACGGTATTACAATTACTCTGAAAAAGTCTCCTGTTCCCTCCAAATACCATATTAACGATTCCCCTATAACACATTCTGCCAGTCATAATGATCTTGGTGTCATCTTTGATTCCAAACTCTCTTTCTCTGACCACATCTCCTCAATAGTTAAGAAGTCAATGCGTATGCTGGGGCTTCTTTACCGATTCACTGAACTACGTACTGTGGCATCATTAACAACATTCTATAAAACTCTTATAGCACCCAAGATCGAATACTGTTCTCCCATATGGGCCATGGCCGCACCTACACATCTCTCTAGGCTTGAGTCTGTTCTCAATTTCTTTATTGCAATAGTACGTTTTCGTGTTCCCGCAGTTCGAATATTACCTAAGGAGGAAATTTTGCGATATCTTAATATCCAGACGCCGGAAGTACGCAGAAATAACTCGGATTTGAAGTTTCTTCATAAGATTGTAAATGGGAACCTAAGATCAGAAACCCTAATTCAACAACTATCCTTACATGTCCCTTCCCGCAAAACCCGGAATACCCACCTATTCCATCTTGCACGCCCTAGGTTGGCAATTATACAGAGGTCTCTTTTTCACCGAGTACCCAACTATTATAATGATCTAACCAGTGAGGTGGACATTTTTTCGAGCTACCCGGTGTTTGAAAGAGCAATAAAACGCGTGCTGGCTAAATAATATTACTTGTGCACTCTTTGTTAATATTGATGTTACTGTTGTTGTTTATTTTTAAATTGTTTTCTTTTTTTCCTGTTTGTTGATATTTCCCTGTGTAAAATGGCACAATTATGCTGTATCTGGGAATTTGTTCAATAAATAAAATAAATAAATACTACTACTAATAATAATAACGATAATAATAATAATAATAATAATAATAATAATAATAATAATAATAATAATAATAATAATAATAATAATAATAGTGGAGTAGTAGTAGTAGTAGTAGTAGTAGTAAAATGAAACAATTAAGACATAAATATTTTACTACAGAAATACAAGAAGACGAATTGACATAAATTTAATGCAATTGTAGTTCATCGACAGCACTTATTCGATCCGGATCTCAATTTTCATAATGAAATTGACGTATGGGACTCATAGATGATCTTAATTCGCCATAATGCAATTTAATTGTTTTAATTGGCGTGATCGGGTGGGGGAGATGGACTATCACATTATCTGCGCTTCACAAGAAATATATGTTGTTTAGTCTACATGTACTGAAACAAACTCTGCTTGTAAAATTTTGTCTTTAATTATATTGTTCAAAACACATGACAAGCATTCAATCAAGATATTTTGTGTGTCACTTACTTCCCCTTTAAAAACAGAATCAGACTAAAATAATCAGACTTATATATATTGTACCAATGCATGCAGAACTCTCTTGCCCTCTGTTTGTTATATTTTCAAGACAAGCGTTAGTCTTCGTTCCTTAATAACACATTAATTTCCAAAAGACCACTCACATAAAAGGTTCTTTAATCGGAATTATATTTCGTATATTCATATTCTCCACATACTGACATTTTCTCTCATTCACTTTTGCAAATGTAAGAAAAAATCACTCAAATCTCAAAAACACACACTCTTTCTAAGGAGCTCAACGAGTCTAATTTCGTACAGGTTTGCGTCAACGCAACAGAATAAAGGGGCATTAGTTTGCGATAATAGGCGTAGCGCCTTTAGAATTTCTTGTTCCAGTTTTTGCGTTGCGTTTGAGTCCGCAAAATTAAGCAAAGTTGGAACGGAATGGAGCCCACGTTATCTTGCTCTTTATTTGTTTGATATATCGAATCGAAATTGAAGGAGGTCCGTTACCCCCCTCCCCCACATTCAAATAGTAGAATATTTTGTAGTCAGCTGTTATGTGCGTCTTATGTGCGCTTATGTGCGCCGAGTTTCAGCTTATGTGCGCACATATTTACACACGAAAATGATGATAGAAAAGCGCACTCCAGGGTAACGCCTGAGTGCAACATTCGAATTCAGACTTCAAATTTCTGTACCAAGTAGTATTCCATATGTGCGCTTATGTGCGCATAAAATTTCCATTTGTGCGCGCACATGAACGAAGAAAATCCGTAGACAAAAATGTACAGAAAATTCATGACTTTCTCTAAATCAAAGAATAACAACTTGAGATTTCTGCAGCAAGTAATACTCCATATGTGCGCCTAAGTGCACATAATATTTTTAGTGTGCGCACAAACAAACGCAAGATGTATCTTATTAAAAATTATAAATCAGTGAAGTTCAAAGAGCGCACTTAAAGCAATGAAATAAGATAACAACTTCCAACAACATTTGTTCTTTTGTGCGTCATATTTGCCTTTATGTGCGCTCAATATCATTTTCTGTGCGCACATACTAACACATGAAAACGACGATAAAAGTGTACACCATCAGGGAAACGCATAAGTATGATATTGGAATTACGACTTCATGTTTAGTTGTCAAGTAGTATTCCATATGTGCGCTTATGTGCGCATAATATTTCCATTTGTGCGCGCACAGGAACGAAGAAAATCCGTAGACAAAAATGTACAGAAAATTCATGACTTTCTCTAAATCAAAGAATAACAACTTGAGATTTCTGCAGCAAGTAATACTCCATATGTGCGCCTAAGTGCACATAATATTTTTAGTGTGCGCACAAACAAACGCAAGATGTATCGTATTGAAAATTGTAAATCAGTGAAGTTCAAAGAGCGCACTTAAAGCAATGAAATAAGATAACAACTTCCAACAACATTTGTTCTTTTGTGCGTCATATTTGCCTTTATGTGCGCTCAATATCATTTTCTGTGCGCACATACTAACACATGAAAACGACGATAAAAGTGTACACCATCAGGGAAACGCATAAGTATGATATTAGAATTACGACTTCATGTTTAGTTGTCAAGTAGTATTCCATATGTGCGCTTATGTGCGCATAAAATTTCCATTTGAGCGCGCACAGGAACGAAGAAAATCCGTATACCAAAATGTACAGAAAGAAATAAGGAAGCACGTCTTAGTACGTAAGTTCAAACACATCCAATCCACGGAAGTCGCTTCACAAGTAAAAAGTTAGACATCTGTAGGATGTGACCTGAATACACAATACCAAATTCTAATAGGAAGATTTGTCGCAACACCCTCTCGATTCACATGAACTTGACATGATTTAATACACAAGATTCAGAGGTCGTCTGCACCTGGTCAGTTCCTAAAATCTCAAAGTTACGAACAATGCAGGATGCTTGAGGTCCAGTCGTTCCAGTCTGTCTGACGTCTAACAACTTGAATCCAACCCAGCTGAGTCAAGTAGGTTTTATTATTGTGGGTAAAAATAACGCTAAAAGTGGTACTCACAATCTTTTATTGCACCTAACAACTACCACGAATATCCGGTGTCTAGTCTACTCGGGGATCTGGGTTTCAGTATGTTGATCCGGCTTTTGGTTCAAAAGCTTTTAAGGGGTGCCGATAGATGGATAGAACACTCGCAGTAGCTCTAAGATTTTTCAATATGTCGCCAAAAATTAACTTATAATTACTATTATTAACCCTTTCGAGACCAGGCATTTTTTTCGCGTTTTCGTCGACTTTAAGTTAAAGAATGATAACTCAAAGACTATTTACCCGACTGATTTACATTTATAATACAAAGTTCAAGAAACCAAGAAGGTTTATTTTATTTGAAAAATAAAAAGTAACCTTTTCTGGGAGGGGCGATCGGGGCAATTGCTCCTCTGGATCCGCGCCTGGATGAAGCACATTAGTGTATGCAGCTCACCCGTTGCGGAACACTGGGCTTGTGTTGACGACTTCGGAAGCTTCAGAATTGACTAAGCAACATACTGGTATAATTCTAAATAAGTACTAAAGTCATTATCAAAACTCTTTTTAGTAATAACGTTAATAATTATTCCTGAACTTAGCATATTAATAACATGTGATTTCCTGTCCCCGATCCCCCGCTCGAAAAATGTTTATGATGTAACAGTCAGAGGCGTAGCCAGGATTTCATTTCTGGGAGGGTCCAGGTCCCTTCCAAGAAAATATTTGGCAATGTGTAAACAGAAAACACAGTTTTTTGCTATATTTTAAGGATCCTTGCGAATTCGAGGGGTCCGGGGATCCTGCCCCATTTTGTGGGGGGCAATAAGTAGACTGCATATGCAATTTAATCCTTATTTTAACAACTTTTCAAAGTTTTGAGGATGTCCAGATCCCCCGGACCCTCCCCCTGGCTACGTCATTGGTAACAGTCTTTAGTTCCCCAAAGTTGATTGTCTAAATAAAACATTTCAAATTTCAAGTTAAGTTTATGCTGTACAATTCAGAGTAAAGTTCATCAGACAAAAGAAATAATACATTAGATTATCTTAAGCAAAGTTATTTGGAGGGCTCTACTCCCATATCTTTAAGATTGGGGTGACTCAGTACTCATCATTAACATTGGAGGAATCTCGGGCACCCCCAAGCCCCATGAAGTCGGCGCCTATGCTTTGGCTCAACCATATTTGGCATAGAAACAATCTTCCAAATATCTTAATTAATGTTCACACAGGAGAGGATTAAATACGCGCCAGGTCGGTCTCGTAAGGGTTAAGGCAATAAAAAATATATATATAAATCGCAGAGTCTACTTATCTCGTATAAAAAAGCAGCACCTTTGTACGGTAAATTGAAAGTCAAGTGAAATAAGTTGTTACAATTCAAACACAGGAACAACAAAATTTTCGACAGCAATGGGATCTTTATCTTGGAATAACTTATGTTTTTAGACTTATTGTGTAGCAGAGCAGACAACTACAAGACCAGCACTAGCCAATATATATAACTTTCTGAAGAGCGAACTTACGAGTTGCATAAACATACTGCAGAAAGGCGCCAATAACACTGCTCAACAAATTTTCACTTTTTATTTTTTACAGAAACGAAAGTAGCCAATCTTTATAGATTTCGAGGCGCTGAACACGAATATCACACTTAAAATTAGCTGGTAGATCAGGGTTGCCAGTAAATGTGGAATTTACCTTTAAATAATTCATGTTTTTCACATTTATTTTGTTAGGTTTTACTCAGGAACGTATAATTACGTCCCTATTTATCGTTGCGGAATGTGTTATACCTTTTTCTATTCATCGATGACAGTACTTTCTGAAAATTTAACAATCGTTCCGGTAACCGGTACCGTTGGGAAATTATATACCCATATATTCGAAAATATTCCTTTTCTAGAGCAAACTCCGATTTTTATTTTTACTGGCAACCCTGCAATAGTAAAATTATAATTTATATTTGAAAAACAACCTGTCAATATTGGGAATGTTTCCTGCAAATGTCGTCATGATCGAAGCGAGCCGAACTGTGAAAAAAAATATTATCCCTTCTACCGAAATGCCGAAATTTTCCCTACCTGTACAACATGTACATTAAAAATGTAATATTGACTTCCGTATGCCGAACAGAACTATAGGACAATACATTCTGACAATGTAACTATCATTTCGGTATTCTGTACTGGGATGGGGGATTTTATGTACTGAAATATTGCATGAAAAATTCCCTTTCTGCAAAATTCCGTCTTTTTCTGCCTACAGCTGGCAATCCTGCAATAAATAACTGGATAGAATACTGGAAAAGTTATTCTAAGACTGGTAACATTATGTGCCATCAAGAAGACCGAACAGAGAATAAATATTATCCTTTGAACTGAAATACCGCAAATTTCCCCTGTCTACTACATTTTTGTGTTTTCAGTTTACACATTGCCAAATATTTTCTTGGAAGGGACCTGGAACCTCCCAGAAATGAAATCCTGGCTTCGCCTCTGACTGTTACATCATAAACATTTTTCGAGCGGGGGATCGGGGACAGGAAATCACATGTTATTAATATGCTAAGTTCAGGAATAATTATTAACGTTATTACTAAAAAGAGTTTTGATAATGACTTTAGTACTTATTTAGAATTATACCAGTATGTTGCTTAGTCAATTCTGAAGCTTCCGAAGTCGTCAACACAAGCCCAGTGTTCCGCAACCGGTGAGCTGCATACACTAATGTGCGTCATCCAGGTGCGGATCCAGAGGAGCAATTGCCCCGATCGCCCCTCCCAGAAAAGGTTACTTTTTATTTTTCAAATAAAATAAACCTTCTTGGTTTCTTGAACTTTGTATTATAAATGTAAATCAGTCGGGTAAATAGTCTTTGAGTTATCATTCTTTAACTTAAAGTCGACGAAAACGCGAAAAAAATGCCTGGTCTCGAAAGGGTTAATAATAGTAATTATAAGTTAATTTTTGGCGACATATTAAAAAATCTTAGAGCTACTGCGAGTGTTCTATCCATCTATCGGCACCCCTTAAAAGCTTTTGAACCAAAAGCCGGATCAACATACTGAAACCCAGATCCCCGAGTAGACTAGACACCGGATATTCGTGGTAGTTGTTAGGTGCAATAAAAGATTGTGAGTACCACTTTTTGCGTTATTTTTACCCACAATGATAAAACCTACTTGACTCAGCTGGGTTGGACTCAAGTTGTTAGACGTCAGACAGACTGGAACAACTGGACCTCAAGCATCCTGCATTGTTCGTAACTTTGAGATTTTAGGAACTGACCAGGTGCAGACGGCCTCTGAATCTTGTGTATTAAATCATGTCAAGTTCATGTGAATCGAGAGGGTGTTGCGACAAATCTTCCTATTAGAATTTGGTATTGTGTATTCAGGTCACATCCTACAGAAGTCTGACTTTTTACTTGTGAAGCGACTTCCGTGGATTGGATGTGTTTGAACTTACGTACTGAGACGTGCTTCCTTATTTCTTTCTGTACATTTTGGTATACGGATTTTCTTCGTTCCTGTGCGCGCACAAATGGAAATTTTATGCGCACATAAGCGCACATATGGAATACTACTTGACAACTAAACATGAAGTCGTAATTCTAATATCATACTTATGCGTTTCCCTGATGGTGTACACTTTTATCGTCGTTTTCATGTGTTTGTATGTGCGCACAGAAAATGATATTGAGCGCACATAAAGGCAAATATGACGCACAAAAGAACAAATGTTGTTGGAAGTTGTTATCTTATTTCATTGCTTTAAGTGCGCTCTTTGAACTTCACTGATTTACAATTTTTAATGAGATATATCTTGCGTTTGTTTGTGCGCACACTAAAAATATTATGTGCACTTAGGCGCACATATGGAGTATTACTTGCTGCAGAAATCTCAAGTTGTTATTCTTTGATTTAGAGAAAGTCATGAATTTTCTGTACATTTTTGTCTACGGATTTTCTTCGTTCCTGTGCGCGCACAAATGGAAATATTATGCGCACATAAGCGCACATATGGAATACTACTTGACAACTAAACATGAAGTCGTAATTCCAATATCATACTTATGCGTTTCCCTGATGGTGTACACTTTTATCGTCGTTTTCATGTGTTAGTATGTGCGCACAGAAAATGATATTGAGCGCACATAAAGGCAAATATGACGCACAAAAGAACAAATGTTGTTGGAAGTTGTTATCTTATTTCATTGCTTTAAGTGCGCTCTTTGAACTTCACTGATTTACAATTTTTAATAAGATATATCTTGCGTTTGTTTGTGCGCACACTAAAAATATTATGTGCACTTAGGCGCACATATGGAGTATTACTTGCTGCAGAAATCTCAAGTTGTTATTCTTTGATTTAGAGAAAGTCATGAATTTTCTGTACATTTTTGTCTATGGATTTTCTTCGTTCATGTGCGCGCACAAATGGAAATTTTATGCGCACATAAGCGCACATATGGAATACTACTTGGTACAGAAATTTGAAGTCTGAATTCGAATGTTGCACTCAGGCGTTACCCTGGAGTGCGCTTTTCTATCATCATTTTCGTGTGTAAATATGTGCGCACATAAGCTGAAACTCGGCGCACATAAGCGCACATAAGACGCACATAACAGCTGACTACAAAATATTCTACTATTTGAATGTGGGGGAGGGGGGTAACGGACCTAATTGAAGGTCTCGAGAGAAATTGGTAGGTAGAAACGAAAGTTCATAAGCGCTGAGGCCGGTCTCTTTCGCAGGTTATACGCTGGTGAAGAAAACGTCATTTCCAACACGTTCTCTCGCGGGATTTTCTGATAAGCTTGGCGGTAGTTCTACTGTTGCCTGAGACACTGGTCGGTGAGCCTCCCAGCAGTGGGGCCAACCACGATTTCTTTATCGAACATTTTTTTTTTCAACTTAGAAAATATCATGCATTCTATGCAAGGAAAATGAATTAATTATAAATGATAATTTCTGAAAGTAAATGGGTAGGCCGGGCCTCAGGGCCTCTTACCACCCTTCGCCACTGCATATATATGACATAGTTTCTCCTTTCAGCCACTTCGATCAACTGATAAGCTATTGCAAGGTGATGTTTTGTTGGAAATATATAAAAGTGTAAAAAAAAAAAAAAAAAAAAAAAAAAAAGATGGATTGACATATTTCGAGACATGCGCAGAAACGTACATTTATTGTTAATTTATTGCAGAGATGAAGTGAGTCAGTGGGTCGTAGGTCAACAGGACTTGACCCACTCTAACCCACCACCCATCGTAACCCACTCTGACCCACTGACCGAATCTGCTCAGTACATTGTAGGCAGTATCTGAGCACTGGTGAATTTGTCTGCGTTCTTACTTTGAATGCCTCCATTTTTCTTAATTTTCATTTGTTTCTATTTATTTACCTGAGATGAGTATATTAAACCGAAAAAAAGACCTTCAGCCACTTTTGGATATTGATATTTGTAATTGTAATAATAGCGATAAGACTTACTACTTGGCTTTTGAGTCAGTCAAATTTTACAGTTTTTTCTGGCCTACTTTATCTTGATTTCAGACTTTCGTACTATATTTCCAGTGAAAAGCATCTGTAATTCAGGCCCGTATCCAGGAGGGTCTAGGTAGGACCGAGCTCCCCCTAAATTTTCTGGCCCACCCTAAAAGATTCACGGTAGGCTTGCAAATGAACTATATATAATACGATGATGAAGTATAATATGGTTGGATCGGGCCCCCTTAACTTCAGCCGCCACCCCCCAACATTTTTGGGCTGGCTACCGGCCTGCTGTAATTCAACAAGAAAACAATTATATATGATAATTAAAATGAAATTCGTCGTAATACACTAGACTCTCGCTAATCCGGCCTCACAGTAATCCGGCGCACATCCACAAAAAGCACGTGCTCAATGAATTATCGTGCGCATGTGCACACTAAGAAAAAATGTAGGTGCCGTACTTAAAAATATAGGTTACATAGGGATTCCTGTAGTTTTTGGACTTACAGCAGATGTATAACTGAAAACGCATGTCTTATAATACCTTCTGTACAACTGTTCTATCTATACTTAGTTTCCGTATGAAACAATGTAGGCGGTCAGGATCTCACATACAAATGGACGTATATAACATATAGCTGACGAAGGTAACATAAATATATGCATGTGATATACGGAAAACTGTTAGATGTCAGACATCCTGCAACGGCGTGATGTAAGTCCTAAGGGCAGTGCCTATGTAGCATACGATAACGTATGCTCTGTACTGATTTCTATAGTAAGCAAGAGGGTACTGTGTGTACAATATACCGCTGTCCGGAGAACGGATTTTTCTCTGTGCAACAATGCTTAGTTAAACAATGCTTTATATACCGTACATATTCGAAATTGTAGCATTCTTTACAGTTCGGAATCATGTCTTCTAAAAGGAAACACGTTATGCTAGTTCACAGAAAGCCATTGTTGCTGAGTTCAATGTTGGACGAGCAACTGTTTACGACATCAAACAGAAAGAAGATGTTATTCAACAGTACCAATACAAATGGATAGTGAGTTGGGAAAAATCAAATTAATGTCAGACACTCAATAATCCGGCACCCATATGTGCCAGGAATGGCCGGATTAGCGAGAGTCTAGTGTATGATGCATCACAA
This sequence comes from Thermobia domestica, assembly GCF_964235325.1. Classification (NCBI taxonomy): domain Eukaryota; kingdom Metazoa; phylum Arthropoda; class Insecta; order Zygentoma; family Lepismatidae; genus Thermobia; species Thermobia domestica. Next base: position 40,698,118 of record NC_137467.1, read on the forward strand.
GCACTTTACCATTTTATATCGTAAAGGTCAGATCCACCGGTATTGTAACACAGCGGTGTTTGAGCGAGTGGCCGTTGAAATTCAAACTTCTATTAGCAATAATTTCAGAACCTTGTCTTATTACAAGTGTAAAATCTTTAGTAAATGGAGAGGAAGGTGAGAATCAGGGTCAGAATTGATGACGATGGGATTTGGTGGGTGGTGGATCATGGTGGGTCGTAGGTCATGGTGGTGGTGGCTCAGTGGATCATGGGCAGTGTTGAGTAAGTTACTTGTAAAAATTTAATGCGTTACAAGTTACTTTACTGTCCCTTAAAATGTAATGCGTTACTTGCCTCAAAAAAGTAACTGTCACCCTACTTCAAAAGTGACGCGTTACTTTTAGGTCCGAGACTTCAATATGTGAAAAAAATATTATTACTTCAATTTTCCGTACTATTATTACTACCACTATTATTATTATTATTATTATTATTATTATTATTATTATTATTATTATTATTATTATTGCACGTTTTGAATCTCTTTATGTAGATACAAGAACAAATTCTTATTAGACAGCTATATGAACATTTTTGTATAATGTAACACTGACTGAAATGCCGTACTGCGTTACTCGTAATGATGAACATGAACGAGTTCGAGCGAGATTTCCTTGAAACTCGATTCGACTCGAAACAGACATCTTTGAGCTCGACTTGAGAACTCGGCTCGAAAAATTTCCTTCAACTCGGCTCGAATTCGGGTCGAGTTTCGAGTCGAACCGAGCTAAATCTAGCCAATCTTGTGTGTAGTATCAAGTAATCTCTTCAAGTATGCTACGTAGACAATATAATTATTATCAATGATACTACTATTACTACTCAACTTATTATTATTATTATTACTATTATTCATAACAACACTTTGTATAAACATGAAAGATAGGCGGTTTGTATCTGATTACTAAAAAGCTAGTTGATTGTCAACCTCGGTAGTCGTGAAGTCTTGGAGTCAAGGATATTGGGTACGAGCTTCTGAATTTAGGTTGAAGGTCTAAGTTGTTGAGCATTCGGGCTCGAGCTAAACATTGTTAAAAGTTATAGGGTGCTGGCCAAATGTGTTCAAAACTACTCGGCCCGGGTTAAAAATTGTCAATGACTCGAGCATCTCGGCTCGCAGCTCATTCACTATCAATCCGAACCGAGAAGCGAGCCGAGCCAACAGCTCATCGAACCAAACCAGCTAGGGCCCTCGACTCAGTTGACCCGAGCCGAACTGAGCTCGTTATAAGAATCTCTTGTGGTCCCGTTATCGAGACGAGACGAGATCCGATCAGTGTACCCTCTTGTTAGTAACACTAAAAGTATTCCATATTACTGCTTACATTTCTCATGGTTTTCGCTTTCCAGTGAAATCAGGCCATGATTCCAAAACTAGTTAAAACGAGCTGAATGAGCGAGCCATTTATCAAACTCGACTCTACTCGAAACTCGACGCCAAAAACAGTGGATCGTCTCGGAACTCGATTTGAGAAAGTTACCCTTGACTCGACTTGAATCCGAGTGAAGTCGAGTTTTAGCTCGACTCATGCTCATCCCTATGCGTTAGGAACAAATGACTGCTAAACTAATTATACAATAATAACAATGTTGTTACGTAAAATTAAAAGTACAGATATAGGAAAGCATTGCAGTAAAACTAATAAAATGAGAACACATGAATTGGGGGTGAATCAAAACTTGCCAGTAACTTTAAAATAGATACATGCTTTTTAAAGCTAGTTGTTCCAAACTTTATAATCAACGGGACTCGAGGATACGCAAATTGATCTGAAAGAACTCCAATATCACATACCATCAACAAACTATTTTCTAGTAATGAAGTAGCCTGCTTATCAGAACACAGTTTGTTCATATTAATCCCTTACTGTGTATCGTTAATTATGGGACCCTAGTTGTTGATAAATATTTCCCGCCGGGGCACTTCAGACACTTTACGTTAAATTATGTCCTCCAGCACTCTCCTCTTTTTGAAGAAAAAGTATTCTTTAAAATGTTCGAGTGATAAAATATTTTCGTTCTCCATCTTTATAAAAACAACACTAATCAAAGTAAAACAGACTACCGGTACTATTGCACTCGTAGTTCACTCACTGAATGTCTTGGTTTGGAGCTGTCAAAATCTATGACAAAATCAATCAATCAATCAGTACACGTGATTTCTCTCAGATTGTCCTCATCTTCTAAAAGCAGCAAATGTCACTATGATCTTTTCTGTTTGTGTGTCGGTGACGGTCGGTCATTGACATACGTAGTTTATGCTCCATTGTTCCATTCTGAGAAATTCACCCACAGGAAAGAAACATTTGTTACCGGGAAAAAATGTACATAACTATATTGTAGTTACTCATCCGAAATGTAACGCGAAAAAAAGTAACGCAAACTAGGTACGTTACTTAAAAATTTGTAACGCGTTACCGTTACAGTTACTTTGGAAAAATGTAACGTGTTACTAGGAAACGTTACTTAAAAAGTAACGTGTTACTTCCGTTACTTCCCAAGACTGGTCATGGTCAAGTTTTCATTGACCCACACCATTTCTGATTTATTTCTTGTTACTTATATTAACAAGGAACACCAAAAGAAGAAGGAAACTTTAATCCTTTCTAGACCTACACAGTAGGTTCATTGTATACTTCTTCGTCATATAATGTCAACCTGTTCTGAGGTATTGGCTTTGTCTGCTACTATCTGCTACTATTCATCTACTTTATCTACTGTTCTGTAATTTGGTTCCTTAAACCGTAATCCACTGGCTCAATCCATCAACTACGTTGAATGAATCCATCTGTTTTACTCTCCTCAGTAAATCCGTGTTTTGATTCAGCCGAAGTCAGATCGGTTCGCTATTGGAATGTCCCCTTATATCAGTAAACAATACTACGTACTTCGGCAAGCACCAGCAAGCATCCGACGGAATACATTTCCGAGGAAATACTAACGAGGACACGAAGAAATACGAAGAGGATCCCTTTGGCCCCTCCACAGGCTACGACTCTAAAATTGACTATAAAAGCGGACGTTTTGGAGGCAGAAGACATCAGTTGCCAACTCAGCACATTCTACCTATTTCTCCAAGCTGTACTGGGCGGGAGAAATTTCTCTGCCCTTACCTCTGAGCTGGGTCGGGCAAGAGGTGTCCTCACATATCGCTGCGCTGCATCGGGCAAGAGATCCCTTACCCATCTCCGTGCTGCATCGGGCAAGAGATATTACCCTACCTCTACGCTGCATCGGGCAAGAGCTTCCTTATACCCATCTCCGTGTTGCATCGTACTTAACCAACAAACCTTAGAAATTCCGAGCTGCTGTCGGCAGGAGATTCAACCTACAGAGGAACGAACGGACTATTAAAGAAATTACTTATTGGAAACGTAATGTACAATCCGCGGCAAAAAACCTGCAACATGAGCATATAAGTTTATTGTGAAATGACGAAGTCTTTTGCTCCAAAATAAGTGTGCACGGGAGGAGGCCGAGGTTTATCCTGGAGTGATTCGTTCCATTTAGACGTTATGTTCATTCCCTGTTCTGTTAGGCGTAGTTTCACAATAAACTTACATCCTCATGTTGCAGGTTTTTTGCCGCGGATTGTACAAACTGCATACAAACTTATATAATAAAAAGAGGTGAAGGATAACCATGTGCCATCACTCTAGCGAATATTACACTATACATAGAGTAAAAACAGTAATAAATAGAGATAAGTGATTTTCTAGAATCAATTAAGATCTCCAAGAATATATTCCATCTCCATTGTAATATGTGTATTAAAACTGGAAATGGAAGAAAATCAACTGTTTTAACAGGGACCACTATACAGTAAGACCATTAATAGATAGAGAGAAGCGATTTTCTAAATTAATTATGCACCTCCAGTGGCGTATTTCGGGGAGATATCGGGCTTAAGCCCGCCCTGAAACAAATTTGTTATATGCACAACTTCATTAAAATTTGTAGGCACCCAAAATAAAATATATGTGCTTATTCACGTGTTGTGTATAGCCCCCACCCCCGAAACAAAATCCTAAATACGCCACTGTGCACCTCAAGAATATATCTCATGTTCACTCTAATTTCTGTATTGAAACCAGAAGTACTAGAAATATACTACCACTTCCGGTTTGAATATTAATTGAGAAATTATAACGCCACATAAACTAAACTCCACGTGATGTTTACCTGCCAGCCAAAATTTTTAAATCTGAATTTTCTTGAAAATTACGCGATTCAGTCATATTATTTTCTTCATTTTGATGAGATTTATGAATTGTTATATTTCATCTTCCATTGGACGTTTTCTTTCTTTGTATGCTGCTAACATTGTTTGAAATCGTAGAAATCTTTGAAGAAAAATACTGTAAGAGTTTATTAACAAGTGACTTTTTTCCTCTCGGGAGATGGCAATGCAAACTGGCAAAATGACTTTTGCAAACATAAATGTAAGCATCTTGGTACTATAAAGAATAATTTTTCAAAATAATATATCACTTAATTTTGTAGTAAACGAAACATACTATTATTGAACATTTATACGAAATTTATTTTAAAAATAATTATAGCAAATTATTATGCTCAGATATTCATTGTACATATTTAGAATAATCCAAATGATACTTGCATTTAAAAATGTAATCATGCATCTGAAGGGCATATGAAACCTGAAGTGTATACGCAATGTAATGTAACGAAAATAGTATATTGTAGTGTCGTAACTTTTAACTTTGTCCGGAAGGGTTAACATTAATGGTGCTGGTTTACTTTTGACGCATCACATTTTGGAAGATTTAAGGTATTATTCAATATTTTGCATGAAAAGACATATTTATAAAGAACAAATTTCTGCAGGAGATAGATGCCAAGTTATATATCAGTATTTTAGGTTTACAACTGGAAGTTTACTAATGCGAAATCATTACAAGTTTCTCTTTTTACGACGGATAAAATGAATGAGTGTATATGAAAGATGACTGTATTAGATACTATTTTCCATGACAAGTGCCATTGAAACTCGTATCAGTGCTAAAACCTATTTGTTTTCACTACCCGCGCTTACACGTATACCCACCGTCGCTAACGTGCCTGCTTCCTTCGGGGGACACTACCTCGCTTACGTTCGGGTACCTCAGCTTTACCTTGTTCTGAAGCGGTTAGATGGCGTGCTCTTTAGTGGTTACCTAGCACCAGCGAAATAACTAGGCTAGTTGTCGCCTGAGACAAGGACTCACGTTAGCGCCCCCTCATCAACCAAACCAAAACGTTCCCTCAAATATTCTGCCCAATTTTGCGCCCTCCCAATCCGGCGCCGGGGGCACAAGCCCCGTTTCCCCCCGTTACGCTACAGGCTGGTTTGTGTTTTTTGCACTATAGTTTTTATGCCATACGTCCCGGAGGCCGTATTTATATGGAAATCGTAATAGAATTATAATTTTTCGACAGTTACTTCTGATAGTCTCCAGCACAAATCATATAGGAAACAATAGGAAGTTGGTGAAAGAATTATAATTTTTCAACAGTTATTTCGAGTGGTGCGGCAAAAGTAAACCTGCACTACATTAATATTTGAGTCTCGATGAAAAGTATGAAGTTGCCCTTCCCCTAGAAAAATATCAAATATAATATTTGCTCCTCCTTTGAATTTTAAAGCTTGATAAACATATTTTTATTACTTCAAGGGTTGTTTCATTAAAGTATATCCTAAGCTCTCATTCCGAAACGGTCTTCTGAAAATTTGTGGATCACAACTCAACTCAAATAATGCAATAATTAATTAATATAAGTATAATGCCGATTATCGCAAAGTACGGTACCAATTTTGCGTACGTTGATGCAAACTGCTACGAAATGAGACTCCCAGATTACATTTATATCTCATCTTAAGGAAATATGTTTTGCTTAGATGATAAAAAGCAGCAGTTCTTTTGAAAATGGTATGCCTTGCTCACTCAATAATGAGCTTTACAAATTAAATCGAGGGGACAATGTTTGACACAACTAAAAGCTTTAGGAAATTTACATTATCTTTAAGGGTCCTAATAGTGGACATTCTACTAAAATGAGAGCAAAGTACATTTTCATTCGATTTTTTTTTTTTTTTTTTTTTGTGATGAACCATTTTCATCTTTAATTTATGTATGTTCATGTTCGTATCGTATAATATGGAACAATAAATTTTTACCTTGAAGTGGACCCCTCATGAATGTTGTGGACTTTATATGAGCCTTCCCGGCCCTGCTCCGGTAGCCCTTTACGGTAGAGTCAGAAGTCTACAAGGTAAACTAAATTTTATTTAACTTTATTATGAAAAGCACGAGCTTAATAATTGTGTGCAATCTGGATCAATCATACATTACATTCAAATGATAGCACTTCACTCAAATCCGTGCCGTCTCGAATTAGTTGTTTAGATTTGCTTCCCTGATCAGTGTTCATGTTGCAAGTACTGTGAGTGTTGTGCTCATGCAACATAAATAAGAAAAATACTTTCTTGGACTGGTTTTAATTAGTGGTGGACACAAAAACCGGTTTTGCAGTTTTTAGGAAAACCGAAACCGGTTTTAGAAAATTTTCAAAAACCGGTTTGGTTTTTCACAGAAATCGGTTTCGGTTTTCTCCAAAAACCGGTTCCGTTTTCACTGAAACCAGTTATCGGTTTTCTCCCAAACCGGTTCGGTTTCGGTTTTCTTCAAAACCGGTTCCGTTTTTTTCCAAAGTGTGTTCTATTTCTGACCAGAATAGTGTTTCTTTGTTCTCCGATTCCGTTTTCCACAGAAATAGTTTTATGTGTTTTTCAAAAGTTTTTCACCGAAACCAGTTTCGCTGAAAATCGAACCGGTTTCGAAGAAAACTGAAACCGGTTTCGGTGAAAAACCGAAATGTCGGTTTTCCGTGTTTCAGTTTTTCTAGAAACCGGTTTCCGGTTTTTATAAAAACTGTTTTTTTTCATCCCTACTTTTAACCACACGGTTGCTCAACCGCTGCGTTTTCGAACTACATGAATCAAATTCTTCTTTGAAATGAAACCTTCTCGTTTAGCGTCCGACAATGACGCCCTTTATGCTAAGGGAGACGGATAATTAAGGCAAATAAATAATGATAGAAAAACTAGTGGAATGAGAATGTGGGAAGAAACAGAAGTACCCTGAGGAAATCAACGAACACGATGTTGTCCTGGCCGTAGATCGAACCAAGGACCCCAAGGACCTACATAAATCAAATGAATCTTTTCAACCACTGTTCGTTCCATATGATACAATATAAATAGATACTCTAAAATGTAAATTGTATGTATTCTTTAAGCGGTTAACGTACACGCCTTTTTCGTGGAAGACCCTTATTCGATACCCTGCTGGAGCTCACGTGGTTCGAATCCCCACGTTAACCTGTACGTCCACGTTTGATATAGCCTCACAGATGAAAGGAACCCTAAAATTAAATCAAATCATAGTATCTTTCTTTCATTTCTTTTGACTGAATTACGATCCGATAATTCGTTCTCCAATCTCCAGTTATGGTGATATTTTTTTATTATTATTATTATTCTGACAAATTTTTGGCGGGCTGTAGCTCGAAACTAACGAATTTGAAGACAGCGACTTTGAATTTCAAACTGTTTCTTCTGTCACTCTCCATCATTCCTAAAAAGTCGTACCCAAAGTCATGGTGCTTTTAACGTATTTATTCTTTTCTACACCCACATTTTAAAATTATTTTTCAGACATAATATTTTACATATTTTTACTTGAAACAATTAGTGATTACAATGTATGTCTTCTCGTCGTATTTTCGTAAAGGACACGCGAAATCATACTTCTCTTTGCGATAACCTTAACGCCACCCGTATTCCCCATCCGTTTTTACATTAATAAAATCTACAGATTCAACAATGAAATATTTCGCTTGAATACACCTTGTTTAGACACTTCTTTCTCTAGTCATGAATATCTATATATATATCATTTCGACATATTTTCGTCGAGCAATACCTAAGAACTAACGCATTTCGGGACTTGGTTCTGTATCTCAAATTACTTCTTTTGTCATGGTCCACCAATTCTCCATGTTTTACCAAGGCTACGGAAACACTTGGTGTACCTAAATAATTTTAGTGCATTCTGCCATCCCGTGTAACGTGGGTCCCTGTCACCACGGCATGGTGCGTCCTCAGGTTGCGGATCGAGGAGAAGGCCTCTAGATATAGAGGTTAGCTGCGAATATACTGAATAAGCAGTCGCGGACAGCCGACTAGGAGTGGTCCTCCAGCTTGGGGGTTTGGGTAGGGCTAACAACCTCATCCTATAAAAAAAAAAAAAAAAAAAAAAAAAAAAAAAGCACTTGTTCAGAAATATTCACAAAAGCCTCGGACAAGGACTGATAACTTGGCACCACCTCAGCAAAAGAAAATGGACATGAGATTTGGAACATGGAATATTAGGAGTCTTTATAGAGCAGGCGCGTTAAAATCCGTAACGAGTGAGTTAGAGAAATACAGGATGGACGTAGTAGGAGTTCATGAAGTTAGGTGGGAAGGAAATGGATCTGAGAATTCCGGAAATTTTACGTTCTTTTACGGGGAAGGAAATAAAAATCACCAGTTAGGAACAGGATTTTTCGTTCACAAACGAATATTACCAGCAGTTAAACGGGTTGAATTTGTCACTGACAGACTTTCTTTTATTACTCTTAAGGGACGGTGGTGTGATATTATTGTTTTAAATGTACATGCCCCAACTGAAGATAAGGATGACGATATAAAAGACAGTTTTTACGAAGAAGTGGAACGGATATTTGACCAACTCCCGCGATACCATATGAAAATTCTATTAGGGGATTTCAATGCGAAGGTAGGACGAGGGGATATTTTCAAGCCGATTATAGGGAACGAAAGTCTGCATAAGGAAAGTAATGACAACGGTGTTCGACTCGTAAATTTTGCAATATCCAAAAACCTAATCGTGAAGAGTACAAAATTCCCACATCGCGACATTCATAAATACACTTGGACATCACCAGACGGGAAAACACATAATCAAATTGATCACGTTTTAGTAGATAGAAGAAGGCAATCTAGCATAATTGATGTCCGGTCGTTTAGAGGGGCTGATTGTGACACCGACCACTACCTGGTAGCAGCGATAATATGAGAGAGGTTATCGTTGAATAAAGGTAATATTCATTGTCCGAAAACGGAGAGATTCAATTTAAAGAAATTAGAAGAGAGCCAGGTAAGAGAGAAATACCAGATTGAAGTTTCGAATAGATTCTCGGCTTTAGAAGATTCGGAGTGCACTAGTGTTGAGGATACCTGGATGGAAATTAGAGATAGCATTAAAATTTCAGCAAAAGAAAAATTGGGACACGCGGAAATACGTAGGAACAAACCAGGAACATGGTTCGACCAGGAATGCATAAAACTAGCAGAGAAGAGAAAACAGGCAAAATTACGCTGGCTACAAAATCAGAATGAAATAACTACACAAAATTTCGCAGATATCAGGCGGGAAACTTCCAAAACTTTTAGAACAAAGAAACGCGATTTTCTGAAAGCTAAAATTAAGGAACTTGAAGATAATAGTAAAAATAAAAACCTTCGGGATATGTATAAGGGAATCAACGAATTTAAGAAAGGCTATCAACCTCGTGCTTATATATTAAAGAAATCTGATGGTACAGTTCTCACTGACACGGATAGCATCTTAAATAGATGGAAAGATTTCTTTGACGATTTGCTTAACACGCAACCGAAAAGTAGTGTGCGTGGAGAAAAGGAGATACACACCGCAGAACTGTATATCCCAGAACCCAACCGAATAGAAGTAGTAACTGCTATAAAGAAATTAAAAAAACACAAATCTCCGGGTGTAGATGAAATTCCGGTTGAGTTAATTTTAGCTGGAGGCGAAAAATTGTGGAACAAGATACACAAACTCATTCTCCTTATCTGGAACAAAGAAGAATTGCCACAAGAGTGAAAAGAATCAATCATTGTTCCAATTCACAAGAAAGGAGACAAAACTGACTGTAATAATTATCGAGGCATTTCTCTTCTGTCAACATCCTATAAAATCCTTTCAAATATTCTGTTAGCAAGACTGACCCCATACGCAGATGAAATTATTGGAGATTATCAATGCGGATTTAGACGGAATCGATCAACTATCGACCAAATATTTACCATTCGCCAAATACTCGAAAAAAGTGGGAATACAATACCCCGGTACATCAACTATTTATTGATTTTAGAAAGGCCTGCGACTCGGTTAGGAGCGAAACATTATACAACGTTCTTACAGAACTTGGAATACCGAGAAAGCTAATTAGATTAATTAAGATATATTTAAATGAATTCCAAAGTAAAGTCCGGGTAGGAAAATTTTTGTCCACGAGCTTTCACGTCGAAAATGGCCTGAAACAAGGAGATTCTTTGTCGCCATTACTATTTAACTTCGTTCTGAAATACGCTATAAGGAAAATCAAAGATAGCAACCAGGGTCTAGAATTGAACGGTATTCACCAGGTTATGGCATATGCTGATGACGTAAATTTAATAGGTGATGATAGGAGGAAAACTATAAGATCTCTGCATTTCTTTCTATTGTTCTCCGAGAACAATAGAAAGAAATGCAGAGATCTTATTAATCGCTTGTAGGGACATGGGTTTAGAAGTAAATGCAGAAAAAAACTAAATACATGGAAGTGCTTCGGGACCGGAATACGGCAAATTATGGATGCGTTAAAATATTAAATAATACTTTTGATAAAGTGGATAGTTTCAAATACCTAGGATCAATATTAACAGAGGAAAATCATATTCACGGAGAAATTAAATGTCGACTAAAAGCAAGGAATTCGTGTTACTATTCGGTTCAAAATCTCTTGTCGTCGCGAATTCTGTCGAGAAATTTGAAGCTTAAAATATATAAAACGGTAATCATGCCTGTTGTTTTGTATGGCTGCGAAACATGGTCACTTACTCTGAGGGAAGAACATAGACTGAAAGTATTTGAGAACAAGATCCTGAGACGAATATTCGGACCCAAGAGGAACGGGAATGGGGAATGGCGGAAACTTCATAACGAGGAACTACATAATTTATATGGTTTACCCAACATTGTTAGGGTCGTGAAGTCTAGGAGGCGTAGGTGGGCGGGTCATGTAGCTAGAATGGAAGAAAGTAGAAACGCCTTCAAAGTCTTGACAGGAAGACCAATCGGAAAACGACCATTAGGAAGACCTAGGCGCAGATGGGAGGACAATATTAAGATGGATCTCGCAGAGATTGGAATACAAAGTAGAAACTGGATGCAGTCAGCTAAGGATAGAAGTCAGTGGAGAGCTTTTGTGAACGCGGCATTGAACCTCCGGGTTCCATAGGCCATAGAGTTAGTTAGTTAGTTAGTTAGCATTCTGCCATCTCGCTTGTGTCATAATGAAATGTTTAATTCAAGTATGTTATGAATATCAGTATAGTATCAGTGTTATCTTAATAAATGACGTTGTTTCCGTAATATAATGAATACGAAATAAATACGGACTAAAAAAATTCAAATATACCATTTTTTTTTTTTTTTTTTTTTTTTTTTTGCTTGTTTATTCATAAGTGAAAGGAGATAATGAAATCCAATTTACCACAATCATAGATAATGTTATTCTACAACAGAAAATATGAACCTAAAGAATTTTCAGTGTTGCAATTCGTAGAAATTGTAGTGGTCCCAGAATAACAACTCCACCAAAATCTAAGTTGAGGCAGCGACTAGAGGAACGAACTTAACTCCATTTGATTACTTATCATGTTGTCTTGGTAGCCCGTGAACTGTATTTTAAATAATAAGTTGTATTTAGTTTGTAATAAACAAAATAGTTTTAACATACAGTTATTAAAATTAAATGATAATGTTATTTAAAAACTAGTTCATAGGATACCAAAAGAACATGATACGTAATCAAATGCAGTTTGGTTCGTTCCTTTAGTTGCTGCCTTAACTTAAATTTTGGAGGAGTCAGGCACGTAGCCAAGGGGGGCTCTGGGGGTTCTGGACCCCCCTTCGAGACCAGTAATGAAAAAAAATTAAGGAAGGCTGAAACAAAATGAAATCAGAAAAAGAAGGATCAGCGTTAAAAATAAAAACTACAGGAAGCTTTTGCTTACTCTTTTTTTTATTGGGGCCGCGGTGGCTCAGTGGTAGAGCGTTCACCTCTGGTGCTTGGGGTCTCGGGTTCGATACCAGCCCCCGCCAAGTGAACTTTGTGGTGGACAAACACCGTGTGCGTGGGTTTTCTCGGGGTTCTCCCGTTTCCTCCCACTTTCTTCATTTCATTCATTACTCATCATCACCGTCTCCTTTAGCCTAATCGGCATAACCGTGGGACGTAAAACTCAAAGATTTCATATTCTTTTTTTTATTAGGAGATTTGTATTACTTGCAATACGTGGGGGCGAGGTAAGCGAGATATCTTGGAAATCAAGGAATTTGAAATTTCAAGAAAAGTTACGGAATTCTCAAACTTTCTGCTACTAGTCAGGGAGATTTTAAGCTTCCGAAAGCATAGTGCCGTTGTGTAACAGCGTAGAGGTTTTTTATCATAATTTTTCGTCATCGCATCCTTGCAGTATCAAACATGTTATTTCAAGAACAATTTTCTACTGCTCCTTTAATATGTCGTTTGGAACCGACAGTAGTTAACGGAATAATAAAAACAAATATTTATGTGGAAAGAAAGTTCTGTTAGCATTTGATTCAACAGAGAAAGGAACGCAGATATTGTAAAATAGTTTACAAGACGGTACTGAGTATGTATTTTTTATAATAGTGAATACATATGTACTTTTTATAATAGTTGAGGTCATAATGAAAGGAAAATTGTTTTATTTGAATAAACAGAGTATTGTAAAAATTTTTTTCAATACGTTTCTTTCACTATTTCACTCGAGATTTCTTCATATTTTTTTATTAAAATATTTATCATCATATCCTCATTTTATTGTTCTAACATAATTTAGCAATATTAGTTTTGATTGATCAAGCTGCTGGGCCTTCAGTTTCATGTCGCTTCCCCCCCCCCCCCGGTCACGAAACCCTGGGTAAACGAACCAATATATGTTCCAGTAAAATAGTTTAGAATGATCGAGCCCCTGGTGTGATGACCACAGTATTTCATGTCACGGACCCCCTCCCCCTCGCTCACGAAATCCTGGCTAGGTGCCTGGAGGAGTTGTTACTCTTGCATCCAGTCGTTCTTTCAAAAAAGTGTTCTGGGGGCACTGCTTGTACTATTCTGGTTATTATTATATCATAAACGTATTATTTTGTTCGCCTCCGGGGAGGGCAGTGCCCCGCAAAAAACACATTGGAAGAAACACTGCTTGCATCACTGTAATTTCTATGAACGGCAACACTAAAAGTTCTACAGGTTCATATCTTCTGTTGTAGAAATATCATTATCTATGGTTGTGGTAAATTGCATTTCGTAATCTTCTTTCACTCATGAATAAACAAGCAAAAGAAATATGGTAAATATTGTGTTATTTTTAGTAAGTCTGACCCTTAAGTTAGCGGATTATTACTTTTCTTATTTGCTGGTGGATTATTTCTTATTTACGTTTTTAGTTTCTCTTCCTCAAGAGATAACACTTTCTCTGCCCCATAATACTATCAATGAATAGTTCAGAACAAGTTTATTAGAACAAAGAACAAACTTTGAAAGCTTAAGAACACAAACTGATTCCGTACACGAATTGATCTATTATCTTATATACGTTTGAGGAACTATCATAACGGTATTGAAATTCATAATTCTGCAAGTCATTTATGTTAAGGTATGCTTCTAATGAACCAAGCCATTTTGTTATGTTACCACCACCACCATTCTACAATAACACGTTTTTTGAAAGGTGGACTAAGAAACAATAGTCTTGCATGCAATCTTAGTAGTTTAGATGTAGTATTAAAGTCCACTTCTATGACAATTTGAAATGCGTAGGTGCATGCTTGCGGATAGAGAAGATTTTTTAACCCTTATCCGGGCAAGCTATTTTTGTAACATAGACTGCAACTGGGGCCTTACCAACTCTATTAGCCTTACCAACTCGATATGTTCATAACTTTAACTTCGACTAAAGATATAAGAATTCAGAATTTTATGGCATCGAAATATTTATGGTTATTAAGAAATTCGAAGAAAAATACGAAGCTACTGGGCCTGGGAGGCCCCGGTTGCCCGGATAAGTGTTAATATAGTGAGATCTTAACCTTTTCCTGTAGTATGAACCCAGGATGTTGTAACATAAAGCAGTGGCGTATATTGGTTTGATGGTTTGGGCTACCACTAATCTTTATAACACCTGTACATCAATAATAATAATAATAATAATAATAATAATAATAATAATAATAATAATAATAATAATAATTATAATTTAGTTTCTACGTTAATATACTGTACAGTCTTCAAAATAAGACAAAAGCTTAAAACATACTTTCCTTTTATCAGGTGACGAACAAATCACTAGGAAGATATAGGCCTATATTATTTTATTATGGAAGAGAATTGTACATTTCTACCTCCATTTTCTGCATGAAATGCCCTACATTTTGCTTTGGATATGTGATAACTCTTCTCACTAGAGTAAATATAATAATTTGCGTGTGTAATAAAGAATGCTGAAATAGGTGATTAACCAACAATGTAGCCTCAGTCTGTAAAGAGCATTCGCAACGAAACGAAAATAATGAAACAAATGTTTTTAACACCTATGGCAATGTAAAAAAAAAAAAAAAAAAAAAAAAAAATAGCGCTGCGTTGAGGAAAACCACTACAGAAAGAGGCTCAAGATGTCCAAAACAATTCCCAGCGACCCTCCAAAATGCGCTGTCATTACTAGTATAACTAACTTCCTTTTATCCTTCGCGCACGTCCAGGAAAAAGATTACTTTGTAAACAACTGGTGCTACCTAGCAGCACGTTTGCAAGCTGTGGTGTGAGGTGGAGCGAAGGGGAATGCGACTTTTGTTGTTGTAAATAACTAGATAGTGGTTTCTGCTGCGTTGTCAATTCGAAGATCTCTCAAGGAAGCGAGACAGAGTCCGTGCAAAGAAGTTAATGGATGATTCGAAATACACACGATTCTCAGAAACTTGTATCATTTAAAGAAGATACTAAAGTATAAAAGTACAAATATAAATTAGTTTTTATTATAATAACTTTGTTTTGTAATGTTCTAAGGTTACTGCCGGTAGGCCCGGTAGCCCACAAAACACACCACTGATATAAAGGTTGTGCCAGGACTGGAAATAATGAAGCCGTTTGTCACAGCTTCGCTACGTCCAGTTCAACATCTTTGTTGGCTCAACTTCTAATCAATGTCCCATAAGTTTTAAAAAATGCAATATATTATTTCTTGAAAATTAAGAAAACAATTGGAAGTGAGACTGATCGTGTACCGAACTGAGATCAATAAGCCCGAGCCCGAATGAGCGCGAATCCCAGTGATAATATGTTTGAGCTAAACTGAAAAAAAAAATGACTTCAAGCTCGAACAGAATTATTGCGCGCGAGCTCTAGAAGACCCGTGAGTGCAAACCCCGAGCCTGAGTAAACACGAGTTTCAATGAGAAAAATGAACTCGAGCCCACTAAAGGTAAAACCCGACCTCAATGACTGCAAGTCCTACTGAAATAATTGCGCTCAAGCCCCATTAAAAATTGCGAGTCCAAGTCCAGTTGACGAAAGTGAGGATGAGCGCGAATGAGCCGGAGTCCCACTGAATATAGTGAACTTGAGCCCAAGTATATGCGTGCCTGAAACAAATAAGTGAGCGCGACATCCAAGGAGGTTAGTGAGTTCGAGCCTCATTGAAAACTGTGAGCCCGATCCTGAGCAATCGCGAGCTTTAATGAGATTAGTGAACGCGAGCCGCTCTGAAAATAATGAACCTGAGTCGATATGAGTACAGGCCCCACTGATGTCAGTGAGCTCGAGCGCAGTTGAGGGACGTGAGCCTGCACGAGTTCAATTGAAGTTAGTGAGCCCGAACCCAAGAAACCGCTGTTTCAAACCGTCACAAAAATTACAGCGGGTAAAATAAGTGAGTGAATACGGTATCTTGGGTATGTTAATTTTCGCCGGGGGAGTATTTCTGCACAGTGTAGGAAAATTGTTTTTTTTTTTTATTTTAATTATATTTACAAGTGTAGGGTTACTACTTGAAATCATTATGAGAGCTATAGGAACTCAGTTCATTAATAAAAACAAACATCAAAGATATTGTATAAAGTTAACCTAGAAAGTTACGTCACTTTTTGTGGAGGTCTGTGTTCAATTGGCCCTCACACCGTGAGTTGAATACGAATGGAAATAAGTCAAAGGCCAGTTGTTGGTGTGGGTATATCCAATATACTATCTGGTTGTACTAGTTCAGTTACACCGTGAACTTGTGTAAGGACAGAGTGAACATGGGACCTCCACGGAGCGTCATAAAGACATGTATGCTGTACGAGTTCAAACTGGCGTCAAACGCCGCTGCAGCGGGTTGGAAGATATGTCAGGCCTTTGGTGAGGGTGTCGCGACTACACGGACAGTGCAGCGGTTGTTTAACAAGTTTAAGAACGGTGACGAAACACTGGAATACGCACAATATGCCGGAAGACCGATACATGTACAAAATGAAGATCTGAAGGCAGCAATTGAGGCGAACAGTGGCCATACAAGTGATGAACTGGGACTTCAATTCAGTGTGAGTGGAGAAACCATTTAGCAGCACCTCCACCAACTTGGGAAGCACTACAAGTTGTATCGATAGATCCCACATGATTTGAGTCCTGGCCAGAAGGCAACGCGAGCAGACACCGGTGTTTCTTTGCTGTCTCGTCTGAGGAAGGAGCCATTTCTGGGCAAGGTGTTGACATGTGATGAGAAGTGGGTCCTGTATGAAGCTCCACGGCGCCGTCATCATTGGTTAGCATTCCATGAACCGGTTCCAAAGCAGCCGAAACCAGGACTCCACAAGAAGAAGGTCCTCCTGGTGTTTGGTGAATTCCTCGTGGCATCATGAATCGGGAACTGCTACCAGTTGTCAGAGCATCAATGCAACTATGTACTATCAGCAATTGAGCTGTTTGAAGAAAACTCAAAACTCTGGATACAGCACTTCCGAATCACAAAAGGATACTCCTGTTACAGAAGAATGCTAAGGCCCACGTGGCTGGGATGACCCGGGACACCATTCTACGCCTTGAATGGGAAACACTATTGCATTCGCCATACTCCCCGCGCATTGCACCGTCCGATTATCACCTGTTCCATTCCTTGGACAATCACCTTAGAAGACGGCAGTTCAAATCCCTAGTAGAGGTGCAAAAATGCACTTGATACCTTCTTTGCTTGACGGCCTACCAAGTTCTACCGCGATGGAATCCATGGCCTCCCAGAACGTTCGCAGAAGATCGTCGATGCTGATGGGGACTATTTTGATCTTCCAGGTACGTCTTAGGTGACATATTGATGTTCGAAAATGGTGTATGAAAAAGCGACAGAACTTTGTTGGTTATCTTTATAAATTCTTCATACAATCACTAACCTAATCTACCCTACCCTACTCCAGTAAGCTATTCTCCTAACCTAATTTACCCTACTCTTTCTAATATAACCTACTCTACTTCACTCTACCAACGTAATCTAATGAATACTAAAACGTAACCTGACATATCCTATTCTATTTTATCAACCTAATCTAATCTACCGTATCCTACCCTAATCTACTTTGCTCTACTCTATTCTAGTATACCCTATGCACACGTTACTGTTTCTTTTTCTCTAATAATCGTTTTCATGAAGCATCAGTTTGCACGCATTTTATTAATCTGTACGCAATTATTTCGGCATGTGTCAGGAAAATAACAGTGCAGCTGTTTTAAAGAATCACTTAAAGCAAAAAAAAAAAGATTTTATATATATATATATATATATATATATATATATATATATATATATATATATATATATATATATATATATATATAATATTAAAATAACGGCCTATTGTAAAACTGTTGTGGAACTTTTTTATAAGCCAGTACCTTTGGCAACACTGAAATACACGTGCCTAACATCATACGTCGTAATCTTGCCTCTTGCATAAACTTCAAAAGCGTACCACTGTCGCTGACAGAGCTTCGAGTTTTTTCGTTTCTATTTTTAAATTGGTGTGGTTTCAGGCCTGTATCCAGGAGGGTCTAGGGGGCCGGGCACCCCCCTAAATTTCCGCTGACCCCCTAAAAGTTTTACGGTACGCTTGCTTGGTTGTGTGGCTTGAGTGTGGTTACCCTCTATTAATCTGTGATGGGCTCATGTTACAGTAACTCCTGAGGCTAGTAGAATTGCTGTGTTAAGAAGGGGAATGTGCATAGGGTTGAATGGTATGATGCCTGCTGGAGGTCAGAAAGATCCAATTTCTACTGTGGGTGCTAATCTGCTGTGGAAGAAGGCCCAAAAGAATGAAACAAAAAAGAATACTTCAGAAATAATAAATAAAATTATGCCTCATCGAAGACCTAATGTAACTTGTATAGTGTGTAATCCTTGGTATGTTCCTTCTCGAGTTACATCTCGTCATCATTGGA
Organism: Thermobia domestica; assembly: GCF_964235325.1. NCBI lineage: Eukaryota > Metazoa > Arthropoda > Insecta > Zygentoma > Lepismatidae > Thermobia > Thermobia domestica. Next base: position 40,716,780 of record NC_137467.1, read on the forward strand.
TTATAGTCAGTAATGTAATTAGTATACCTAAAAAGAATAGGGAAGGGTCATATTTGTGGAATCATTTAGTGAGTGCTGTGGTTGTAATTAAGGCTCCTAGGGCCCCAGTAAGTGGTCAAGGACTTTGGTCAACAAGGTGGTAGGGGTGGTTTTGTGGTGCTGACATAAGTAACTTCTCTTGAATAAAGTGTAACTAGAACTGCAAATACGTACGATTGAATTACTGCAACAGCAGATTCTAATATTAGGAGGGTAATTTGTCCAATTATTAGTAGTGAGAGTATAGAGAGAGATAAGGAAGGACCTGTATTACCTAATAAAGTTAAGAGGAGGTGGCCTGCAATTATGTTTGCTATTAGGTCGGACAGCTAAGGTTCCAGGTCGAATGATGTTGCTAATTATTTCAATACATACTATGAATGGTATGAGAGGAGCTGGAGTTCCAGAAGGAACGAGATGAGCAAATATATGCTGGGTGTGATTGATTCAGCCGTAGATTATAAAGCTTATTCAAAGGGGAAGGGCTAGAGTTAATGTAAAGGTTAGGTGACTAGATCTGGTAAATACATAAGGAAATAGACCTATAAAATTATTGAATAGGATGAAGGAGAATAAGGAAATAAATAGGAAAGTTCTTCCTTGGTGACTAGTAGGACCGAGAATAGTTTTGAATTCTTTATGAAGAGTTAGAGTGATTTTATTTCATAAAATGTTTGGTCGTCCCGGTAAGAATCAGAATGGAATTGGGATGATTAGAAGACCAATTACTGTTCTAAGTCAATTAAATGATATGTTTATAATTGAAGTAGAGGGGTCAAAGGTTGAGAAAAGATTTGTTATCACTTTCAATTTATAGTTGTTTTCTTAATGTTAGTAGTACCTAAGGAAGGATCAGGTGTATTTGAATTAAAATATATAATAGATGCAAATAGTAGGTAACATAAGGAGAATATAATGAATAGTATAAGTCATTTTAGAGGAGATATTTGTGGGATAGAAAAATACTATTAAGTAGTAATTTAAGCTTGACATGCTTACGTTATAATTTAACTAATTTTTCCATTGGAAGTAATTGTTATTTTACTATCTTTTGGTTTAAGAGACCATTGCTTACTTTCAGCCACCCAATGAAAGTTCTTGTATTATCTTTGTTATTCATTTGATAAATACTGAATGAGGACAAGCTTCGACAACAATTGGTATAAAACTGTGATTTGCACCACAGATTTCTGAACATTGACCAAAGAATAGACCTGTACGTGTAATATTAGCTGCCACTTGATTTAAGCGTCCTGGCGTAGCATCTGCTTTAATACCAAAGGCGGGCATGGCTCAAGAGTGGAGAACATCGGCGGCGGTAATTAGGATACGAATGTCAATATTAATGGGCAATAGAATACGATTATCTACATCTAGTAGACGAAATGAATTAGGATTTATTTCATTAATAGGAATTATATAAGAGTCAAATTCTGTCAAGGAGAAGTCGGAATATTCATAACTTCAGTACCATTGATGTCCAATTGTTTTGAGAGTGATTGCTGGTTGATGAATTTCGTCTAGTAAATATAGGAGTCGTAAGGATGGTAGAGCAATGAAGATTAATGTAATGGCGGGCAGAATTGTTCAAATAGTTTCTAAAGTTTGTCCTTCTAATAAATTGCGATTGATATATGTGTTTGGTAGAAGAGAGGCTAGTAAATAACCAACAAGAACTGTAATTATGGTTACAATTAGTATAGTATGATCATGGAAGAATACTATTTGTTCTATTACGGGGGATGCAGCATCTTGAAGACCTAGCTGATTTCAAATGGCCATTTCTAAGGAAGAATAATTATTCTTATATCTGGAGCTTAGGTCCAATGCACTTATCTGCCACCTTAGAAATTTGTTAATAAGGGAAGTTCTGCATAGCTGTTTTCTGCAGGGGGTAAATTTTGGAATCACTCTAAAGATGTTGTTTGTTGATCTGAGAAGACTACTGGTCGAGCTCTTGCAAAGGCTTCTCATATAATAATTACAAGTACTAACACGGCGACGAAGGAGAGGAATGAACCAATGCTTGATACTATATTTCATGTGGTGTAAGCATCGGGGTAATCTGAGTAGCGACGAGGTATTCCTCTTAGACCTAAGAAGTGTTGAGGGAAGAATGTGATATTTACCCCTATAAATATTACTAAGAATTGAATTTTTAATCATGTAGGATTTATTGTTGTTCCTCTAAATAAAGGGAATCAATGAATAAGTCCTGCTATGATAGCGAATACAGCACCCATAGATAATACGTAATGAAAATGCGCTACTACATAATAAGTGTCATGGAGAACAATATCTAAAGATGAATTTGCTAACACAACTCCTGTGAGACCTCCTACGGTAAATAGGAAAATGAAACCTAAAGTTCATAAGATTGAGGGTGAATAGGTTATTTGTGCTCCATGCAGTGTAGCAATTCATCTGAATACCTTAATTCCTGTAGGAACAGCAATGATTATTGTGGCTGCAGTGAAGTAAGCACGAGTATCAACATCCATACCAACAGTGAATATATGATGAGCTCAGACAATAAATCCTAGGAATCCAATTGCTAGTATTGCATAAATTATTCCTAAAACACCGAAAGTTTCCTTTTTGCCACTTTCTTGGGTTACAATATGTGAAATTATACCAAATCCTGGAAGAATTAAAATGTAAACTTCAGGGTGACCAAAAAATCAGAATAGATGTTGGTATAAAATTGGATCTCCTCCCCCCGAAGGGTCAAAGAAGGAAGTATTAAGATTTCGATCAGTTAAAAGTATTGTAATAGCTCCTGCTAGAACGGGAAGAGATAGAAGAAGTAATACAGCAGTGATTACTACAGATCAAACAAATAATGGTATTCGTTCTAAGGTTATTCCAGGAGTTCGTATATTAATTACAGTTGTAATAAAGTTTACTGCCTCAAGAATTGATGATACACCAGCTAGGTGGAGGGAGAAGATAGAAAGGTCGACGGAGGCCCCGGCGTGAGCAATGGCTCTGGAAAGAGGGGGATATACAGTTCATCCAGTTCCCGCACCACTTTCTACAATTCTCCCTGTTAATAGTAGAGTTAATGAGGGTGGTAACAATCAGAATCTTATGTTATTTAAGCGGGGGAATGCTATGTCAGGTGCGCCTAATATTAAAGGTACTAATCAATTACCAAAACCTCCAATTATAATTGGCATAACTATGAAGAAAATCATAATGAAAGCATGAGCAGTAACAATTACATTATAAATTTGGTCATCACCAATTAAGCTACCTGGGTGACCGAGTTCTGCTCGAATGAGAAGGCTTAGTGATGTTCCTACTATTCCTGCATACACACAGAAATGTATTTCGAGAAGGGTCTAAAGCTTTTTGGGGCTCAAAATTCAATATGAGGTTAAATTATTTTAAAATTTGTAAAATCACTCTTAAGATTAGACTAAATTTACAGAAAAGTAAGGACTTTTGGGAGAGGAGACTGGAGTCTCAGGATCCTTCCCCTGCATGCGTTCTTGTCGATACTAATAAACATACGCATCTTTAAATTAGAAAGTTAAATAGTTATTTACCATCAATTTTTTTTTTTTTTTTTTTGCTAGCTTGATGGCTAGCTCCCCCAAAGGATTATGCCCTTTATATGGGAAGAGAAGGAAGAGGATTGTGGGTAGAAGGTATATAGTGCTGGTCTATGAGTGCATTCTTTATTATTTAGCTTTAATAACAAACAAAACAAACAAAAAAAATAATAATATACAACAGGTATATTACGAAGATAAATAGAAGTGAATGTATGATACAACTGCAGACATTATAGCATTATGCTATAATCATAAGGATGGGGAGTAGGTACTAGTTCTAGCGATGGCATTGCCTTTATTTGGTTATGAGATCATATGAAGGACATTATAGCTTTAATGCTATAATCATAAATGAGGGGAATATATGAGATGGAAATGAAGTGCATCGGACATCACAACACGTGGGATATGTTAGTGGACGAATGAGCTTATCTTCCGGTCCTGGGGTGGCTCAGGACCATGATGGAGACAGTGGGAACCCTGTTAGAACAAAAGGACTATTGTGCAACATAGGATGGAAAGATGAGAGGTGAAGAATAGTCGGTTTTATAAGCAGCAACGGCATGAAGATCGGGATGATCAGGGGGTAAAGTGTAATGATATAATGAAAATAGAAGGGAAAGTGAAGTATGATGAAGGGGATGAGAAGGGGTATAAGCTATATCAAATTTCATAGTATCTAAGAGAAGGGCATGTCGTTCCTCGAACCGTTTAGTAATATACTACCATCAAATTCTTTATTATACTTTTAAATACTGTAGAATAAAGGAAACTTATAATGAGTATCAGAAATTGGACTTTTCAAAGTTAATAATAAAACAAATTGAGCTAAGCATAAAGTAATGTTTGGAACTTCAAAATTTAATTGTGGTTTCTCTAAGGTAAAAGTTGAATAAAATCTAGAAATTTAGTTGAAATTTTGCAGTGTATTTAAACTGAACATAAATTATGCACTCTTGTGATATTTCTTTGAATCGACTGAACAAGGAAAGTGATATCAAATGTTATTCTCAAAATTTGAGACATGTTCAAGTTTGGGAAGAGTCATTTTGAACGTAAGTTCAGGGAAGAAGTGGGTAATGTTATGGACAGAAGCGTATTTACGATGGGGAGGGGGGGCTTCGCTAACTTTATTCCTGGAAATGTTAAAATTCTGTAAGTATTTCATTTACTTTAAAATAGTAGATAAAATTTCGGGGGGCTTAAGCCGAGAAGTCCCCTTAAATACGCCACTGGTTATGGAGATATACAATATAATATCCCTAAGCAATGAATCATAGTTACAAGCATCATTGCCAGTCAGAAATTCGAGATCTCGAAATCTGTCGGGACACAGATGTTGCTATGCTGTCATTTCTTACTTCTTTCTATGGCTCAAGCAAATAACTAGGACTCTGCTACAACAAGAAGTAGATTTGGACACCGATTCAGATGTACAGGATTACACCGTCAATTGGTCTACTTCAGTGGGACTGCTCCTCCGGATAATGACAAAAGAAATCTTCAATCAGCCTGGGACAAACCCATAGTAAAAAAAAAATCATATTTCCTCATTATTACTTTCAACTCATAAGATCGAAGACGAGGCCAGATTCCTCGCAGTTTCATCCCCGAAAAACGGTACATGGCTTCAAGGTCTAACGTCATTTTCTGTTGGTCTACATCTAAGCAATGAGTTTTTATATAGCTCCCTTCAATCTTTGACATTCGTCATCAAGCGATCTCATAGCTGTTCGTAAGGAGACCACAAAGATATAAATATATTAATTTCCTTGATAAATATTGGTTTGTTCCAATTGACATAGAGTCAAGTGGTACTTGGGGTCAAGAAGGAGCTAATTTTGTCAATGAAATCGACCATCGTATAGTACTTATATCCAGGCCCGTATCCACGGGGGGCAAGAGGGGGCCGGTCCCCCCTAAATTTTGGCTGGTCCTCATAAAATTTCACGGTAGGCTTGCAAATGAACTATAATATGGTAATGAAGTATAATATGATTGGGTCGGGCCCCCCTAACTTCTACCGTGCCCCCCCTAAATTTTAGGGTTGGCTACGGGCCTGCTTATATCGGGATATAAACGATCTAAATAATTTCTTATTCAACGGAGCAGTATCACCGTTCAATGGGAGAACGTTTCAGACATTTTGGGTTCGTTACCCACTGGTAAAGAATTAGAGATCTTTCTCAAGTAAGGAACCCCATAATATTTTAGAAGAATTTCTTTCTTTTTTTTCTTTTTCTTTTTTTTTTTTTTTTTTTTTTTTTTTTTTTTTTTAACGAGATGGAACTTACAAAAGCAGAGTCGAATATGAACGACTTGGTTTCTGAGTACCAACAACGCTAAGATTTTTTTTTTAATAGAAAGTGAAGAAGAATACCAAAGAAGAAACACTTTGAAATTTGTATCAATCATAATTTTCTTAGGTTGGTTGAGTGTACACCAATTAAGAAGTGAAATACATCTCGCATAAGCAGACACAGAAGCTGAAGATGGCAAAGATTGTTTTGTGCTTTAGGATTTTTATAATATTCCAATTTGCAGTTGATATAAAGTACATACAAAATGTTGAAATTCTGAGAAATTACATGTGCTAGAAAGACATTTTTGTTACAAACCCACATAGCACACTACGCCCCTTGGATGTACTATTTTTATCCTAATCATCCCATTCGGTTCCCGGGATTATCGGGACAATGAGAAGACATCCCATGGACGTCCTGCATGGGACGTCCTGAAGGATTCCCATGTAGGATGTCCACGGAACGTCCCAGATGGGACAGGAGGTCCGAGGGAAAACCCATAGACATCCCTTCGTAGTCCCGTTGAATATCCCGTATCCCGGGATATTAGCGGACATCTGGATCTCCCGCGGAAATCCTGTGGATGTCCCGGGAGCACATTCGAATAATCCCGGAATGTCCCGTCGTCCGTTGCGGGCTCAGTCTCGGACATCCCATGGACGTACTTGTGCTATGTGGGAAAGGTACTGTACGGGTTCTTCAAGTTCTCAGTCTTCAGTCAAAGTCCTTTAGCCTAAATGTTGTTGGAAGTACTCCACTTGTTTGCGCTATTTTGTTTCTTGTTTCACATAATAGTCTGTTAATGTTTGGATTAGTTTTCTATTCTAATAAAACCAAGAAACATATAAGTTTTACTTTAAAAGTTAATTTTCAATCTTTTTCTTTTTCGTCTAAAACCTATTTATTGTGCTGTCAAAATGTCTTGAGCCGTGGCAAAAATGCGAACTAAAACTCACGCCCTCACACACCCTCGTGTTGAGCCAATAAGGGTTCAGCTGTTGCTAAGCGAGAGAAAGTGAGTGGAATTCCTTCAGCCGATAACAGCGCTTGCAACGGAAGGCTAGGGATCAAGTCAGTGTGGTATATGTATAGTTGAGTATTAAACTTAGTGGAAACATTTGAACATTTTTCAAGAGATTTTGAAATTAGTTAGCAAAAAAGATAGTGATAAAATGGAAAAGATCTTTCCAATCTTGCCTACATTGTGTGTAAGATTACCTACATTTTTGAGGCAATAAAATCTTTGAAACTAGATAATAAATTTCGTTTCTCCTTTTGCTTTTCCTTCATCTATCTGGAAACTAAGACGATACACATTGTATTCTGCATAAAGACTTATTTGTTTTTATTTATAGCTAGAGGGCGCGGTGGCTCAGTGGTAGGGCGTTCACCTCCGGTGCTTGGGGTCCCTGGTTTGATCCCAGCTCGTGTGGACTTTGTAGTGGACAAACACGGTGCTCGTGGGTTTTCTCGGGGTTCTCCCGTTTCCTCCCACTTTCTTCATACCACTATTTCATTTATTTCTCATAATCACCGCCTCCTTTAGTCTAACCGGTATAAGAGTGAGACTTAAAACTTAAAGATTTCATTTCATTTTATTTATATCTGCATCACCGTTACCGGTATCTATGGCTTTAAACCCATAACATATGAGGGATGACGCCTTCTACGATTACGGTATCCGGAGAAGAGGAAAAGGGATACAGAAATTAGGAATAAAGGAAGCAGCCCTTGATTTATATGTTAGGTACCATCCTGGTATTTGCCTGGTGTGAATGAGGAAAGCCAGAAAAAACTCACTCAATAATGCCTGAAAAAGATGTTATACCTTTTTGAACGAGTTTCCCCACCAGGAATAGAAGTCGTCACCTCTCGCACCAAAGATAAGAGCTTTAGCGATTATAACCCTGTGTATAAAAGGTCATTTATGTGTAAAGAAATAACGAACGTATGTATTCCTTTCACAATTTTCTCTTTATAATGGTAAAATGCATGATATAACCGTTCAATGTGTGACATACCCTCCTCCCCTCCTATCCCCTATCCCCTCCGTTGTGCCTTGCAACATTGTATTTGTAATTAGATGAAGGTGGTCTATGTTGAATGTAAAATGCATATCGTTATAACAGACATTTCTGCTATACTGTATTGAAGAAGAAGAAAAAATAACTCTTGGCTCAACAATCCTTAGGGGTCAGGGCTTACAAGCTGGCTTTTAGCACTTATGTCTTTAAGGTGATGTATGGTAAGCACATTGTCTCGTTTCTAGACTTACATGGAGACAAAAATCCAGACCATTTAGATTGAAAATCTCTAAATCCATCTATGAGTGACTTTCCTGTAGTTGTACAGATTTTTTGGACTAAGAACTTTACATAACAATGATGACGAGTGTGAACTTAGCAGGACCACTTTTGAAAATTATAAATATTTGCACACCATACGTTTCTACCGCGTTTGTACCGGTTTGTACCGTAATAATTTTTGTTTGTACCGGTCTCAAATTCGAAAAAATCGAAAAATAAAGTGGTCCTGCTATGTTCATGTGAACTTAACAGGACCACTTTATTTTTCGATTTTTTCGAATTTGAGACCGGCACAAACAAAATTTTTTACGGTACAATTCGATACAAACGCAGTACAAACGATTCGTACAGAAAAATCATCAAATTTGTAGAAATTTATCAGTGGTTCTACTAAGTTCACGTGAAATTTGTAGGACCACTTTTTTTTAATTATTTTTTCGAATTTGAGACCGGTACAAACCAAATTTTTACGGTACAATCCGGTACAAACGCAGTACAAACGATTCGTAGAAAAAAAATCATCAAATTTGTAACGGTACAAACCGGTACAAACGCAGTACAAATGTTCGGTGTGCAAATATTTATAATTTTCAAAAGTGGTCCTGCTAAGTTTACACTAGTACGATGATGTGCTATATGCTGCGCGTGCCGATAAGGACTGACATGATTTATATCTATTTACGGCTGTACAAATTAGCCCTGGCGAAGTAACAATCTCGTGCATAAGTTCGTACAGATTTCACCTCTCCAGGTTTTCTTGACTATTTTTTTTTCTCTCTCGATATAGATTTTTTTTTCATGGAGGTAGCTCTCCAATTGTTCTCACCACGCCGCATGGACCAACATCAATACCATCTGCAACACCAGTACCATCTGCTGAGTTCAAATTGTCATAAATCTTTCATCGGATGAAATCGGGCACGGCTTGACTTCGTTGATTCCACGAATTCCGTTGAGATATACTGTATTGAAGGGAAAATAATATTATCTATCAGTGGTGTATTTACGATTTCGTTTCGGGAGGGGCTTTGCTAACTTTCGGGGGGGGGGGGCTTTGCCTGTAAATGTGAAAATTCTGCAAGTTATTTCATTTACTTTACTATACTAAGTAAGATTTCGGGGGGGGGCTTAAGCCCGGAAGCCACCCCCCTAAATACGCCACTGTTATCTATATATATTAAACAGAATAATCAGATCTCAGTACACCTTTTAACGGATTTCGAAGGCAACTTACTCAATCTGGAGCAGTTGATTCAGTTTGAAAGTGCTGATTTAAACTAAAATTGTTAAATTTACTGTATTATAGTGTACATTTACAGCGCAACCGGCATTTTAAACCGTCAGAGTGGATAATGTACTTGATTATAAATACAGAGTTGTATTATTTCTGTTTCTTTTGTAATATAGGCCTAATTCTGAATATTAACGACAACAGACTTAGTGTCAAAACTTACAGTCAATCGACATTTCTTTCGTAATATAGACCTCATTTCGGAATAATAGCGACTACTGACAAAGTCAAAACCTACGATCAATCGGCATTTCTTTCGTAAGATAGACCTTATTTTGAATATTAACACTTTGAGTGCTAATTCCGTATTTTTACGGAGTAGCTGATCTTTCGTAGCTGATTCCGTATTTATACGTGATGTGATTCAAAATATATTTAATGGTTTTGCTCCTTTGTTATACGGAGTTAGCAGTTTTAAAATATCCCTTGGACTTCGTAGTTCGGATTTTCGTCAATAGATGACATGAAGATCCTAGTTAATACCTTGTTACTACCAGGGTTCAAAAATCATGTGCTTAGTATTTGACCATCAAAATGGTGAGAAAGAGCCTGTCGGACGATTCAATAAGCTTGAGTTTAGAAGCGAAATTGAAAGATAGTGATGGTGATTTGTTTGAAGGAGAGTTATTGGACGATTGTAAGAACAATCCAGTCTATGTAGTAACAGAAATATCAGGTATGTCAGGTAAGTAACTTTGAGATAATAATTCTCATATTCGCACTCATTTTCCTTGCACTACGTGTAAATATTATTTGTGATTTGTAATGGTTTTCTGGTTAGAATACAGAATATTATATATATTAGCAGTGGCGTATTTACGATTTTGTTTCCTGGGGGGCTTTGCTAACTTTCAGGCGGGAGCTTTGCCTGAAAATGTGAAAATTCTGCAAGATATTTCATATAATTTACTATAGTAAGTAAGATTTCGGGGCGCTTTAAGCCCGGAAGCCCCTCCCTAAATACGCCACTGTATATAAGAATAAAGAGCAGACTCTAAACTTTCAAATGGTGCATGTTGTATCATTTTAGGTTTTCTAGATTTTGAGATATAATTTTTTAAATTGTTGCAAAAAAGCTCAGCGTTCTTGAGAAAGGCTCCACTTCAGAGTCTAGCACTCAAAGTGTTAACGACTACAGACTTAGTATCAAAGCTTACGGTCAATCGGCATTTTCTTTTTTCGTAAGATAGAACTTATTCTGAATAGACTATTAACAATTACAGACTTAGTGTCAAAACTTACAATTAATCGATATTTCTATCGTAATATAATATTTGCGACTACAGACTTAGTGTCAAAACTTATAGTCAATCAGCATTTTTTCGTAATATTGCCCTAATTCTGAATATTAATGACTACAGACTTAGTGTCAAAACTTATGGTCAATCAGCAGTTTTTCGTAATATAAATCGAAGTCGCCTGACAGTTGCTGTACAACTTTCTCCGTTCTGATATAAAGTTTTCACTATTAGCACACGTTGCGCTATAGTAAACTGCTCCATAGCTAGACACAGACTAAATAAATGTGAGAAATTCAAACTAAGGCGACAATCGGAATGTTTGTGGGTAGAGCAACAATGGAAAATAATGTCGACAGCCGAGAAATAAAAATTTGCCAGATGATCCAAAACCGGCGTGTTTTTTGAATAATCCTATATGAACTGAAATAGGAGAACGTATAAAGAAGAAGTACTAGAACACAACAATGTTGATAATGCGTTAGAGGTGACTACGGTGATAAAATGCTTCCTTAGTGCATGATGTCTGAGTAGTGCACTGAAGTTATATGCAATTCTATACGTGTATTGCGGTGGTAGATACCGCGATCTGGATTATTTTAATCTATGGTATCGGTGCGTTCTTATTTAACAGTAATAATTTCTAACAGTCTTACCAATATGCAACAAATTAGATCGCTTAACTGAAAACCGAACGAAACAAGAGCGAAGATTGGATTGCTGATGAGGCAATATTTTACTACCTTTTTGAAGTATTCAACTTTGAGTTCAATATATTCCTTTTTCATGCCTTGCGAAATGTTGATGTCGCTTGTTGTCGAGACGAGATCCGAGATGTGCATAACCTAGTGAGCCTCTTTACATCGCAAAATATGGAATTGGGTCAGGCCCGTAGCCAGCCCAAAAATGTAGGGGGGGCCCGGCTGAAGTTAGGGGGACCCGATACAACCATATGATAGTTCATCACCATATTATAGTTCACTTGCAAGCCTACCGTGAAAATTTTACGGGGCCAGCGAAAATTTAGGGGGGGCGGCCACCCCTAGACCCCCTGGATACGGACCTGAATTGGGTACTTTCTTTAATGAATTACATTTGAATTAAACCAACTTACAAAAGAAATTATATGTTAGGAAATGAAGTAGAAACTCAGTACGCGCAAGTGGAATTTTTCCCTTTTTTCCCCACTAGATTTGTTACTAATACAAACTACTAAGGCGCATTCGAATCTAATTTTATTTATTTTTTTAATTTTTATACACTCCTCAGGAGATGGCATTTAATTTTGTTATAATGCGACTTACTTACAATTCAAACAACAAACTAAATAGAAGAATGTATTTTATAAATATAATAATACAGTTTATTATTATGGTTAAATAAGTATTACTATTCCAACCTATGCATGTAAAATGTACTACAACAATATTGCAATGCACAATTCTCCTATTTATTTCTTCACACTTAATTATAATCCAAATGACATTTTAGGCAATGTGTGATAAGTCATGTCCATTGATCTTTTGAGGTTATTAAACTTTTCAATATGACAACTGTTCAATTCAATATTGTAATAGACAGAATTAGGATTTTTGAGGACAGTATTCATTGCAAGAAAAGGGAGGTAAAAGGTACTGTTTCTCACGACCACCTTGAAGACGACCATACAGTGAACTCTTATTATTGGTAACTTGGCTAATTCGTAGAGTTGATTTTAACGTCCCTTTCAGCACCGATGCTATATGAGACGGGACCTACTGATTAACGTGGAAACCGAACCACACGAGCTCCCGCCGGGAATCGAATCCGGGTCTCCCACACCAACACGAATTGGGTAATTCGAGCAAAAGTTTTATTCTTCTTGAAAATTGTATTGGCAAAGTTGGGTAGGAAAAAATGGGTAAATCGAAGTTTTTGAACCTCGTGTTTGGATAATTCGAAGTAATGGAATATAAAAAGTTTCAGTTTTGAACAGATTTAGACACTCGCCCAGAAATTTTTGTTGGGAGGGGTCCTATTTTTGGGCAGCGGATCAAATACTATAAGCCACTACGTCTATGTAGTACAGAACGGGTATTAACGTATACTGCAACCGGAAAGACGAAAAATACTTTCCACCTATATTAAAAAATAAAAAAAAAAATGCAGAACTAGATTATCTTTATACGAAAGAAAGAGAGAGAGGGGGGTACAGACGAAGTGTAAAATTAAGGTTTCAAGCTACATCAATAATTTCCGTGTTAATCAAAAAATGAAAATGAAATCTTTGAGTTTTACGTCCCGCCATTATGCCGATTAGGCTAAAGGAGACGCTAATTATGAGAAATGAGTGATATGGTGGAATGAAGAAAGTGGGAGGAAACGGAAGAACCCCGAGTTGGGATCGAACCAGGGAACCCAAGCACCGGAGGTGAACGCTCTACCACTGAACCACCGAGCGCCCCCTTGTTAAATAAGTATGGCTTTATTGAGAAAGTATACAAATGTATGTTGAATTATTAAGTGTTGGGGGGGAGGTGTCCGAATATGCCCCTGTAACTTTTAAACTAACAGACACAAACACTGAAATTTTTATATATAAACTTCAAATTTGCGTTTCAATATCGAAACGCAAAGACCAATCAGAATATTCATTCTAAAAGGTGTCCTAAAATTCTCTGATGAAGTAATTTTGATAGAAAACAGGTTTATAATTAAAAATCGTATTTTCTTTTATTGATTCATAACGTATACAGTATAGGATTATGTACGGAATAGCATATCGGGTAAACAGGCTTGACAATGTTACTGTTCAGGCATTTTTAAAGTTGTTTCAGAACCCATTCAGCGAACTCTCTTCGCTACGCATGGTCAATAGATTTCAGATCTGGAGTCAATTGAACTTTGTAAGTATGGAGATGCAAATCTAACATGAGAATACCCTGTAGAGAGCTTCTCTAATGACCCATTCTTGACCATGGTGCCAAATAGATGTTCTTGCACTCAGGCACGTACCCAGGGAAGCGAGGGGTTCGAGACCAGAAATGAAAAAATTAGGGAAGGATGAAACAATGAAATGAGAAAAAGAAAGATCAGCGTTAAAAATTAAAAAAAAAAAGAAAAAACTACAGGAAACTTTTGGTTACTCTTTCTTATGAGGAGATTTGTATTACTTTGCAATACATGGTGGCGAGGTGAGCGAGAAATCCTGGAAGAGTCAGGGAATTTGAAATTTCTAGAAAAGTTACAGAATTCTCAGAATTTCTGCTTCTAGTCAGGGAGATTTCAGCATCCGAAAGCATAGTGCCGTTTAGTAACAGCGTGGACATCGCATACTTGCAGAATCAAACATGTTATTTAAAAAACAATTTTCTACTGCTCCTTTAACCTGTCATTTGGAACCGACAGTATTTGACGGAATAATAAAAACAAAAATTTATATGGAAAAGGAGTTCTATTAGCATTTGATGCAACAGAAAAAGAAACGCAGATATTGTAAAATATTTTATAAGACATTATTGAGTATGTACTTTTTATAATAGTGAATATGTACTTTTCATAATAGTTGAGATTATAATGAAAGGAAAATTATATTTGAATGAACAAAGAAAGGAACGTAAATATTGTAAAATAAAAAACTCGATACTTTGTTTATTCTTTTGTTACTCGTGATTTCTTCATAGTTTGTTATTAAAATACTCACCAACATATCCTCATTTTATTGTCCTAAAAACCAATATATGTTGATAGTAATTGATCAAGCTCCTGAGCCTTCAGAATTTCATATCACGCCCCTTCCCCCCACCCCCCACCCCCGTTACGAAATCCTGGCTAAACGAACCAATATATGTTCCAGTAAAATAGTTTAGAATGATCGAGCCCCTGGCGTGATGGTCACAGTATTTCATGTCACGGACCCCCTTCACGAAATCCTAGCTACGTGCCTGTTGAACTCTCAGCAACATCTCACAAACTCGTTCGATGTTTTGTGTTGAACGACTTGTCGAAGAACGGCCAGAGTGTTTAAGATCAGAAATTGATCCCTAAATTTTTCAACTAGGCCTAATATCATGATAGTTGATGAAGTTACTGTAAATCACTATTCAAGCTATATTTTGTACGGAAATTGAGAACTGTAGCTGACAAATCTTCATTATTTGTAAAATGTTGCTCAACAATGAACATTTACACATTGTTCTTTCCTCACCATTTTTAATAACTGAACTGTCAGCTGTCACGCTGTATTTTTTTCTATTTTTTCTATTTGCAACATCTTACCGCACAAATGTCGAAAAATTATAATCTTGCGTGAATTTTGGGATACCCTTTATAAGATTTCCCATTCGTAGGCATGGCTTAGTTTGTAAGTCTAAAAGCGTAGTGAGCTCAAAGAAAACTTAAAATACAAACCGGAATTTAACGAAGGATACAGGGCCGTATCGTGTCACGCTGTATTTTTTTCTCTTTTTTCTATTTGCAACATCTTACCGCACAAATGTCGAAAAATTATAATCTTGCGTGAATTTTGGGATACCCTTTATAAGATTTCCCATTCGTAGGCATGCGAGCGGGCCGACGACCCTGGGCGCCGAAGTAAGAGGGCGAAAAATTCGGGAGGGGAAAAGAGAAGATATGTATATAAAATGGAAGGAAAAAAGGAATATAGTGCTCAAAATCACGGGAAAAGCAGGGTTTATTTATTTATTGAAAATTTTCTTATTCTTCGTGCCAGGTGGCTCTCCGCGGCTTGTCTGACGACCTCACTCATATGTACGGGAGCGCCGTCGTATACTCCCGCCCCGCTCGCTGATATTCCACGGCACGACACTCCAAGGCCAGTACAGTAAACCTTTTAAATTTGAGTGGAGTGGATTTTAGTTTAGCGTCCCGTTCAGCAGCGAGACTATATGAGACGTTGACCTACTGATTAACGTGGAATCCGAACCACGTGAGCTCATGCCGGGAATCGAACCCGCGTCTCCCACGCCAAAGGCGCGTACGCTAACCGCTTAGCCACGAGGGAGCTCAGTTTTAAATTTGAATCAAGTGAGTTACTAGTGATTATAAACAAGTGGTAAGGTTGCAGTGTACACCACATGAAAACCACTGTTTGCTTTTTGGCTCACCAACTTAACAAACAAAAACTTTACTAAATCTAGATTTAAATATAGCATTTCACATGAAATTAAATGAAATATACGGTTCTTTAAAATAAATGAATATTCGAAAACAGAAAATATTTAATTTTTAGATTTGTCGAGTAAAATAACTACTTTGGGGGGAATAGTTCTTCGCGGGTCTGAGTCGCTTGAACGCCACTTGTTAGCAACCAACTGAACTAGATTTGTCTTATAGAAAGTCATTTGGTTTTATTTGAGCGTTGTATTTCACGGACGGATGACTATTTTGCAGCCTGAGTATTATACTAACCCTCTAATCTCACTAGCACTGTGGGTTAGTCTATCAGGCAAGGATGATATTCGTAATTACTCCTTTAGGAATATATGAGGAACTTGTTTTTAATTGACCATTTCTTGCAATTAACTGGGTGGATCATCTCATCAACGAACTTGATATTCCTAACTTTAGACCCAGTACACTCTGGCCAAAATTAATGGTGATCCGTCATGGAGCTCTTAATATCTTGTCTCGACGATGGATGTAAACGATATTCTTTAATTAGTTTAGGGCATACACGGCACGATGATGAAGTTCTTGGCAGACTTCGACATGGTGTTCCTTCTGTTCCTCGGTCAGCAACCTAGGGACGAACTTGGCAGTAACACGGCGTAAGTTCAAATCACACGTGAGGGTTGCCTGCACCGTTTCGTATGACACTCGACAGTGGCAGTAATATTGTGAATTGTTTTCCGACAATTGTCATGCACAAATTGC
This sequence comes from Thermobia domestica, assembly GCF_964235325.1. Taxonomy (NCBI): domain Eukaryota; kingdom Metazoa; phylum Arthropoda; class Insecta; order Zygentoma; family Lepismatidae; genus Thermobia; species Thermobia domestica. The sequence continues at coordinate 40,733,391 of NC_137467.1, forward strand.
CAAATGGTTTCGATTTTCGGGTATTGTGCTCTTTGAAGATCGTTCTGATCTCTCATCGTCTTCCAATGATTTTCATCCGTTCTTGAAACGCGCATGTCACTCGAAACACCTTGAACGACTCATTGCAGGATCAACGTACACTTGTCGAATGATGTCAAACGCCTTTGCTGCGGATTAGACTAGTTTCACACAAAATTTCAAGCTCGCTCGTTGTTCTAGCCTGCTATGCACAATGAATTAACAGACGCGATAACGCACGTGGTCAGAATAGCACCAGTTACACAACTCCCGATGTACACAGGACGATATCTCTTGGCAAACTGACTTGTGAACAGTGTTGCCAACAAGTTGATATAAAAAGTCGCTAAAAAAATACCTCTTTCATATATATATATATATATATATATATATATGTGTGTGTGTGTGTGTGTGTGTGTGTGTGTGATATAAGATACCTGATCAATTCAAGACATAGTACTATCTACGCTACAAGAACGTATATGAGAGAAACATATGTAACTAACAATAATTTCACTTTTATATATTTTTAACTTTATGATCAATATTGCTTCAACGAAATAAAAAATGAGTTTAAAAAAACGAACAAAACTAAAGATCTAGAAAAAAATCTTACACACTTCACTTCTACTCACGCTTCTACAAATAATCTATTTGCTATCGGTACCGATTACTTGTACCTCTAAATGGAAGCTCTGTAAACTAAAGGACATTAAAAGCTGGAGTTGATCCTCGTTAGATGGTAAGAGATAACAGTAATTAAAGCGGGAATATAGAGATGAATGTTACGTACTTTTCCAGCTCGTCAACATCTAAAGTGATTCAAATAAGCAAAAGGAAAATAAGCTTCGAGCTAATAGTAGGTCTGCTCATTTTAGGACAAGTTGTTCGCAGCACAAAAGTCACTAGATTTGTAAGTCGCCAAATCGTCTTTCCAAAATCACCAAAAAAGTCGCTAATCGGAAAAATGATTTTTTGTCCCTACCCTGGAAGGCGAATCCCATAGATTTAGCGACTTTTTCCCCAAATTGGCAACACTGCTTATGAAGATCGGTGTTCCTGTGTCTGTGCGTGCAGTCTTGTGCTGCTAACTGTTGACGTGTTACAGAACTAGTCTCGAATTTTTTGACACCACCTCGTATTTTTCTTCTTTCCTTATTAACATACATTAACTAAAAAGCTTTAATATACTATACATTTTTCCCTTTAAGTTGCATAGAATATTGGCATCCGTGGACACTATAATCGATACAAGGAGCTTCCAAATCAGATGAATGGGGATAGCACATATTCAGACATAATTACTTGCAATATGTACACCCATGGACACTTTATGATAATAATAGTGTTCTTAACGAGCTGAGAGATTACACAAGTTCAGGAGAGATGACAATTCTCCTGTAGTTTTCGAGACGAGAAATCGGTCGAATCTTGAGCGTAACACTAGTTCATCCAAATCTTAGATTTCAGAAACTGGTTTAGTGTCACGTGATTCATAGTAAAAAAAAACATATTTGATTTTCAGTTACTGTCTCTTTCAGCAGAGATATTATATGAGATGTGAACCTTCAGCTTAACGTGGGATCCGAACCACATGAGCTCCTACCGGGAATCGAACCCAGGTCTTCACGCCAAAAGTTCGTAAGCTAACCGCATAGCCACGAGACAAGTCAATAGTAAAAAATACTAAAGGTTGATAAAGTAATTGTACAAACACAATGAAGAGCATTTATCAACGTTTAAAGATATAGCGACATTATGCAATATGATTTATATATTGTTATATCTTGTCATGGACCTCTTATGTCGCAGGATTCTGATAACTTCCAGATGAAATCAAGAAGAAAATCCTGGCTTAAATTTTGTACATCAATTTACAAAGCGAGACGAGAAAGAAATCATTTGAGACTTGAGACCAGATAAGACGAGGAAACTTTACTTTTTGCCTCGTCTAGTATCGTAGAAAAACACTACTCAATATGGAAATAGTTTGCAAAATCAGATGAATCACAACTACAGGTCTTCCCATAAAGAGGGGGAGGGAAAACTCGAGAAATGTAGGGAAGCCAAAATAATAATAACTTTTCAAGAAATAAAATTAAAGAGTATTAGAGTTAACATATATTAGATTTAACATATATATTTAACACATATATATATATACAGGGGTAGACAAAAAAACTAAAAAAACACTTCATACAGGACACGTAAGTTTGGCCCTCCACTGTACAACACCTGTTGCGATTCCCGATCGTTTTTTGTTTTCAATGTCTCATGTGGACCTTTCTCTTCCGTCAGCAGTAACCAGTTTCCCTGTAAGTGCCGTGGTGTGAAAGTGGTGCGGTAAAATGGGCGACCTGACAGACTTCCAAAGAGGCATGATAGTTGGTGCCCGTCTGGTTGGAGCTTCAGTGGCAAACATTGTGGGAATATCGAAAGGCACTGTGTCCAATGTCACGAGGCCATACACAATTCATGGGCAAACGATGTCTGCAAAGCACAACAGTGGTCGAAAGACAGTCCTGTCAGATAGGGACCGGAGGGAATGAAAACAGATTGTAGCAGCTTAAAAGAAGACCACTGCAATGGAAATTACGTCTGAACTCAATTCCGGCCTACAGAACCCGGTTTTATCGAAAACAGTGCGACGGTAACTTCATAAAATGAACATTCATGGCAGGGCCGTTATCGCCAAACCCCTAGTCACAGTAGTAAATGCGAAGAGGCGTATCCAGTGGTGCAAGGTCCACAAGGCGTGGATTTATAAGCAGTGGAAACACGTAATGTGGTTCGATGAATCAACCTTCACCTTGTTTCCAACAACCGGTCGTGTTTACGTATGGAGAACACCATCGCAGGTCTATGATACAGACTGTCTGCTCCCATCTGTAAAGCATGGGGGTGGTTCTGTTACAGTATGGGCAGTGATATCGTAGTTTTCTGCAGGTCCCGTCATAGCCCTGTATGGAATGTTTAATGCTAAGGCGTATGAGGCCATTTTGATGCACCAGGCTCTACCCATGGCCCAAATATTGTTCCCTGATGGTGATGGCATCTACCAAGATGATTTTGCACGCTGCAAAAACGGTGAAATCATGGTTTGAGGAGCATGACCAGGAGCTATCACATCTCCCCTGTGTCCCACAATCACCAGACCTGAACATGATTGAGCCATTGTGGTCTGAGTTAGAAAGGCGTGTTCGGTCTCATTACCCTCTACCAGCATCCCTTAAGGAACTGAAGCATGTTTTAGAGAAACAATATTACTGAATTCCACACGCAACGATTCAGGAGCTGTATTCCACGTCGGATCCAAGCTGCATTGGACGCAAAAGGAGGCCCCACACCATACTAGGTATGATTTTCACACTTTTGCAAACGTTTTAGATTTTTTGTCCAACCCCTGTATCTCTCTCTCTCTCTCTCTCTCTCTCTCTCTCTCTATATATATATATATATATATATATATATATATATATATATATATATATATATATATATATATATATATATATACTGCTCCACAAAACTTAAGCAACCCAAGAGAACGTGGTATAAGTGACGTGCGGGGCCCATTCAACACTGGTTAGTGGCATGCACATACACAGAGACACACAGGCAAGGCGAGCACCCGCTCTATCGCATAAGTAGCACCGTTGCAAACACGATGAACAAATTATGCCATGAGGCGTACACCACAGCCCAGTAGTGTCCGAGGCTCCAACCATTGAGTTAGTGGTTCTTGTGTGGGGTACACATCTTGCAATGGCTGGTAGACGACATTTGAGTGACTTTGACCGCGGACAAATAATTGTGCAGTTGGAATTGGGCCGATCGCAAGTGGAAGTGGCGCAGGAATTCAACGTGAACAAAAGTGTTGTGTCGAGGCTGTGGAGTCGCTTCCAAAATGGTGGTGAAGTCAGTAGACGTAATGGAGGATGCCGTCCGAAAAAGACGTCGGCCGTCGATGACCAATTTCTCACAATTTCTGCCAAACGTAACCATCAAGCTTCATGCTTTCAACTGGCCAATGAGTTGTTTCAGGCTACAGGATAACGCGCGAGTCGTGAAACTGTTCGTCGGCGGCTCAATAGAGCAGAACAGTATGCAAGAAGGCCTCTGCTGTGTGTGCCATTGAAACTGGAGCACAAACGTGTGCGTTACACATGGTTTCAGGAACATGTTGCATGAGGGGAACACCGTGGGCATGTGTCATGCTCTCCGATGAGTCGAGATTCAGCCTGTCGTCTAATGCTGGTCGGACTTTAGTGTGGAGAGAGCCAGGAACACGCTATCATCCAAACTTCATTGCTGAACGGCCGTCCTATGGCGGTGGTTCCATTATGGTGTGAGGTGGAATTATGCTGGATGGGAAAACGGACCTTCATATTGTGTAAAAGAAGCCACAATACCGCAGAAGGCATCAATCTTCTATCGATTGGTCACCACCACCACTCTCTAGGACGCTTGGTCTCTCAGAGATACTTCGCTTGGATGCCTGGTCCTCGCAATAACCACACCTAGAGTCTTTGAGTTTTATCCTTCCCTCTAGGACGCTTGATCTCTGAGAGGTACCTACACACACTCATGGCCACAAGAACCTTAAATCCTGTCAGCCTAGGACGCTTGGTCTCTGGGTTCTTACAAGCTCATCAACAAGCCACCAAATATCTAAAAAGAACTTAGTACTAAAGACTGTAATTATTATTACTGTACATAAGAGAAATTTTATAATAAAAGATGATTGGGAAAGTCTAAAATTCTCGTGTACAGTTTTATGCTTTACCGTAAAGAAGAATTTTTACTATATTTAGGTGTTGAGAATGCGGCTATGGATTATGGATACCAAAGCACATGCTTAGAATAGAATGTTAGTTGTTAAGGAATTAACTAACTAATTAATTCTATGGCCTATGGAACCCGGAGGTTCAATGCCGCGTTCACAAAAGCTTTCCACTGACTTCTATCCTTAGCCAACTGGATCCAGTTTCTACTTTGTATGCCTATTTCGGCGAGATCCATCTTAATATTGTCCTCCCATCTGCGCCTCGGTCTTCCTAATGGTCATTTTCCGGTTGTTCTTCCAGTTAAGACTTTAAAAGAGTTTCTACTTTCTTCCATCCTAGCTACATGACCTGCCCACCTAAGCCTCCTAGACTTAATGACCCTAACAATGTTTGGAAAACCGTATAAATTAAGTAGTTCCTCGTTATGAAGTTTCCGCCATTCCCCATTCCCGTTCCTCTTGGGTCCGAAATTGTTCTCAAATACTTTCAGTCTATGTTCTTTCCTCTGAGTAAGTGACCATGTTTCGCAACCATACAAAACAACAGCCATGATTATCGTTTTATATACAGGGTGTTTCAGATAAAACGTCCAGTGCTTATAAATCCGAAACGGCTGAGAATAAAAAGATGAAACAAAAACTGAGATAGGAAAATGTCATAGGGCGCATCACATGATGTTGTTGTGGTGACCCCCAGGGCCCACCTTCAGGGGGGCCCAGGAGCCATCTTCAAATTTTCAAATAGGAACGTGTATTGAATCATACCTCATTCAATAGTACTTGAAAAACGAAACAACTTTTGTAGGAAACAATTTTCGATTTGGGCCACCGTTTTTAAATGGCCGCAAAAATGGGTCCTATATCAGATAAAACGTCCAGTGCTTATAAATCCGAAATGACTGAGAATAAAAAGATGAAACAAAAACTGAAATAGGAAAATGTCATAGGGTGCATCACATGGTGTTGTCGTGGTGACCCCCAGGGCCCTCCTTCAAGGGGGCCCAGGGGCCAACTTCAAATTTTCAAATGGGAACGTGTATTGAATCATACCTCATTCAATAGTCCTTGAAATACGAAACAACTTTTGTAGGAAACAATTTTCGATTTGGGCCACCGTTTTCAAAATTGCTGCAAAAAGTCCTGTATCAGTTTGAAGTTGGCACCTGGGTCCCCTTCACGGAGTTTCCTGAGGGTCACCACAACAACATCACTTGATATGCTTTATCCTCGTTTCTATCTCAGTTTTTGTTTTATCTCTCTATTCTCAGCCGTTTCTGATTTAGGCCTATAAGCACTGGACGTTTTATCTGATACAGGACCCACTTTTTGCGGCCATTTTGAAAACGGTGGCCCAAATCGAAAATTGTTTCCTACAAAAGTTGTTTCGTTTTTCAAGGACTATTGAATGAGGTATGATTCAATACGTGTTCCCATTTGAATATTTGAAGTTGGCCCCTGGTCCCCCTTGAAAGAGGGCCCTGGGGGTCACCACAACAACTCCATGTGATGCGCCCTATAACATTTTCCTATCTCAGTTTTTGTTTCATCTTTTTATTCTCAGCCGTCTCGGATTTATAAGCACTGGACGTTTTATATGATATAGGACCCATTTTTTGCGACCATTTAAAAACGGTGGCCCAAATCGAAAATTGTTTCCTACAAAAGTTGTTTCGTTTTTCAAGTACTATTGAATGAGGTATGATTCAATACATGTTCCTATTTGAAAATTTGAAGTTGGCCCCTGGGCCCCCTTGAAAGAGGGCCCTGGGGGTCACCACAACAACACCATGTGATGCGTCCTATGACATTTTCCTATCTCAGTTTTTGTTTCATCTTTTTATTCTCAGCCGTTTCGGATTTATAAGCACTGGACGTTTTATCTGAAACACCCTGTATTTTAAGCTTCAAATTCCTCGACAGAATTCGCGACGACAAGAGATTTTGAACCGAATAGTAACGCGAAATCCCTGCTTTTAGTCGACATTTAATTTCTTCGTGAATATGATTTTCGTCAGTTACTATTGATCCTAGATATTTGAAAATATCCACTTTATCAAAAGTATTATTTAATATTTTAACGCATCCATAATTTGCCGTATTATGGTCCCGACGCACTTCCATGTATTTAGTTTTCTCTGCATTTACTAATAAACCTATGTTCCTGCAAGCGTTTAATAAGACCTCTACATTTCTTTCTATTGTTCTCCTATCATCCCCTATTAAATTTACATCAGTATATGCCATAATCTGGTGAATACCGTTCAACTCTAGGCCCTGGTTGCTATCTTTGATTTTTCTTATAGCGTATTCCAGAACAAAGTTAAATAATAATGGTGACAACACATCTCCTTGTTTCAGGCCATTTTCGATGTGAAAGCTCGTGGACATAAATTTTCCTACCAGGACTTTACTTTGGGATTCATTTAAACATATCTTAATTAGTCTAATTAGCTTTCTCGATATTCCAAGTTCTGTAGGAACGTTGTATAATATTTCCCTCCTAACCGAGTCGTAGGCCTTTCTAAAATCAATAAATAGTTGATGTACCGGGGTATTGTATTCCCACTTCTTTTCGAGTATTTGGCGAATGGTAAATATTTGGTCGATAGTTGATCGATTTCGTCTAAATCCGCACTGATAATCTCCAATAATTTCATCTGCTTATGGGGTCAATCTTCCTAATAGAATATTTGAAAGGATTTTATGGGATGTTGACAGAAGAGAAATGTCTCGATAATTATTACAGTCAGTTTTGTAGCCATTCTTGTGAATTGGAACAACGATGATTCTTTCCACTCTTGCAATTTTTCCTTGTCACAGATAAGGAGAATGAGTTTGCGTATCTTGTTCCACAATTTTTCGCCTCCAGCTAAAATTAACTCAGCCGGAATTTCGTCTACACCCGGAGATTTGTGTTTCTTCAATTCCTTTATAGCGGTTTCTACTTTTATTTGGTTGGGTTTTTGAATATAAGGTTCTGCGAAGTGTATTTCCTTTTCTCCACACAAATTCGTTGATGCCCTTATATAAGTCCCGAATGTTTTTATTTTTACTATTATCTTCAAGTTCTTTAATTTTAGCTTTCAAAAAATCGCGTTTCTTTGTTCTAGAAGTTTTGGAAGTTTCCCGCCTGATGTCTACGAAATTTTGTGTAGTTATTTCATTCGCATTTTGTAGCCAACGTAATTTTGCCTGTTTTCCCTTCTCTGCTAGTTTAATGCATTCCTGGTCTAACCATGGTTTGTTTCTACGTATATCCGCGTGTTCCAATTTTTCTTTTGCTGAAATCTTAATGCTATCTCTAATTTCAATCCAAGTATCCTCAACACTAGTGCACTCCGAATCTTCTAAAACCGAGAATCTATTCGAAACTTCAATTTGGTATTCCTCTTTTACTGGCTCTTTTCTAATTTCTTTAAATTAAATCTCTCCGGTTTCGGACATTGAATATTTCCTTTATTCAACGATAATCTCTCTCTTATTATCGCTTCTACGAGGTAGTGATCAATATCACAATCAGCCCCTCTAAACGACCGGACATCAATTATGCTAGATTGCCTTCTTCTATCTACTAAAACGTGATCAATTTGATTATGCGTTTTTCCGTCTGCTGATATCCAAGTGTATTTATGAACGTCGCGATGTGGGAATTTTGTACTCTTCACGATTAGGTTTTTGGATGTTGCAAAGTTCTCGAGTCTAACACCGTTGTCATTACTTTCCTTATGCAGACTTTCGTTCCCTTAATCGGTTTTCAAATATCTTCTCGTCCTACTTCCGCATTGAAATCCTCTAATAGAATTTTCATATGGTATCACGGGAGTTGGTCAAATATCCGTTCCAGTTCTTCATAAAAACTTCTTCTTCGTCTTTTATATCGTCATCCTTATCTTCTGTTGGGGTATGTACATTTAAAAATAATATCACTTCACCGACTCTTAAAGAGTAAAAAAAAAAGAATGTCTGTCAGTAACAAATTCAACCCGCTTAATTGCTGGTAATATTTGTTTGTGAAAGAAAAACCCTGTTCCTAATTGGCGATTTTTATTTCCTTCCTTGTAAAAGAACGTAAAATTTCCAGAATTCATAGACTCATTTCCTTCCATCTGACTTGTTGTTATGGAATACAAATGATTAGACCAAGATTGATTTCAATCAGAATTAAATGAATATTGGATTAGGAATCTTTTGTGTCATTTCTCTAGGTGTAATCTGTGATTAGGTAAATAGATACAGGGGATTTAACGGGATCAGGCTTTACATTGGATAATCTTATGTGGATATAAAACATAGTGGAATAAATATATGAATAGTAATCAGTGCATAAATGTTTGTGTAGTAAGAGAACTTAGGCCTAACAAGTAAGATAAAATTTATCTGATTTGGAACTAGGTAAGATAATGGGCACAAATCAAGTTTGGACACCCACGTATATTTAAAAGTTATTATTTTCTTACAATAGGGATGGCCAAAATTTTTTTGAAAATTTATTTTCCGAAATCGGAATTTTTAAATTCCGGATTTTTTTAAAAAAAAAATCCGAAATCTTTCCGTCATCGGAATTTTTCCAATTTTACTTTCCGGATTCCGGAAAGTAAATAATCCGGAATTGGCCGTCCTACTATGCATAGATGTGTGTGTGTGTGTGTGTGTGTGAGAGAGAGAGAGAGAGAGAATGTTAGTGTGTTTAGGGAATTTCTAAACACCCTTAGGTGACAAGACTTACATTTAGCCCATTCGTAACACAAGAATTTATCTATTGCCGACATTTATTTGACTACTTTCATATTTAACAAAGCAGTTTCAACAGCGGAGGCCGAAGAAACTTTGTACAGCACCACATTATAGTTCTGGGGATAGCACAAGATAATATTGTTGGAGGTTGCATGTATCGGTTGCATAGTTTCTAACAGATCTTAAAAGTAATAGCTAATTTAATTTAAAAAACTTTCCATTGTTTATGTTTTGAGATTGTACTTGTTTATTGAACATAAGAGTAGAGCAGAGAATTAATCAAGAAAGTAATGAGAGAGAGAGAGAGAGAGAGAGAGACGATACGAAAGGCGGGAGAAGGGAAGAAAATCTTAACATTAACAGCTTTAACATGCCAACACTTTTTTTTTTTTTTTTTCGTTTTTTACTGCACCATTTCGTTAATAAGAAAAACCACGGTTTTGCCATTCCTGACGAGCACACACGTCCATCAACGGAAGACAACAAAGAAAAATCAGAAAAAAAACAATAATAATAATAATAACAATACAACTCTCTTAGAGCTTTAAACAATAAATCCTGATGTAATTAAACCCTGATTACATGTTCACTCGTGCCTGAAATTTTTAAGCGATGATGCTAGCAACTGGTAATATTGGACTGGAACAGTGCTGCCATCTTACGGTAGTTTAAATAATGTTCCTTGTCGTGAAGAATAGAAATCTTTATTATAATCTAGATAGAGCAGTGGTTCTCAACCTTTTTTCACTGATCACACACTTTACAGAAAGGTCATGACACCACAACACATATTGTTATTAGCAATAATGTAAATGATGACGGGAATGAAATTTCTCAGTTTAACCTCCCACAATTATACCCTTTTTAGGTTAATGGTGCATGGGGTCCCTGGTTCGATTGCAGCTCGCTTCAAGTGAACTTTTTTGTAGACAAACACCATGTGCGTGGGTTTTTTCGGTGTTCTCCCGTTTACTCCCACTTTATTCATGCCACTATTCCATCAATTTCTCGTCATCACCGTCTAGCCGGCATAATCGTGGGACGTAAAACTCTAAAATTTCATTTAATTTCGTTTGTAGGTTAAGGGAGACAGATCATCAAGGCAAGGGAATGATAATGCAAGCATTAGTGGAATGAGAATGTAGGAGGAAACGAGAGTACCCAAGAAAACCCACGGACTCGATGTTGGACATTACAAACTTACTTGGCTGGGAATCAAACGAAGGACTTCACATACCAGTGGTAAGCTCTACCACTGAGCTACAGTGACCCATTCTTCACCCCCTACTTTCTGGCTAAAATCGATGATGACCTATCATAATAGTTTTTGAGATTTTTTACCCTTGGGCAGGCGGACACGCCCAGAGGAAGGGTAAATATACAGGGTGTCTCAAAAGACACCTGACATTGGGTATGTGCCCAATGTTAAATGAAAATGCAATGTTGCTAATTTACCTGAATCCACGACGTACATGAATGAAGTTACTGTTTGAAATGGGGGCTGGCCATCCACACGTTAGCGTAAAAGACAGTAATTTCATTCACTTATGTTGTGGGTCCAGGTAAATGGCAACTTTACATTTCCATTTAACATTGGGCGCATAAAGAGTGTACAGCCAAAAACGCTCGTCCGATTTAAAAAAAAATCCTTCACTTTAGATTGAAAATATCATATTTGGAGATGGTTTCCCCTCTTACATTGAGTTGTTACTCTGATAACCACTGGCGCAAATCCCGAGGGGATGAGGGGGACATGCCCCTCCAATCTTGGAACTGGGGGGACTGTCCCTCCCGAAATAATCCTAATTGAAATGTGTTTTTTGGGGAAGAAATGTGATGATTTGTGTCTGATTGCCACAAAGGGAAGTGAGATGAAATTGATGTCTCCCCAGAATAAGCCTCAAATCTGCCTTCCTCCCAATGTTGAAGACAACTTTCCGATCCTCCGATCCTCTAATGCATTGCTTTTCAACTTCATAAATATTTTGAACATCGCTTAATTAAAAAAAAAAAAACAAACAAAAAAAGTGGGAACGGTCTGAAGACAGATTTGCGCCGCTGATAATAACAGTTCCTCATTCACACCAGGCAAATGCCGGGGTGGTACCTAACATATAGGCCCCAGGCCGCTTCCTTTCTTCCTCAATCCTTTCTTCCTCCCCTTTTCCCTGATAGTGTGCTCGCCGAGCGACGTCATTACTCAAACGTGATGGGCTAACATGGCCAAGGATGCCGAAATGTAAATCCTAAATCCTAAATATCTCACGCGAAAGGTCTAAGCTACTTGCCGAACTACTGAAGAAATTAAGCCGAAAGATCAGAGGTAGCACTCTCCTCTAACGTTCGCAATAGTAGGCCAAATACAATATGGAAAATTAAGGAATTGGAATGAAGCAGGGATTAAGAATTAAAATTAGGGATATTTCGCACAGACAAGAAACGGGCACGTAGCCAGACTTTTTAGGGCTTGAATCAGCCAGAACGAAACTCCTTTTGTAAGAATACGAGGATACTCCTCGAAGGTCATGCTAATTATGCAGTACGTTCAATATCTAATGAAAAATATAATAAAAACAAGAGCATAAGAAAATGTCCTCTTCAATAGTACGTGCATATAATTTTAAAAAAACACAGATGAGATATACTGGATTCAGCAGAAGTATTAGAAAATGTTGAAATCAGAATAACTCATTGAATTTTCAGAGCCGAATGAATGTATCAGGACAGAAGTACAGAGTAGTGTGTGCCATTTCTATTTACCACGACACTTCTTGAAAATGATGTCCTTCAAATGACTTCTATCTAGCCTCTGCACATTCAAAGCCCCAGAAGTCACGGACAACAGTTTGCAATATCTCTATTCTGGTAAGCTTCAGATAATGTAACGTACGAAGTTTATGCACGAATACTTTGGATTTTAGGGAACCTCTCAATAAATGGGAAGATCAGGTGATCGAGAAGAACAAGGTTTGTTCCCACACTGGGAAATGACATGTCCTGGGAAAAGTTGACGAACGGCAGCCAATAGAGACTCGAGATGTGTGAGCTGTGGCTAAATCTTGTTGGAAGCAAAGTTCTTGTTAAGTAATCATACGTCGACGAAATTTGTGGTTAAACAAAATTCTTTAGTATAGTGATATAGCAATTAGACTTCACACTTACACAATTTCCATATCACAGAGAGAAAAATCCGTTCTCCGGACAGTGGTATATTGTACAAATATACGGTATCCTCGTGCTTACTATAGAAATCTGTACGGAACATACGTTATCCGTATGCTACATAGGCACTGTCCTTAGATGTTACATCATGCCGTTGCAAGATGTCTGACATCTAACAATTTTCCGTATATCACATGTATATACTTATGTTACCTTCGTCAGCTATATGTTATATACATCCATTTGTATGTGAGTTCCTGACCCCCTACATTGTTTCATACGGAAAGTACGTATATATGGAACACTTATACAGAAAGTATTATAAAACATGCGTTTTCAGTTATACGTCTGCTCTACGTTAAGTCCAAAAACTACAGGAATTATGCATGTAACGTTTCTTTTTAAGTACGCCAACTACACTTTTTTTTCTTAGTGCACTAACGTCAGCGTGTTGCGGATGTTGTCAATCTGAAGTGCTGCACCTACCTGTGGAAATGTTGCGCAACTAGGTACACATCCAGGGCAGATCACATAAAAATGACGAAGAAAAACGCTGGATTTTCAGTCACTAGTTTTAAACAATGACTCTGCAACAGGGGCGCAGCAATGGGGTCCATCAAATCCGGACCCCCCCCTTAAAACTTCCTAACTCAACATACATTTGTACACTGTCAATGAAATTATACTTGTTTAACAGGAAAATGATTGATGTAACATGAAAATTTGATCTTACCCTTCATCTGTACTCTTTGTCTTATAAAAAAAATCTAGTTCTATCATTTTTTTTTCTGGAAATATAGGTGAAAATATTTTATAGTTAGCATCGTTTTGGGTAGGAAATAATACCCGTTCAATAGAACATAGACGTAGTAGTAGCTTGTAGTATTGGAGTCCTTCCCAAAACTTGAACTCCTCCCAACAAAAATTTCTGTGTGCGCTCCTGCAGAACAAACATTCGATGTTGCTCATTTTCACGGTTTCGTCAATTCCCGCCGGGAGCTAATGTGGTTCGGATTCCACGTTAATCAGTAGGTCCACGTCTCATATAGCTTCGCTTCTGAACGGGACGTTAAACTCAAAAAATCAATCAATTAATCACGGTTCTATTCTTACTGATTGTGAGTTAGCTGATACATAATAATTCGTTGGACTGCTACTGCGCATATTAGCAGATGGAATTCGTTCTTACTGATTGTGAGTTAGCTGATACATAATAATTCGTTGGACTGCTTCTGCGCATATTAGCCGATGGGATCCATTCTTACTGGTTGTGAGTTAGCTGATACATAGTAATTCCTTGGACTGCTACTGCGCATATTAGCAGACGTGATTTATTCTTACTGATTGTTAGTTAGCTGATACATAATTATTTCCTTGGACTGCTACTGCGCATATTAGCAGATGGAATCCATGTGATGGTAAATAAAAATGGTTTACAATACGCTGTATTTAAGTTTTAATGCATTTCTTTAGCTGTGAATATTTAGTAAGTTATTCTCATTTCTAAAACCATCCAACTGTTCTGGTGGACCTTGATATAAATAAATACATCTGAATATAGAGCTGAATTAAGTTAATCATTATCTTGGTTCTCGAAAAAAAAATGGACAGAAACTAATTTTTGTAGTGTTAAAATGTATGTTATTCGTCACCAACAATAACAGGCTAAAAACCTATTAAGGTTAAGTCGAAACTAAAATATAGAGTAAAGGTTGTTATTACTGTGATAGTTTTGACAAAAAGAATTATACGTAGTCCAGTCAGGAACAATAAATACTACGAAGTACCAATACCTTTAATACATGAGTACGGTAAATTGAGACTTAAACTAAATTCTTAGAGACAAAGAGACTATTTGTGTACAATGACCAAATATTTGAAGATTATCCGTCGCTACTTGAAGTGTGATAATACCGTGATGTAGATATACGATAATATCGTGATAAGTATTTTTTTAATTTCGTGATGCAACAGGAAGTACAAAAACCCTAATTTCGTTAGTAAATGCTCAAACATGCATAAAGTAGGAATCACAGGAAATGCATACATATATGCAAAGAGAAGTAAACCATCTTATATACAGATGGCGATCAGAAAAATGGAAACACCTGAACAAAATTGCAACTTACCAGATTAATATGGGGTCGGGCCACCTTTCGCCTTCAGAACAGCCTTGATGCCACGTGGGATGGAGGCATAGATGTCGTGAATGGTAGCAAGTGGAATTTTACACCATTCCTCGTGCAGGGCATCGGCCAGTTCTGTGAGAGAGGTTGGAGGTGGAAATCGTCGCCGGAGTCTTGTTTCCAAGATGGACCACAGATGTTCAATTATGTTGAGCTCTGGGGATTGGGCGGGCCAGGGAAGGTGTTGAACTTCATCCTGATGTTCCTCAAACCACGCTGCAACAACGCCAGCTTTGTGAATGGGTGCATTATCATCCTGGAAGATGGCGTCATTGTCGGATGGAACAACATCCACACCATAGGATGCAAGTGGTCTCCTAAAATTGCGACATAATCGTTGGCAGTGATTCGTCTGCTAAGTGTGACCACAGGACCCAATGAAAACCATGATATGGCGGCCCACAGCATCACCGAGCCGCAGCCATGTTTCACAGTTGGGCGGAGACACTGCAGATCATAAGCTTCTTTGGGCGTTCTCCACACATAAACACGGCCCGTGGTTGGGAATAGGGTGAAGGATGACTCATTCGACCATATCACACGTTTCCAGTCCTCAAAGGTCCAAATTGCATGGTCGTGGCACCATTTGCGGCGTGCGAAAGCGCTATGGTCCCTAATGGACGGTTTGGCCCGTGCAACACGACCCCGTAAGTTCATGTCATGTAATTCGCGGCGGACTGTGATCGTCGAAACAGGGTGGGGGAGGTTCTGATTGAGTTCCTCCGTCACTTGCTCCGCAGTGGCACGACGGTTATGCGTGACAATGTGCTTTAATACCCGGCGTGACCTGTCACTCATGATTTTCTTCCGCCCACTGTTCCGCTTCCCCGATGTGGTTTTCCCGTATGCTGTGTAGGCCGTCATCACCTTCGACACTGTCCCACGCGACACACCTAACACAGTAGCCACTGCCGTCACACTCACTCCACATAACCGCGCACCAACAATTTGCCTCTGAAAATATGAGAGGTCTCTCATTTTACACTACCTCCGTCTGTTGCAACCACTGGACACTGCTGTTCCACTGCGCCTGACGTAGTATGGAGACCGACCTAACACACCACCACCAGCGGTCCGGCGCTGCGGGCGCCACAACACCACTGCCAACCCATACATCTGACGTGTTGCCAACTAAAGGTGTTTCCATTTTTCTGATCACCATCTGTACGTTTTCCTAACTACTGTATATGTGAGAATCGTCATTTTTTGTTCTTTGTTTCAAAAAGTCACTTTGATAGTGATATTTATCATCTGCTATGTAAACTTTCATCATAAACACATAGCGGACAATGTGATTCAGTACACATCAGATGGAACCAGCTGCTGCAAAGTAAACATTATGCACTCTCGATCACACAACTGTTGCAGTAGCAGTTACGGCAGTTGCACAAATTCAACTTGTATTAGACTTAATAGTCAAACATAGGGCCGGATTTAAGGGAGGTGCAAAGGTGTACGTGTATCCCCAACCCCTTCGTTTTAGATATACACTATCTAAAATGAGAAGCTGACAGTGAAAATAGCAACACTTCCTGAAACTTTCTGCCATCATGTTTCTGTTTGGGGCGTAGAAAAAAGTAGAGCTCTGCAAAAGCAATAGTTTAAGTGTTTTTTCTAAAGGTTGAAGGAAAATTATTCACCAAACAAAACAATATAACATTTATCAAGTACGAAAGAAAACAGAAGCCAGGAGAAGAGAAGAACATTTTTCCCCCCTCTATAACACTTGCGACTCTCTTTAAAACAGGGGCGCGGTGGCTCAGTGGTAGAGCGTTCACCTCGGGTGCTTGGGGTCTCTGGTTCGATCCCAGCTCGCGCCGTGTGGACTTTGTGGTGGACAAACACCGTGTTCGTGGGTTTTCTCGGGGTTCTCCCGTTTCCTCCCACTTTCTTCATTCCACCATTTTCATTCATCTCTCATCATCACCCTCTCCTTGAGCCTAACCGGCATACCCGTGGGACGTAAAACTTAAAGATTTCATTTCATTTTTATTTCTCTTTAAAACTTTCCTCCGTTCTATGCATCAGTGTTGTCAGGGGTAAAGAATATTGTCACATGTCACTTTGAAGGGTCAGTATGATTGGTAATTTTGGTAGTTACTGGTGCACCCCCTCCAGACAACCCTGGATCCGGCTCTGGCCCCACATGGTGCTGAATATAATTGTACGCATATGGTATCTTCCATTCTACGTGTTCACTTACTTTTTAAAAAAATCATAGATATCATTGTAAGCAACCTAGCTGCGTTTTGAACCTATTTGCAGTATTGTGTTTGTTGGCTGTCTGATCTTGATGCTTGTGGTAGACACAGGAGATAGTCGAATACTTTTTTAGGGACAATGACTAACTTCTTTATCCACGGTATACTATATATCTTTGCAGCTTTGTATACAAAGTAGCTGACCTTCAACGACATTCTAATTGCATTTTGTGAGATCGTATGTATCGTAATAATATTGTTTTTCATTCCCTATTTCATTGTTTATAACTATGCATCGATACAGTCCAGTTTTCTCTTCATTATATACCAGGGGTGCAAATAACCACTCGCCCATTCGCCCGGGGCGAGTGGTTCATCGGTGTGGCGAGTATTTAGTATCATACCGAAGGTAAGAAAATAATTTCTGTTGTAAGATTTGGGCTAATAGCTTTTTTCTTGGGCTAGTAAAATTCTGTTACTTATTTGCAGCCCTGTTATATACCGTTTTACGAATATTTTGTACATGCCTAGCCTACCTGTAACAGAGATATCCTTTGTACTCGTTAATTTACCTTGCTTTTCCCCCCTTTTTTCGACCTCCTTTCATCGCATTGCAGCAGCTTTCGTGGTACTGTACCATTACGCTCAATGGAAATCCCGATCTTTTAGGCATCAGGATAGTTGCTAATAACCATACGGTATTACTGACATCACGATATTACCAACCTTTACTCTACTCTGTCGACTCTCATTATTGCAATAGCAAGATGGAAGTAATGGTAAGTAAGACAGAATATCGTAAACTTAACATTAATCCTTAAATTTTAAGTCTTTAAATCTTTATGTTCATACCAATAGAGATTTAATTTATCATGTAATTTTTTATTCTTATAACGGAATACTTTAGTTGAGAACATGTAGTATCTTAGATGGTTACTAGATTCCACTCTTAATAAAATAGCTTGCGTCTGCAAGTTTCCTTTCTGATTCTCTTAAATACAAAAATGTTTCCTTTAATAATTAAAAGAAAATCTGTTTTGAAAGGATTAATTTTTAAAAATTCTTATAATTTATCTTCGGAGAGATATACCTTGTTACTTGTACCTAGGTAAACGCAATAAAATGAATGCGAACAAACATTCATATACCATGTATTTCCGACTATACAAATAATCGTTTCTGTGTTTCAATAAGACTCAAAGTTGGTTTTAGCAATGTATTGTGCAAAATATTGGAACGAATTTTGGCAAAGCAACTCCGTTCTTATTCTTCATCTCACGGCCACCATTTAGTACTTTTGACCAATTGTTAAAACTATCAAGCTATCTTGTTAACCATCTCAATAAACTGCTGCCATCTGTCCTTATTTCCTTCGATATTGAGTGCGCATTTGACACTATCTGGCACCAAGGACTTCATCGTGACGGGGACATATAGCCTCGATGCTGACGTCCCTATTAATCCCTCTATTCATTCATTCATTCATTCTCTTCAAAATACCACGCATTCTACCATTGCCGTACGTTCGATTTATAGTCAAGTTTCTTCACAAACGCTCCACTTTCATTTAAATAAATAAGGCAAAATCCCATCAATCATCATGCATGCCGGAGTTCCTCAAGGTTCTGTTTTGTCACCACTACTATACATCCTATGTGTTACTAATATGCCAAAACCAGAACCACCAATTTATGCACTTCAGAGTGCTGATGATATAGCATATATTGCTTTATGTTCGTCAGTAGATCGAATCAACCCAACATTACAACCAGCAATTGATAAACTCGTCAGTTGGTATCTCAAACGGGAACTTAAATTAAACCAATCTAAAACACAACTGATGTTATTTGAACTTAAAAGAAGCAAGTGCTGCTTAACACGAACTGCAGAACGTTTATATCTTACATTGCTAGGTTCGTTTCTACAATTACAAAATAGCATGAAATACCTTTGTGTCATTTTCGACAAATATCTTCCTTTGAATGCCCACCTCTCGAATTTACAAGCTAATATTTGTTGTCGGCTCAACTTGTTACGAAGTTTAAAAGGTGTTAACTGAAGTCTTAACATCAAACTCATTCGGTTATACGTATAAAATTTTTGTTTGTCTTGGTTTTATGCATGGACATGTCGCCTGGTTATCGGCTCCACTAAAGTTTTGCGATAAGTTACAATTTCTGGAACGCCATATTATACACGTTGCTCATTCGTTACCATCACGGGCCCCAAAATAAGAGATCTTCCATCGCACAACTATACCAACACTCTTATCACATCTGTACGGTCTTCGCTCTCGTTACATTCAACGCCGTATAGCAGACGCTCACCCGATTTTCCATGCACTCTTAGTCCAGACTCCAGCTCTACCACGTTATGCATATTCACCGTTAGATCACCTTCTTACTATCCATGAATATGATCAGGCCATCGCTCATTAGAACCCCTGTCGTCGTATATATTGTCACCATCCATTCATCTATTGCACATAATCTCATGGACACACTCCTTTGTTTTCTAACTAACAGGGCTCCAAGTGTCTAAACCCGCTCTGAGTAGCCCCAGAGCAGAAGATTGACGTCGGAACATCATCATATGTTGTACCTAAGTATATTACATACCACGCTCAGGTCACCTTCTTCTGTATGCCCAACCGGATAAATATATCAAAAAATAAATAAATCCTGATCCCCATCTCCCAGTGATACTACCAGTAAATGAATGATCATGGCCGCAGAGAAGGCGTTACCTTCTGCGGCCCACCCATCTTCAGATGGGAATAAAATTGCACTTTAAAAAAAATGGCCACAGAAAAAGGTATTACTTTATAAGACTCGCCCATAAAATAGTACACTGCAAAAAACAATGGTGTGAAAACAATTGAATATGTTTACCACTGTTACGGTATTATTTCAACACCAATACCATTGCCTTCCTAGGAAGCCAAGCTACCACATGAAATGATAGAACATTTTTATTAAGATTCAATGAACTTCACACTGAGTTTTAATTACAGGTTTCGACATCACAAAACGGAGCACACAAAAGTATTTCTCTTGGTGTAACGCCATATTAGATACCATGAAAACCTTATCTATGCTCGGGTGAGATGTTTGTCTTCTTGTGTCATAGTAAGTGATCCGACATCTATAGTAGTAAAAGGATCGGACGTCAATAGTAGTCTTGCCCCTGCCTAGATATAATCGTGACTTCACTTCCTCACTATGAAAAAAAAAAACACTTATGAAAAAAAAAAAAAAAGACTACGTGATGGTTGAAACGATAGGAGAATAACACTTTCGGAAGTGGGTGGCAATAATTCTGCCTGGATTAGTTTATCACAAGATAATACTCAATTGAAAACTTCTGTTTCTGTTGCAAACTAATTTTCAGCTTTCTAAAACTATTTAATATATGGATAGATAGTAACAATATAGTGGAGTTGGAAACTTTTAACCGAAAGTCGAAGAAACTGGTTTTATGAACAGTATCGGGTATAAGAAACTAATTCTTTCTCTCTCTTTATTTTTTTTCTTGTTTAATTTCTTTAATAGAAGATTAGTTTCCTTTTGTAGTAAGACAAGAAAGGAAAATATGATAATTTTTCAGTCAAATAAAATTAAAATAACTTTTTTAAAAAGAGTTCGACTAGAAACGGTATATTTTAAAAGCAGTGTCATGTGATATTAGCTTCAGGTTTAGGCGTACGGAAGGACAAAGACATACAAAAGATATTATATTGTCAGCTTAATAAATTGGAAATGCCCACCTGATTTGAATAACTTTGCGTGACCATTAGAGCTGAGTTATGATTACGGTGGTTTTCCTTTGTTTTGTTCTAGCTAATTATTGTAATTTGTTCAGTTTTCCCCACGTGTTTTTCTTCTTTTCTCGGTCCCCTTATTCTCGTTTCTAAGTAGTGCTGAGCAAATGCTAGACCAAGACCAAGACCGAGTGGCTTTGTTCTTTTTCTTGCACTGCAATCCTTGGTCTTGGTCTTTTTCTTGCACTGCAATCCTTGGTCTTGCTCTTGTTCTTGCACTGCAAGCCTTGGTCTTGGTTTTGTTCTTGCACTGCAAGCCTTGGTCTTGGTCTCTTTCTTGCACTGCAATCCTTGGTTTTGGTCTTGTTCTTGCACTGCAAGCCTTGGTCTTGGTCTTTTTCTTGCACTGCAATCCTTGGTCTTGGTCTTGTTCTTGCACTGCAAGCCTTGGTCTTGGTCTTGTTCTTGCACTGCAATCCTTGGTCTTGGTCTTGTTCTTGCACTGCAAGCCTTGGTCTTGGTCTTGTTCTTGCACTGCAAGCCTTGGTCTTGGTCTTTTTCTTGCGCTGCAATCCTTGGTCTTGGTCTTGTTCTTGCACTGCAAGCCTTGGTCTTGGTCTTGTTCTTGCACTGCAATCCTTGGTCTTGGTCTTGTTCTTGCACTGCAAGCCTTGGTCTTGGTCTTGTTCTTGCACTGCAATCCTTGGTCTTGGTCTTGTTCTTGCACTGCAAGCCTTGGTCTTGGTCTTGTTCTTGCACTGCAATCCTTGGTCTTGGTCTTGTTCTTGCACTGCAAGCCTTGGTCTTGGTCTTGTTCTTGCACTGCAATCCTTGGTCTTGGTCTTTTTCTTGCGCTGCAATCCTTGGTCTTGGTCTTGTTCTTGCACTGCAAGCCTTGGTCTTGGTCTCTTTCTTGCACTGCAATCATTGGTCTTGGTCTTGTTCTTGCACTGCAAGCCTTGGTCTTGGTCTCTTTCTTGCACTGCAATCATTGGTCTTGGTCTTGTTCTTGCACTGCAAGCCTTGGTCTTGGTCTTTTTCTTGCACTGCAATCCTTGGTCTTGGTCTTGTTCTTGCACTGCAAGCCTTGGTCTTGGTCTTTTTCTTGCACTGCAATCCTTGGTCTTGGTCTTGTTCTTGCACTGCAAGCCTTGGTCTTGGTCTTGTTCTTGCACTGCAATCCTTGGTCTTGGTCTTGTTCTTGCACTGCAAGCCTTGGTCTTGGTCTTGTTCTTGCACTGCAATCCTTGGTCTTGGTCTTGTTCTTGCACTGCAAGCCTTGGTCTTGGTCTTTTTCTTGCGCTGCAATCCTTGGTCTTGGTCTTGTTCTTGCACTGCAAGCCTTGGTCTTGGTCTCTTTCTTGCACTGCAATCATTGGTCTTGGTCTTGTTCTTGCACTGCAAGCCTTGGTCTTGGTCTCTTTCTTGCACTGCAATCATTGGTCTTGGTCTTGTTCTTGCACTGCAAGCCTTGGTCTTGGTCTTTTTCTTGCACTGCAATCCTTGGTCTTGGTCTTGTTCTTGCACTGCAAGCCTTGGTCTTGGTCTTTTTCTTGCGCTGCAATCCTTGGTCTTGGTCTTGTTCTTGCACTGCAAGCCTTGGTCTTGGTTTGGGTCTTGCACATCCAGTCTTGGTTTTGGTCTTGCACTGGAATCCTTGCTCTTGGTCTTGGTCTTTCTTGCAAGAGTCTTGCAAGTCTTGCTTTTAAGAAATCTTATGCTTTTCATAGGTAAATTTTACTCTGGATATAAGGAATAATAAATTCTACAATGCGCCAATAGTAACAAAAATACAATGTGTGTTTCTAAACATAATATAGTTTATCTTCGTGTAAGTATGATGATAGTGTATAACATCGGCGATGGCCTTAATTCTTTTTTCAATGAGTGATCACGCTTCACTACATATAAGATAAATTACAACGTTTCGTAATCTTTACATATTTTTAACAGATGCAATACTTCACTGGTTCCCAAACTGGGAAGGTTACCCCTGGGACGCATGAAAGAAAATCAAGACGGTACAGATTACTCAAATACCATGAATTGCAAAATTATTTTTACATTCTACAGACATCAGATATTTTTTCAACCACGATTAGCTAATCTTTGTATTGAACAAACTTCCAATTAAATACTGAGATTTGGTCTTATTGATTCCAATATGTACTCTATAGGGTAGAAACATGGACATTACGCAAAAGCGATGGAAAAAATGAGGGCATGAAGAAAAAGGAGCGAATTGGCTGAGTTGGACGGAAAATGAATGAGAAGGTGTTAGAAATAGTATCAATAAGGGAGAAGAGAAGAATTTTAGATGTGATTAAGAGGAGGAAGAGGAACTGGTTGGAACATTGGCTGAGGAGGAACTGTATTATGTGGGACATGCAGGAAGATATGGTGGAAGGAAAGAGAGGGAGGGGCGAAGGAGACTGTATTTGAAGGAAGATATTAAAACAGAAAATTGCTACGTCACAAGACAAAGAGACTACCTGAGGACTACCGTATATTGATACTTCTCAGTTCCAGCAAGTGACCTGCCAATTATGGCAGAATAGCAATGATGATGATATGTTAAGCAATATTGGCCAAAAAATAAAAGAAGACGTAAAATAATAATGATTATAGTCAAACCTCTTAATATTTTTAGAATAATTTGAGTGAAAACTGAAAACTACTCAACTGCCTATGTCTTTTGTGCAAAGTCAATTTATATAAATATTTCTGACCTATATTAGAAATACAAAATAACGGCATCAAACTCCAAGTTACTTGAAATAACTGTACAAAATCAGTCTCACTTGTGAATATGGATTATTTATTGTTGTATAATGTTGTATCGGTCAATCTTCGACCTGCCGTATGCCTAAGGAGGCTAAAAGATATTGATAAACAATTATTCAACGTATAAGCATCCGTCCATGAAATCAAACTTGCGGTCCATGCACTAACCTCGCCTGGCAAAAACCTCACCGACCAAAACCTCACGGCCAAAATCTCGCAGGGTCAAAACCTCGCCTTGTCAAAACCTCACGTCTCAAAATCTCGTCACACCCAAAATCTCGCATGACCAAAACCTCGCGGTCCTGATCTCGGGACGCAGAACCTTGCCTGGTCTAAACGTACGTGGGACGTAATCTCGCCTAGGAAGAAATGTCGTTAGTATAAGACGTCGTCACTACGATTTCTTCAATGTAGATTGCTCTATATATTGCTATATGTATATATTTTGTAATAACATATAACTGCATTAAAATAATGAGAAGAAAATATCTAACTCGAGCTTTGAAAATCTATCCTATATAAAAATGAAAATGACTCTGCTTGTGACATCATAAATCTTGAGCCACCCAACCGATCTCGATAAACTTTCCACCATAGATAAGATTCGGGCCTGGAATGTATTTTATAATTTGATTTTAATGGCACAGCGAAGAGGAGGGGGAAATATTTAAAAATAAATAAAACTTAATAACTCTTGAACCACAAGACCAATCTCGATCTAATTTGCCACACAGATCAGGTTAGAGCCTGGGATGTTTTTTATAATTTTACTTTGACTGGAAGGGGGAGGGGAAGGGAGATATATAGAAATACATAAAAATGAAAGTGGCTGCGGTTGTGACTTAGTACCTCATGAACCACTCGACTGGTCTCGATCAAATTTTCAATATATATGGGGTTTGAGCTAGAACAGTACATTGTATATTTGTAATTTTGGATCATAAGATATTCCCAATATGTACTAAGCTGGCTGATTTTTACTATCAGAAGAAGAGAAAGAAATGTTTTAAATAATATGATTGTCAATGTATAAAGATATTCAAATGTTTTCAAAAATAATAAGTCTTTGGAACGTCGTTGTCAGGACTACTAAATATAAATAAATGGAAGATTTATTCAACAGAGCTTTGCATTATTAATGGCTCATCAATAAATATTTAAGAACCGTTATATATGGTGCCGAAACCCGGGACTGAGTGATTGTATCGTTTCGAAGTTGAGTAGAAGCGAACAAACATTGAGCCAAATATCAATTATACTCTATTGAGGAGTAGCCGGATCATTTATAGAAACAATATGAGAACTACAGATAATGGAACTGTCGACAATCCAATAACGAATTCTTCGAACCGCATGATGGACGTATTAAGGGAGATATCTCAACGAACAGTACGGAGGCAATAATTGAAACAAACAATTACTGAAGAAACCTCATCATCAGTCAGCAGGAACGCGTTAAATGAACCTGAACATTCTACAAATCCTAAACTTGCATCGATGAAGAAATATGATATTATTGATTTGAATGTTCGAATGAAATTAGATGAATGTTCGTATAAGCGTACTGCCGTACTGATTGGATCAGATTATCCTAACTTTTCTCTTCGTTGAAATGTTTTTAATTGTCCTACTCATGATGTGTGTAACGAAGATTTTGGTATGTATCAATGTGCGAGAAGTTATGATCATTTTCGTCTCACGAATGCTATTGATCATTTGTATTCACGATATATTCTATATGATATTAATGCTGGAAATGAGGTAATGGTAATAGAACCGTTAGGTGATATGTACACGGCACTGGTTCATATAGCAGGAAGAAAGTTGATTCCAATATTTGTGAAATTCAAAAAGAAAGCGTGCATTCCCATCAATGCTTGTAGTGATTGTTCAACTGAATTGAAGGTATTAAATTGTGTATTCAACAAAAAGACCAGAATGATGTTGGTGAACGGTTCGATGGTGTCTTCGCAGAGCGTAATGCAGTGCGTTAATTTCAGTCATCCAGGTGTGATGTTGCAAAGTTTTGAAAATCCATCAGTGATGCAATACATTGTTAGCTTAAATCAAACTAACATTAATCGAGACCAACTTCGATGTATTCATGTGCGGTTGAAGTGTGATCCCAATGTGCAGGAAGATGTTAATTCATGTGTACCGGTGATACAACTGAACCTAATCACAGAAGAAACAAAACCCGTGGTAGGACAAAGTACCGTGACCATTGTGGAAAGAATAGGTACCGATATGTTAAAAGACACGATATCTCGACATCAGTAAAACGAAAGAGAACCGAACCTAATTTTACCGGTGATGTAAGTGAACCTAATCCTGGTAGTAACAGTAGTAGTGATTGTGTAACTCAACCTAATCCTAGTTTAGTACGATCACGTACACCTAAGAAGCATGTAAGCATTAGATCTAATTTCGTTCGATGTGGACTTCGTAAAAATCTCATAGATGACGAAAATTCTCAACATAAGAAACGAAGGACTGAAGAAGTAAATAATGTGCAATATTGTGTTTCTATTTGTGACTTTCAATGTGACTTGAATGAACTTGTTGGCCATGTAACTTATACTGGAATTTCGATGTTCGAAAAGATCGTATTCAATGGATTTTGGTTTAAATATCATTATGATTTCTCGGTTTATTGTATTTTACTTTATGTTATTTTATCTTGAGTTCATGTCTATGATTGTAGTTACTCAATTTATGTCAGCATATGCCTTAATGTTATGTGTATTACTTAATATTTGTGTTTCATATTATTTATGTGCTTCTCTTATGATTGCCAAAATGCAATATCAATTACGTTATTAATGTTATGATGTTAATAAGATGTTAATTATTGTGTTATGTCCTGATTATTATCGATATTTCAATCTTAATCTATATTAATCTAAATTTTGTTTAACTACATCTTATATTCGATCATGTTATGTTCAAAGAACAACTATATAAATATCACATACATCTTTCTCGAAATATTTTTCATGAAGCCTAAGTAAATAATGAATAGCTTGTAACCAGCATTTAATGGACCCGAAAAAGGACTTATAATCAAATAACTTGTAAATCAAATCTCTAATGTGCCTTATCGTCATTGAAACGTATAAATAAATGAAGATGATGATAAATATAATAATAATATTGTTATAAAATTAAATATGATATATATGTATGAATAATTATATGAATTGTAATTTTTAACTATACGAGGTGCATTCGAAAACTCGAATGATTAACATGTATAGGTAGACGGTCCAGAGATCTTTTTTCTTTTTATGAAGTTAATGAATAAAAAGAAAAGTCCGTCGGGCGCCATAATATACAACAGTACATTGTATATTTGTAATTTTGGGTCATAAGATATTCCCAATATGTACTAGACTGGCTGATTTTTACTATCAGAAGAAGAGAAAGAAATGTTTTAAATAATATGATTGTCAATGTATAAAGATATTCAAATGTTTTCAAAAATAATAAGTCTTTGGAACGTCGTTGTCAGGACTACTAAATATAAATAAATGGAAGATTTATTCAACAGAGCTTTGCATTATTAATGGCTCATCAATAAATATTTAAGAACCGTTATAGAGCCTAGAATTGTTTTTATTTCACTTTGTCGTGACCTTAGGAAATTCTAACAAAATCTAATAATATTTATGAAAGTATGAAATAATTTGTGAGTTTTTACGTCCCTCGTTTATGTTCTGTAGGTTAAAGGAGACGTAGATGATCAGGATGAAGGAAATGATGAAATGAAGAAAGTGGGAGAAAACGGGAATACTCTCGACTAAATCCACGCACACGATATTTTGTATATTCTTCTTCTCTTTTATTATTACTATTATTATTATTATTATTATTATTATTATTATTATTATTATTATTATTATTATTATTATTATTATTATTATTATTATTATTATTTGTAATATGGAATTGTATATTAAGAAACTCATTGGGTAAATTTTAAGGAAAGGTTTAATTCTGCAAGGTTTTGACCAAGCGAGATTTTGGTCCGCGAGGTATTCGGACGGCGAGGTTTTGACCAGGCGAGATTTTGGCCCATGAAGTTTTGGGCGGCGAAGTTTTGGCCCGCGAGGTTTTGAGCGAACATATGTTTTACGTTATTTCTCAAAAGTTTGCAATTGATCTATTTTACCATCTCTTCTGTCTTTATTTTATTTTTGCTTCCAATGATGATATCCAATTTAGGTCATTCTATTTACAAAAACACAGCTTTCTCTTGGGTTGACAACACTGTTCATCCTGTGATGTTTGTCAATACACGAGCAGAATCCGGCAGATGTCGTCCTTTCTCTAGTTGCTTCGTGCAAAGTTTCGTTTCTCTGTCTCTTTTAGTTTCTCCGTTATCACGATTAGACATTCTAAGTTATATTATAATGTGGGCACGTCATCTCATGACTTTGTCATCAAGTCGGCAGGGATTAACGTTCTCGTGAGGAGCTGCTATTTCACTAATTCATGTTTACCGTCACATAGAATATATTTAGCGTGTGTGAGTATCGAAACACAAAATTACTCTAAATAAGGGACACCCTAAGATATATATATATATATATATATATATATATATATATATATATATATATATATATATATATATATATATATGTGTGTGTGTGTGTGTGTGTATGTATGTATGTATGTATGTATGTATGTATGTGTGTATGTATGTATATACAGGGTGACGCAGTTAAAAGTAGCCCGCATCACCTTTAAATACGAATGCAATATTTCGACTTCTGAAATTGAGTAAACAGCTACAACGATGGACAGTTTATGCAATTATCGATTGTTATTTATTCAATTCCAGAAATGTACCGCAAATGTGCAGCAATCGCAGGAGGATAACAGTCAGAAATGAGTATATTAATACACGTGGCTTTTGAATAACATCCAGGATGATTTGTTAGACTATTTCCATTACATCATGAGTGATGAAGCATGGTTTCATCTTTCCGGTCATGCGTATTCAAGAACATGAGGTACTGGGCAAAGGAGAACCCTAACATTGTTTGTCAGCATCCACTCCATGATGAAAAAATAGGCGTTTGGTACGGTGTAATAGAAACGTGCATCATTGGACCGATATTTTTTGACACTATCCTCAACACGGTTGCATATACGGAGATTTTTTATGCATTTTTTGCTCAACTTACTGAATATGAAAGACAATACTGTTTCTTCCAGCAAGATGTGGCAAAACGACACACTTCTAAGGTATTCCTGGAATAAGTCCATGCTATTTTTTTTCTGAAGAATGAACTGTCACCAAAGGCTTGTGACCACCACGTTCAACGGATATAACGTGATATCTTCCTGTTGGGACACCTGAAGAGCAAGGTGTATGAAACTAATCCCCACACATAATACAGGAACTGAAAGACAACATTAGCCATGAAGTTGCCGCCATCGATATCCGAACTTTACGCCGAGTGTATCTGAACATGCTTGCACGTGCAGAACTGTGTATTGATGTCGCAGAGGGATACTTTCTACATCTTCTATAAATTTATTTTTACTGTATTTTTCTCTCTATTTTCACTGAATTTTTCATTGTAACTAAATGGTAAGTCCATTTCAGCTCTTCGTTTCTGTAATTTCACTGCATTTCTTTTATTGTTATATGAGCTACGTTTATCTACGCCAATGTATATATACAGAGTGTAACAAAAAGGTGCGGCAAAATTTCAGGGGTGGATCCCCTTATTGCTAAATAAGCAAAAAAGTTCATATGACCATATGTCGCGAAATGTGTCATTACGGAATTACGGCCAGTGAGCCACCTGATGGTGTGAAATAGTCACATTTTTGTCTCATCTTAACGTGACTCAATTTAAACCTCAATAACTCAGAACCTAATTAGGCTAGGAAGGTGATTTAGGTAGCAATGTGTTAATGAAGAATGGCGCTTTTAGCCGATATGATATATTTTATGAGTGACTCCCAAGGGAGAAGGAATGCCATCCCCAAAATCCTGATGCAAAAAACAAAAACTATTTACCCTCCCCCGACCGCCGTGGTACACCTCACATATATAAAATACATATCGACGGAAAGTTTCGTCCTTCAGGAATACCTAGATACGAAAATTACCTTCCTAGCTTAATTAAAGGCTGAGCTATTGAGGTTTAAATTGAGTCACACTAAGGAGCGAACAGAATGTGACTATTTCACACCGTCAGGCGGCTCAGTGGCCGTAACTCTGTAACGATACTTTTCCCGACATATTTCCATATAGTATTTTTTGCTTGTCTAGCCATAAGGAAATTTTGCCGTACCTTTTCATTACACAGACCCCCTGATTTGATCTCACACTTCTCACATAACCCAAACATATCTCTAATCTTAAGGCATTTCCAGACATGATCATTTTATTATAACAATTGCAATCGTCACCTTTATTTCTCCTCTTGAAAGGGAAACGTCAAAAATAAATGGAGAAACATTTCTCTAATTAACATGTTTCTGATCTTAAGGGATTTTGAGATTTGGTCATGATATTTTAACAACTGCAACACCGCTCTCTTTTGATTCCCGCCTTTTTTCTTTCCTTTTTTAGGAAAACATTTTAAAAAACATTGAAACGCGTATTTAATTATTTTAAATTAAAAGCCGATTTTCACATCTCTAACCTTAAGAGATTTCGAGATATTGCCATCTTATGTTTATTTTAACAATTGCAACTCCTATCCTTTTTACCGCTTTAAAGGAAAACATAAAAAATGCTGAAACATGTCTTTAATTATTTCAAATGAGAAATGAAATACCAAAATTCATGTCCTCGAGTTCAAAGAATTTCAAGATGTAGTCATCTCTTTATAACAATTGTAATTCCAACCTTTTCCCTTCCTGCTTTTTTAATCCCTTCTAAGGGAATACACACACACAAACACACCCATACACACACACACACACACACACACACACACATATATATATATATATATATATATATATATATATATATATATATATATATATATATATATATCGTATATATATATATCGTATATATATATATACAGTGGCGAATGCAGGATATGATCAAGGGACGGGCTAAACCATAGTTTGCCGCTTTATCCTGTGTAAAACAGGATTGAAGTCCATTTTATCCATTGTATACCTGAGGGTTATGGGGGGGGGGGCTATAACCCCTATTGCCCCCCGTTGGATCCGCCCATATATATATAGGGCCTTTCAAATCAAGACCGACAACGTTAGGGAGGTGATTCCTGACACCAAGATAAGACAAAAAGTATACACCAACCTGAGTGCACAAATGCTTCCTTTCGGAGTTATAGGCTTCCAAAAACATGAAAAAATGAATTTTAAAAGTCCATAGCTCCAAAACTATGAGACCTACCGTAGTCGAGTCAACATTTCACTTAGGAACTAGTATGTGTCCTATCCAAATATCCAAGTTTAGACTCCTGCAGTACTTCAGCAACAGTTTTTTACAGAGGTAGTTGGTGAGTACTTCAACTTATATGCCCGTACCCAAATTCCCTGATGGACCCAATTTCAGAAATTTATTCTGTGAAACCTAATAACTATATGTTATTGTGACACGTGCCAAGAAAGGTAACTGTATAAGTTTTCTTCAAATATACCACAAGTGTTCTATGTGAGCACCTAGCGTAACACGGCACACATCAAGTCGATAGTCTATCTCCTGCCAAATCTTTTATAGCATATTACGGTCAATATCTGCAATTCACATTATACTCGCTGCTGACTCCTAGCGGTAGAAAGTGGAAACACTACACGGAAACTAAACTTTGAGAGCTAATTTTTCGGAGCACATGTCTTACAATAATATATGTTTATTTGATTTCACAGAAATCAGATTCATCATTTTAACCTGTCCTGCATGTCGTCTGAAATACTAATGATTCTCCGTAAACAGGGGTGCCCACAAGGGGGGCTATGACGCAAACTGCGTCATTGAAATATTTGGGGGGGTTAAAATCTATATAAATATGTTTGAGGGGGTGTAAAAATTAATCGAAAAGTTTTTTTTCATTGAAGAACACCTATGGATAGACAATTGCGGGGGTGCGTCATGGACATAAGGGGGGGTGGGCACCACTGCCGTAAATCCAGGGATAAAAGAGAGGGGGAACGCGGGGGAGTTGCGTCGTCCCCCGATTTCAGAAAATATCTGTGGCGTCCCCCCACTTTCTAAAAAAATTACAATTGGAAACATAGGCATGGCGAACGGAGTGACATCAAGCGTCCCCCCTACCTTTTCAGATCCACTATTACCCCTGCGGTAAACCTCTTCCAATTCTCATACACTAAATTGTCATTTTAGTGGACTTTTTGACACTACATTCTACACAAGAAAATCATGCATATCTACTATACTGTAGTCCACCTTCCAAAAAATGTAATCTTCGCACTGAGAAGCTGTCCATGCAATGTGCTAAACGTTAAGTACAATACACCCCATAGTTTGGGCTATTGTAAGTATGAGATAACATGAATAACTAGAAGAAATGTAGGTTATAATATTGTTATGGTAGCTTTTGAAACTTATATTAGAACAATTGACTTACTCTTTAATAACATTACCTCCTAATTTGAACATTTTTAAACTTTGTATTTCACTCCAGTATGTTTTTCTGAGTTACTTGTTGATTTTATTATTTAGTGATGGAGTGTCATCTCTTGAGAAGAGGTAATTTTCACAGCAGCTACAAAAGAATGCATTTGTTGCATTTTGCAGATCTGTAAAGTTCTCTCTCTCTCTTAATGTATTTTTAAAGACGGGGGAGGCACGGTGGCTCAGAGGTAGAGCTTGACGTCTGGTGCGTGGGGTCCCTGGTTTGTTCTCAGTTTGCTCCAAGTGGGCTTTGTGGTGGACAAACAGTGTGCGGTGTTCTCCGTTTCCTCCCACTATCTTCGTTTCACCATTTCATTCATTTCTCCGTCTCCTTTAGTCTACTGGACATAATCGTGGGACGTAAAACTGAAATATTTCGTTTTCATTTTTCTTATTTGTAAAGTTCCGAACTATGATATCCGTTAGTGATAAAAGCCTTATA
This sequence comes from Thermobia domestica, assembly GCF_964235325.1. Taxonomy (NCBI): domain Eukaryota; kingdom Metazoa; phylum Arthropoda; class Insecta; order Zygentoma; family Lepismatidae; genus Thermobia; species Thermobia domestica. The sequence continues at coordinate 40,766,105 of NC_137467.1, forward strand.
GAATGGGTATATCCGTCTATCAAGGCCAAAAATTCAAAACTGGTCGTCAATTCATGTGTTTGTTCTTAATCCCTCATAAGCAGTTTGAATTATTTTAAATCAAATTAATGTGAAAGCAAATTATGGTCTACTTATGTACTGTAATTGGATAGCTTATTACGTTTGGTTCAAGTTAATCATATCCAAAAGCCAAAACTGGTTTACGGTCAGTTCCGCCATCAAGTTTTATTTCAAGGTATCTCGTTGAAGTCAGCCAAATCCAAAAGTTCAAATTGGTTTACGGCGAGTTTTCTGATTGAAATCAGCCAAACCCAAAAGCCGAAATTAGTTTACGGTCACTTTCGGAGTCAAATTTTATTTCAAGGTACTTATCTCGTTCAAATCAGTCAAACCCAAACCCGTAAATTGGTTCACGGTCAGTTTGACTATCAGCTGCTATTTCTAGATATTTCTGATTGAAATCAGCCAAATCCATAAAAGCCGAAACTGGTTTACGATCAGTTTCACCGTCAAGTTTTATTTCAAGGTAACTCGTTCAGATCAACCAATTGCAAAAGCAGAAATTGGTTTAGGCTACTGGTTTGCGGTCAGTTTCACCGTCAAGTTTTATTTTAAGGTATCTCGTTCAAAACACTTAACTCAGTTTAGGTCAGTTTGACTATTAGCTGCTATTTCTAGATGTTTCTGGTTGAAATCAGCCAAATCCATAAAAGACGAAACTAGTTTACGTTCAGTTTGACTGCTAATTTAATTTCTAGTTATGTCGGGGCAAGTTTAACTAATTCGGGGAGAAAACAATACTCAGAGAAGTAATTGATGGCGTACTTATGGTAGATACGCTGCGAAATTTGATGTGAGGTAGATTAAGACCAGTAAGGTTAGCAAAGAGAAGAGGCAAGACAAAATTTTCCTGACGAGACATAAGACAATAGAAACAGATGCACTTTCTAAGTCAGACATCCATTTTATGACACTTTTTTGAAACAAGATAGCCAAAACTCTTATTTCGTAGTCAACTCTAAAGCAGAAATGAACTATAACCACATCAGAATCACAGAACTGAAAAAGCTTCCCAACTCAATGCGATCAGTGTATAATGGTCTAAAATGGTCTTAAGGGGGGACGACATTCGAACTTAATTATTATTCATAGTAAGCAATATACATTGATTCTAACCTGACACAGGCTCGTAGAAAGCCCAAAAATTTAGGAGGGGACGGTAGAAGTTAGGGGGACTGTTCCAACTATACTATAGTTCATCACCATGTTATAGTTCATTTGCATGCCTACCATGAAAATTTTAGGGGGGGCGGTAAAAATTTAGGGGGACGACTCCCCAGCCCCCCGTGGATACGGGAATGAGACCTGACATAACCTAGATTTAAAGAAAGTATCTAAGGAGCTAGGACAGTGAAGTCAAGCTGAAAAAAAAAAGTAGATGGCCACCAACCAGATAGGGTGCGAGCAGTTGGCATGAAATGGCTACTAAATTATAACTTTTCGATTTTCGTGTGTTCAAATCTTATTAGTTTATTTCTAATTTATATATGAAATATAGAAATGATATAGTATATTGTAATTATTTAAATAACATTTTACGAAGAGCGATGTACAGTTAATTGTAAAAGATGCAAACATCCACCTTCTATAACTCAATATTTGTTCCCCAAATAAGGAAAATAATTGATAATTACCCTAATAGACTTAATATTTGATATTATTTTCTGTTTATTTTCTCCATAAATAAAGGTCAGTGTACCATTTTATTCCACTAATTAGTTAACAGTGTACACATAAATATAGAATATTATCATAAGTCATGCTTTATTTTTACTTCCGATGTATGCTATGGATATGTTTCACAAGCGTTATACGTAGAACGGCTCTGTACGCTCATCTGCTCACAAGTGCCAGGGGGAAAAAAACGATAAAAACATAAAAAAATGGGTTTTTGATAATAGATTCAGCACTGCGTCGTCATTTCAGGTTTTGCCCAGGTCAAAAGCGGTAAGAAGAGACTCCAATGTTTGAGTTACACGTTTTCCATGATTATATTATTTATTAAAATGTATACACATATATACAAGGTGTTTCAAAACAACACTGACAACGTTTGGCAGGTGATTCGTAACACCAGGATAAGACAAAAAGTATAGATCAACCTGGGTGCACAAATGATTCCTTTCGAAGTTCTAGACTGCCGAAAACATGAAAAAATGAAATTTAAAGGTTTATGCTCCAATACTATGGGATCTACCGTAGTCGGGTCAAGACTTCACTTAAGAACTAATATGTGCCCTATCCAAAAATGAATGTTTCAGAATCTTACGGTACTCAAGCAACAATTTTTATAGGGGGAGTTTGGCTACAGGATTTTAATTTAAAGTGACCACCCATTATCTCTATAAAAATTGTTGCGGAAGTACCGCAGGATTCTGAAACATGGATTTGGATAGGGCATATATTAGTTCCTAAGTGAAGTCTTGACCGACTACGGTAGGTCCATAGTTTTGGAGCTATAGACCTTTAAATTTTATTTATTTATTTTTTTTAAATGTTTTCGGCAGCTTATAATTCCGAAATGAAACATTTGTGCACCCAGGTTGGTCTATACTTTTTGTCTTATCTTAGTATCAGGAATCACCTCTCAAAAGTTGTTGGTGTTGTTTTAAAACGCCCTGTATTACAGTGGCGTAGCCAGGGCACTCAGAAGGCAGATCCGCTCCCTTAGTGTAGTGACGTTGAAAGTGGATATTCCTTGCATACAGTATGTTCTATTTGTAATCCTGATGTTAGGGACTTTTTCTTTTTAGCTCCCGATGTAAGCGTACCGGAGCTTGTAGTTTTACTCCTGATGTAGGTATGTAGTGTGTGCAGTAATGTACTTCTTGGTAACAACTTCCCAGATCTAAACCAAATTTGATGGACAATTACCAAATCGTCTAAGGAATACAGGTCACTATATGTGATGAGCAAACTTGTCTCGACAGGCGCGCCTCGAATTGCATTATTTGTTGTATTTTGTTTCTCGGTAACTTCTGGTCGAATATCATCAAAACTTGGTAGGCAGATAGTCTTTCGTCTAAGAATAAAAGATGCTACATTTGGTGCCCAAGCTTGGCCAGACGTAGGCTTAACTCGACAACAAAGGTTATGCTTCACAGCTATGCACGCTGAGAGCTTCCGAGTCCGTTTCACCGACTGCGTTCCCCTTGTTATACGTAATATAACAAAGAAAATCAAGGATTAGTCATATTATATATTCGGAACAAGGGCACCCGCGACACAAAATCTGAAGTCTGAATCCAGTAGCCAGATCATAGAGTTTTGTTGCAAGATCTCCTAAGATTTAATTTATGCAAATGTCTACCGCCAAACTGAAATACGCGAATTTAGTCACCAATGGCGACCTAGCGATCGGAAATTCCGACTTGGTGACCAATTTGATACATAGACGTATATACCCCCCGTCTATGATTTGGCCTTAAATTAGCTAGGCGCCAGATTAGTATTTCTACTTAAATTGCTTATCTGGTACTCAGGATTTTTCAAACCACACACACACACACATGTATATATATATATGATATTTGTGTGTGTGATCTCCCTCCTGATAAGTTTCTAGCTACGTCGCTGAATACATATTTGCAATGCAAGTGGAATAATTACTTCCTGCATCCCAAAATACGTCCTTGATTCAGCATTCTAAGAATAAATTCTAGTATTTTTGTAACCCTCGATTGAAACCTGTGTAATTATATCCCGTTTAGATACAAAGAGAAAGTTATATTCTACATCGAAAACAAATGTGTACATAAACCAGCCTTTCCCAACCGGTGTGCCGCGAATGGGCCGCTGGTGTGCCGCGAGGAAATCGAAACAAATTATTAATTCTGTAGGTACCAAATTGCAAAACATAGGGGAAAAGTATATTTGTATTTCACATTACTATGAACCTCTACTATAAATCTATAATTTTAAGTTTCACACTGTGTTACTTTTCAGTCCATTTTTAATGTTGAAAAACGTATTTATCATTGTCATAACCATTATTGCTTCTTTATTGTTGCAGACTATTTCATAACTTGAAATTTTAACATACCATTCAATAAATTCAGCAAAGCAAACATGCATACAAGTTATCTACATTTGTGTTTTAAAGGTACAGGAGATTTGTTCATTTGTTCGTTATTTAGTGATCTTCCTTTTCAGTGAAAGATTAGATACAGTTTTCGAAAGAGAAAGTGGATTTTTAACAACCCGAGTCCTATATTTCATTGCAATTGTTTTGCATTTTAAAACTAGAATGAAAAATAAGCATAATGGCTTACCACGGGGGGAAACCAGTGATCGAGCTTTCTTTGTTGTAAGAAGGAGATCAGTAATCACAGAAAAATACCAGGGTATTTTATATTAGAAATAATAATAATAATAATAATAATAATAATAATAATAATAATAATAATAATAATAATAATATGGGTGTGCCGCGAGAATTCAAGTTACACCTGTAGTGTGCCGCAAATTGAAAAAGGTTGGGAAACGCTGATATAAACAAATAGCAGTCTCACTGTGCACACTACTTGAATAAGTTTGGATTCTCACAGTGTGCACAACGTGTAAAGGGAAATGCGATTTTCTGCATTTGCCCTCACCCTCCGTTCCCCACTCTAGCGTTGTATTCCACGGATTAGTATTTTCATCCTGAACATTATACTAATCCGCTAATCGAATAGCACTGCGTGTAGCCTATAAATCAAGGATGACAGTCATAATTACGTCCATATGAATATGTAGGAGAACCGATTGTTAGTTATCTGTATCTTGGGATAAACTTAAACAATCATCTCCATCAGGGAACTTCATTTCGAACTTTTGACCGTCTACACTTGGCCAAAATTGATGTTGATCCATCAAAGTAGTTTTTTTGAAATTGTGTGTCTTCCCAATAGAACCAATTAAAAATTAAACACTATTGAAATATCGAAAATAACCGTGATATTCATATTTAAATATTGCAAATATTGAAAAGTTGACAAAAATATCGAAATACTGACAAAATATTTTTATGTATAGAATATCAAGAAAAGCGAAATTTAGATATAGGGTAGGAGGGGGAATTGGGAGGAAAACTTTTTAAAATTTTGTATTTTGCATTTCAGTATATTTTTTATGGAATTAAATTACCACAAAATTTTGGGTGGATAGATGTTGATCATAAAAAGAAAACTTAGATGAATTTTGAGAGGGTGTAATAATGCAAAAAAAGAAAAGAAAAAAAGAAAAGAAAAGAAAAAAAAGATTTGGTTGAGAAATGACATATTTCAAACCGATCTTCAGGTTTGCGTATGTGTTGGTTTGAGTGGCAATAAATCGCACATCTGTTAATATTTTGATCCTGATTTTTTACTGCTGCTTAAAAATATCATAAGTGTGGTACCGCAAGAGCAGCAATCATGCATCCTTACTGTGAGGCAGTTAAAATTTTGTTAAAATTTGTACATCTCAATTACCCCCAGGGTAAGGATGGGGGGGGGGGGTAAATGGATGGAGTGCCTTAAATAAACATTTTTTGCTTAGAATTCATTCTAATGCTGTGCTATCTTTGTCTTTTGGGGTGTACACTTTTGTTTCATAGTGCATTGAGCTTATTAAGCTATTTTATTCAACTTAGGCTTCCAATGGCCATTGCGTATGCCAATAATATTGATGCTGTAAATAGGATTTGTTTATCAATCCAGAGTTCCAACACATGTTCTATTGTAATAGTTTATGATTATTTAGCGTTAGTCTTATTACCTTCTCCTATGTTTGTTTGAATATCAGGGCCTGTTCTTTGATTTTTCTATTTATTTTACATTTTCAACCAACATCAGACCAACAACAATAAAAATGTTGCAGCATGAAAAGTAAAGATGGAGAAAGCTTACCACTATACCACAGTAGATACAGAAGAACCTGAAACATACAATCAGTTCTTAAAAACTAGAAGAACACTTATAACCTGTGAGGAAAAAAAGGTTGAAAGAAACATAAAACCCAATTCCCCCCTTCTACCCTATTGACTGATGAGTTTTCGATAATTGAAAATGCAGATCGAGGTATCGAAATGGAGTACAGCCGTAATGCAGGCTTGCAACTCTAACCCAAAGCATGAAAACTTGTGGTGGACATCATGGCATTTGGTTTTCTTGGAGGGACTGGGAGGGGGGGGGTATTCCATTTCTTAGCTAACACTTTCATATCCGACCGAATTCTTCATCACCGTTTGTTCACTTGGACACTGATTTCTTTTCCCTAGTGCACCGATCTAAATAACTGGCACTAAATTAAGATTTCATTTCATTTTCGAACGGTATTTAAATATAGAAAAGATCCTTCTTGTGTTAGTAAACTACGAGGGCATATGGCTAGTTTTTATCTGAGTGATGTGTTGTCAGCACATCGGACTTCGCTACTGTTTCTTTTTCTTTTCTTTCTTGTTTCTTAGCATGTCGATAGATTGAGAATTTAGGATTTAGTTCTCTGGGGTTTGGGCATCTATGAGCATGTGAGTCTGTCACGTGTTGAGGGATGACATCCCTCGGCGAGCACACTATCCGGGAAAAGGGAAGGAAGAAAGCGGCCTGGGACCTATAAGTTAGGTACCACCTCGGCATATAAAAATGAAATCTTTGAGTTTTACGTCTCATGGTTATGCCGGTGTCACGGTGAAAACCTGCATCGTGAAAAATGTACCGGGGGGTACAAAATCACCGGAGATTTCTTACCCCCGGTTAGAAATCACCGGGGAATTTGTACCCCCCTGCTGTTTTAAAATCTATAAGCGGAAAATGAACTTCAATGGTATCAATCGACTGGACATTACCAAAGGACTCGATTAAGATAGTTCCGACACTATTGTTATAATTTCCCTTTGATCTAGCCGAGGGGGGTAAGATTTCACCGGGGAATTTGTACCCCCCTTGCTGTTTTAAAATCTGTAAGTGGAAAATGAACTTGAATAGTAACAATCGACTGGACATTACCAAAGGTCTCGATTAAGATAGTTCAGACACTATTGTTATAATTTCCCTTTGATCTAGCCGAGGGGGGTAAGATTTCACCGGGGAATTTGTACCCCCCTTGCTGTTTTAAAATCTATAAGTGGAAAATGAACTTGAATAGTATCAATCGACTGGACATTACCAAAGGACTCGATTAAGATAGTTCAGACACTATTGTTATAATTTCCCTTTGATCTAGCCGAGGGGGGTAAGATTTCACCGGGGAATTTGTACCCCCCTTGCTGTTTTAAAATCTATAAGTGGAAAATGAACTTGAATAGTATCAATCGACTGGACATTACCAAAGGACTCGATTAAGATAGTTCAGACACTATTGTTATAATTTCCCTTTGATCTAGCCGAGGGGGGTAAGATTTCACCGTGGAATTTGTACCCCCCTTGCTGTTTTAAAATCTATAAGTGGAAAGTAAACTTTAATTGTATCAATCGACTGGACATTGCCAAAAAAATCGAATAAGATAGTTCCGACACTATTGTTATAATTTCCCTTGATCTAGCCGAGGGGGGTAAGATTTCACCGGGGAATTTGTACCCCCCTTGCTGTTTTAAAATCTATAAGTGGAAAGTAAACTTTAATGGTATCAATCGACTGGACATTGCCAAATGACTCGAATAAGATAGTCCCGACACTATTGTTATAATTTCCCTTTGATCTAGCCGAGGGGGGTAAGATTTCACCGGGGAATTTGTACCCCCCTTGCTGTTTTAAAATCTATAAGTGGAAAGTAAACTTTAATGGTATCAATCGACTGGACATTGCCAAAGGACTCGAATAAGATAGTTCCGACACTATTGTTATAATTTCCCTTTGATCTAGTCGAGAGGGGTAAGATTTCACCAGGGAATTTGTACCCCCCTGCCTTTTTTTTTTAAATCTATAAGTGGAAAGTAAACTTTAATGGTATCAATCGACTGGACATTGCCAAAGGACTCGAATAAGATAGTTCCGACACTATTGTTATAATTTCCCTTTGATCTAGCCGAGGGGGGTAAGATTTCACCGGGGAATTTGTACCCCCCTTGCTGTTTTATAATCTATAAGTGGAAAGTAAACTTTAATGGTATCAATCGACTGGACATTGCCAAAGGACTCGATTAAGATAGTTCCGACACTATTGTTATAATTTCCCTTTGATCTAGCCGAGGGGGGTAAGATTTCACCGGGGAATTTGTACCCCCCTTGCTGTTTTAAAATCTATAAGTGGAAAGTAAACTTTAATTGTATCAATCGACTGGACATTACGAAAGGACTCGATTAAGATAGTTCCGACACTATTGTTATAATTTCCCTTTGATCTAGCCGAGGGGGGTAAGATTTCACCGGGGAATTTGTACCCCCTTCCTGTTTTAAAATCTATAATTGGAAAGTAAACTTGAATAGTATCAATCGACTGGACATTACCAAAGGACTCGAATAAAATAGTTCCGACACTATTGTTATAATTTCCCTTTGATCTAGCCGAGGGGGTAATATTTCACCGGGGAATTTGTACCCCCCTTGCTGTTTTAAAATCTATAAGTGGAAAATAAACTTGAATGGTATCAATCGACTGGACATTACCAAAGGACTCGAATAAAATAGTTCCGACACTATTGTTATAATTTCCCTTTGATCTAGCCGAGGGGGGTAATATTTCACCGGGGAATTTGTACCCCTCTTGCTGTTTTAAAATCTATAAGTGGAAAATAAACTTTAATGGTATCAATCGACTGGACATTGCCAAAGGACTCGAATAAGATAGTTCCGACACTATTGTTGTAACTTCCCTTTGATCTAGCCGAGGGGGGTAATATTTTACCGGGGAATTTGTACCCCTCTTCCTGTTGTAAAATCTATAAGTGGAAGGTGAGATTCAGTTGTACCAATCGACTGGACATTTCCAATCAATTCGATTACGATATTTTTGACATCGTTGTTATGAGGGGGGATCAAACACTAATGCCTCCTGTGTCACAAAAAATGTATTAATGAACATTGAACAAGACTGAATTGTCCTCTACAGAATCCTACCATACAACATAGTCTCCATGAATTTGTACACTTTTACGCCGTGTATAAATGCAGGAGTTATAACCGTTTTAAAAAGTTTCAGGAGGTTCTTTTTTCCCATGATTTTACAGGTTTTTAACTTCATCCAAATCATTTTATCGTAATCCACGAAGGTATCTTTTAAAGGGACAAACAGGTATGGCCACGTTTCATCTCCAGTGACCACATTTTTGAAGAATTCTTGATTTTCAACTGCAAATGCGTCTAGGAGCTTTTGACCAATGTCCACTTGCCTCCTCCGATTATGACAGTCAATTGCTTGGGTATCCACTTAGCTCCGGTATACCAAGTAAGCAATTATTCCTTGGACAGAGCCATACGAGATGTTCAAAGAATCAGCAACACTCTGAACTCTAATGCGCCTGTCTCCTCGAATCAATACCTCAGCAGGTTCTCGGTTTGCATCTGTGATCGAGGTTGTCGGCTGGTCGCTTGTTAGTTTATCAGCGATTTCTGTTTCTCCGTTGCTAAGCTTCTTCACCCAACGCCGTACTTTGGTAATGTTCATTATCACATCTCCATAAAACATTCTTCTAGCGCATATGGATTTCCTTATGTGGACAACCTTTCGACAAAAATTTGATGACGACTCTTTCTTTTAGCTTCAGATCCATAGTTCTAATAACTCAATCTGAAAAGGAACAGACTACATTAACAGAGGAAGGCTACCTTCATAACGTCATACATAGATAAGTCAGTAGCTGTAATAGAAAAAAATTAATAAGGGAAGCATTATTTTTTGATGCCCGCTCGTTTAACTCCCCTTTCATCTAGCCGGCGGGTAAAATTTCAGCGGAGAATTGGTAAGCTCATGCTTCCCCCCCCCCAGTGTATGCAGATTCCTGACAAGGAACCGTGAAATTGTCCTTTCGCGAAGGGGCTCTTTTTTGTATCTGTTGCCAAGAAATGTTGTCTATTGCCGTAAAACTTCCAGCTTACAATCTATCACAATGGAGATTTCTTCATTTTTTGTGTTTTCAGTAATCTTATGCTAGTCGTTAAGTGTTTCAAGTTGGGGTCGGGTATGTATTATGCCCAGGTTTTCGTCGCATTCTGAGTATAAGTGAACCCTTACATAAGATATAATCTGAATGCACTGAAACCATTCCGCTGTGGTTACTAGAAAGTAAAGAATTGGAATATTGCACAATTCTTTTTTGGCCTGGGTAGGATTCGAAGAATATGTGTAAGTCACTAACAGTTTTTATAGTGCACAACGCAGTAATGCCACAACATGGAACAAACTTGTCCGGACTTCATCATCAAATTTCATGCAATCATCTTTAGTGATGTGACTCATGGTTCATATCCGATTTGATGCATTCGAAACTCACCCATATGTTTTTGTTTTCTTCCCACTCTGCTCAGCTTTCGGTGCAGACTGTTCATCTGAATGTGGTCCAGTGCAAAGCACAACACTCTCTGTTATATGGTAGCAGAAAAGAAGACAACTGACGAAACAAAAATGCACCAAGATACTGTACTGCTATTGTGTTTATGCACACAAACGCGAAAATACACAACGGAACGTACAGACACACGAACTCAACTTGTCTTTCCGTTAAATCAGTGGGACTATGGGACTGAAGACTTCGATCGTTTTCTCGATGGATCTGTTGCCTTCGATTGTATTTCCAAAGAACACGATCCTTCAAAATCTAGATTCCATGGACATTGCTCTCGTTTCCGAAATAGACAGTTTACTATATGTAAGATCAATATTCGTTATATAAAACGGTAATAACAACTCAAATTCGCAAAAAATGGAGTTGGATCCTTATTCCCGTGTTCCCTTAAATTGAAGATGAAAGATATATAAATTAACTTTGTGTACTTTCCTTTATCAAATAGGTGGAAAATTTATCGAAAAGGAAAGTTTCACAACTACGATAGCACCAAACGTAGTTCTAGATATACAAGACGAAAGTACACAAATTTATTCGTATTAAAAATAAACAACAAGAAGGCAGACACGAAGTGATTCTTTATAACTTTCATTTAAATATTGTATTATTGGATTTAAAAACTAGATGTAGAAACAAAATTATCAAAATTAAAATAAAAATATCACATGTTACAGTTGATGATCTGAATGCAATCAATTCTTTATCAGACTAGGAGAGTTATTAAAATCAGATGTAATTACTAAATGTGTGCATCTTGATACAACGCGATCAGAATCACAATTGAAGTGTAAAAACGTATATCGACATAGAAAAGGGATTAAATATAGAAACGTATTTGCTCTTAAACTAGATTATTACCAATCAATACAAAAATCTCACTCATCATTTATTATATAGTAAATGAATGAATTTGGTATGTTGAATGCTACCAAGATTAAAAGTATGAAATTATTTAAGACTGATTCGAAATTTAGAATACAATTTCAAAACTAAAACAATAGGCATTTACGACTTATTACATATAGTTATTATATCTTAATCCCTTGAAACAATATTATTATCTGCAACAACTGCTTACATTAAAATATTTATTATCGAAAATAAATATTAACTAGAAGAAATAAGGACACAAAAATTAATTATTAATTGTATGAGCTTCTTTGAAGTAAAATTACAATTGTTCATAACATTAAATTGAAATAAGGACGTAGAGTATATTAAAGATACTGTGAAAGGATTAAATGTGTAATTAAACATTTTACCTTTATTAAACATTAAATTGCAACATGTTATCCAGTAATGATTCAATTATACCTATTAATCAATGTGAAAATTATCAATTATGTATTTTATTCTGGAAAATCAAAACAATTATAAAGATTGTTGTGATTGTTGTGATTAGTGCACGAGCCTAAGGATATTCTCTGCAAGGTTTCCGGTCGAAAGAGAGGAAATACTTTTGATGGACATGTTTGAGTTATATGTGTGTGTGCACGACGTTCCCTAGACAAAAATGGTGAAATCCGTTCATAAATATTCTTAGTGGTTATCTTCTAACAAAGAAATGAAAGAACTATCGAACGTTATAATTCCAACATAGTATTCTAACAATGAAATAAACAGCAACGGAAATTCGTTAAAAACGAATATTTAGAATTTCAAATATTAATATCATCAATACATCTTTATCGCTGATAAAAATTATTTTATTTTATTGCGCACCTTGTTACACACAGATATACAATATGAACTAATGGAATCTTCAAGCAGATATACAATATGAACTAATGGTATATTCAATCAGCGTTCCCAGTGTTCACTCTCCGTCAGTTAACTCAGCGGAATCAGGTGAAACCGATAATCCCAGCAATGACTTGGAAGACACCGTTGGCAGGCCTGCCAGAGGCCACTTTTCACCCACTCCTAGATCTGCGAAGGTGTTACCTTGTCCCCACTGTGGAAAGTTTTATGTGAATGCAAGAGGATTAGCCGTTCATATAGGTAAAAAGCATTAGATCATAAACGCAGAAGAGGATTGTCTTCATATCAATAATAATAACTTTCCTGACTGTAGAGCCACAAATGTAAGCATCACTAACTGCAATGATAGCACACAGGATTTAACGTTATGAAACTTGGGTAAACTGTTGACGTCATTAAGATCCTCTACATACATCCTAAGACATGTCCCTCGTGGTGCTCGAAATGAGGTTGCTGATGCACTTTCCAAGTTATTATAGCAAGTAGCTATTTCAAATGGAGAAAGAGAATGGATCAACCTGTTTATATTTCCGTTTGTAGCACTACCTGCTCCAATTGGTATTGACGCCTTAACCATATACGCGCTAAAGATAAAGAAATCTATACCTAAACAGAATGTGTTAAATCAGAAAATTATTGAAAACAAATTAGCAGATAGTGATATCCGAGGAGCAGCCCGTTTACTAATGTCAGATGATACAGTAGCAGCCCCTGACACTTCAGTGTTTGAGACGTTGTTGGAGAAACATCCAGCCCACCCTGATACATTTGTTTCACCGAATCTTCCAGAAGATCAAAACAGGGTTCAAGGAGTTTCAGTAAACGAAGTTAAAAGTGCTATACATTCTTTTCCATATGGCAGCTGAGGTCTAGATGGTCTTCGCCCTTCGATTCTCAAAGATCTTTTATCTTGCCAAATACTTGAATCGAAGGAAAAGCTATAAAAATCACTTTGTGATCTGTTCAATCTAATTATTTAGGGAAAATACTCTTAGAAGTTCGCCCTTTGTTTTTCGGAGCCAGACTTATCGCTCTTAAAAAGAAATGTGGTGGGATTAGACCTATCGCCATAGGAATATTTGGCGCAGAATATCAGCTAAAATCATATGCTTCAGAATACGAGAGCATGTTAAGAACTTTTTGTCTCCCCATCAACTTGGAGTTTGTATTTCCAACGGAGTCGAAGCAGCCGTTCATGCAACCAGGGTATATTTTTCCTCCCACACAACGCTCCAAAGGCTATCGTAAAGCTGGATTTTCGCAACGCTTTTAATGAACTTCCCCAGGACTCCATGCTTACTGAGGTATTGAACTATTTTCCTGCAATATACTCATATGTTCACCAGTGTTACGCTTAACCCAGTAACCTATTCTTAGGCCAAGACACTATTTCATCCCAAAGAGGAGTACAACAAGGTGATTCCTTGGGCCCAGCACTTTTTGGCATAACAATACATTCTTTAGTACATTCAATTAATACTGAACTAAACATCTGGTATTTGGATGATGGGACTATTGCTGACAAACCAGAGGCAGTCCTTTCAACGTTAACACATATAAATGAGAAAGCATCAGCTCTTGGCTTACATTTGAATTTTTCAAAATGCGAAGTTGGATCAGATGAAGTCACATCCGATCAATTATTCAGAAGATTTGGAGAAGTTGCCCCCGGAATACGTCTCCTAAACAAACAGGATGCTTGTCTTCTAGGTTCTGCTCTCACAAAGGAAGCATTTATAACTGTGCTATCAAACAAAATATCCAAATTAGAATATTTTCTGTCTCGTCTTGACTCGATTGCAGCATACGCAGCTTTTTTTCTTCTACGTGCTTCATTGTCAGTTCCTCGCCTAAACTACTTTCTACGGTGCTTTCCATCTTGGAATGAGACTCCACTGCTGAAGAAATATGATCATATCTTCAAAATGGGTCTGGAGTCAATTTTGAACTGCTCTTTGAGTGACGACTCTTGGATGCAAGCATCCTTACCTGTTGTATTAGGAGGCCTTGGTATTCGACGAACCGTTGATATGGGGATTCCTACCTTTTTAGTTTCCTACCACGGATCTCTTCGTTTAATCGAGGTTCTCGTTCCTCAAGGCTACCACCTGGACCCAGATGGGATATTTGAAGAAGGCTCAAGCAAATGAATAAATATAACAGATACCGACCTTCCAGAAATCAGCAAAAGAGGTTCTCAGGCATCTTGGTACACATCAATAGCAGTACATTTCCATAAATTTCTTTTACAATCCGTTGCTGTTCCAGAGGATAAAGCTAGACTTCTTGCTGCGTCATCCCCCCATGCTGGGGCATGGTTAAATGCGTTACCTTCCCCCTAATTAGGTCTTCACATGTCTAATAAAACCTTTCGAATCGCAGTAGCCTTAAGACTAGGTTCAGATGTTTGTGAGCCACATCGCCTTCCAGCTTGCGGTGATCAAGTTACCCAACGCGGCCTGCATGGCCTCTCATGCATGAAGAGCATAGGCAGAAACACCAGATGTTCATCTGTTAATGACATCATTTTGCGAGCCCTCACGACGGCAGGAATTCATTAGATTCGTGAACCGTTCCGATGGTAAATGACCTGATGGCATGGCATTAATACCTTGGATGAGAGATCACTAGTATGGGATTTTACGTGTTCGGAAACATTTGCCCATTCAAGCCTCCCATTGACTGTTGTGAATGCTGAAGAAGTTGCTAAACGTAGAGAGGCAGAAAAGGAAAGGAAATACAATAATCTCCTCGATAAATTTATATTTGCTCCAATAGCCATCGAGACCAGTGGAGCATGAGGTTCTAGAAGCCTTGATTTTATCAGAGAGGTAGGCAGACGCACATCTATCGTTTGTGGAGATGTTCGTTCAGCATCATCCTTATTCCAACGTATATCCATTGCGGTCCAACGTGGCAACGTTTCGTCAGTTCTTTGTACGTTGCCGCCTGGAAGCGAACTGGAGGAGGTGTTTCGTCTCTAGCACAACAGAAACAAGCGAACAATAGAATAATAAAAATAATATATCAACGCTCAGAGAAATTTAACAGTATTTTAGGTTTAAACTTTAAATGTTGATCCATCAACCTGTAACATAATATTTATTCAAATTGCGTTTGCTCCTTAGAAATCATGTTTAAATTTCATTATTATTATTAAGTTATATTGTAACTTGTATAAATAATTGTGTATTATACCAAATTATAAAGATTATTTTACACTAGGACGACATAAACATTTGCATTGTTTTTATCTTGCACGAACATATAATAAAATATCTAAATTCTTAATAAATGATAATTTTAATTTCTTACGTATATTTAGTCAAGATGTTAGAATTCTTGTACCTATATGTAATGTGTCTTTTAGAGGATATATGTCTTACGATATTATTTTAAAAAATGAAATGAAACTTCAAACAACTTCAAACACTCAATATGTGGTGTAAATGTTTATGGAAATTTTCATATGATTCTTAATTAATTTCAACGTTCAAACGTCTAAACATAAACTTAATGTCCTACATCCAAACCCCACCGTCCATCGTTCAACATACTGTATAACGTTCAAAATTTTAAAATTCAAAATTCAACATACTATATCATATAAGATTTTGTTCTTTACTTTTGTCTTGTATATCTACAACTACGTTTGGTTCTATGTAGTTATGAATGTTTGTTTTCTTTTCGGTTAATTTTCTGATATATTTGAAAAAGTTAAAAACACACATAATTCATTTCTCCATCCTCAACCAGCAGTTAAAGGGGTTAGCGCAACAGTGGTCTAACCCACATTTTTAATAATGGAGAAAAATTAAGTTAAACACACGTGTTTTTTTGTACAATATAACAAAAACAAGCACAAGTGGTTCAATGTGTCATACATTGTACAAACATATTGTACAAAAAACAACATATGTTTAAGTTTCAATGGATTTTTCTCATTTTTAAAAGTTTGGGTTAGATCGCTGTTGCGCTAACCATCTCATTTGTTTCAGAAAGTTTAATACAAGTTTTAGTATAGAATTAGGCTCGGAAAGTGTGTAGGTATTCTACAAGAGTTGATCCAGAAATAGGGTTCCCATCATTTTTACCCCGTGCTACAATTTCTGTCTCCCAGTGAGGCAGAACTCCGCCACCAACGCGCAGGGGAAGTGTTTCACCTTGTCTTTGACTTCATTGTCGCAAGGGAGCGTTGGCCACTCAAGTGTACCTTTAACTTGGGGAAAAAGTGATAATCGCTAGGCGCGAGATCCGGAGTGTACGTGCGTGGGGCATGACAGTCCACAAAAAGTTTGTCAACAGGTACTCGGTTTGACGGGAGACGTCCGGTAGGGTGGTCTCGTGCAGCAGCTTTATACCAGCTGTCAGTGGTACTCGTCAGGGGCTTCAGGTAACTCCTCTGAGCTTTTTCACTGTTGTACAATAACTGTCTGACTTGATTGTTCCCACATCTTCCATCAAATCGATCAGTAGTGTCCTCTCAAATAGAAAAAAGACCGGCCAGGACAGCAAGCAAGAGTTTGTTTATATATATATATTTTGTGAGTGCTGACCCCGAGTGAAGATTTTGTTAGAAATTTTGTTTCGCTTCGAAGAATAAATGCAACAAACCCGTCTCATTTCCCATTACAATGCAATAACATAATCCTCCCTTATCCTTTTGGCATTTCTGAAGAAACTGGCGAGTACAGGAAAGGCGTTTCTCTTTGCGTTCTGCTCTCAATGTACGAGCAGATCACACAATTGCGTCGAAACTATCTCAATCGAGTCCTTTGGCAATGTTCAGTCGATTGATACCATTGAAGTTCACTTTAGACTTATAGATTTTAAAACAGCAACGGGGGTACAAATTCCCCGGAGCAATCATACCCCCCTCGGCTAGATCAAAGGGAAGTTATAACAATAGTGTCGGAACTATCTTATTCGAGTCCTTTGACTATGTCCAGTCGATTGATACCATTGAAGTTTAATTTCCACTTATAGATTTTAAAACAGCAAGGGGGGTACAAATTCCCCGGTGAAATCTTAACCCCTCGGCTAAATCAAAAAAAAGTTATAACAATAGTGTCGGAAATATCATATTCGAGACCTTTGGCAGTCGATTGATACCACTGAAGTTTACTTTCCACTTATAGATTTTAAAACAGCAAGGGGGGTACAAATTTCCCGGTGAAATCTTACCCCCCTCGGCTAGATCAAAGAAAATTTATAACAATAGTGTCGGAACTATCTTAATAGAGTCCTTTGGCAATGTCCAGTCGATTGATAGCATTAAAGTTTACTTTCCATTTATAGATTTTAAAACAGCAAGGGGGGTACAAATTCCCCGGTGAAATCTTACCCCCCTCGGCTACATCAAAGGAAAGTTATAACTATAGTGTCGAAACTATCTTATTCGAGTCCTTTGGCAATGTCCAGTCGATTGATACCATTAAAGTTTACTTTCCACTTATAGATTTTAAAACAGCAAGGGGGGTACATTATTCCCCGGTGAAATCTTACCCCCCTCGGCTAGATCAAAGGGAAATCATAACAATAGTGTCGGAATTATCTTAATCGAGTCCTTTGGCAATGTCCAGTCGATTGATACCATTGACGTTTACTTTCCACTTATAGATTTTAAAACAGCAAGGGGGGTACAAATTCCCCGGAGAAATCTTACCCCCCTCGGCTAGATCAAAGGGAAGTTATAACAATAGTGTCGGAACTATCGTATTCGAGTTCTTTGGCAATTTCCAGTCGATTGATACCATTGAAGTTTACCTTCCACTTACAGATTTTAAAACAGCAAGGGGGGTACAAATTCCCCGGTGAAATCTTACCCCCCTCGGCTAGATCAAAGGGAAGTTATAACAATAGTGTCGGAACTATCTTATTCGAGTCCTTTGGCAATGTCCAGTCGATTGATACTATTGAAGATCATTTTCCACTTATAGATTTTAAAACAGCAAGGGGGGTACAAATTCCCCGGTGAAATCTTACCCCTCTCGGCTAGATCAAAAGGAAGTTATAACAATAGTGTCGGAACTATCTTATTCGAGTCCTTTGGCAATTTCCAGTCGATTGATACCATTGAAGTTTACTTTCCACTTATAGATTTTAAAACAGCAAGGGGGTACAAATTCCACGGTGAAATTTTACCACCCTCGGCTAGATCAAAGGGAAGTTATAATAATAGTGTCGGAACTATCTTAATCGAGTCCTTTGGCAATGTCCAGTCGATTGATACTATTGAAGTTCATTTTCCACTTATAGATTTTAAAACAGCAAGGGGGGTACAAATTCCCCGGTGAAATCTTACCCCTCTCGGCTAGATCAAAGGGAAGTTATAACAATAGTGTCGGAACTATCTTAATAGAGTCCTTTGGCAATGTCCAGTCAACTGATACCATTGAAGTTTACTTTCCACTTATAGATTTTAAAACAGCAAGGGAGATACAAACTTCCCGATGAAATCTTACCCCCTCGGCTAGATCAAAGGAAAGTTATAGCTATAGTGTCGGAACTATCTTATTCGAGTCCTTTGGCAATGTCCAGTCGATTGATACCATTAAAGTTTACTTTCCATTTATAGATTTTAAAACAGCAAGGGGGTACAAATTCCCCGGTGAAATCTTACCCCCCTCGGCTAGGTCAAAGGGAAGTTATAACAATAGTGTCGGAACTACCTTATTCGAGTCCTTTGGCAATTTCCAGTCGATTGATACCATTGACGTTTACTTTCCACTTACAGATTTTAAAACAGCAAGGGGGGTACAAATTCCCCGGTGAAATCTTACCCCCCTCGGCTAGATCAAAGGGAAGTTATAACAATAGTGTCGGAACTATCTTAATAGAGTCTTTTGGCAATGTCCAGTCGATTGATTGCATTAAAGTTTACTTTCCACTTATAGATTTTAAAATAGCAAGGGGGGTACAAATTCCCCGGTGAAATCTTACCCCCCTCGGCTAGATCAAAGGAAAGTTATAACTATAGTGTCGGAACTATCTTATTCGAGTCCTTTGGCAATGTCCAGTCGATTGATAGCATTAAAGTTTACTTTCCACTTATAGATTTTAAAACAGCAAGGGGGGTACAAATTCCCCTGTGAAATCTTACACCTCTCGGCTAGATCAAAGGGAAGTTATAACTATAGTGTCGGAACTATCTTATTCGAGTCCTTTGGCAATGTCCAGTCGATTGATACAATTAAAGTTTACTTTCCACTTATAGATTTTAAAACAGCAAGGGGGGTACAAATTCCCCGGAAAAATGTTACCCCTCTCGGCTAGATCAAAGGGAAGTTATAACAATAGTGTCGGAACTATCTTATTCGAGTCCTTTGGCAATTTCCAGTCGATTGTTACCATTGAAGTTTACTTTCCACTTACAGATTTTAAAACAGCAAGGGGGGTACAAATACCCCGGAGGAATCTTACCCCCCTCGGCTAGATCAAAGGGAAGTTATAATAATAGTGTCGGAACTATCTTAATCGAGTCCTTTGGCAATGTCCAGTCGATTGATACTATTGAAGTTCATTTTCAACTTACAGATTTTAAAACAGCAAGGGGTGTACAAATTCCCCGGTGAAATCTTACCCCCCTCGGCTAGATCAAAGGAAAGTTACAACAATAGTGTCGGAACTATCTTATTCGAGTCCTTTGGCAATGTACAGTCGATTGATAGCATTAAAGTTTACTTTCCACTTATAGATTTTTAAACAGCAAGGGGGTACAAATTCCCCGGTGAAATCTTACCCCCCTCGGCTAGATCAAAGGAAAGTTATAACTATAGTGTCGGAACTATCTTATTCGAGTCCTTTGGCAATGTCCAGTCGATTGATACCATTAAAGTTTACTTTCCACTTATAGATTTTAAAACAGCAGGGGGGTACAAATTCCCCGGTGAAATCTTACCCCCCTCGGCTAGATCAAAGGGAAGTGATAACAATAGTGTCGGAACTATCTTATTCGAGTCCTTTGGCAATGTCCAGTCGATTGATACTATTGAAGTTCATTTTCCACTTATAGATTTTAAAACAGCAAGGGGGGTACAAATTCCCCGGTGTAATCTTACCCCCCTCGGCTAGATCAAAGGGAAGTTATAACAATAGTCGGAACTATCTTAATAGAGTCCTTTGGCAATGTCCAGTCGATTGATAGCATTAAAGTTTACTTTCCACTTATAGATTTTAAAACAGCAAGGGGGGTACAAATTCCCCTGTGAAATCTTACACCTCTCGGCTAGATCAAAGGGAAGTTATAACTATAGTGTCGGAACTATCTTATTCGAGTCCTTTGGCAATGTCCAGTCGATTGATACAATTAAAGTTTACTTTCCACTTATAGATTTTAAAACAGCAAGGGGGGTACAAATTCCAAGGAGAAATGTTACCCCCCTCGGCTAGATCAAAGGAAAGTTATAACAATAGTGTCGGAACTACCTTATTCGAGTCCTTTGGCAATTTCCAGTCGATTGATACCATTGACGTTTACTTTTCACTTACAGATTTTAAAACAGCAAGGGGGTACAAATTCCCCGGTGAAATGTTACCTCCCTCGGATAGATCAAAGGGAAGTTATAATAATAGTGTCGGAACTATCTTATTCGAGTCCTTTGGCAATGTCCAGTCGATTGATACTATTGAAGTTCATTTTCCACTTATAGATTTTAAAACAGCAAGGGGGGTACAAATTCCCCGGTGAAATCTTACCCCCCTCGGCTAGATCAAAGGGAAGTTATAACAATAGTGTCGGAACTATCTTAATAGAGTCTTTTGGCAATGTCCAGTCGATTGATTGCATTAAAGTTTACTTTCCACTTATAGATTTTAAAACAGCAAGGGGGGTACAAACTCCCCGGTGAAATCTTACCCCCCTCGGCTAGATCAAAGGAAAGTTATAACTATAGTGTCGGAACTATCATATTCGAGTCCTTTGGCAATGTCCAGTCGATTGATAGCATTAAAGTTTACTTTCCACATATAGATTTTAAAACAGCAAGGGGGGTACAAATTCCACTGTGAAATCTTAGACCTCTCGGCTAGATCAAAGGGAAGTTATAACTATAGTGTCGGAACTATCTTATTCGAGTCCTTTGGCAATGTCCAGTCGATTGATACAATTAAAGTTTACTTTCCACTTATAGATTTTAAAACAGCAAGGGGGGTACAAATTCCCTGGAGAAATGTTACCCCCTCGGCTAGATCAAAGGGAAGTTATAACTATAGTGTCGGAACTATTTTATTCGAGTCCTTTGGCAATGTCCAGTCGATTGATACCATTAAAGTTTACTTTCCACTTATAGATTTTAAAACAGCAAGGGGGGTACATTATTCCCCGGTGAAATCTTACCCCCTCGGCTAGATCAAAGGAAAGTTATAACTATAGTGTCGGAACTATCTTATTCGAGTCCTTTGGCAATGTCCAGTCGATTGATACTATTGAAGTTCATTTTCCACTTATAGATTTTAAAACAGCAAGGGGGGTACAAATTCCCCGGTGAAATCTTACCCCTCTCGGCTAGATCAAAAGGAAGTTATAACAATAGTGTCGGAACTATCTTATTCGAGTCCTTTGGCAATTTCCAGTCGATTGATACCATTGAAGTTTACTTTCCACTTATAGATTTTAAAACAGCAAGGGGGTACAAATTCCACGGTGAAATTTTACCACCCTCGGCTAGATCAAAGGGAAGTTATAATAATAGTGTCGGAACTATCTTAATCGAGTCCTTTGGCAATGTCCAGTCGATTGATACTATTGAAGTTCATTTTCCACTTATAGATTTTAAAACAGCTAGGGGGGTACAAATTCCCCGGTGAAATCTTACCCCTCTCGGCTAGATCAAAGGGAAGTTATAACAATAGTGTCGGAACTATCTTAATAGAGTCCTTTGGCAATGTCCAGTCAACTGATACCATTGAAGTTTACTTTCCACTTATAGATTTAAAAACAGCAAGGGAGATACAAACTTCCCGGTGAAATCTTACCCCCTCGGCTAGATCAAAGGAAAGTTATAGCTATAGTGTCGGAACTATCTTATTCGAGTCCTTTGGCAATGTCCAGTCGATTGATACCATTAAAGTTTACTTTCCATTTATAGATTTTAAAACAGCTAGGGGGGTACAAATTCCCCGGTGAAATCTTACCCCCCTCGGCTAGATCAAAGGGAAGTTATAACAATAGTGTCGGAACTACCTTATTCGAGTCCTTTGGCAATTTCCAGTCGATTGATACCATTGACGTTTACTTTCCACTTACAGATTTTAAAACAGCAAGGGGGGTACAAATTCCCCGGTGAAATCTTACCCCCCTCGGATAGATCAAAGGGAAGTTATAATAATAGTGTCGGAACTATCTTATTCGAGTCCTTTGGCAATGTCCAGTCGATTGATACTATTGAAGTTCATTTTCCACTTATAGATTTTAAAACAGCAAGGGGGGTACAAATTCCCCGGTGAAATCTTACCCCCCTCGGCTAGATCAAAGGGAAGTTATAACAATAGTGTCGGAACTATCTTAATAGAGTCTTTTGGCAATGTCCAGTCGATTGATTGCATTAAAGTTTACTTTCCACTTATAGATTTTAAAACAGCAAGGGGGGTACAAATTCCCCGGTGAAATCTTACCCCCCTCGGCTAGATCAAAGGAAAGTTATAACTATAGTGTCGGAACTATCTTATTCGAGTCCTTTGGCAATGTCCAGTCGATTGATACCATTAAAGTTTATTTTCCACTTATAGATTTTAAAACAGCAAGGGGGGTACAACTTCCCCGGTGAAATCTTACCCCCCTCGGCTAGATCAAAGGGAAGTGATAACAATAGTGTCGGAACTATCTTATTCGAGTCCTTTGGCAATGTCCAGTCGATTGATTCTGTTGAAGTTCATTTTCCACTTATAGATTTTAAAACAGCAAGGGGGGTACAAACTCCCCGGTGAAATCTTACCCCCCTCGGCTAGATCAAAGGAAAGTTATAACTATAGTGTCGGAGCTATCTTATTCGAGTCCTTTGGCAATGTCCAGTCGATTGATAGCATTAAAGTTTACTTTCCACTTATAGATTTTAAAACAGCAAGGGGGGTACAAATTCCCCTGTGAAATCTTACACCTCTCGGCTAGATCAAAGGGAAGTTATAACTATAGTGTCGGAACTATCTTATTCGAGTCCTTTGGCAATGTCCAGTCGATTGATACAATTAAAGTTTACTTTCCACTTATAGATTTTAAAACAGCAAGGGGGGTACAAATTCCAAGGAGAAATGTTACCCCCCTCGGCTAGATCAAAGGAAAGTTATAACAATAGTGTCGGAACTACCTTATTCGAGTCCTTTGGCAATTTCCAGTCGATTGATACCATTGACGTTTACTTTTCACTTACAGATTTTAAAACAGCAAGGGGGGTACAAATTCCCCGGTGAAATCTTACCTCCCTCGGATAGATCAAAGGGAAGTTATAATAATAGTGTCGGAACTATCTTATTCGAGTCCTTTGGCAATGTCCAGTCGATTGATACTATTGAAGTTCATTTTCCACTTATAGATTTTAAAACAGCAAGGGGGGGTACAAATTCCCCGGTGAAATCTTACCCCCCTCGGCTAGATCAAAGGGAAGTTATAACAATAGTGTCGGAACTATCTTAATAGAGTCTTTTGGCAATGTCCAGTCGATTGATTGCATTAAAGTTTACTTTCCACTTATAGATTTTAAAACAGCAAGGGGGGTACAAATTCCCCGGTGAAATCTTACCCCCCTCGGCTAGATCAAAGGAAAGTTATAACTATAGTGTCGGAACTATCTTATTCGAATCCTTTGGCAATGTCCAGTCGATTGATAGCATTAAAGTTTACTTTCCACTTATAGATTTTAAAACAGCAAGGGGGGTACAAATTCCCCTGTGAAATCTTAGACCTCTCGGCTAGATCAAAGGGAAGTTATAACTATAGTGTCGGAACTATCTTATTCGAGTCCTTTGGCAATGTCCAGTCGATTGATACAATTAAAGTTTACTTTCCACTTATAGATTTTAAAACAGCAAGGGGGGTACAAATTCCCTGGAGAAATGTTACCCCCTCGGCTAGATCAAAGGGAAGTTATAACTATAGTGTCGGAACTATCTTATTCGAGTCCTTTGGCAATGTCCAGTCGATTGATACCATTAAAGTTTACTTTCCACTTATAGATTTTAAAACAGCAAGGGGGGTACATTATTCCCCGGTGAAATCTTACCCCCTCGGCTAGATCAAAGGAAAGTTATAACTATAGTGTCGGAACTATCTTATTCGAGTCCTTTGGCAATGTCCAGTCGATTGATACTATTGAAGTTCATTTTCCACTTATAGATTTTAAAACAGCAAGGGGGGTACAAATTCCCCGGTGAAATCTTACCCCTCTCGGCTAGATCAAAAGGAAGTTATAACAATAGTGTCGGAACTATCTTATTCGAGTCCTTTGGCAATTTCCAGTCGATTGATACCATTGAAGTTTACTTTCCACTTATAGATTTTAAAACAGCAAGGGGGTACAAATTCCACGGTGAAATTTTACCACCCCCGGCTAGATCAAAGGGAAGTTATAATAATAGTGTCGGAACTATCTTAATCGAGTCCTTTGGCAATGTCCAGTCGATTGATACTATTGAAGTTCATTTTCCACTTATAGATTTTAAAACAGCAAGGGGGGTACAAATTCCCCGGTGAAATCTTACCCCTCTCGGCTAGATCAAAGGGAAGTTATAACAATAGTGTCGGAACTATCTTAATAGAGTCCTTTGGCAATGTCCAGTCAACTGATACCATTGAAGTTTACTTTCCACTTATAGATTTTAAAACAGCAAGGGAGATACAAACTTCCCGGTGAAATCTTACCCCCTCGGCTAGATCAAAGGAAAGTTATAGCTATAGTGTCGGAACTATCTTATTCGAGTCCTTTGGCAATATCCAGTCGATTGATACCATTAAAGTTTACTTTCCATTTATAGATTTTAAAACAGCTAGGGGGGTACAAATTCCCCGGTGAAATCTTACCCCCCTCGGCTAGATCAAAGGGAAGTTATAACAATAGTGTCGGAACTACCTTATTCGAGTCCTTTGGCAATTTCCAGTCGATTGATACCATTGACGTTTACTTTCCACTTACAGATTTTAAAACAGCAAGGGGGGTACAAATTCCCCGGTGAAATCTTACCCCCCTCGGATAGATCAAAGGGAAGTTATAATAATAGTGTCGGAACTATCTTATTCGAGTCCTTTGGCAATGTCCAGTCGATTGATACTATTGAAGTTCATTTTCCACTTATAGATTTTAAAACAGCAAGGGGGGTACAAATTCCCCGGTGAAATCTTACCCCCCTCGGCTAGATCAAAGGGAAGTTATAACAATAGTGTCGGAACTATCTTAATAGAGTCTTTTGGCAATGTCCAGTCGATTGATTGCATTAAAGTTTACTTTCCACTTATAGATTTTAAAACAGCAAGGGGGGTACAAATTCCCCGGTGAAATCTTACCCCCCTCGGCTAGATCAAAGGAAAGTTATAACTATAGTGTCGGAACTATCTTATTCGAGTCCTTTGGCAATGTCCAGTCGATTGATACCATTAAAGTTTATTTTCCACTTATAGATTTTAAAACAGCAAGGGGGGTACAACTTCCCCGGTGAAATCTTACCCCCCTCGGCTAGATCAAAGGGAAGTGATAACAATAGTGTCGAAACTATCTTATTCGAGTCCTTTGGCAATGTCCAGTCGATTGATTCTATTGAAGTTCATTTTCCACTTATAGATTTTAAAACAGCAAGGGGGGTACAAATTCCCCGGTGTAATCTTACCCCCCTCGGCTAGATCAAAGGGAAGTTATAACAATAGTCGGAACTATCTTAATAGAGTCCTTTGGCAATGTCCAGTCGATTGATAGCATTAAAGTTTACTTTCCACTTATAGATTTTAAAACAGCAAGGGAGGTACAAACTCCCCGGTGAAATCTTACCCCCTCGGCTAGATCAAAGGAAAGTTATAACTATAGTGTCGGAACTATCTTATTCGAGTCCTTTGGCAATGTCCAGTCGATTGATACCAATAAAGTTTACTTTCCATTTATAGATTTTAAAACAGCAAGGGGGGTACAAATTCCCCGGTGAAATCTTACCCCCCTCGGCTAGATCAAAGGAAAGTTATAACAATAGTGTCGGAACTACCTTATTCGAGTCCTTTGGCAATTTCCAGTCGATTGATACCATTGACGTTTACTTTTCACTTACAGATTTTAAAACAGCAAGGGGGGTACAAATTCCCCGGTGAAATCTTACCTCCCTCGGGTAGATCAAAGGGAAGTTATAATAATAGTGTCGGAACTATCTTATTCGAGTCCTTTGGCAATGTCCAGTCGATTGATACTATTGAAGTTCATTTTCCACTTATAGATTTTAAAACAGCAAGGGGGGTACAAATTCCCCGGTGAAATCTTACCCCCCTCGGCTAGATCAAAGGGAAGTTATAACAATAGTGTCGGAACTATCTTAATAGAGTCTTTTGGCAATGTCCAGTCGATTGATTGCATTAAAGTTTACTTTCCACTTATAGATTTTAAAACAGCAAGGGGGGTACAAATTCCCCGGTGAAATCTTACCCCCCTCGGCTATATCAAAGGAAAGTTATAACTATAGTGTCGGAACTACCTTATTCGAGTCCTTTGGCAATGTCCAGTCGATTGATAGCATTAAAGTTTACTTTCCACTTATAGATTTTAAAACAACAAGGGGGGTACAAATTCCCCTGTGAAATCTTACACCTCTCGGCTAGATCAAAGGGAAGTTATAACTATAGTGTCGGAACTATCTTATTCGAGTCCTTTGGCAATGTCCAGTCGATTGATACAATTAAAGTTTACTTTCCACTTATAGATTTTAAAACAGCAAGGGGGGTACAAATTCCCCGGAGAAATGTTACCCCCCTCGGCTAGATCAAAGGGAAGTTATAACAATAGTGTCGGAACTATCTTATTCGAGTCCTTTGGCAATTTCCAGTCGATTGATACCATTGAAGTTTACTTTCCACTTACAGATTTTAAAACAGCAAGGGGGGTACAAATTCCCCGGAGGAATCTTACCCCCCTCGGCTAGATCAAAGGAAAGTTATAACTATAGTGTCGGAACTATCTTAATCGAGTCCTTTGGCAATGTCCAGTCGATTGATACTATTGAAGTTCATTTTCAACTTACAGATTTTAAAACAGCAAGGGGGGTACAAATTCCCCGGTGAAATCTTACCCCCCTCGGCTAGATCAAAGGAAAGTTATAACAATAGTGTCGGAACTATCTTATTCGAGTCCTTTGGCAATGTACAGTCGATTGATAGCATTAAAGTTTACTTTCCACTTATAGATTTTAAAACAGCAAGGGGGTACAAATTCCCCGGTGAAATCTTACCCCCCTCGGCTAGATCAAAGGAAAGTTATAACTATAGTGTCGGAACTATCTTATTCGAGTCCTTTGGCAATGTCCAGTCGATTGATACCATTAAAGTTTATTTTCCACTTATAGATTTTAAAACAGCAAGGGGGGTACAAATTCCCCGGTGAAATCTTACCCCTCTCGGCTAGATCAAAGTGAAGTGATAACAATAGTGTCGGAACTATCTTATTCGAGTCCTTTGGCAATGTCCAGTCGATTGATTCTATTGAAGTTCATTTTCCACTTATAGATTTTAAAACAGCAAGGGGGGTACAAATTCCCCGGTGAAATCTTACCCCACTCGGCTAGATCAAAGGAAAGTTATAACTATAGTGTCGGAGCTATCTTATTCGAGTCCTTTGGCAATGTCCAGTCGATTGATACCATTAAAGTTTACTTTCCGCTTATAGATTTTAAAACAGCAAGGGGGTACAAATTCCCCGGTGAAATCTTACCCCCCTCGGCTAGATCAAAGGAAAGTTATAACTATAGTGTCGGAACTATCTTATTCGAGTCCTTTGGCAATGTCCAGTCGATTGATACCATTAAAGTTTATTTTCCACTTATAGATTTTAAAACAGCAAGGGGTGTACAAATTCCCCGGTGAAATCTTACCCCCCTCGGCTAGATCAAAGGAAAGTTATAACAATAGTGTCGGAACTATCTTATTCGAGTCCTTTGGCAATGTACAGTCGATTGATAGCATTAAAGTTTACTTTCCACTTATAGATTTTAAAACAGCAAGGGGGTACAAATTCCCCGGTGAAATCTTACCCCCCTCGGCTAGATCAAAGGAAAGTTATAACTATAGTGTCGGAACTATCTTATTCGAGTCCTTTGGCAATGTCCAGTCGATTGATACCATTAAAGTTTATTTTCCACTTATAGATTTTAAAACAGCAAGGGGGGTACAAATTCCCCGGTGAAATCATACCCCCCTCGGCTAGAACAAAGTGAAGTGATAACAATAGTGTCGGAACTATCTTATTCGAGTCCTTTGGCAATGTCCAGTCGATTCATTCTATTGAAGTTCATTTTCCACTTATAGATTTTAAAACAGCAAGGGGGGTACAAATTCCCCGGTGAAATCTTACCCCCCTCGGCTAGATCAAAGGGAAGTTATAACAATAGTGTCGGAACTATCTTAATAGAGTCCTTTGGCAATTTGCAGTCGATTGATACCATGGAAGTTTACTTTCCACTTAGAGATTTTAAAACAGCAAGGGGGTACAAATTCCCCGGAGGAATCTTACCCCCCTCGGCTAGATGAAAGGGAAGTTATAATAATAGTGTGGGAACTATCTTATTCGAGTCCTTTGGCAATGTCCAGTCGATTGATACTATTGAAGTTCATTTTCCACTTATGGATTTTAAAACAGCAAGGGGGGTACAAATTCCCCGGTGAAATCTTACCCCCCTCGGATAGATCAAAGGGAAGTTATAACAATAGTGTCGGAACTATCTTAATAGAGTCCTTTGGCAATGTACAGTCGATTGATAGCATTAAAGTTTACTTTCCACTTATAGATTTTAAAACAGCAAGGGGGGTACAAATTCCCCGGTGAAATCTTACCCCCCTCGGCTAGATCAAAGGAAAGTTATAACTATAGTGTCGGAACTATCTTATTCGAGTCCTTTGGCAATGTCCAGTCGATTGATACCATTAAAGTTTACTTTCCACTTATAGATTTTAAAACAGCAAGGGGGGTACAAATTCCCCGGTGAAATCTTACCCCCCTCGGCTAGATCAAAGGAAAGTTATAACTATAGTGTCGGAACTATCTTAATAGAGTCCTTTGGCAATGTCCAGTCGATTGATAGCATTAAAGTTTACTTTCCACTTATAGATTTTAAAACAGCAAAGGGGGGTACAAATTCCCCGGAGGAATCTTACCCCCCTCGGCTAGATCAAAGGGAAGTTATAACAATAGTGTCGGAACTATCTTAATCGAGTCCTTTGGTAATGTCCAGTCGATTCATACCATTGAAGTTTACTTTCCACTTATAGATTTTAAAACAGCAAGAGGGGTACAAATTCCCCGGGGATTTCTTACCGGGGGTAAGAAATCTCCGGTGATTTTGTACCCCCCGGTACATTTTTCACGATGCAAGTTTTCACCGTGACACCGGCTAGGCTAAAGGAGGCGGTGATGATACGAAATGAATTAAATGGCGGAATGGAGAAAGTGGGAGGAAACGAGAGAACCCCGAGGAAACCCACGTACATGGTGTTTGTCCACCACAAAGTTCACTTGGCGGAGCCTGGGATCGAACCCGGGATCCCATGCACCAGAAGCGAATGCTCTACCACTGGCCCCTCACCCCGGCATAGAGTATGCTATAATAACTAGTTAGATGTGCAACCCGCGCCACAGTAAACCCCACTAAGAGTTGAATATGGGACCATTCCCACCATAGGCACTTACAATTTTGGTTATTGTTACCCACGAGACGAGACGAGATAAGAAATAAGTTTTTCTCGTCTCGTTCTCGTAAATTTTGTAGAAGTTTTGTCTCGTGTCGATTAAAAGCATTCTTTCTCGTCTCGTTTTGGAAACTCATATTGAAATTTATGGCCTAATCTTTTGTTTAAGTTATCAGAACTCTTTTCCGCGTCACGAGAGGTCCATGATTAGTGTGATATAACAACATTTAAACCATGTTTATGATTGCAGTGTATTGTATTGTATAATAATTTGCTTGTCTTTAAACGTTGATAAATGTTCTTCATTATGTTCATACAATAACTTAATCAACTTATTGTTGTTATACTGTGAAATCTGTAACACTAAAATTGTGTTAGGGACTTAAGACTTTGGTAAACTAGTGTTGTTCATAGGACTTAAGAGACTTCTCATCTCGTCTCGGAAACGAAATAAGAATTGTTAAGTTTCTCATCTTGTCCCAAATTTAAAAAGGTAGTTCACGTTTCTGCTTCTCGTCTCGTTTTGAGACGAGACGACAAAGTTTGAATACACTGAGAAAAAAATTATAGCTGGCGTACTTAAAAAGACAGGTTACATGCATAATTTCTGTAGTTTTTGGACTTCCCGTATAACTGAAAAGTCCCGTATAACTGAGACTTTGGACTTCCCGTATAGTTGACGTACAACAGACGTATAACTGAAAACACATATTTTAAGTATTAGTGTTCCATCTATACGTAGTTTCCGTATGAAACAATTTTGGTGGTCAGGACCTCACATACAAATGGACGTATATAACACATAGCTGACGAAGGTAACATAAGAATATGTATGTGATATACAGAAAAACTGTTAGATGTCAGACATCCTGCAACGGCATGATGTAACATCTAAGGGCAATGCCTATGTAGCATATGGATAACGTATGCTCCGTACTGATTTCTGTAGTAAGCAAGAGGATACCATGTATTTGTACAATATACCGGGGTCCGGAGAACGGATATTTCTCTGTGTACACCAGGGCTATAACCACAAATAAATAAATAAATATCTAGTTTAATATTTCATGTTTACGGTCTTTAGGCTAAAGGAGATGGATAATTTATGAAAGTGACTCATTATGAAACAGTTTGTGGAAAGATGATGTTCGAGGAAACGGAAGAATCCCTAGAAAACTCACAGACACAATATTGTGCAATACAAAATCATATGGCCTGGAATCGAAGCATACACCCTTCGAGTCAAAGATGAGCGCTCTGCTACTAAGCTACCTTGTCCTCAGATAAAGAGATTTAGGATTTAGATTTGTGGGCTTTCGGCATCTAAGGCCATTTAGCCCGTCACGTGTTGAGGAATGACTTCCCTTTGGCGAGCACACCATCCGGGAAAAGGGCAGGAAGAAAGGATTGGGGAAGGAAGGAAGCGGCCTGGGACCTATAAGTGAGGTACCACCCCGGCATTTGCCTGGTGTGAATGAGGAAAAACCTCATTCAGGGTGGCTGGCCTGAAAAAGCGTTTTACACTTTTTCGACCGAGTGCGATAAAGATATTTGTCTTTCTAAAAACAAAACAAAATAAAACATGAACACTTATTGATGCGTTTTGCAAATGATACGAAATGTCATAGTGAAGATTTCATAGATTTCCGGAAAGGTGTTCTAATCAGGGGCGGATCTAGTAGGTAAACACTCGGAGGGGGGGCAGCCAGAACCCAGATTATAATAGGTATATCGAGTTTACTATAAACCTTAAAAAATATAGAAGAAATAGCTTAAATTATTTTTGTCACTCAAAAAACTGGGGTCCTAGGCCCCCAGGCCCCGAGCTAAATCCGTCACTAGTTCTAATCCACACATGTCCTCAGGAGCAGAGATGATTGCAAATTTCCTCGCGGGAGAAATTCAATATGCTGCGAAAACACTGGAAATTTACATTATTCCTAAGTACGATAGGAGTTATGGCCCTAGGAGGGAAGTTCATCCCTGGGCCACCCCGTAAAATCATCACCGCCCATGGGTACATCCTTATCTACTGCAAATGAAGAAAAGTTCACTTTAATAATCACAAGACCTGGTTAGTACTTGTGTGTCTTTCTCTTTAACGATTTTTCTTCTTCAATTTATCAAAATTATCCACAAAATCGAATATTATTGTAATAAACCTTGGGAAGCGAAACATAAACCTTGTCGAAACGAAAATTCCTTGCCAAAAATCAGTATTTCCTTGTCGACTTACGTAATCAGCAGAGCCGCCATTTTGTGAAATCTATTGTTCTCAGCATTTTACGAAAGATCTCAAGAAAGTAGTCTTTGATGATGTTGTGAAGAATCGTTTTTATTGTGCGATATGCCAAGAGAACTTTGGAAGCACAGACAGGAAATAGAGAACGGAAGATACACGAAACGCGAGAATATTTTTCGTCACTTCCAGAATCTGCCGCCAAACCCTCGAAGAGAAAATATCAAGCAGAGCGTGACGTGAAATCTCTCTTTGAGTGAAAATTCTATTCTTACGTCATGTTAAGACAATATGCATCACGTTCTTTGTTCTAAGGATTTATAAACGTTGAGAGGGATTCCTGAGCTCGTACGAATTCCGGAAGAGAGAACAAGGGACTCCCTGCGAAGCGCGCAACAGGCCGACTCTCCGTCGATTTTCAAAGCATTTGCGCAGACAATGGGACGTTACAGGACAACAACAGAAACCTCTCCCCTGACATCTCCCCCGCAAAAACTACCTATTGTGTTCGTGTGGCGTACTGGGCACGCTCACTAGCATTCGTGCGAGATCGGGCGTGGTTCGGAATATATATCTTTCGGGTGTGGCTAGACCCCTGGTTGGAAGAAGTTAACAATAGGTTGTTTGAAACTTGTGGGTGGACTGCAAAGTGTCCGCCCCGATTCTTGTCTCGGTTGAGAGAGAACAATGCGTATTGTTCTGCGGGCTAGGCTACTTCACAGGCGCATACGAATGAGAGTGCGCTTCGAGTCGGCAGAAGCAGCCAAGCATTGCAGAGCAGATAGTTCCAGAGCAAATCATAAGGTGTTATTCAAGTTGACAATGTAATTCTTGTATTGTAGTTGAATAACGTCATGTTAGTAGTTGAATAGCTTACACAACTAATTAATACCATAATAATAATTATTATTCTGCTATCCCAGGCCTGAATTGTAATCTTATTCTTTCCCTTCCTAGTTTTCCTTCTATTATACAACCTAATATGATATTAAGAGGATGCAGCGGGTCAGTGGTAGAACGCTTACCTTTGGTGCGTGGGGTCCCTGGTTCAATTTACGATCAAGTAAGTTTGTGGTGGACAACATCGTGTTCGTGTATTTTCTCGGGACACTCAAGTTTCCTTCCACATTTCATTCCACCAATTCTCCCATTATCATACACCTTCTTTAATCATCTGTCTCCCTTAGTCTAATGAGTATAATCGAGGGACGTTAAACTGAAAGATTTTGATATAGCTATTATTGATTCTTCTTCGAGCAGTTTATGTTACGGTTTTTGACTTCCAAGTTATGATATGTGCCTCAGTATGGGAAGCTTCATAGAACGGCCTGGTCTTTCTTTCGTCCGTCTACCTCTTGATAGATATCAGAACAAAAATCCTTGAATATATCCAAAAGCAGTTTCCTGGAATCAATTCAGCGTCTAAAATGTAGGATTCCATCTCAGTTAATGTTGCCCATAACACGAGAATAGATACAAAAGTACATTTTCAAATTCAAGACATGATAATTCTCACCTAAATTTTCGAGACGATAAATTTTGACAGTCTACAGCAGGGCCGTAACTTGTGGAGGGCAGGGGGGCAACTGCCTCCCAAGGGAGGTTTCCGCCGTTCGAGAGGGGCCCATTTTAAGACAAAATTTTCTTACTCCATATATGACACGAACATGAAATTATAAATGAAGCATCAAACAGGTTCACTACATTACATAAACAAAACAGCACACAAAAGGTAAATAAAACAGAAATGAGTCGTGGGCCCATTTCAGTAAAAACAAAAAAAGCGTCTACTGTTAGGGGCCCTAGAAATAATATTTATTCGTATGACTTTGAGATTTGTCAACATTCTCCCCCTACTTAATTTGTCATGTATGGAAGGAGCCCAGAGGCGTAACTAACGGCTCCGCAGACCTTGCCATGCAGGAGAGCCCTCAGGCTTCGGGGGCCCATAAAGAATAAGACAAAGATGGGAAAAGGGGGCCCAAGAATTGGAAAAACAACTTTTTCTAGGGGACCCAAATACTCGTATTAATGCTTGCCCCTCTCCCAAGAAAAATCTAAGTTACGGCGCTGGCCTTCAGTAGTTTACCCAAGTGTTAGATCTCAAACATAGCTTCAATGTTACATGATTCATGGTATAAAATTAATAAACTGATTGAACGAACACAATAAAGTACATTTATCAACGTTTGAAGATTGCACAACACAGGTCCGTAGCCAGCCCAAAAACTTAGGGAAGGTCCGGCTGAAGTTAGGGAGGGCGATCCAACCATATGATAGTTCATCACCATATTATAGTTCTTTTGCAAGCCTACTGTAAAACTTTTAGGGGTCCAGCAAAAATTTAGGGTGGTGGCCCCTCTAGACCCCCCCTGGATACTGGCCTGGCACAACATACTCCAATAATGAACATGCTTTAAATGTTGTTGTCTTACATCTTTTGTGGACCACTTGTGACTCGTGACGCGGAAGGATTCTGATAACTTAGAATGAAATTAAGAAAAAAAATCAGGTCATAAATTTTGTACGTAAATTTACATTACGAGACTAGATAAATTTTTGGATTATCTAGACGAGAAGAGAACAAAATTCTTCCGAGAATAGAAACGAAACGAGAGTTCGACAACATTTTAGAGACGAGTCAAGAGAACTTTCGTGGTCAATATTGCTTGTATTTTCAGTGTTGAAATTCAGGTAGCGAAGACAGTAAAAACGGTGGCGGATCTAGCCTGGGACCGGGGGGCCTAGCTCCCCCCAGTTCTTTTAGTGACAAAAATAATGTTTATTTATGTATTTATGCTATTATTTATGTATTTTTTAAAGTTTATAGTAAACTCATGATATACCTATCATAGTCCGGTTTCTGGATGGCCACCCCCCAGTTTTTACCTTCCAGATCTGCCACTGAGTAAAAGGTAACGAGACATGGTTTTCCATATAGACCTATACATAGATGTAGCGTCCAAAAAACGGACTCCATATGACTGTTAGAAAGATTGGCTACGGTAGTTCTCTCCTTTGTTTTAGTGGTATGCCTCTGGTGAAGGGGTCCCAGCCTCCAATCTCGGTGGAGGAATGTTCAAATTTGAACACATTACATAGGTGGGAATTCCACCTTAAACTGTAGGTCAACATCTTATGTAGCCTCAGTGTTAACCTTCAACAAACATACAAACGGCTACAGCAGGGGCGGATCCAGCACATACTTCTGAGGGGGCGGTGGATTGTAAAACTGCTACTTATAGCTACTTTTAAGAGCTCCAAACTCTGGGATGGGGTTCTACTTATATATAAAGTAAGAAAGTTTGCTCTTCTGGGGGAAGGGGCGATCGGGGATCCACCATTGAGCTACAGTGATTCAAATGAAGGCAACTGTGTACCTATAATATTTCTAACTATAAAGTATCGAGAAAAGCAATGACATACCTAGAATCTCGTAAGGGGATTCAAATTCCCAAGTCCATATCATTTCAGTTGTTCGTATAGGCCTACATAGTAAAGTTTTATTTTTGCGTAATATCTCGTTTAATGGAATTTGGAAACCCATAATAGTTTGCACGTTTATGGTATCTAAATGTAAGTATGGTTAATATACGTATGGAATGTTGAGAAAATAAAAGCAAGCTTCTAGGAAGGAAAGAAATGCACGTATTTTGAGGTTCGTTGGAATAAAACTATAAGGAATAGACTATTCAGTGCATTTGTCTTGTGAAACATCATTCATATAGAGCAGAAACATGCACATTCTGAACCATCGCTGAGAAATAAGATAGGAAATGTTATTAATATAGTTATGGAGAAGAATGAAGAAAATTTACTGTATGCAAAAAAAAAAAAAAAAAAAAAAAACAATTTAGAAATATTACTTATGTAGCAACAGTGTTTGTGGGTGTGAACTAGTGTTGCTCACAAGAGTTGAGAAATTACTCATTCCGTCTCGAAAATGAGTCGAGAATTGTCATGTCTCTCGTCTTGTCTCGAAGTTGAAGATGTACTTTTGTTTTTGTTTTCGAGACGAGACAAGATTCTTAGGATTTAGGATTTGGATTTCTGGGCTTTCGGCATCTAAGGCCATTTAGCCCTTTACTATTTGAGGGATGACGTCCCTCGGCGAGCACACAATCCGGGGAAAGGGAAGGAATAAAGGATTGGGGAAGGAACGAAGCGGCCTGAGACCTATAAGTTAGGTACCACCCCGGCATTTGCCTGGTGTGAATGAGGAAAACCCAGGAAAACCTCATTCAGGGTGGCTGGCCTGAAAAAGCTGTTACACTTTTTCGACCGAGTGCCCCCACCGGGAATCGAACCCGGGACGAGATAAGATTCTTATCCCATAGGCAACACTAATGGTAAACAAAATAACCCAGATTTTCCAACTGCATGGAGCAATCGATGTAAGCATGTACTGCCTAAAATATTGTGACTTGTAGTAGTGTTGCGTCCTTTCTGGAACACCACCTCATTTATTCCGAGAAATATAATATAAGTAACTAACTCTATGACCTATGGAACCGTGAGATTCAATGCTGCTTTCATAA
This sequence comes from Thermobia domestica, assembly GCF_964235325.1. Classification (NCBI taxonomy): domain Eukaryota; kingdom Metazoa; phylum Arthropoda; class Insecta; order Zygentoma; family Lepismatidae; genus Thermobia; species Thermobia domestica. Next base: position 40,803,023 of record NC_137467.1, read on the forward strand.
AAGTTTTCCACTGACTTCTGTCCTTAGCCATCTGGATCCAGTTTTTATTTTGCATTCCTATTTAATCGTGGTCCATCCGAATATTGTCCTCCCATTTGCGCCTTGGTCTTCCTAATGGTTGTTTTCGATTGGGTTTCCAGTCAAAACTTTGAAAGCGTTCCTACTTTCTTCTTTCCTGGCTACATGACCTGCTCACCTGAGCTTCCTAGATTTGATGACACAAGCAATGTTTGGTAAATCGTATAAATTATGTAGTTACTCGTTATGAAGTTTCCGCCATTCCCCATTCCCGTTCCTCTTGGGTCCGAATATTCGTTTCAGGCTCTTGTTCTCAAATACTTTCGGTTTACGTTCTTCCCTCAGAGCAAGCGGCCATGTTTCGTAACCATACACGACAACAGGCATAATTATCGTTTTATATATTTCAAACTTCATATTCCACGACAGAACTCGCGACGACAAAAGATTTTGAACTGAATAATAACATGAATTCCTTGCCTGATAGTCAATATTTGATTTCTTCGTGGACCTGATTTTGGTCTGTTACTATTGATCCTCGATAGTTAAAAGTATTCACTTTGTCGAATGTATTATTTGATATTTTGATGGTCCATACACTGTTAAAAATAATTTCTTAAATTTGAGAAACCATTTCTTATCTGTACACAGAGGTAATGTTTTCTTAGAAATGATATTTGGTAATAATCATTCATCAGGAAAGTAACAGTATATTTTCTCATTTCGTCTTATATAACGTCATCTACTTTTCTTCGCTTCTCACTAATGAGAGTTTCAAACTGTTGCTTCTAAGAAAAAAATATTCTCGGTGCACAGATAAGAAGCGATTTCTCACATTTAAGAAAGTATTTTTAACAGTGTAATTTGCATTATTACGATCCCGGAACTTTTATGTATTTCGATTTCTTTGCATTTACTTCTAAAGCCATGTCCCTGCAAGCGTTTAATAAGATCTATGGCTTTCTCTCTATTGTTCTTCTATCATCCCTTATTATCTATATATATAAAAGAGAACGTACAAAATCCTTTGTCCGCTCATCACGCTAATACGGCTGAACCAATTTCTTTCATTTTTGGGGGGTTATTAGGATTTGGACCCTAGATGGTTTTTATCATATCACTTTAATTTTTAATTACCAGTGTCTTGAGATAATTGACCATTCAAGTGTCCATAACGTACAAATCCTTTGTTATTAGTTCATCATAGGTAAAAATAAACGTATTTATATGCAACCCGCATGACCGTGTCACTCGGCGGGTTAACATAAATGACAGGCGATATACAGCGGAAAATAGCTTGAATCTTCTGTTTAAAATTTTTTAATTGATTTGCTTATTTTTACAGACACTTTTACAATATGCCAGCACCGGGATGACCGCAGCGAAGCGGGGCGGGTTAACATAAATGACAGGCGATATAATGTTAAGATTTACTGCAATCTTCTATGGTTTTTATCATATCACTTGAAAGCGAAAAAGTAAAAATTATCTAAGTAACAAAGTTTATTGCGTTCCGGGGTGACCGCAGCGAAGCGGGGTGAACGCTGCTAGTCATAAATACATTGTGTTTCAAAACAACACAGACAACGTTTGGGAGATGATTTTTGTTCTGATATCAAGATAAGATAAAAAGTATAGACCAACCTGGGTGCACAAATGCTTCCTTTCGGAGTTATAGGCTGCCGAAAACATGAAAAAATAATTTTAAAGGCCCATAGTCCCAAAACTATAGGAGTCATCGTAGTCGGTTCAAAACTTCACTTAGAAACTAGTATGTGCCCTGTCCAAACATCCATATTTCAGAACCCTGCGGAAGTTCCACAACAATTTTTATAGAGGTAGTTCGTGAGTACTTGAAATTATATGCCTGTAGCCAAACTATCTCTGTAAAAATCCGTGCTTGAGTACCTTAGGTTTCTGAAACATGGATTTTTGGATAGGGCACATAGTAGTTCATAAGTGAAGTCTTGATCCGATCCGATAGATCCCATAGTTTTGGAGCTATAGACATTTAAAGTTCACTTTTTCATGTTTCTGGCAGCCTATAACTCCGAAAGTAAGTGTTTTTGCACTCAGGTTGGTCTATACTTTTTGTCTTATATTGGTGTCAGGAACCACCTCCTAAACGTTGTCGGTGTTGTTTTGAAACACACTTATATATACGGGTCAAAAATGACCCAATCTTGGAGTTAACTTCTGCGTTAAGTCAAAGACATCTACTAATGACCACTCAGAATCGTAGTGTGTTTTCGGAATACTTACTTACGATGCCATCGTTTTTGAAGGAAGGGCTACGAAAAGAGATTAACAGGAATATTTTAGTATACCGCTTCTGTGAGGTCTATATGAGGCGGCACACACTCACACAAGCAGCGTTAGTGCTTGACACATACATGACGAATGGGTGAAGCCATCCCAAAACATCTGTGGAATCAGAAAACTAGTTATTTCACTATCATCCTCAAACCCTTACTCACTCCGTCCACAAAACATACACATATACAAGAACCTCCACCATATAAGAAAGGACCCTTTTTCATTTATATATATGTAAAAAAGTACACACATGCGTTCATACACAAGACGATACATAAGGTAAGAATGTTTATAAGTTAATAGAAAAGTCCTGAAACGAAAAGAAGATATGGTTAAAGTGAAATAGAAGAATTTGTTAAAAATTGGTTTTGGAGTAAACGACACAGTATATGTGAGAAGAAAACGCTTCAAGTGATTTATAGCCAAAAGAAAGGTTTGCATATGTACAAAAATTACACACATAGAGAGAAAGAGAGAGAGAGAGAGAGAGATAAAGACGCAAAACGACACACAACACCGCACACAGAGGTTCTCTATCCATTCGTCTTGCAAAAGTGTGCGTGAGGGAGAGAGCAAAAGATGAAGAGAGAGAAAGGAGAAGCTAAAACTGAAAGTGGTGTGTAGTGAAGATGAAATGCTTACATGATAAATATCCTTTCTATGTTTTTTTTTATGAGTGTTTATTCTCTTTTTTTTTAAAAAAAGAATGAAAAACTAAATAAATAAGAAGACTTACAAAGATTCAGCATATACAAGAAAAGTGTTATTTAAGAAACTTGAGGGGGGATGCTAAGAACGAAGAAGATTATATAGATATGTAAAAAGAGAAATAGATAAAAAGGGGCAAAAATAAGATAAATAATAATAGCAAAAACAAGAAGAAGAAACATCAAAACGTGTCATAAATGTTGACGCCACTACTTGCTATAAATAAATAGAATATTCTTGTAGGTTGGTTAGTGGATTTGGCGTTCCTCTTAAGATTTTTTTTTTTTTAATTTTAAAATGTAGTAGTATCATATCCACTTTGCTTACAAGCTGCTTTGTGCGGTTTTTTTTTTTTTTTGTTTACATCATTTCTTTTTTTCTTTCCAAAAAAACAGAGATACATAAGATCTCATATAAAAGCTAGGAAGCTAAGAAGAATTATCTAAGTGTGGAGTAAAAATGTATTTGCGACATAGAAGAATGATACAGTTATTCTGACACACACATACATGACAAAAATTGCTGACTCTGAGCTTTTGTGGTGCGAAGGAATGAGTTCCTTTTATTTTTAAATAAAAAGAGTAACATTTTGTGTATCTTCTAACCAAGACACCCCGAAAAGAAATAGGATGTTACGGTTATGTATTTTGAGGTACAAAAATTAAAGAAAAAGGGAAACCCAGCCACTAAGATTTAAATCTCCAAAATTGATACTAAAGCCACCTGTGACACGGTGTCAGAAAAGCTGCATCAAAAGCATATTATAACTGAAGCATTCCCTCCCCCCCTCCCGAAATTCATGGTCCATCCTTGCTTGCTAGAGTGTGTGTATTACTGTGTGTGACCTCCCACAAATATGCGTCAGATCAGTCTTGGCATCTGTACACAATATTTACCATCTCTCTTTCTCATCTCGCTTTAATACACAATATTCTGTGTACTAATATGCTACACTTGTGGAAAATGCTGGCATTCTTGCTTGCTTGTATACAGTTTTTGCTTTTTCTTTTCAGGGAGTGGGAGTGAGGAAAAAGTAAGATGTTTTGAGGAGAAACAGAGAGCTACTTTAAAGAGGCTTAATCACTGCGAAATTAAAATACCGCTAATTTTACAGTAATTATGTAATATCTTCAAATAGATAACGAGATAATCGAAATGTGGAACAACACCACGCTAGACAATACTATTTTGCATGAGGCACCGTTATCTCGAGTCACCTAGTAACCTTGCTTTTGTAGCCTTTAGAAACGCGAAAATCAATGAAGATTTTCTAAATGGCTGGAAATCGAAACAAGATAAATCAGTCATGATAACGGTATCTCATGTAAAATAATATTGTTTAGGGCGCTCTTGTTCCACTTTTCGATTGTCTTTTATCTACTTGAAGATATGACATTGTTACTGTAAAATTAGCGGTATTTTAATTTCGCCGTGATGGGGCCTCTTAATATGTTATACCCTTCAGAAATGAAGCGTGAAACGCATTTCGCAATTCAAACTCGTTTCCAAAGTTAAATATATTTTTCTTTCTTTAAATTGTGTTTGTGAAAAAACGTGTTGTTACTAGAATTTGAAACCCAATGTTTTCATTTTTCCTGTTTAAATTTATATTTTTACCCACGCTTTTATGCATTTACCACATCTGAAAAAAAAAAAAAAAAAAAAAAGATTTATTAATATTTTCTTTTCCCATGTTATTAAGTTTATAACTGCTCCGAAGCAAATACGATAATATAATGTCTAGTATCTGGATGAACAATTTTTCCTAACAAACCATATTTCCCCTAATAGACGCACACTAATTTCAGGTATATTTTATGATTTATGATATTTTCATCTGCAGAAATTTGTCAAATAAACGCGAAAAAAAAAAAAACATACACACATACACAAATAAATGGTACGTCATATAAAATGTGCAACGTAACTGATTGTACAATTGTAGGGGAAAGCGGGGACTAGTTGCAACAGGGATAGATTACAGGCAACTGTTAATATCTTCTCAACGCGAACATTTACGGGAACGAACCTGCTCCTCATGCATGCGCATTTTATGGAGTAAGAAACGTAGTTCAGCGAGAATTGTTATTTTCAGACGAGGTAAGGAAAAATTTGAAGAATTTATTTTGAAGTGACTGGCGACTAGTACAAGTAATTTAAATTAACTGTAATGTTACTAAATGAAACATATGTAGGCTACTTTGACTTGTAAAATAATAACAGCCATGTTTACAGTGAGATTTATGTCGAAGACATTTTCTTCATTTAGTGAAGTAAAATGGGTAAAGGTAAGTTGCAACAGGTGTTGCAGCATGCTCTGGTACAATAAAACGGAAGTTAAATAGAAGAATTGTGAAGAAAGCGCGGAGGACAAACCCAGAAAAGAAGACGGAAAGAAACTCCGAAGAGAAACAGGACAGAAAACATCACATTGTAAGAGTGTTGATAGTTCATTGGACGATGATTAAAACTATTGTTTAGTATGTCTCCAAACCATATGAAATATGATGGAAGACAGTGGGTACAGTGTTTGGAGTGTGATGGGTGGGGTCATTTTAAGAAATGTGCGAAAGAAGACCAGTTTTAGTTTTAGATACATTTGTAATCTACAAATAGCTTACAGGCCTACGACTAGGCCTACTGAAACTTCAAAATATTATGTAGTAGACCTATGTGTAAGATGATAGCACAACATGATACATTCAGTGAAGATTAGCGTAATAATATTAAAATTCATTTTTCTTTAAGAATAAAAAAACATTTTTAGTTGTGTTAAAAAGACAATTAGGTGTAACCTATAATATTAGCATATGCTGAACAATGTCTAACATAATATTTAGGTCTATATATTTTTGTATCATTTATTATATAAAAGTATTTCATATTCATACTTTCATTTGTATTTCTAGGTGTTGCAATGTGTCCCATTCACTGTTGCAACTTGCCCTGTATCCAAAGTTTAGTGTTTGGAAATTTTAAATTTTCGAGAAAAAACACAAGAGTATCGAAGTTCTTCAATTTTCTGTGCACGTAGAATATATACCGACGTTTAATTACAAAGTTTGGTGGATGTATCATATGTTCAAAACCAAAAATTATACATTTTTTTTTAATTGAAGTTGAAAATTTTATTAGTGTTGGAACTGGCTTCAGTCTGCCTTACTCTAAAACATATTTTAGTGAAAGATTGAGCAAGGTAAAATGTAGTATTAAATTTAATATCAGAACTAGTCATTGACGATGGTGAAGGAAAGATAAGGAGAGCCTGTTCCCCGTTTCGTCTGTCTCCCAACCCAACATTATATGTATTGTGATGTGGGTAAAATACTATAAAACTATTAGTTTTGGTATATAAAAGAAAATTGTGCCTCCCTCAAAAATACTCCATCCCTCCACCTCTCTCCCTCAGAAATTAAAGATGGCTTCTGGAGGTAATTATTTCGATTTAGTAAAATTATTAGGCGATAAACCTATATGTAGAACTGTAATGCATAAAGTAATGATAACTTTCCCCCTAATGAAACTCTATTACAGTAATTCAACGCTATTGTTAGCATTTAGTGTCTTAAGATGAGACGTATGTTGTGACGGACGTTCATCGTTAAACTTTGTCCGTGATTGTACTTTTAGTTCAATATTCTTCAAAGGACATTCAACGAACAGAAAAAGGAAATGATGGATATTTAAAAACTAAATTGTCATTAATTAATGAATTCTTTATCTGTAAAATTGCTATGTAGTTCCGTCTTTGAAATCGTTGCCAAGCACAGAAGTCAGCTAGCTTTCACAATTCAACGTGTAAAATCATGCATTGACAAATATGATGACAGGAGTGGATTTCAAAGAATCACGTCTTTACGTATTTCACCACGAGTACAGCAAGTTCCCATAACCTCGTCTCGAGTCGAGGAACAAAACTACTGGTCTTTTCCAAAGTGAGGGCAGTAGTAACTTCGAAGACCTATCAGGAGGAACACCTTCTTACTAGTGTGTATTATATTGTTCATCTAGACGACATCAATAAGCAGAAGGTATGTACAGGTACCTGTTCCATATTTGTCAATGCCTAGTCATGAGTCAGTGCTTGTGAAGTTTCTGATAGACACTACTGATCTTAAGAATTACACACATTAAAACATTCCCCACAAATCCTATTCTTTCACTTCAAGAGAAAAAATTAATCACGAATTTATTGGTGTACAAAATTATCGATGTCTAGATTATTAAGAAAGTTTGGTTATCGCTATGACACTTCTTGCATACGTCCCGTTCTATGTGAATCATAGATAACTCATAGCATAACCGCATGCTAATAGTGCGCTGGGTAGATCCCTATGAACTGAACAAAATGATATACAGTCATTGTCAAAATTCTAAGCACACTACTGACTTTTTAGATTTTTTCAAACAAAATACACAGTATCCATACAAATCCCTGTTTGTTGAACTTGTTTTGCAATATAAACATCATTAATCACCTAAGAAAACGAAAATACATTGTGCTGATCCCATTGAGCGAACCCGAGTCTCCCACTCCCGGTCAGGGCACACGGTCGAAAAAGTGTAAAACGCTTTTTCAGACCAGCCACTCTCAATGAGATTTTCCTCATTCATAACAGGCAAATGTTGGGGTGGTACCTAAATTATAGATCCCAGGCCGCTTCCTTTCTTCTCTTTCTCCGGATAGCGTGCTCGCCGAGGGACGTCATCCCTCTAACGTGACGGGCTAAATGATCTTAGACGCCTAAAGCCCAGAAATCTAAATCCTAATCCTGATCCGAATCTCCCACGACAACGACGCGTACGCTTCCAGGTGCGAACTCATGTGGTTCGGATCCCACTTTAAGCTGTAGGTCCACGTCTCATATACCTTTGCTACTGAAACGGACGTTAAACTGAAATCAATTTAACGAACAGCTTAGCCTTGATCACAGTGGCGTAACTAAAGGCTTGGGAGCCCTCCCGCAGACTGTGTGGTGTGGGGCCCCTTTCTACGTCCCACTTCATGATTTGGGGCCTCTGATGGCTTGGGGATCCCCGCAATGCGGGGTCTGCGGGGACTTTATTTACACCCCTGCTTGATAAGAGCTTTATAAATCCCAAGCATTTGTTTAATCAATTTATCCAATTTTTGGACAGGTATGCGACTGTAACAGCTTTGAAGAGACTTCCAGAGATCTTCGATATTCGTTGGTATGTGTTCACGGATTGTCATATAAAGTTCATCCCACAAGAGCTCAATGCGTGCCAAATCCTGAAACTGTGGCGGCTATTCCATTTTTGTGATTTTGTGAAACTCTTCTTTGTTTTGCAGATAATTACTGCATAACTTGAAGGAATATTTGGGATCGTTTATTCTGAAATGAAATGAAATGAAAGGTTTGAGTTTTACGTCCCATGGTTATGCCGGTTAGGTTATAGGAGACGGTAATGATGAGAGATGAATGAAATGGTGGAATGAAGAATGTGGGAAGAAACGGGAGAACCCCGAGAAAACCCACGCACACGGTGTTTGTCCACCACAAAGTTCACTTGGCAGCAACAGGGATCCAAAGCACTAGAGGGGGATCGTTATTCTGTTGTAATACAAAGTCACTACCCAAAATCCACGTTCCTAGTGGAATTACATACCTCCCTAAATGTTCTGATACACTTTTGTTTGTTATTCTATTAATTTGGAGTAAATCGTCAACTTGATTAGATTACAGTACAACCCCTCAAATCCGAACTAATTGGGGCTGAAGCCTGTTCGGATTTCGGGGGTTCGGATTACCCGGGAAATAATATTACGTACTTATTTCGTCACTGAATTGGCGGTAAAACAACGACTGAGATTAGAGAGGGTGGCCCAGTGGTCGAAAGGGCAGTGACCTTGACTGGCGGGTGTACACTCATGTCCAAAATGATTGTCGCATATCTATAACTGTCTTCTTGTAAGAATATAATTAGATAATGATTTAGAATAAGCATTAAGTCTAAAAATGTTAAAACCTTAAAAAAACTAAATTTGTGTGATTAAATCTACGTATTTCTTTTTCATTTTCCAGCTGTAGTTATTTTTTTTTTTCTCCTGAGAACGTGTTCGGATTTGCCGGGTTTTCGGATTTCCGGGGTTCGAATTTGAGGGGTTGTACTGTACCTATAAAACGTACCCACTCAATGACACTACCTTTTCCATGTTTTATTATAGGTATTACACATGAAAGCGCTTTTTTCGTAAGGGCTACGTACAAACATCTGACGTTGGGAACCGAAAAGTTGAAATTTACTGTAGATTCATCGATGCGGAGTACCCTCTTTTATTGTTCATCTGTCCAGTATTTGTGTTATGGCACGATAGTACCTTTTAGCAAACATTTGTTAAGTTCTGGTCTATAGTAAAAAGGTCAGAAAATGTGAATAAAAGCAGATTTTGGTATAAAAAAGTGTGTTTTTGATGGTATGAGTGAAGCAGAAAGTCAGTAATCATTGAACTCCAGCCCATCTGGATTTTTTTTTGTTATACCTACGGGCTGCTCTTTCACCAGACTAGGCCGGGTAATTGAGAGTCTATTGCAGGCTCACACCCAGAAATTTTAGTTATAAGAGTTCCCCATATTTTGGGGGGGAGGGGAGTCCAAAACGTAAATGTAGTATTGAATTTGTGTTATCCTGCAGAAAAAATGACGGAGCTAGATTATTTTTATATGGAAAGAGAAAAAATGAAATGGAATCTTTTAGCTTTACTTCCCACAGTTAGGAGATGGAGATGACGGGAAATGAATTGAACTGTGGAACGAATAAAGTAGGGGGAAACGGAAGAACCCTGAGAAAACCCTCCCACACGGTGTTTGTCTACCACAAAGTTCACTTGGCGCGTGCTGGACCGAACCAAGGACCACATGCACCAAAGGTGAACGCTCTATCACTGAGCAACCACGGACCCCTATACGGAAAGAGGGCACAGATGAAATGTAAAATCAAATCTTGTGGTTATATCAATCATTTCTTTGTTGAACGAGTATAATTGTGTCAAGAAAGTACATTAAGTGTTAATCGAGTTACGAAGTTTTTGGGAGGAGGATCTGTATCCGCCGGTGGACCTCCCGCATGGGTACGCCCCTGGTCTATTGTAGGCCTACTTGTAAAAGCAAAACTTTTGTTTGACTACACTATTCACAGCACTTATTACAAATGCGATTGCTCGTTCAGCTTAGTTGATACGCAGTAAAATCCTTTGTTTCTGCGGCCATGATCCTCTAAGAGTGCCTTTAGCTGTAGAGCAGTTAATAACAAGCATTCATTTCAAAGTTACAGTAAATTGATCCAGGTCTTCCGACATATTGAGTTTAAACTATTGTTCCAATTTGTATAGCAATCATATAACATGAAGCGTACGGCACGTTATTGAATTGATATCCGATAATTCCCTTTTCTGTGGTAGCGAATGCCGGCTCCCTTAGAAGTGGTTACTACATTATTTGCACGAAACCATCAGCTCATCTATTGTGTTTACTAAACAGGAGCTCTATTTATGAGATTACATTACGCTTGAAATCACCCCCTCCCCTCTCATCTAATGCTGGATTCATCCCCATCGTTATGGAAGGGGTTAAAGGGGAGGGTGCAGGGAACAAGCTGTAGGGTTAATACAGTACATTGATACATTTTATTTTTTTTATTTTCGAGTTTTTTTAAATAGGGTGGGATCCCCGCCTACTTGCCAGTGTCCCATCCTATCATATTCGTTGTTTATACGATAGGCCGCGAAGGATGATTTTGCTTGGGGGAGAGAGGGTTTTAGATTGTATTGACCCAACATTGTGGTATGGTTGCATAAACTCATCCATTTGTATCTATATTTGCTGAATAATTGGATTTTCGCAAAAGTACACATATTTGCAAAAGCATATACACTCATATATATAAACATATATATATACACACACAAACACATACACAAAAGCGGTTCGATAGGTTGTTACAATAATTGCCGTATCCCTTCATAAAATATGATGAACTGCTTTCCCCCCTACTCATACTGTTTCCCCCTCCAAATCCCTACTGTTTATAGGGTCTCATGTTCTATTCACAATGCGCGCTTTCAATATTCATATTTAAAAAGAGGCTATCATGTATATGAATATGAAATCCCTATTATTACTATATTATCTCTCCAATAAATAATAATAAAGAGCTCAATTTGCATATTATGTTCTCTTTTCCTTTCTTTTTTTATAACGTTCCTCTATACCCATTCACGTGCGTAACAGTCTTTTCAAAGACCGTTATTATTAATATTATTGTTATGGAATGGGAATACCATTATGGTTAGCCAGAAAAAAAAACTGTCAACAAAGTAGGCCAATTAAATACATATATATATCAAACAAAATAAACTGACAGTAAAAAGGAAAGAAAAAAGAGAGAAAATACTTTAAAAATCCTCAAACAGTCATAGTTTCTGTGCTCTATTGCTATGCCGATGGGGGCCATGGTGGCTTAATTCTGGTGCGTGGGTTCTCTGGCTCGATCCTCGGTCAACAGTGGCGGATCTAGCCCGGGCCCGGGGGAGACTACCCCCCCCCAAGTTTTCAGAGTGACGAAAATAATTTAAGCTATTATTTATATATTTTTGAAACTCTATAGTAAACTCATGATATACTTATCATAGTCTGGAGTCTGGCAGGCAACCCCAGTTTTTACCTTCTAGATCCGCCACTGCCGGTCAACTAATTTTATGGTGGACAACATTGTGTCCGTGAATTTTCTCGGGGTACTCCCGTTTCCTCCCACTTTATCAATCCACAAATTCTTCCATTCACCATTCACTTGCCATAATTATCGTCTCCCTTAGCCTAACGGGCATAATCATGGGACATTAAAATTGAAAGATTTTTGTGGGGATCAGGGTAGCTCAGTGGTAGAGCGTTCATCTCTGGTGTGTGGGGTCTCTGGTTCGATTCCCGACCAGAGTAACTTTGTGGTGGACAACATTGTGTCCAGTTTCCTTTCACCTTCTCATTCCACCATTTATTCCATCATCATTCACTTGCCTTAATCATTTACTTACCCTATTTATTAGCTGAAAGGGCATAAACGTGGTGCATTAAGCTGAAACATTTCATTTTCATGAAAGATTTACAACTATGCCTGTCTATGATATTGTTTCTTTTTGTCCTTTGATATTAAAGCACATCACAAAATGTCAATTTTTCTGTCACATAAAGCGCCATTTTTTCCGGCTAGAAGCTTACGAGACATACTTTCCAGAGTCGTAACATCATGAATGCTGTGTAAATGCAACTTTTACTCCTGGGCACCGATTTTGCGGGGCCGAAGGGAGTCCGCCCCTTAGTGTTTACTTGGGCCTCCTAGAATTTTGGTGTTTTTGTATGGATTATACTCTATGACAGCGTTTCCCAACCGGTGTGCCGCGGCACAGTGGTGTGCCGCGAATGGGTCACTGGTGTGCCGCGAGGAAATCGGAAAAAAATTATTAATTCTATAGCAATCAAATTGCAAGACATACAGAAAAAGGTATATTTGTATTTCAAATTATTACTATGAATCTAAAATTTAAAGTTTCATACTGTGTTACTTTTCTGTAGAACATTTTTCTGTACATTTCTAATTTTGAAAAAAAAAAGTATTTGTTGTCATTGTTATGACCATTATTGCTTCTTTATTGTTGCAGACTATTTCGTAACTTGAAATTTTAAAATATTATTCAATCCTTCCGGCAAAGTAAACATGCATACGAATTACCTATATTTGTGTTTTAAAAGTAAAAGAGATTCGTTTGTTTGTTCGTTATTTAGTGATCCTCCTTCTTAATGAAAGGTTGGATACAGTTTTCGAAAAAAAAGTGTATTTTTAACAACTTGAGCCCTATATCTGATTGTAATTGTTTTCTATTTTTAAAGTAAAATGAAAAATAAGCATAATGATTTACCACGGGGAAAAAACAGTGGTCTAGCTTTCTTCTCTGTGAGAAGGATGTCAGTAATCAGACAAAAATAATACAGTATTTTATATTTTCAAATAATAATAATATTATTATTATTATTATTATTAATAATAATAATAATAATAATAATAATAATAATAATATGTGTGCCGCGAGAATTCAAGTTACCCTGAAGTGTGCCGCAAGTTGAGAAAGGTTGGGAAACGCTGCTCTATGACAACGAATCTATGACATGTCTGAATGGGTTCCCCAAACTCATACAGAAATTGACTCCACTGCTTTCCGTGACTAAACAGCGAAATACATTAAGAATAAGGCACTAATATTATTACCATTTAACGAGAAGAAGGGTTCAGATATATCTTATAAGAATCGATAGATCTTATTCAACTTATAAGAATCGATAGATCTTATAAGAATCAATAGAACTTATAAGAATCGATACATCTTATTCAACTGAACAAACTTATAAGAATCGATAGATCTTAATCGACTTATAAGAATCGATAGATCTTATAAGAATCTATAAATCTTATTCAACTTATAAGAATCGATAGATATATGCGTGAGCAGGGACGTACACAGGAATTTATTTCGGGAGAAGAGTCCACCGCATTTCAGTAGGGTACAGATTCAATATGACGATAATTATATTAAGATTTGTCAAATTACCTATATTTTTTTTGGAAAAATTTGGATTTCTGGGAAGGTCTGCACTTTCCAAACCCCGCTTTTGGTGCGTGACTGTAAAGCTTGATGCGTAGTTTTTGAGAAAATGGACAAAGAATTGAATTTTTCTAAACTTAAAAATATATTCCCAAGTAGCACAGTCACGTCATAAACACGTCTTTTTTTGGGGTTCGAATTCAAAATGACGTCTTTTGAAAATTTAGAACGTCTTTATCACGTACCAAAATGGTAACAAAAATGACGTGTCAAACATGACCTAAATTGTACGTGTTTATCACGTGCCAGAATGGTACAAAGTATCACGTGTCGAACATCACCAAAAATAGACGTCTTTTTTAGGTGCTAAAAAGCGCGGACGTTCCCCGTACTGTAACTTCAGTTTGAGCAGTGCATGCTGGGAATCGTGAGCCATTTGCGGAATCGTGTTATGATTGTGTGAATATAAATAATGTGTTTTGTGAAAGGCACCTGTGATAAAGGTCAGCTTTAAGACAAGTAAGTATAATTCCTATCTAGGTGCAGTCTGTGTAAAATTCAGCAGATTGAGTATTGTAATTTTGAAGATTAGCTCCTCATACAGCGTTGCCTACGGTTTCTTATTACAGTGTATTAAAATACCGTAGAAAGAACGAGGATACCTACATTAGGTTAACATTTGCAGACGCCTGTATCAAATTAAATATTTTAGGTAGAATACTATATAAAATATTAATAGTGAAGGTAGTAAAATGATAATGTATGTGTTTTTATTCTCAATAAACCGTATATGGGAGTGACTATGCATGGGAAAGTATGTCTTTCTGTGGTGCAGTTTTACTATACAGATCCATAGATTGTAAAATGTACGAAAAAATTGGACAAGTCTTTAATTTGCCTATTTCATGTCGAGAACAGGACCAACCAACCTCCGCGGGGCTTCTAACCCGTTCCTACTACTACTACTTTTACTATGAATCCTATAATAAAAGCTGTACGCATTGTGGTACTATTTGCCAAGGCGAAAGACTGCTAAATACAAGCAAACAACGAGATGACAGTAAGTGTATGCTTTTGGAGGCATTACTGGAACAGACGGTTCTACTAAATTTTGATACATTTCTTACATTTTCAGGTTAGGTTAGAGCATTGTATTTCCTATAGCAGAATATGCACTAAATGAGGAGCTCCATTACTACTTGCAGATTGACTTCACGGGGGTTAGTATAAATATAGAGTAGACGCATGGGGCAAGGTTCTAGAACACAGGTCCCCCTTCCCACTTAATTGTAACAAAGACAGAAAACAACGTGCCGTGCGGGGCTCTAACCCGCCTTCACTTGCTGACGCTCGCTCAACAATACTATGTGAATTAAATGTTAAACTTTGATACAGAAAAGAACCAATCTAGCTGTTAACCTATATGGGGGGACTTGTGTTCTAGAACCTTGCCGACGCGTGGCATATTAAGTACAGTGCATAAAACACGAAACAACTTTTGCTAAGTGCCCACTAAAAAGCACAAATGCATTCTATTGGAATCAGTGCAGGAGCACAGCAAGAGGGCCCGAGCGGCAACGAGGGGGTGCGTTCGTAGGGAACAGGCACGTCAGCGACGGGGACTATGCGCGTAAAGAAGGATAATGGAAAAGCACACTTACGCTTACAATGATTTCACTATCACTCAAAATGCGGCTTCATTCGAGCAGCCGGTTCTACCAAATAGAAAATTTATAGGTAAAATATTATAAGAAAAATTTTTCGTGAAGTAATAAGAGTGTGAATATAAGTAATTACTGTCAGTGTACAACATATTGAAATGAATTTTAAGTGATCAGTTAAAGTATTGCATATGTAAGTGTGGTCTTCCACTATTCTCTTTTAGACGTGTATTCCCCGTCGCTGACGCGCCTGGTCCCTACGGACGCATCCCGTCGCTGCCGCTCGGACCCTGTTGCTGTGCTCCTACCCTGACTCGGTTATATAGTATTCCTGCTTTTTAGTGGGGAGCTGATATAAATTGGTTCGTGTTTTATTCACTGAAATTGTTACGCTTTACGTCCACGCTGTATTTGTACTGACGCCTGAAGTCAATCTCAAGCACAATGGAGCTTCTGATTTAGTTCATGCTCTGCTAAAAGAAATGCATTGTTCTAACCTGATATGAAACTGTAAGAAATATGTCAAAATTTGGTAGAACCGTCTGCTCGAATAATGCCCAAAATTCACTTCAATTTGCTGTGTACTGACATTAATTACTTACATTCACACTTTTATTCCTTCACAAAAAATATGTTTCACATCGTATGTCACCTATGAATTTTCTGTTAGGTAGAACCGACTGCTCGAGGGTCGAGGAAATGACCCTCGGCAATTGTTGCAATGCCAATCGTGTATGACTTCAAAGTTAGAAACAACGAGCCCTATGGGAGTCCTAACCCCTTCGCTCACTCAGTTATGTTTTGTTTAGCCTTTTGTAGCACTACTGTCTTAAATCTAGTGAAAAAATCCACAAAATCGATGAATATTTGGTAGACCCGTTTGCTAAAGTAGTGCCCCCATTGTATATGTGCATATTCAGTGGGAGGATATTACCCCAGTTGAGAGCACTCTCAAACTGCAACCATCGCCCTGTTGCACCTACACACCCTCACAAGACACTTGGCTACCGTAACTGTGCTACAGAATTCGGTGTGGAAATCGTAATAATGTAACGGATTTTTGACTGTTCGAATATTTTGTTTATTAATTGAGTACACAGCTCCCTCGCATTTTAGATTACAGTACTTACTCCAGTGCCAGCATGTGATGATGGATACTTATCAATGTTGCCACTCAAGTTCAAAAAAATATATTCCACCTCAATTAAGTATCCTCTACATGACTATATTATTATGATTTCCACTGCTAATCGTGAAACGATTCAAAGGAAACCAAATGTCTTATTTAGGGACCGTGGTTGGGGGCTGGTGGTGGTTCCAGTCAGATGTGTTTAAGATAGCTCTTGACATAGGGAATATCCTCCTAATGTTTATGCGCACATTAACAACGGAAGTCTCTTTGGGTTAAAAACCTGCTTTCAGGTGGAACACCAATTCCTCATCATTAAAAAGAAATGAAATTAAATATTTAGTTTCACGCCCCAGGAAAAGCACCGAGCCTAAGGAAGATGGTGATAATGAAATGTGAAAAATGGTGGTATGAAGAAAGTGGGCGGAAACGGGAGAGTATCGAGAAAACTCAGGCACATGGTGTTTGTCCACCACAAAGCCCACTTGGCACGAGCTGGGATCGAACCAGGGACCGCACGCACTTGAAGTGAACGCTCTACCAGTGAGGAACTGAAGCCCCATCAGTAAAAAAATACCTCATTGCTTCGGGGCTTACATATCTGCTGCCACCAAAAGGAAGGTGTGTACACAACAGGGGCGGATCCAGAGCAGGATATTTTTTATTTTTTTTTAAAAATAAAACCTATCCCAGAATTGGAGCTCTTGATCTTTTCAAGCTTGTATTATAATTGTAAGATAAAAACTTTTTTTTTTTTTCTTTACACGTTGCAGAATTTAAATGAAGCAATAGAAATTACTTGCCTTGGTGTTTTTGGTCAGAAAATGTCCGCGTTCGAAAACGCAGGTAGTCATTTGTGTTCTTTGTGTTCAAGATGCGATATTTTACGCTCTCACTCCGTTCTCAAATCCGATCCCTACTTCTTATGGGGCCGCGGTGGCTCAGTGGTAGAGCGTTCACCTCTGGTGCTTGGGGTCCCGGGTTCGATCCCAGCCCCCGCCAAGTGAACTTTGTGGTGGACAAACACCGTGTGCGTGGGTTTTCTCGGGGTTCTCCCGTTTCCTCCCACTTTCTTCATTCCACCATTTCATCCATTACTCATCATCACCGTCTCCTTTAGCCTAATCGGCATAATCGTGGGACGTAAAACTCAAAGATTTTCCGATCCCTGCTTCTTGTTAACAACCGGCAAACAATAATCCATAAAATCTATCTGTCCACAAGTTTGTCAATATTTATTTTTTATCCATTTAAAAAGTGGCCATTCCTGCACCATTCCACGACGAGGTTGGAATGATTTCGGACTCTTCTTCACACCGTCCTTTACGCTGAAAATATCCAGAACAGAAAGCATGTGAAATTTATGGCTGATATTTTCCTGCCAACTCATTTTTCTTTCTATAAGCTCTTTTTTATTATGATACAAAATGTAGTAAAAACCCACTTTACTGTTTACATGAAATTAAACTGCTTCATTTCATGTTAAATGTATTTAGTCGTAATAAGCCTAGGTGTAAATACATGTTATTTCCCAAAATAAGCCTGGCATGTACTCCCACTTTCCAGAGCGTGTGGCCAATGCTCCTGCAAATGATGAATTGATCAACAGCAGACCACCTAGCACGGAATCTTTCTTAACTGAACTTGAAGCCGTTACCCTGACCCCTTTCTGCTCGTCGAGCTGCTCTAGAAATATCACTGTGGAGGATGATATACATACCAAAGTTGCGACAGGTGAGTTTTTGACATGTTATTTTATAATACCCATGTAAGAAAATGCCGAGTAAGAAGAAAAGAAAGAAAGTAGTAATATTTTATTAGTACTTATAAAATAAAATAATTGTTGAATAAGGCAATACTTTTATGTAAATGAAATATTCAATTTAACGTTCCACGATCAGGCACTGAGGCTAAGGGAGTCGGTGATGATGAGAAGTGAATTAAATGGTGGAATGAAGAATGTGGGAAAAAATTGGAGAACTCCAAGAAAAGCCGCTTGAAGTGAGCTGGGATCGAACCATTGGCCCCAAGCACCAAAGGTGAACGCTCTATCACCGAGCCACAGCTGCGCCAATTTTATTTAAATGTAACTGTTTCAGCAACTACCCTTGTCTTCTTCAGATACACTCTATTTATTTGTTTATTATTTTAGATTTTTAAAGATTTCCTTGTTTATTAATTTTTATTCCTTCAGCAATTATTTTATTTGACTTGAGTATTTATATATAAGCAAAGCTTTAATATGGAATGTATCACATGTTATAGTGTTCGCGCTTTTTTTTTTTTTTTTTTTTTTTTTGAATGGGTAAAAGTACTCCTCCGAAAATGTGTTTTTGAACAGAGGGGTTAAATATAATTTTCACCAAAGAGAAGTTTTATTTTTATTATTATTATTATTATTAATAATAATAATAATAATAATAGCTGCCGCAACTTCTAACCCTGCTCAGAACAAATAATGTGACGATTTTCACCCTACTGCTTGTGACAGAATTCTGGTTCTAGAAGTCTTATTTTTTAAAAATACTCCAGTAACAAGTGAGGGGGCGTTTGCTCACAATTTTTTATTTTTCGGAATACATAAGTTATACACCATTTTGTTTGTAATTTTCACTTTCTTTTTTGTCATATTTTGAAATGCTAATATATGTTTCGTCTTGCATCATAAATTTAACTTACTAAATCGTATCCAATCAGGATGAAATTTCTTATGACAGTAGAAGGATACCTTTACTGGTTAATTCCACCTGTGTGCAGCTTGTCAGATTGCTGCATCCGATAGCGCAGTTCTGTCACGATATGTAAATGCGGAATTTTGACTCCATTTTGGGGGGTTACATAGCAGTAGTGAAAGATAATACATGTAATTTCTATCGTTGTCTAGTTGTGTTTGATAAATGAGTAGCTATATTATTTTATTATTAGAAAGTTCTTTGTTTCATACCATAAAAACTATTCTTACTGCATGAGTCTGCATCAGTTATGATTCCAGTCCCCGCAAAGTGAACTTTGTGGTGGACAAGCACAGTGTGCGTGGGTTTACTCGAGGTTCTCCCACTTTCTTCATTCCACCATTTCATTCAGTCTTCTTCATCACCGTCTCCTTTAGCCTAACCGACAAAACTGTAGGACGTAAAACTCAAAGTTTTTTTTTTTTTTTTTTTCATCAGTTGTAATATCGTATCAATATACTTGATCGTCACTTTTAGCTCACATCCTAAAGTTGGTCTTGGAGTAGCATTTTATATTGTGAGCACATACGTAATGTAGCCTTCTATGAGTGTTTCAGAATTATTTGTCATGTATCTGTATATACAAAGTCTTATATCCCCCAACTTGTTTGATTTTCCTAAACAATCAGAGTTAACAGCTGCAATAAAATCAAAAGTTAAGCTATTACAGAATAAATAAATTAATGGTAGTTTAATTTCGCTGTATGGAATGACGTTAAAAGTGGGACTTCATGCAAGTGAGTGCAGTAACTAATCGTTTTATTGCGTATTGATTGTAGTTACACATGACGTATTGTAATTGTTTTTTTTTAAATTTTCTCCCCACCTGAAAAATTGCACTATGATTGTTCATGATTTTTTTTTTCTGTTTCAGTGTTCCTATCTGTCATCGTTGGGAGAAAAAGGGACCTTTCTCTGATGCTTGGTTTCCAAAGAGCTGGCGATGAAATTTAACTCCCGCGGAAAAAAGAGCAAAGTTCACGTTGTGCAAACTAGCCTTAAAGACACTTATCATTCGTGAGTAAAATAAAGATATTCAAATGAACAAATGCCACAAATCTTCAAACCGTTAGTAGAAAGATATTCACTTCCATCTGCCTTGTTGTTTGAGGATGAAAAGGATTCGGCATGCTTGAAACATGTTGACCTGTTCCTCCTCGCTTTGTTTGGAAATCAATGTAAAGGCGTGTCTTTCGAAAACTAAAAGATGGAAGAAACTGCTACTGGTATAATAGATGAAGAAGTGGGATACTTACTGCAGTCCCCATTTTTAACCTACTTAAGCTGGTGAGGATTTTTTGATATGATGCTGTATTTCTGTACTTTCAATAACTATGAAAGGTGTTTTCCTTCATACGAAATTTATAGGAAAATTTAATTCTTTTTATTTTATATTATTAAAAGATCTCTGTAAGTTTTAGATTATAACCAACAGATTTGCATTGTCTACATATTTCTTGTTTGTATTACAAATAATATAGACAATCAGTGTTTCTTGTTGCATTACAAATAGTATGAATATTATTTTATACGACAAAACGTGCACATTGTACATATAACTAATAAATGTAGAATTCAAATTAATGGTTATGTGTTTTCGCTTTCATCCCTCAGGGATTAATTAATTTTAAAATGTACTTTCTTTTTCGATTTTTCACCTCCAAAATAAAGGTGTCTTAAATTGGAGTTATAAAAGTTTAGTCCTAAATTTTGCACTGTCAATAAAACCCATTGTTCTTGTGTATGTGAGTGTGTGTTGGATGTGGGTGGTTGTGTTTGTGTGTATGTGTGCGCATACTAGCGTAATAATGGATAGCTATAAAATTTATCGAAGCACGTGTTGTACCGTAATTTCATTATGAAGAAGGTACAAATAAATGCACATGAATAAATTCCAGTGACGAAATGAGTGGATTCTTCTTAGTACCAAGGGCCGCGGTGGCTCAGTGGTAGAGCGTTCATCTCTGGTGCTTGGGGTTCCGGGTTCGATCCCAGCCCCCGCCAAGTGAACTTCGTAGTAGACAAACCGTGTGCGTGGGTTTTCTCGGGGTTCTCCCGTTTCCTCCCACTTTCTTCATTCCACCATTTCATTCATTTCTCATTATCACCGTCTCCTTTAGCCTAACCGGTATAAGCGTGGGACGTAAAACTTAAAGATTTCATTTCATTTCATTTTCTTAGGACTGTAAGTGCAATGTTCCTTTATTTTTCCATTTCATTCTTTGTTTTTACAATGTTTATTCGTCTTTTCTCATTCTTAAAAGTTATGTAGGGTTTTTTTTTCCGCCAAGGGTGAGTCTTACATTCGAGGGCTTTTTTTTTATGTTTTTCAAGTCGATCCAATGCGTCTCGGTTTTTCTGTTTAATGTATGGCTTTAAATTTATCCTTTCGTGGAGCAAGCGCTGCCGTTTCTTTTCTGTAGCACTACGTATATAATTATTCCTTGACAGCTATTGTATATTCGCTTCTTAATGTGTAGGTAAATATACCACACATTAAGAGGCGAATATATACTCTTCAATAGGTTACTATCCAAATACTAAAAAAAATATAAATCAACAACACTAGAGGTGGTCAATCGGATATGGAAATCCCCAAACCATAGATAATACGAACCTTCGGAGAAGCGAAATTTCCAAATTCTTGGTACAGACCAATCAAACAGACCACAATACTTTGACGTTCCCCAATGTGTGCTTCCGAGAGAGGGTGGTGATGTATTTCGCTGTGGCAAGTCTAGGGTTCTTAGGGTCTATCCTGATCTGTTATTTATTACAATAACCTAGTGGTCTTACTTATCTGGTATAGGAGATTGTAAATTAGTCTATTATGCAAATTACAACACAATGGTGAAAAATCATGCAGTAGCCACAAAGATAAATTTATTTTCATTATTGTTTTTACTTATAATAATCGTTGTCCAGTTGTTATTCGTAGACTTTTTTTTTACCCAAGAAAAGTGTTGCGGCCAGAGATCAGTTCAGAACTGTCAAGAAAAAAAAAGCAGTTAAGAAAAAAAAAAGTATGATTTTTTCTTTTTTATCATTTTTTTAAAAAAAATGTGTTGTAAGTTGTGTGTTTTAGAGTAGATATTATTATTATTATTATTATTATTATTATTATTATTATTATTATTATTATTATTATTATTATTATTCAGTTCCATATGTCCAAATAATCATAAATTGATGTGTATCCAGTGTTGACATTAGGAATCTCAATCTATGTATAGTAGGATCTCGATTATTCGACACAGTTTCAGGGTTATTTGTTTCAACCACTATTCAACCTATCTATTTCAAAATTTACGGGGCCAAAACTAGGTAGCTCTAGTAGCCTAACCCCTAACTTTGGTGCAAAACGGTTGAATAGGGGCTGATAAATAGCCTCAAAAGTGTGGCGAATAATCGAGGTAGTACATGGATTGAAATTCCTAATATCAAAACTGCGGATGCACATCAATTTCTAATGGTTTTGACATTTGGAACTGAACAATCCTGTCAGACTTCCATGACATTTGAGGTAGCGAGAAGCAAAGGGGTGTAAGTGACATTTTCAATAGAGTATGTATGTCTCTAAAATGGATTCTGCATTGCAAAATATACAAACTGCATAATGAAGTTCGGCGTAGAGCATTCATGGGCAGACTTTCTATTTGACTGCGACGAGCTTCACCATCCAGTTTGTATATTTAGCTGTGCAGAATCCATTTTTGAGCCATCCATACTTCATTGCAAATATCACTTACACCCCTTTGCTTCTCGCCGCCTCATTTCGAGAACGCCCCAACCCCCCCCCCCATTCACATGAAGGGTGTGAAAAAGACGTGATTTACACGTGGAAATCACGTAAAAAAGACGTGATTTACACGTCATTTCTATGACGTGTAAAAGACGTCATAAAAATCACGTCATATTCTATGACGTGAAAAAGACGTCATAAAAATCACGTCATATTCCCGGACATTTCCACGTGGGAAAAGACGTGTAAATCACGTCATGTTCGGTGTATTTTACGGTGTTTTACACCAAAAAAACCACGTCTTTTCGACGTCGGTGTGCTGCTTGGGTTATGTGTGACAATCACGCTATCTATTAAGGTGAAACTATGCTATAATATATTCTCATCAAGTTTTTCGTTATAACACTAGCAAGGCGAAATATAGAGCAGTGGTTCTCAACCTTTTCTAACTAACGAGTGAAAACGCATTTATCTGAACTGCCACTACATTGCTTGAGTTTTTATCTCTAAATATAAAAAATGTAAATGATTATATTTGTGACTTAATAACTCTTGAACCACCCAATCGATTTCGATCAAATTTTCAACATAGATGAGGTTAGTGCCTGGGAGGGTTCTAATCATTTCACTTTAACGGTGTTACTTACGGGAGGGGGAGATATTTAAAAACGATCGAAAATCACCGATATTAGTGTCGAATCCATAGTTTCCCGGAGTCGCTGAGACGAACAGTGACACTTCCGATGCCATCTAAATACAAATTCAGCCTCCATATTAGGACTTTATGTCCAGAAAGAAATATATTCTCCCCGTGCGAAGAACGAGTATTCTGCCAGTAAATAAAAGAAAGGTGAATTTAAGCAAACAAGAACAAAATAAATATTTTTTATGTATTTAAAAGTTTGTGTCCATCGTCAACAGTAACAGGTGAATGATTCTACATAACTACGAAGAAAGAAAGAATAAATACAGAAGTAAACATGGTCTATAACTTTTAAAAACCTGTATAAGAGAACAACAAAAGTTTCTGAGTGAGTTCTGGGATGATGGCGTGGAGGAACGGAGAACTGCGTAATCACCAATGAAAAGGAAAGGAATGCGATAACTATTAAGGATTCTGTAACAGTGGTATGCCACAAGAAGTGTCCAACCAATTAAAAAAAATGAAAAAGAAAAGAAAAGTTGTTGAGAAGACACATTCCAGATTCGATACAGACTAATATTTATTTATTTTTTAAATATTCTTTTTATATTAACAATATCACGTTAATTTAGGTCTATAATAATTTACGACACAACAAAATGTTAGCAGCGAAAGTTAACAACGTAATGAATTCGTATAGTTATTCGTATTGTATCCAATGGACGATAACGAATTTTCTTAAAAATACTGAATAAATACAAAAAAAGTTTGTTCCTTCAAAAATGGTCTAATTTAAGGAAAGAATATTTCTTTAGAAACAAAGAAGGAGCCTCAAGGACAAATCGGCAAGTAAAAGTCCTGTAAACTATGTTTTGTGGACATGTAGGTAGCCCTGAATATTTTTGGTTATTTGTATTTTTGAGGTAGGACCAGTGATGTTATTCAAGTCAATTAACAACCGGTTCTATGATTAGTATAGTACAATGAATTAGTACTAATACAAATATTATTATTACGTATACGAGTCAGACTTACAAGTTGTTAATATTAATATTATTACTGTATTAATACCATCTGAAAATACCAAATGATGAATTTAATACCAAATGATGAATTTAAATCCGCATTTAAGGGCAATCATATCAGTAGTTTTCCAGTATTTAACAGGGGGTGAGTGCGGAAGAAACATCATTATTAATGT
Source organism: Thermobia domestica (assembly GCF_964235325.1). NCBI lineage: Eukaryota > Metazoa > Arthropoda > Insecta > Zygentoma > Lepismatidae > Thermobia > Thermobia domestica. The sequence goes on from NC_137467.1 coordinate 40,827,788, forward strand.
ATAAAGTATTGATGTACTACACTGAGAAAAATCCGTTGTACACCCGTATATAATACAAATATACGGTTCTATATATTTACTAGGCAAATCTGTACGGAGCATACGTTATGCACATGTTACATACGTACGCCTTAGATGTTACACCATGCAGCTGCAGGGTGTCTGACTTCTAACAGTCTTCCATATATTACATTCATATACGTACATACGTCAGCTATACTGTATGTTATATACGTCTATCTGTATGTGAGATCCTTACAGCATATATACACTTCTTTCTTTCATACGGAAAGTGCGTATAGATGGAACACTTATACTATACGGAAAGTATTCTAAAATATATGTTTTCAGTTATACGTTTACTGCTACCTGTATGTGAGATCCTTACCGCTTATATACACTTCTTTCTTTCATACGGAAAGTGCGTATAGATGGAACACTTATACTATACGGAAAGTATTATAAAATATATGTTTTCAGTTATACGTTTACTGCTACCTGTATGTGAGATCCTTACCGCTTATATACACTTCTTTCTTTCATACGGAAAGTGCGTATAGATGGAACACTTATACTATACGGAAAGTATTATAAAATATATGTTTTCAGTTATACGTTTACTGCTACCTGTATGTGAGATCCTTACCGCTTATATACACTTCTTTCTTTCATACGGAAAGTGCGTATAGATGGAACACTTATACTATACGGAAAGTATTATAAAATATATGTTTTCAGTTATACGTTTACTGCTACCTGTATGTGAGATCCTTACCGCTTATATACATTTCTTTCTTTCATACGGAAAGTGCGTATAGATGGAACACTTATACTATACGGAAAGTATTATAAAATATATGTTTTCAGTTATACGTTTACTGCTACCTGTATGTGAGATCCTTACCGCTTATATACACTTCTTTCTTTCATACGGAAAGTGCGTATAGATGGAACACTTATACTATACGGAAAGTATTATAAAATATATGTTTTCAGTTATACGTTTACTGCTACCTGTATGTGAGATCCTTACCGCTTATATACACTTCTTTCTTTCATACGGAAAGTGCGTATAGATGGAACACTTATACTATACGGAAAGTATTATAAAATATATGTTTTCAGTTATACGTTTACTGCTACCTGTATGTGAGATCCTTACCGCTTATATACACTTCTTTCTTTCATACGGAAAGTGCGTATAGATGGAACACTTATACTATACGGAAAGTATTATAAAATATATGTTTTCAGTTATACGTTTACTGCTACCTGTATGTGAGATCCTTACCGCTTATATACACTTCTTTCTTTCATACGGAAAGTGCGTATAGATGGAACACTTATACTATACGGAAAGTATTATAAAATATATGTTTTCAGTTATACGTTTACTGCTACCTGTATGTGAGATCCTTACCGCTTATATACACTTCTTTCTTTCATACGGAAAGTGCGTATAGATGGAACACTTATACTATACGGAAAGTATTATAAAATATATGTTTTCAGTTATACGTTTACTGCTACCTGTATGTGAGATCCTTACCGCTTATATACACTTCTTTCTTTCATACGGAAAGTGCGTACAGATGAAACACTTATAGTACGGAAAGTATTATAAAATATATGCTTTCAGTTATACGTTTACTGCTACCTGTATGTGAGATCCTTACCGCTTATATACATTTCTTTCTTTCATACGAAAAGTGCGTATAGATGGAACACTTATACTATACGGAAAGTATTATAAAATATATGTTTTCAGTTATACGTTTACTGTTACCTGTATGTGAGATCCTTACCGCTTATATACATTTCTTTCTTTCATACGAAAAGTGCGTATAGATGGAACACTTATACTATACGGAAAATATTATAAAATATGTTTTCAGTTATATATTTACTGCTACCTGTATGTGAGATCCTTACCGCTTATATACACTTCTTTCTTTCATACGGAAAGTGCGTATAGATGGAACACTTATAGTATACGGAAAGTATTATAAAATATATGCTTTCAGTTATACGTAACTGCTACCTGTATGTGAGATCCTTACCGCTTATATACATTTCTTTCTTTCATACGGAAAGTGCGTATAGATGGAACACTTATACTATACGGAAAGTATTATAAAATATATGTTTTCAGTTATACGTTTACTGCTACCTGTATGTGAGATCCTTACCGCTTATATACACTTCTTTCTTTCATACGGAAAGTGCGTATAGATGGAACACTTATAGTATACAGAAAGTATTATAAAATATATGCTTTCAGTTATACGTAACTGCTACCTGTATGTGAGATCCTTACCGCTTATATACACTTCTTTCTTTCATACGGAAAGTGCGTACAGATGGAACACTTATAGTATACGGAAAGTATTATAAAATATATGCTTTCAGTTATACGTTTACTGCTACCTGTATGTGAGATCCTTACCGCTTATATACATTTCTTTCTTTCATACGAAAAATGGGTATAGATGGAACACTTATACTATACGGAAAGTATTATAAAATATATGTTTTCAGTTATACGTTTACTGTTACCTGTATGTGAGATCCTTACCGCTTATATACATTTCTTTCTTTCATACGCAAAGTGCGTATAGATGGAACACTTATACTATACGGAAAGTATTATAAAATATATGTTTTCAGTTATACGTTTACTGCTACCTGTATGTGAGATCCTTACCGCTTATATACACTTCTTTCTTTCATACGGAAAGTGCGTATAGATGGAACACTTATAGTATACGGAAAGTATTATAAAATATATGCTTTCAGTTATACGTAACTGCTACCTGTATGTGAGATCCTTACCGCTTATATACATTTCTTTCTTTCATACGGAAAGTGCGTATAGATGGAACACTTATACTATACGGAAAGTATTATAAAATATATGTTTTCAGTTATACGTTTACTGCTACCTGTATGTGAGATCCTTACCGCTTATATACACTTCTTTCTTTCATACGGAAAGTGCGTATAGATGGAACACTTATAGTATACGGAAAGTATTATAAAATATATGCTTTCAGTTATACGTAACTGCTACCTGTATGTGAGATCCTTACCGCTTATATACATTTCTTTCTTTCATACGAAAAGTGCGTATAGATGGAACACTTATACTATACGGAAAGTATTATAAAATATATGTTTTCAGTTATACGTTTACTGGTACCTGTATGTGAGATCCTTACTGCTTATATACACTTCTTTCTTTCATACGGAAAGTGCGTATAGATGGAACACTTATAGTATACGGAAAGTATTATAAAATATATGTTTTCAGTTATACGTAACTGCTACCTGTATGTGAGATCCTTACCGCTTATATACACTTCTTTCTTTCATACGGAAAGTGCGTATAGATGGAACACTTATACTATACGGAAAATCTTATAAAATATATGCTTTCAATTATACGTTTACTGCAGGATGTTATATATAGTCGTTACAGGATTTACGCATAACACCTACGGTTTTACGTACGCACATATGCTTTTTTTCTTTATGTATCGCTCACGGAATGGCACATTTACATCAATAAAATCGCGCGCAATTGTATCTAGGTTTTTCGATAATTTAACGACCTATACTAGTGTCAATATTTCGATAACTATCGACTGATGGGATCGATAATGCAATATAAAAGAACTCGACTTCATAAGAGACAAGCCGTAATTTTAACCAATCTTAAACCGTCAAGAAACAGGAAAGTTTATTTTATTCTCCTGTGTTCAAAAGTGTATTTACTATCCATTTCATAAAGATAGGCCCCTGACTTCGTGGTGCTGCCATGACGTTCAGTCAAAACTTATATTGCATTGTCGTACCTTGTTGGAATTGCTGAAATGTTGTCTTTTCAATACTTAAGACATAAAAATTTTCTTTGCGCTATGTAGTGAGAAAATAATAAAGATTAATGAAAAAGTGCGTATTTTTTTGTACTTTTTTGGTAGATCAATGCTTATAGGACTATATCTCAGAAAAGAGATTACGTGAAATAATTTCCTGTGTACAATATGTAGATGCATCCATTAACTGTAAGTTGTGAAAAATTCAATTTTCATCACTTGATACTTTTTGTGTAATTAAAACAAATGTACGACGCTCTGATCTCCTTTACCATGGTAGGTAGAGAAACGTACAAAACACTGTTCGAAAATTTGGAAGTCTAGTGTTCCAAATATTTGAAACTATTAACAAAAAGGTTTAGTTGGTAGAGTATTTATTTTTTTATTTTATTTTTTATTTTTTTTATAACTTCAACATATTCTCTGTGTTAAGCGGTGAGCCATGTTACAGCCCAATCTTTAAATTCCCCGCGCTTATATGAAGAAACAGCATACAGTAAGTGGAAGTGCGGCACCGCTGTCGTACAGTGTTGTCGCGTTCAGGAAGCCTGTAGCGCGAAGCCTACTTCATAAAGAATGTAATAGGAAAAAGTATTTATTATAATCTTTCACAACATCATAAATATAATAATAATACATTACACATCTCAATGTAATCAAAATAAAACGTTGAAGTAAAACATCCAAAAACTCATCTCTCAATCTATTTACTTCACTTTCGTAATGGGTTTGTTGACTCATCGCTTATCCTGCTATCTTCCTGAACACTTATTAACAATGGCTCCATTTCTACCTCAAGATCTATCAGTATACAACACACTTTCCAGCTTACGAACATGTTAAAGGTTAAAAACAAATGTAGCCTTGGCAATCACGTGTTCACCAAGTTCTGCGATGAATTCCCCTGCCGAATGTAGTAACACAGAATGAATGGGTCCTTTGCTTTCTTTCAACGAAAGAAAACAATGCAATGAGTAGCTGACGAGGGTTGTATTTGCGTCTAATCACGTCGCATTGATTACGTCTTCAACACTTCCCTTCCGTTCGTAGGCGTCAAAAACTTACACACGCATATATGTATATATGGATATTCCTTTACGAGCGGCGGTATTACAAAAAGAAGAGGCAAAATTTTTAGCGATAATGAAATTGCAGAACTGATGAATGACTCCGACTCAGACGGTTATGAGTTAGTAATGAATAGTAATGACATTGATTATTCTGTGCTCAGTGGCGTATTCGGAAGTGAACAAGGTAGTAACTCGGTTTCAAGTGAACTTGAGGCTGCACCGGGAAAGAGAGAAAAAAACGTGTCGTTCCTATTCAAAGACAGATTCTGATGTAGCTTGGAGCGTTAAAATTCAAGTAAACGCAAAACCCCTGTTTAGTGGTATCCCGGGAATTGATCAAAATGCTGGGCTATCTACAGAGTATTCCGCATATACAGTGTTTCAGCTATTTTTACCGATGAAGTTTTATAGTAAAAAAAAAGTTGAGTTGATTTTGAATTGAACGTCCTGTTCAGCAGCGAGGCTATATGAATCGTGGACCTACTAATAACCGTTGAATCCAAACTACAAGTACGTAGCATCCGCAAGGTGAAAGGAAGTTTTTAATAAATATTAGCGTTTATTGCAGGAATGCAAATAACCACTCGTCCGGGGCGTGTGGTTCATCGGTGTAGGCGAGTATTTAATATCATATGGAAGTTAAGAAAAATTATTTTTATTATGGGCTAGTGATGTGCGCTAGTGATGTGATGTGGGCTAGTAACTTTTTTCTTGGGCGAGTAAACTTTTGTTGCTAATTTGCATCCCTGGTTTATTGCCTGGTATATAAAGTTGGACTTTGCGTGGGAAAGTGCTTCGAAATGTACAACACTAAAGAGAAGTACTGGGACTTGTAGATCTGAAAACAGATTTTCTGTGAAGTGTAAACTCAATATCAACTAAGGTTGTGTCGTATAATAAAGTTTGTGCTTGTATTTGTTTCTGTGCAAATGTATTTTGTATTGCGTGCAGTAAGTGAAAAACTGACAAAAAGCAACAAATTTTCGAGGACCATCACATGCAAATCCAAACAAAATAAGAGTTCGCTTTTCTAATTTTGAACACTTGGCACATTTACTGTATATCCTGTTAATTTCTAAGAAATTGGTTCAAAATGTGTGGAGACTTAAAATTTTAAAAATATCTAAAAAGTGCCGGACAGTGTGCATGACAAGTTTAAATACCCGTCTGGCTGAGAGTGTAAAGCGCCAGGAAAATGTGGCAACGTAGCACTCCGTATAAACTGCGATAGGAAAGGACGCAAAGCTGAGAAAATCATAATATCGTATTTGTGATTGTTTATCTTTTAAAACAAGTCAAAACAGTTTGGTTGAAAAAGCTACTTTAAGATTTTTCTAAAAGTTTTTTTTAGATTGAAAATATACCGCAGCAATTCAGAGATAATGATGTCTCACTTTTTACTGAATAACAAAAAAATTACTACGTGTTCAGTAATGAAATTTTCAGAACTTACAGGTAATATATCCATCTACATATCGTGCACAGGAAATTATTTCATGTTATATCCTTTCCGAGATATAGTCCTATAAACATTGATTTACCAAAAAAGTACGAAAAAATACGCACTTTTTCATTAATTTCTATTTTTTTCTCACTACACAGTACAAAGAAAATTTGTATGTCTTATGTATTGAAACGACAACATTCCAACAATTCCAACGAGGTACGACAATGTAATATAAGTTTTGACTGGACGTCACGGCAGCACCGCCAAGTCAGGGGCCTATCTTTATGAAATGGATAGTAGTTAGCAATTCTTTTCCGGGCATGGTGACTCAGTGGTAGAGTGTGCTTACCTGTGGTACGTGCGGTGCTTGGTTCGATCCCGATCAAGTAAATTTGTGGTGGATAACATTGTGTCCGTGGGTTTTATTGGGGCATTCTCGTTTTCCTCCGTAATCCCATTCCATCCCATTCTTTCATCATCGTTCACTTGCCTTAACCATGGTCTTCCTTAGCCTAAAGGGCGTAAACGTCGTACGCTAAACTGAAATATTCTTTTTTTTAAAAAAATAAAATATAGGTATTTTACAATTACTTATCGTCCTTTGGCGCAGAATAATGCCCATTCAATATTGCATAGATGTAGTGCCCAAGGGCACCGATCCTGGGGTCCAGGGGGGGAGCTCATGTGGGCCTCCTCATTGTATTTGTGAATATACAATATTTTGCATAATTTGAATGCAATTTGTCTTAAAATCCTCATATATATGCCGTCTGCATCTGAATGCCCCCCCCCAAATTTTGCAGAGAAAGCGGCACCCTTGGTAGTGGCTTGTAGTATTGGACTTCCCCCCCTAGGGGGCAAGGGCGCCCATCAGGAGGACAAGGTGAGGCGCTCGTCCCCCCCTAGAGGAAATTGTACTTCAGAATATCGAAAATCCATTAGAATTTTTACATTAGTTACAGCAAAATTTGAAATTATTTTTGAATCGTCGCTTATACTTGCTCCCCTTTGGAAACCACAACATGGGCGCCCTTGCTAGGGGGCGATTGAGGTGGTCGCCTTCCCAGAAGAGGAAACTTTCATCCATCCCAGAGTTTGGAGCTCTTAGAAGTAGCTTTAAGTAGCAGTATCACAACCCATAGCTCCCCCCAGAAGTCCGTCCTGGATCCGCTCCTGCCCCTCCCAAAGCTTGGACCCCTAACAACAAAAATTTGTGGATGCGCACCTGTTATAGGGCTATATCTCTCTTTAATCATACCGTGTGTTGTGGTCTTCCTAGCGTCATGATGAAAAGCTTGATAAATGGGTACATTTGAGTATGTGTCAATTGGTGACATAACTAACATACAAAATTATTTTCTAAGTTTGCAAAAAAAAAAAAAAAAAAAAGTTTTTCTTTTTGGAAAATTATGCATAAGGGTTTATACTGATTTATATAATTTTGTTCGGCAGGATGAGATATATGGATTGTTATATATTTCATCTTTGGATATTATTTACTTATTTATTGTTAAACGTTTAAATTATTGTAGAATTTACCTGTTAGTAACATTGAGGATTCAAGGCAACATAAAGTTGAATATAGTGAATAATACAACACATGAGATGTTTGTTTTACGTCGTCTTGAGAAGTAACGTAACGGAAGTAACACACATTTTCTAAAGATGCGTTACATTTTTCCAAAGTAACCGTAACGGTAACGCGTTACAAATTTTTAAGTAACGTACTTAGTTTGCGTTACTTTTTTCGCGTTACATTTCGGATGAGTAACCACAATATATATTTCAGAAACAAATGTTTCTTTCCTGTAAGTGAATCTCTCAGAATGGAACAATGGAGCATGAACTACGTATGTTAGTGATCGACACTGACACAAAGATAAACAGATGAGATCATAGTGCCATTTGCTGTTTTTGGAAGATGAGGACAGCCTCAAGGAAATTACGTGTACTGATTTCAAGCACTTGGAAGATTTTGCCATATTCATATTCATATTCATATCGTCTTTATTGCAGAGACTTCAGAGGACATCCAAAGCATTACAATCGTCAAATCTTAGTTACAGATTAAAATGCATACAGAATATTTACAAAAAGGTTAAAAAAAAGAAAGAAAAAAGAAAGAAAAAATTAAAAAATGGTTACAAAATGTTTACGGATAGATTTTGACAGTTCCAAATCAATAAATCAGTAAGTGAACTTGGTATCGGCAGGCTTTTTTTTTGATTGGTGTTGTTTTTATAAAGATGGAGAACGAAAATATTTTACCGTTCGAACACTTGAAAGTAGTTTTTCTTAAAAGCTGAGGATTATGGTGGACAGATTTTAAAAGTAAAGTGTCTGAATTGCCCGGCGGGAAATATTTATCAACAGCTAGGGTGCCATAATTAACGATATACAATAATGGGTTAATATGAATAAACTGTGTTCTGATGAACAGGCTACTTCATTACTAGAAAATAGTTTGTTGATGGTATGTAATATTGGAGTTCTTTCAGGTCAATTTGCGTATCCTAGAGTATCGTTGATTATAAAGTTTGGAACAACTAACTTTAAAAAGCATGTATCTATTTTAGAGTTACTGGCAAGTTTTGGTTCACTCCCAGTTCATGTGTTCTCATTTACTAGATGTAGTGTAATGCCTCTCTATATTCTGTATTTTTAATTTTACGTAACAACATTGTTGTCATTATATAATTAATTTAGCAGAATAATCATAAGCAGCCATTTTTTCTAACGCATAGGGATAGGCACGAGTCGAGCTAAAATTCGACTCGACTCGAATTCAAGCCCAGTTTCAACTCGAGTCAAAGGTGATTTTCTCGAATCGAGTTCATAGCCGATTCACTGTTTTTGACGTCGAGTTTCGAGTCGAATCGAGTTTGATAAATGGCTTGCTCGTTCAGCTCGTTTTAACTCGATTTGAAATCATGGTCTGATTACACTGGAAAACGAAAGCCATGACAAGTATAAGCAGTAATATGGAATACTTTTAGTGTTGCTTACGACAGAGGACACTGTTCGCATCTCATCTCGTCTCGATAACAAGACCACAAGAGATTTTTACAACGAGATCAGTTCGGCTCGGCTCAACTGAGCCCATGTCTCAAGCCGGCTCGCTTGGGTTGAACCATGGGCTGGCTTGGTTGGAATGAGCTATCTGGTCTGTTCAGATCAACTGAGCCGAGGGCTCTAACCGGCTTGGTTAGGTGAGCTGTTGGCTCGATTCACTTCTCGGTTCGGCTTTATAGTGAATGAGCTATGAGCCGAGCTGATCAAGTAGTTGACAATTCTAAACCCGGGCCGTGGAGTTTTGAACATATTTGGCCAGCGTCCTATAACTTTTAACAATGTTTAGCTTGAGCCCGAATACTCAACAACCTAGACCCTCAACCCAAATTCAGAAGCTCATGAACAATGTCCTTGACTCCTAGACTTCACGACTACAGAGGTTGGCAATCAACTTGTTTTTTTAGTATTGAGATACAAACCGTGTATATTTTATGTTTATACACAGTTTGTTATAAATAATAATAATAATAATAATAATAATAATAATAATAATAATAATAATAATAATAATAATAATAATAATAAAAAATAGTAGTAGTAGTAAATAAAGTTGTAGTAATAGCAGTATCATTGATAATAATCATATTGTCTATGTAAGATACTTGAAGAGATTATTTGAAACTACACACAAGATTTGGCTCAATTCAGCTCTACTCGACTCGAAACTCGACCTGAATACTAGTCGAGTTAGAGGATTTTTTTTTACCCGAGTTCTCGAGTCGAACTCAAAGGTGTCTGTTTCGAGTCGAGTCGAGTTTCAAAGAAAACTCGCCCTAGCTCGCTCGTGCCCATCCCTACGAGTATCGCAGTATGGAATTTTAGTCAGTGTTACATTTTATGTAAATGTTCATACAGCTGTCAAGTAAGAATTTGTTCTTGCATCTACATAAAGCGATTCAGAACGTGCAATAGTAATAATAATAATAATAATAATAATAATAATAATAATAATAATAATAATAATAATAATAATAATAATAATAATAATAATAATAATAATAATAATAAAGGAAGTAATAGTAGTAGATCTACGGGAAAATTGAAATAATAAGATTTTTTCACATATTCAAAAGTTCGGACCTAAAAGTAACGCGTTAGTAACGTGTTATATTTTAAGGGAAAGTAAAGTAACTTGTAACCTGTTACATTTTTACAAGTAACTTACCCAATACTGTTTACGTCCCATGATTATGCCGGCTTGTATATATTTTTATCACGCACGACGCTAGCCATAGGAACTAAATACGCGGTTCTGATTGGTTGTAGTTATCTGTTTCACGACACGTAGCATAGATATAGTCCAAAGCAAACTGCTGCTGGTCCTCGTAACCGAGCGGGTTAGTAATGAAAATCGTTTTTGGCGTGGGTTCAAACCCAGCCAAATGATTTTTTTTTTATTTTTTAAATTTTCGCAACACTTTCGTCATTAAGAAAGGATAAAAATAATATTAATTTGCTCTTGTACGTAATATATAATGCTTAAAAGGTGATTTATTTACGTTACGAAACATAGCTGAGCGAGTGTAAGAGAGCGAAGAGGTTTTGGAGCCCCGCAAGGCTTGTTTCGTTCCACCTTTACCCTCATAATAATACCACGTGACATTACGTCACACTCTGGTGGTCCAACTTGGAACCTCACCCGCTTGCTTCTGAACAAAATGCATATTTTTTTCTTAGGGTAGCTCGTGAAAAAAAATATGCCTGATATTCTTACGAAATGTGACCCAAACATAATTATCCTTTTATTTTATTTTATTTTTTTTTTTTTATCAACACACAAAGTGATAATTTTCTTCTATTACTATAATACACAGTACATGCACCAGAAGGTTTGGACAATCGCAAACTGCAACCAATCAGAAACGTGTATTTAGTCCCTATGGCTAGGGTGGAGCGTGAAAAGCAAATATGCACGGTAATGATGAGAATGAATGAAATGGTGAAATTAGTGAAGCCAATACGTGGGAAAAACCTCATTTCGTGGGACTTTTTTTTAACATTAATATTATTGGAATGAGATAAAGGAAATGTTCGTCGAAATTAGAAACATATATATATATGGGATTTGTTTCATTAACCATACCATCAAAATTCTCTACGAGCGGAAAGAAGACACTATGAGACCCCCGTGAAGTTAGCGACCAAAGGTTTAATAAATCGAAATTTTTTTAGAGTTCTGAGTAGCACTCAAAGAGTTCTAGAGTTCTTGATAGGTTAGACAAATAGTTCTGGGTAAATAAAGATTTTATAGCGATTTTAAAATTTCGGTGCTAACTTCACGCAACACCAAAAATCTTAAAATCTCTATATTTTTCTAGAATTCTGAGTTGCACTTCAAGAGTTCTAAAGTTTCTCATGAAAAGTTAGAACAATTGTCGCAAAATAAGGAAATAAATGTTTCGTCATAATCTACTGATCACACATGCAATCGTTGGGAATCATTAACAAGTATATAACACGTGCCTAATAAAATTCAAGCAATGTTACCCAAAACATAGAAATCGACAATTGCAGGTGCGTGAAGTTGGCAGGACCACTAACAGCTCAAATTCTGAAACTCGCTGCAGAATTTGAGTAGAATTTGAGCTCCCAGAAAAAGCTACTCCCAGAATTTGAGCGTTGAATTTAAAGGCTCTAAGTCCATTTGAATGGTAGTCCTGCCAACTTCACGCTGTAGGAGCACCGAAAGCTCAAATTTTCATTCACGTTCGTTCACGAACTCTAGAACTCCTTGAGAGCTACTCAGAACTCTAAAAAATGTAGACATTTTATAAATTTTGGTTTTGCGTGAAGTTAGCAGCGAAACTTTAAATTCGGTAAAAAAATCTTTATTTATCCAGAACTATTGGTCTAACCTAGCAGGAACTCTAGAACTCTTTGAGTGCTACTCAGAACTCTAAAAAATAAAGAGATTTTAAGATTTTTGGCTTTACGTGAAGTTAGCAGCGAAACTTTAAATCATTATAAAATCTCCATTTACCCAGAACTATTGGTCTAACCTAGCAAGAACTCTAGAACTCTTTGAGTGCTAGTCAGAACTCTAAGAAAATATAGAGATTTTATGATTTTTGTTTTTGCGTGAAGGTACCTCCTCAACATTAAAATGACTATAAAATCTTTATTTACCCAGATCTATTGGTCTAACCTAGCAAGAACTCTAGAACTCCTTGAGTGCTACTCAGGACTCTAAAAAATAAAGACATTTTATAATTTTTGGTTTTGCGTGAAGGTAGCAGCGAAACTTTTAAATCGCTATAAAATCTTTATTTACCCAGAACTATTGGTCTAACCTAGCAGGAACTTTAGAACGCTTTAAGTGTTACTCAGAACTCTTAGAAAAAATAAATACATGTTATGATTTTTGGTTCTGTGTGAAGATAGAACCGAAACATTAAAATCGATATAAAATCTTTATTTACCCAGAACTATTGGTCTAACCTAGCAGGAACTCTAGAACTCTTTGAGTGCTACTCAGAACTCTAAGAAAATATAGCCATTTTAAGATTTTTGGTGTTGCGTGAAGTTAGCACCGAAACTTTTTAAATCGCTATAAAATCTTTATTTACCCAGAACTATTGGTCAAACCTAGCTACAACTCTAAAACTCTTTGAGTGCTACTCAAAACTCTAGATATATAATCATTTTACGATTTTTGGTTTTGCGTGAAGTTAGGACTGAAACATTAAAATCGCTATAAAATCTTTTTTTATCCAGAACTATTGGTCTAATGTAGCAAAAACTCTAGAACTCTTTGAGTGCTAGTCAGAACTCTAAGAAAATATAGAGATTTTATGATTTTTGTTTTTGCGTGAAGGTAGCTCCTCAACATTAAAATGGCTATAAAATCTTCATTTACCCAGATCTATTGGTCTAACCCAGCAAGAACTCTAGAACTCTTTGAATGCTACTCAGAACTCTAAAAAATATAGAGATTTTAAGATTTTTGGTTTTACGTAAAGTCAGCACCGAAACTTTAAAATCACTAAAAAATCTTTATTTAGCCAGAACTATTGGTCTAACCTATCAAGAACTCTAGAACTCTTTGAGAGCTACTCA